>NC_143573.1:34855000-36055000 GCF_054136105.1 Typopeltis vanoorti
CAGCATCTTCACATCCACCATGCATGCTCTGGATGCTAAAATGGGAGAAAATCATCGCAAAATACCACTACTGCTAGACAAATGTCCTGCACACCCTGAAGATCTGCAGCTCAGAAACATTATATTAGTGTTCTTTCTCCCTAATTGTACAAGTGAGCTTCAGCCATTAGATCTGGGCATCATCCATGCATTTAAATGGAAATATAGAAAAATGCTTGTTGTGAAATAAGTTGTGTTTATGCAGGATAATGGCACGGACCCAAAACAAATGACCATATCAGTCCTTGATGCCATGCATTATGTGGCCAAAGCATTGTTGCATGTTACTCCTGAAACCATATCTAACTGTTTCCGGAAGGCAGGAGTTATGTTGGTGGAAGAGGAGGAAGAAGAAGATATGTCAGAGCCCAACAACTGGTATGTGATGGTTGAGTCTTCCTCATTTCAAGACTATGTTGATGTTGATGTGATCACATCAGTGGTACCAAGTGTGGAAGACATCCTTTCCAACCACCTTGGTGAAGAGGGAGAAGTGGTTGAAGAAGACTGTGATCGAGAACTTACCGTCCCTACTAGTAAAGAATCAATGCAAGCTATTTCTGTTTTGAGGTAGTATATTGCAAATGCATCAGGAGACGATGGGGCATTTAATGCCTTATACACTGTGGAGAGGCAGGTGGAACTTATAAGAGTGCAGAAAAAGCAATCAACAATTAAAGATTTTTTTAAATAAATGTAAGTAATTGTAAATTCGTTTATTTTCAGTTAATAAATTTTGTAATCTAGTATGTAGAGTCACCTACTAGCAGTATGTCCTCTTTTAGCCCTTTTTTAATGTTTTTTACATATCCTGCTATTTACACTTTTTTCCATCAGTCCCCTGGAAAGTGTAAAAAAGGGGTTTTACTGTATATATATATATATCATATGCAAAAAATGTGAGTCAAGTATGAGAAGGCAGTTGATTGGCCACAATTTAGAAATAGCTGCTTCTAAATTATGGCTAGAATACTGATGATGTGGTCATTGGAACTATTAGACATATTTTTCATATTATAATATAAAAAAACATACAGATAAACATAAAATACCATAAAAAGTTCTCATATTCACACCACATGAATGATGTGACATATAGTGGTGCATTTGCAGTGTTTTACTTTCTTCATCTGTTTACCAGATCACCATCATTTAAACTTAAGCTTCAGTTTAAACTACCATTTTAAACTTAAGAAGTGGAGGAGTTGTTTTGAGAACATTAGTGTGTCAGAAAGTATTAAAACATATCAAAGTTGAGCAGCTTTCAGAGGTGAACTGTAGACTCAGATATACAAGCAAAGTTGATCCTTGTTGGAGATCTAAACAGCAGAGTAAGAAATGATTACCAGACATTTAGGAAAATTTAGAGAAAAGATAAACAAATAATAATGGTAAGTACCTGCTCAATTTCTGCCCAGAAGATTTACTAACACCATGTTCCATTATAAAGCTGTGCACAAATTCACAGTGAAGAGAAGATGTAAGAAATAAAAGTTTCATTGGCTGTGTTATGGTTGCTAATAATACCTTCATACAATTTTTAAATTAATTTAAATTAAATATAAAATTAAGTACAAAAGAGTACACAGAGGATTTGAAATAGGACATGGTCACCATTTAGTTTTGAACATAATAAAATTGAATATCACATTTGCAAACAAGAGTGTGTAAGAAAGTATTAAAACATATCAAAGTTGAGCAGCTTTCAGAGGTGAACTGTAGACTCGTATATACAAGCATTATTCAGGAAAAAATGAAAGAGTTTGAAAACAAACCAAATCTTGGAGATTCAGTGGCAAACTAGAAAATATGGATTGAATCAGTCAAAGAGGCATGTAGTGAGATTGTCTGCAAGGATAGAAAAATAAGAACACCATGGTGGACATAAGTTAAAGAAGCAATCCTGGAAAAGAAGAAAGCATACTGATGAAAGTTTCTAGCAAATAAGTCAGCAGATGATCACAAAGAAAAATGTGAGAGTTAAGCTATGCGTAAAAGTAGCTAGACAAAAGTCATGGAAACTTCCTTATGAATATAGAAAATAAATATTAGGAAGTTGGCAAAATGTTCTGTAATGTATTGAAAAATTTTAAAAATGGAGGAAAAAGTACTATAAAAGGAATCAGAGATGATAAAGGTAATATGAAAACTGAAGATAAAGATATTTTAGATGTCTAGAGTAATTACTTTGAAAGATTGCTAAATGAAACAGCAGTGGTGGAAAACACTCAACTGGAATGTAATGAAAAAACCAAAAAAAAAAAAAAAAAAAACCCTTCAAATGTGGAAAGAGAGCTGGAGTAGATGATATTCAACCAGAAATGCTCACATATAAAGATCTAAAAGTTTTTACAATAGCTGCAATGCATAATTCAGGAGGTAGGCATAGTTGAATTCCAAAGGTTTGGAGTACAGCTCTCATAGAACCCATCTATAAAAAGAGAAATAAAACAATGTAGAAGTTATAGAAGAATTTCTCTGTTGAGTGTTCTTGATGAGATTTATGAGGGTATGCTGAAAAGTGATAATCACCATGAAAAAATTGATGTAGAGCCATGTAACTTACATGTTATTTTACATATTTCAATGAAGTGTTATCCACTTGTTACAACTCTGCTGCATCATTTGCAGTCCTCTGAGAAAAAAGCCTTTCCCTTGTTGCACAGACTACTCCTCAGCTGCAGATATGACTTCAGCTGTGGTAAATTTTGTTCCTTTCAAGTGTTTCATTAAATTTGGGTATAGGAAACGGTCAGATGGCCAGGTCTGGCAAATAGGGTGGGTGAGGCAGACATTGTGTATTGTCTCTTGGGTTCCATGGGCAGATGTATTATCCTGCAAAAGCAAGATGCCGCTGCTCAGGTTCCTGTGGCATTTTCCCTTCAATTCCTTCAAAGCTGTTGAATAAGCTGCTGTAACAGTTCATCCCTTTTTGAGGTACTTGATAAGAATTACACCATCCATATCCCAAAAGACAACGGCAAGAACCTTCTCTGCTGACTTTTGGTTCGAAACTTCTTTGGCCATGGCAAACCTTTGTGTCTCCATTCCATTGACAGTTGTTGGTCTCTGAGTCATAGTGATGAACCTATTTCATCAGCAGTCATAATACAAACCAAAACATTCGCACCTAATTTCTCAAAATGACCCAAAAATCCCTTGAGATGATGGCACATGTTCTCTCTTTTGGTCGGCATTCAGACATTTGGGGACCCACTTTGCTGAGAACTTCTGCATATCAAGATGTTGGTGGATAATGACCCCAACTCATTCCCTAGATATCACCACAGTCTTTGCAATGTTTTTGGCTGCTATTCTTCAATCATCATAGATCATGGCATGCACTGCATGTATGTTTTCAGGCATGATTGCTGTGGAAGGTCTTCCTGATCTGTTGGATCAAGATGCCCAGTTTTAACTTGGCCACCCATTTGGCAACTATTGGATATCCTGGGGCACAGTCCTAAAGTCTCACACAAAGTTTGATGAATCTCAGTTGGGGACTTTTCTTGCAGCACGAAAAACTTGATGACAGCCCACACATCTGCGTTTTCAAATTTCTTCAAAACCTCTGAATTGTTTTCTTATATATATATATATATATATATATATATATATATATATATCCTAAAAGAAAAAGAACAAATTATTACAATTTGATGAAACATGGGGTTAAAGGGTTTTATGGTATGTTCTTTCTTGTGGTTATATCAGTTGCTTTAATATAATTTTTGTTCTAGGTTTTCATCAGAACTTTTCAGTCTCCCTTGTATGCAAGTATACTTGAGAAAAGGCTAAGAAAAATTATGGGAATATAACAAGGAATATGTTTAAGTTTTGCAGATGTGGAAAAGACATGCGAGAAGATGCCAAGAGAAAAGCTGTTCAAAATGCACATTTATATGGTGTAAATGAAACATTTATCGAACAATGCATAGACTATATTTGAGTTATGAATCAGCAGTTAGAACTGAAAGGTATATAAAGATATGTACCTTTCAGATATATACCTTTGATGTTAAGGTATGAAACAGGAGTGCACATAATATCTACTGTTATTCGTTATCATCGTAATTGATCACATTATGTAGCAAAGTTTAAACCTGATATCAAGATTGGAGTTGTTAATCTCAGTTTTTTGCTTTATGCAGATTTATACTCCTAAATAAATCTAGTACAAGTCTGCAGGATTCCCTGGCTAAATTGTAACAAGTAAAACATTTCAGCTATTTTGGCACAATTTTTTGTGAGGGCATGAAATTAAATATGGAGATAGACAACAGAATTAGCAAAGCTGGTATAGTAGGAAGTTAACTGAATAAATTTATATGGAATATAAATTAATCAAAACACTACTAGCTGTATAATAGTTCAAACCAACTTTAAATTATGGGTCTGAGAGCTGGGTTAGAAATTAAACTTGATTAAACAGATATGAGAGTTCCGAGAAAAGGAAGTGGAGTGAACAGATGACATCGATGGTAGTATAATATTAAAATTGTGGATGTTATATTAGAGAATTTGATATCATTAGCAGAGGTGATTTCAGGTAGCATGGTCACTTAAACAGAATGAGACAGCACAAGTTTGAAAAAGAATGTTTTTTTTTTTTTTTTGGCTGGAATGGCAGTAAAAGGGATCCAGAAGAAGACCAAGATCTAGGTGGATTGATACAATAAGAAGTGCTTTAGGAGACAGAAATATAAGATCTGATGATTTTGGAGTCTTGACAGATAACAGAAAAATTTGGGAAGAAATTGTCAATAGATTAGTAATTATTATTATTAAAAAAGACCTCATAGAGTCAAAGACTCATCTAGGAGGGCCTTTTATCTCACACACATCTCATCATACCAGGTCTTAAACACATTCAAACTCCTTGCAGACACCACACTTTCAGGCAAGGCATTTCAATCATTCACAACTCTGCACGAAAAAAACCTGCCTCTCACTCCCCTACTCACACCCTCTTTATACAGTTTCCAGGGATGACCTCTGGTTCTCCCCTGATCTCCCACTATTCTCTGTAGAACTTCTCCACCATTGATCCTATAACAACCCCTTACCAACTTGTAGGTCTCTATCATATCTCCCCTCTTCCTTCTCTCCACTAGACTCTGCAAATTACATCTTTTCAATCTTTCCTCATACTCGACATTCCAGAGGTCAGAAACTACCTTAGTCAGTCGCTTTTGGACCCTTTCCAACATCTCTTCATCCTTCTGAAAACCAGGTGACCAAATCTGGGCACAATAGTCCATGTGTGGCCTAATCAAAGCCTTATACAATGGAACAAGAATCTCCCTACTTCTACACGTCAGTGTCCTCCTCATCATTCCCAGAAGTCTTTGTGTTGTCTTCACAATTTTGGCGATGTGTCCCCTAAATTTTAGATCCTTATCCACTATCACTCCCAGATCTCTTATTTCCTCTACTTCCAACAATATATTCTCACCAAGCATAAATTCTGCATCCCATCTTTGTTTTCCAAATTTTAAAACCTTACATTTTGCAACATTGAACTCACATCCCCATTTGCTTGCCCAATCACTCAATTTATTCAAGTCTTCTTGCAAGGCCACAACATCTTCACTACTCTTTATGGTTCGTCCCAACTTTGCATCATCTGCAAACAACTGAATATCTCCATCCAAATCTTCGCCAATATCATTAATATACAAGTTAAATAGTAATGGCCCTAAAACAGATCCCTGAGGCACTCCACTAGTGACTTTCCTTTTCCTGGATATTGCACCCCCATACACAACTTGTTGATACCTATCAGATAGCCAGTCTCCAATCCAATGCACTAATCTAATATCCAACCCCATCTGCTCTAGTTTGACTGTCAACTTATCATGCGGTACTCTATCAAAAGCTTTTGCGAAATTCAAGTATATTACTGTGTATCCTTCTCCTCTGTCCAAGGAAGCAGTCACTTTATTGTAATAAATAAGTAGATTACTAAAACACAACCTCCCTTTAGCAAATCCATGCTGTCCATCAAAGATTATACCATTGTTGTCAACCCCAACTCTGGATCCTAGTTCTCACAAGCTTCTCCAACAACTTAACCAGAACACCTGACACACAGATAAGCCTATAGTTTGATGCTTGAGTTCGATCACCTCCTTTATGAAGTGGCACAATCTTGCCCTCCTTCCACTCTTTAGGGACTTGACCAAGTGCAAGACTCGTATTAAAAAAATATGTCAAGGCAGGTGTCAACTCTCTGGCACATTCCTTCAGAATACGCGGTGATATATTATCAAGTCCCACAGCCTTATTTACATTTAGTTTACTCAACTCCCCAAACACCTCTTGCTCACTTACAGTCAGTCTCTCCTCTCCATCATCAACTGCTCTTAATCTCTCCATGAAGTCACATTCACAAGATTGAAAGATCTTTATGAACTGCTCATTAAGTATCTCCACCACACCTTCTGCAACAGCTGTCTTTATACCATTTCCTCCAATCAATGTCATCCTTCCATAATCATTCTTTCTTTTGCTGGCTACATATCGAAAGAACTCCCTAGGATTCTATTTAGCTTCATTAGCTAACTGCTGTTCATACCTCTCTTTAGCTACTCTCACCAACCAAGTCACCCTCCTTGCCTGGTCTTTGTAGACCTCATGAAATTGGTTACTTCCACTTCTCTTATGCTGCCTCCACAATGCCCTTTTTCTCTGTATTGCATGCTTAATCTCTTTATTCATCCATCTCACACCTACCTCATTTAACCTTCTCACCCGTGGTATACATTTAGACATTGCATCCACTAATCCAATAATTACAATCATCAGATTAGTAATTATTATGATGTAACTTTTTTCATGTATTATCATGATATCCTGTACACTTTCTGAAGGTACATTCAGTAATTTGATGATAAACTTTACTTGGTGCGAATGGTACGAAAGTGACAAAAGCAGCAAAGAAACAGTTGAGCTGCTATGTGATCACTTTGTAAGGATTTATCATTTAGTATAGATTTTGTAATAGTTACTAATGTGACAGAGCTGATGGGAGAATTAATGTAAACAAACTGGAGGTGCTCAGGAAATTGGGATTTTCTTCTATGATTGTCATAAGAGACCTCCAAGAAGTTCAAGGACACTGTAGATCATTTACATCAGATGTCATGCCTTTTTTAAACTAATTCAATTCAGCAGTGTAATTCCAGCAGTCAAAGGTTGTAACTGGCTAAAGGAACCACACTTGAGTATCATCAGTTTTAAGTAATATAGTTGCTAAACCATTATAAATTTAACTTTAATTTGTGCTGATTACAATATTCAGAAATTGTGACATCATCTCTGAAGCTTGAAGTTTTGCACTCCAAATAAACAATAAGATCATCTTCCTTGTGAACTTTTCTAGGTCATGCTCCTCTCATTGAATAATTTAAATCATTTAAATTTGATGACAGTCTGCACTTCTGTGTTTTCGAATGTCTTCAAAACCTCTGGCTTGTTTTCTTATATATGTATATATATATCCTAAAAGAAAAAGAACAAATTATTACAATTTGATGAAACTTGGGGTTAAAGGGTTTTAAGATATGTTCTTTCTTGTAGTTATATCAATTGCTTTAATATAATTTTTGTTCTAGGTTTTCATCAGAACTTTTCATTCCCCCTTGAATGCAAGTATACTTGAGAAAATGCTAAGAAAAATTATGGGAATATAACAAGGAATATGTTTAAGTTTTGTAGATGTCGAATCTACAGTGGCCTTGGGCTTCCTGGAGGTCTCTTATGACAATCATAGAAGAAAATTATCCCAATTTTCTGAGCACCTCCAGTAACTCAGATGTACCAATCAGCATCTGAGTTACTTTAGCCAATACTACCCAACTCAACCAAACACCACTTTGGTTGCTCTACTTTTCATTTTCTTTATCAAATATAGACTTTTTACACTCTTAATTTATGTTTACCAACCACAACAAATTTATTTTTTATTTGCATAGTTAATACATATGCACATTGGCACCCTTCCCCAATTTCACTGGTCATCTAGAACAGTGCTTCCCAAACTGTGGGCCATGCCCCCCCCCTGGGGGCTGTTAGTTTTGTTGATGGGGTTGTGAAATAATGGAAACAAATTTAAAATATTTTAAGACTAAGTGTGTCATGTCAAATGTGTATGTAAGATGCTAAAAATGTTAATATTTGCATTTGATTTTTGCAATATTTGTTGTATGTTTTGTATTGAATATAAATTCAATAAATATTATAATAACATATGTCTGTATTACGATTTTTTTTTTGATGGGGGGCCGTGAAATATTTTAATTTTTCCAAGTGGGCCTTTACATCCATAAGTTTGGGAAGCACTGATCTAGAAGATGGCAAGCATATATTACATAATTTTGGCGTATAATAAACATATTCGCTAAAATTCCAATAATCCTACACATGCTTTCTAAATATCTTTAATCATTTCTCTATAACTTTTATTCATTCTTTACATACATACTTAGATTTATTCTTTCAGTTATATAAATCACTTGTCACATTGGTTTAATGACTGAACACATTACCAACATTATCCTATGAATACCTTTATTCTGAGAAATGAATGAATGAATATATTAATACAAAAATATTTCAAAAATTATTAAATTCTCATCTGTTTTGCAACAAGGTAGGTGAGCCAGTTTGTATAAACTGAATTAATGTAGCTGCAAACAAATCTTAAGTAAATCCACATTTGTTTTTAAGCAATCTAGAAATAAGTTTAAAACTTTCTTTTGATCCTTAGCTAAAGCTAATGTTTCTAGCTTCTGTCTGGTCTTACTTCTGTCCCTTCTGCACTCATATGATCATACTGTGAAATTATCCAGAACCAAAACATTTGATTTCCCAGTATCTTACACCTATAACCAAGGAAAATCTTTTATCATACCAATTATTTTATAATCTACATCTACATTAGCCTGCTGGTGATAGAGAGGAAACTTAACAGAAATTTTGAGCAATGTGGATCCGAGAATGTGTTATTTTGTTGTTATGTTCCATCGAGTCATTTTCGACTCCTGTTGATCCTATGAACATACATTCTCCATTCAGATCTATCCCTGACCATGTCTTTCAGAATTTCCAAGTGCACTCCAGTTGCTTCTTTAACTCCATTCACTCATCTAATTCTTGGTCTTCCTCTTCTCCTGCTTCCATCAACTTTAGCACGCATTATCATCTTCTCCAGACTGTCATTTGCTCGCATAATATGTCTGAAGTATAACAATTTTTGCTTGATGATCATAGCTTCGAGGGAGCAATCTGGCTTTATTCTGTCTATCACTGATTTATTGGTTTGCTTTGCAGTCCATGTTATTCTTAGTAGGCGTCTCCAAACCCATAATTCAAATGCATCTATCGTCCTTCTTTCACTCTTTCTCAGGGTCCAACTTTCACACCCATACAGCACCACAGGGAATACCATTGCTTTCACGATTCTGATTTTTGTTGTGAGGCTAATACCTTTAAAGATCTTGCTTAAATTTTTCATTGCTTTCTTTCTGAGTAATAATCTTCTTCTAACTTCTTCAGTACAATAACGATCTTTATCAATTCGAGATCCTAGGAACACAAAATTGTTAACTGCTTCCATTTTTTCCCCATCTACTCTTCAAAATCATTAAGTTCACATGTTGCCATGTCTTTTTGGGGTTAAGTTTAAGACCATATCTAGCACTTTCTTCTTTAACTTTCATAATAAGTTCCTCCAAATCTTCTTTGCATTCTACTAGCAAGGTGGTATCATCTGCATACCTCAATGTGTTATAGTTTTCTAATATTTCTTATTGGATTATGGTGGATTCTATCATTGGCCCCCATTCTGCAGGGGAGTTCTTTTGGTTATGTCATCTACAAAAGTAGGTGACATAACCAAAAAGACTTTTGGAGATAAGTTCTGTGGGAAGGTTCAGAACAACTCAGGTAATGCTTCCAGCAACTTAAAAAACATTTGAGTGAGTTTTGGTATAAAAGCTACCAGAGCAGACTCCCATTCAGCCTCTGGTTATCTATGTATTTTTTTTTTTTTTTTTATGTTAAACCTTGAATACTTTATTACTGTGGATGGGCTAAGAGTTAGATTATCTAAGAGCCTGTTCCAGGAACAAAGCTACTTCAGGTATCTAATATGCAGGATGATGGTTATATTCCAGGAGATAAAACTCATCATTGCTTTCTGTCTTTTGCAATTGGATGTTCTGTGCTTTCTTTGGTTCCCCATTTTGTGTGAAGATAGGTGGTTTTTTTCCCTATGCAAACTTTTCTGTTCTAGCATTTGGACATCTTTCACCTGTTTTTTTTTTTTTTTATTAATCTCCTATGAATATTAGCGATGAGTTAAATTCCTAGCTGTGATAACAGTACATTATTTGTTTCACAAGCCTTGTGAAACACAAATAGGATCATAAAAACATTTGCAACCACTTTTTTGAAATGTTTATTTCTCCTTACCAATCTCCATTGCTTAAAAATTTGAAGACTTATGAAGACTTCTGTGAAGAAAGGATATATGTGTTATAGCATGGAATGAGGAGTTGAGTGGTAATGAAATAAATGATGCTTGGGAACTGACAAATAAATACATAACAGCATCAATGTGTGAATGCTTTATGAAAATCAAAAGACTGAAAAAGTAGGTGTAAAATATATGAATGAGGGAATTAAGTATGAAATCTAGAAGAAGGCACTTTAGAAACAGTACAGGATGAATAATGGTAATAATCAGTTACATGAAGAGTAGAATGAACAAGTCATAAGAGTGACTCGGTAGTAAGGAAATCAAAAGTGCAGTATGAGGCAAATCAGTCAAAGAAAAACCCTAGAGTTTTTTATGTCATATGTGGCAAGTAGAAGGAAGAATGATCATGGTGTGATGATGTCAGTGGATAAAAATGGTAACTACTGCAGAAGACATCGTTGAGGTATTCAGATCAATTTATAAGGGTTCTTCATCCTGATCAGGGTAGAATCATGAGGAACTTACGAACTTGGCCTAGCAGTAAGGAGATAGGATTTGATGACATATCACCATGTGTCTTAAGGGAATTTTCCAAGATGATGTTAATGGATGAAAGTGGGAGATTGGTAACTGCTGCAAAAGACATAGTCGAGGTATTTAATGAGCTGTTCATCAAGGCGTTTCATCCTCAGTGTGAAATCAGAAGCTCAGGTATAGAGAACAAAATGAGAGAAGACTTAATGGTGGGCAAGCAGGAGATATATGAGGACTGGTTTCGTTGCATGGAGGGTGGTTGAACGGTGGAATGCATTGCCTGATAGAGTGGTGAGAGCAAGAACGGTCAAGGAGTGGTATGATAGACTTTGTGTTTCCTAGGAAGGACCTGCTGTGATGAGTCTTTTGACTCCATGGAGGCCTGAATAATAATATGAGGACTTAAATAATCTAGATGTCAATAAAGCAATAGACATTAATGACACGTTGCCACGTGTCTTAATGTTCTAGAGTCTCACAACAGCACAGTCCCAAAGGAGTGGAAGGAAGGTAAAATTGTTCCACTTCACAAAGGTGGTGATAAAGCTAATACAACAAAAAATGATAGGTTGATCTGTATATCTGGAGTTTTTAAGATATTGGAGAGGTTGGTTAGAGATAGGACACAAAAGTAGGTTGATTACAGTGATATTCTTTGTTCTTGTCAGCATAGGTTTGTTAAAGGGGCTCATCTTTTACAAACTTGCTTATGTTTTATAACAAGGTCACGAATGTATTGGACAAGCAAGATGCACATACTGTGGTATACTTAGATTTTTCAAAGGCATTTGAGATAGATTGTCATGCCAAAAGTTGGTCACTAAACAAGCAGATGGGATTGGATGCTAGACTAGTGAGTTGGATAGGTTAATGGCTATCAGATAGGCATCAGCAAGTTGTGTATTGGAAGAGGGAAGCCAGGAGGAGTCACTAGTGGTGTGCCGCAGTGGTCAGTTTTGGGAGGACCATTGTTAATTTTATATATTAATGATATTGAGATAGGTTTAACTGGTAATATACAACTGTTTGCAATGATGCAAAACTGGGTGATGAAGAATCAAGAAGATGTTGCCTTACAGGAGAACTTTGAATACTAAAATAAACTGTCAAAAGCTTCAGTTCGGCAATGCCAAATTGCATAAGCAAAGTGAATATTAGATCCAGCTTTATTTCAAAGTCAAATGTGGAAACTATGAAAGTTTTGTTAGGTAAGTTAACCAGAGAGCTTACAGGAATACACTCAATGGCATTCACAAGGTAGCTGGCGTAACCTAATATACTTTGGGCAGACTGGGTGTTCTGTGGAAAAAAGAATTAATGAATATCGGTATTATATCGAATACATGAAACCTCAAAAGTCTGGTCTGCACAACATATTATTGACACTAAACACAGTATCCAGTGTGATGAAGCTCATCTTCATAGAAGCAGGTTTAAATATGAACACCTTTTCAAAGAAAGTTGCGAAGGCCTTTTACATCTGCCAAATCTGAATTGGAACGATTGTCTCTCTCTCCCAAAAGTTTGGGAGATTCTTATGTATGTTATGAAACCATCAAAAATAGTTTTTAATAATGATATTTATTAATATTAATTTCGAGCATGCGGCAAAAGTTTTTAATTGGTAAACCACTGACTACTGTATGTACCTTGTATTCCCATTCCTTTGATTTTCTTGTTTCTACACACACTGATAATGTACTGTTATTTTCAGTACAAAATATCTCTACTTTCATTTCATTAAGTTAATTACTATTGTTATCGTGTAATTTATTGTTTATAGCCATGCCACAGGTAAAGATAAGTTGTAATCTGTTGTCGATGGATGCACATAAAAAGTCATTTAAAAGGAATTGTATGCGAGAGACCGTTTACATTTGAATGAGGAAGGGCGTAGGCATCTGGAGAGATTGCTGTTCTGAACGAGACAGTGTGTCCCAGGGAGGATGATAGCAGGGGTGGCCTCTTGTGGGAATGGATACTTGGGAGAAGGGAGACAATGTCAGGTAACACTGACCCCAGTGGAGTCTAGAAGGGATAATGCTGGGTATAGAAACAATAGCATTTATATGCTTTATACTAATGCCAGGAGTATCCGGAATAAGGGAGAGGAATTGGTGGCGCAGATAGCATCAACCTGGCCAAAAATTATTGGGATCACTGAGACGTGGTTTACAGAAGGGGATATAATAACAGGAATAGAAGTCGCTGGGTATAGCATTTTTCGTCAGGATAGGAGGGGAAAGCGTGGTGGTGGGGTACTGCTTATGATAAGTGATGACCTATGTCCTCTAAGAGTGGAGGCTTTGGAAGGAAGTGAGACAAATGATTTTGAGAGCGTATGGTGTGAGGTAGAGGTAGGGAAGACAGGATATTTAGTGGGGTGTTGCTACAGACCCAGGAGCACGGAGGATGGGGACCAGGAGATGTTTAGACAGCTAAGTTTGGCAAGTGCAAGAAGAATGATTGTTATGGGAGATTTTAACTACAGTAGTATAAATTGGAGAGAGGAAGATGCATGTAGCAATAGTGGAATGGAATTTCTAGAATTCTTGAGGGACAAATGTCTTAGGCAACATGTAACAGAGGGAACAAGAGGTTCAAGAGTTTTAGATTTGGTTATAGCATCAGAAGAGTTGATAATAACTGAGATGACATCTCTCCCACCAGTTGGAGAGAGTGACCATATGGTTTTGACTTGGAAAATGAATAGACATTCAGGAGTATCAAAGAGACGGGAACTTATGTGGAATTATAATGCAGGTGATTATAATAGTCTTAGACGTCAACTTCGGGAAGTTTCATGGAAGGAGGAATTGGAAGGCCGGGATATCATTAGTGCGTGGGAAATTGTGAAAGAATATTTGTTATCAGCAATGGTAAGTTGTATACCACGAGTGAAGAAGAGGATGCAATTTGGAGTCAAGTGGATGACAAACAACAGGAATTGCATGCGAAAAAGAGGCTATGGAAGAGATATAAGGAGACAGGTGAAGAGATGCTTGAGGAATATAAGACACACGCCAAAAGAGTGACTAGTGTGGTAAGGAAAGCGAAACTGGAATATGAGAGGAGATTGGCCCTAAGATCCAAAGAAAATCCTAGGGAATTTTTTAGCTACGTGGCCAGTAAGAGGAGAAATGACTGTGGAAGACTGATATTGTGGGATAAAAATGGAAATAGAGGGACTGATGCAGAAGACATAGCGGAATTGTTCAATGACCACTTTATTGGAGTATTTCATCCTGGAGGAGTCAGTTTTAATGCTAGAGGGATAGGGCAGGTTCAAGGTTTAGAGGTACAGGAGGAGAGTGTGTTTCAGATACTGAGAACTCTGAATGTCATTAAAGCTGTGGGACTGGATGGTATTTCACCACGAGTTTTGAGAGAATGTGCTAGGGAATTGACAGTGCCATTAACGTGGCTTTTCAATGAAAGTCTGGCTTTGGCAAAGGTGCCCAGGGAATGGAAGGAAGGTAAGAATAGTGGCATTGCATAAGGGTGGTAGCAGACTGGAATTGTCTAATTATAGGCCAGTTTGTGTGTCATCAGTAGTTGTTAAGATCTTGGAGAACTTAGTGAGGGACCGTATACAGCATTCGGAAGATGAGGGTAATGTTATCTGTGAGATTGAACATGGATTTGTGAAGGGGCACTCTTGTTTTAGCAATATGCTAGCCTTTTATAATAAAGTTACAAGAACATTAGATGAGATAAAGGCATATACTGCAATTTTCTTAGACTTAGCAAAGGCATTTGACAGGGTGCCACATGATAAGCTGATATTTAAGTTGCAACACATGGGTCTGGATGTCAGATTGGTCAACTGGATTCAGGATTGGCTATCTGATAGGTAGCAGAGAGTTGTGTATGGTGGAGCAGTTTCAAGGAGACAGAAGGTTACAAGTGGGGTCTCACAGGGCTCAGTACTAGGACCTATATTGTTTAACCTTTATATCAATGACATTGCAAGAGGATATTCAGTTGTTTGTGGATGATGCAAAGCTGGGAAGGATTATTAGTAATAGTGCAGATGTGGTAGCCCTGCAAGAGGATTTAAATAAGCTAGATAGATGGGCAAATGAATGGGGGTGTCAGTTTAATGCAACAAAATGTAAGGTCTTGAGGTTTGGGAAACATCGATGGGATGCCGCATACTCTATGGGAGGAGTTATACTGGAGGAAGTAGGGGAGACAAGAGATCTGGGGTTGATGATTGATAGAAACCTGAAGTTTAGGGGACATATTGCAAAGGTGGTGAAGGTAATACAGAGGATTGCTGCAATTATGAAAGGACACTGACCTGCAGAGATAAGAGGGTTATCATTCCGTTGTATAAGTCTCTGATCAGGCCACACTTAGACTATTGTTCTCAGATTTTGTCCACAGGATTTGAAGAGGATAAATTAACTGTGGAAAAGATACAAAGACGGATGACAAAGATGGTCTCAGGACTGTACAAGGATAGTAATGAGAATTGGCTGAGGGAATGTGGACTGCAGAATTTGGCGGATAGAAGAAGGAGAGGTGATATGATTGAGACTTTTAAACTGTTAAGAGGTGGTTACAGGGTTGACACTGGGGAGTTCTTTCACTTGGTTGAACAGTGGGAAGGAGTGATGACAAGAGGCCATCCCTGGAAGTTACGAAAGGAAACTGTGAGCAAGAGGGTAAGGAGTGGTTTCTTTGCATGGAGGGTGGTTGAGCCATGGAATGCATTGCCTGATAGAGTGGTGAGGGTGAGAACGGTCAATGAGTTTAAGGAGTGGTATGATAGACTTTGTGTTTCTTAGGGGGAACCTCCCCTCGATGAGTCTTGACAGACTTTATGTTCTTGGGAAGGACCTCCCACGATGAGTCTTTTGACTCCATGGAGGCCTGAATAATAATAATAATAATAATTTTTAACATGGATTTCTTTTGAAATAAAATGCTATTTCAAATTTCTTTAAACATGTCAAGTATATAGTAGTATAGTATGCCCACAGATTCGAGGCCCTTCGACACTTCTTCGCATTTCACAAAGAGGAGAATCCATTCCGATAATAGGGTAATCAATCCGTCTTCTGGGATGAGTTGTTTATTATTACACGTCAGAAAATTAACTTCTCTTTTATGATCATTGTAGTTTTTAAAGTGGTAACTATTTTGCTTGTATAACAGTTGGGAAATTTTATCTATAAAGTACGTGATTTTGTGTGTTGGCGACCAATTCGTATGTCCTTCATTTCTTTCTCCCCTTCAGCATGAATCGACTATTCTTGGCAAGTCGCCAAGCAGAGATCTACAAACTGTGGGCGTATTATACCAAAGATGGAGGATGGATGGATGGATGGATGGATGGATGGATGGATTGTGAACAGATTACCTTGTTAACTGTGAACTTAAATATCTGTATGATACACTTCAGGAAACATGTAAGGAATGTTATCTTGAAGATGAAGTCAGAAGAAGAAGAGGGATAGGGAGAAAAATAACTATACTCAGATTAAAAGATAAGCCATCTTCAAAAACAATACCTTTTTAGATGAGAGGAAGCTATAGATGAGAAAAGTCCAACTGTGATATGGTTGTTTTGGATAGAAAGCATTTTGATAGTAAATTATTTTTGTAGTTCAGTGTGGCACACCACCTTCCTAATTGGAGGCCTGAGACTAGGAAAAGACTCTTTGGTCTCTTGAGCTCTCATGATTATCTGACTCTTAGTCCCCACCCATCTATGAAGTTAATGTGCTCTAGGTTGGCACTTTTTTTAAAAATTTTATTTTCTGTAAGTGGAATTACTTTAAAAAATGCATGTTGATATGGTAGAGTTTCTCAACAGTTGAATTTTCAGGTTATAGATACTCAGATTAAAGCTGTTACAGTTACTTTACTCTCCAATCTAACTAGTGGCATCTAATGCAGATTTATAAAGTACATATTCTTCTCACTTTTGTCAGCAAACTTATCATTCATTATTTTTGACAATCATTATTCTTGATAAACTACATCACATATATCATAGAAGAGAGATTGTTTATAATCAGTCACCAATAATTATTGATGTGATATAGCTATTATGTGGCTGTTGTACTAATATTTTCTATATGTCATTATATATATAGTGTTAGTACATTTTTGTATCCTTCAAAAGTTGTAAAGCTACTTTATGCCCTTGTGTCTCATCTGGTGGGGGGGAGAAACATTGATTGTGTGGTGGTGAATAGGAAAATATTGCTGTACCTGGATGCTAATTGAGAATAGAGAACCTTTCCTTTATTATTATTACCCAGTGATTACCATTCCTTATGACAAAATTACAGCATCCTTACTGTGTTGGGATAATGACCAATTTAAGATAAACCAATTATTTGACATTTTGATCTTCATATTAAGGTCATCATCCACAAATATTACATATCTGTAAGATATTTAGGTTTAAATTAGTTTGGATCTGTCATTTGTGCAGCTGTTTTCAACAAGTTTTTTCTCAGTTGTATCTTGTGTGAAGTTTCGCTCTCACTCCAAACCAACTGAATGCACTCTGCATCATTACTCCTCCACCACCAAACTTTACTGTCAGTACAACACATTGCAGAATCAGGTGAACCTTGTGATTCATCACTCCATAATAACATTTTCCACAGTCAATTGTCCAGTTCATAGGCTCTTTGCACCACTCCAGATGAGCCGCCTTGTTCGTTGTTGTGATGTTCAGATTGTGTGCTGCTCCACTTCTGGGAAAATCCAGTAAATAGTTTTTTCCAGTTGTAGGTGGTTTTTGCATGCCACCTGTTTTAACACACTCCTGTCCCTATGAGTCATTTTCGGCAGCTGGCCTGGGTGTTTTCTAGCATTGGTGATTCCAGAACGTCTCCATTTGTTGATCACATCGCCAACTGTTGATTTTGGATGCTCCAGTTGAGCAGCAAATGCACATATGGACATGTCACCAATGTGACAGCTCACGATGACACTTCTCTCGAAGTCATTGAGTTCACGTTGTTGCCATACCACCTGTATTCAACTGGTACGATGAAATACTACTTACTACTATCTGTACACTGGTTTTTATGTTATCAACAAACCTGGAATGTTCCATAGCTTCAAATAAGAGGGGTGTTGGGATATATACAAATACAATTATTTGTATATATAATATGAGGTGGTATCAAAAAGTTTGGAGACTAGGTTTGTAACACACCAACAGATGGCAGCACAAGGCTGCATGCACAGTCACTGGGAGCACCTACCTTCATAAGTCAGTGTGCCAAAAGACATTGTCCTGTGTACATCGGGAGCTATGCAACTGATGCTATTCTGACCACTTGCATTACCACATCTGCGATTTCATCATGGAGAGCAAGTTAGATCAAAGAGCAAACGCGAAATTCTGCATGAAACTGGGTAATTCATATCGAGGATCATTACTGGTGACGAAACTTGGGTGTACGGGTATGACCCTGAGACGAAGCAACAGTCTTTACAGTGGAAGAGCCCATCTCCATGACCGAAAAAGACGAAGCAGCTCGACTAAGTGCATGCTCATCGTCTTTTTCGACATTCGCGGCATTGTGCATTGAGAATTCGTCCTCAGGGGCCAGACCTTCAATAGTGAGTTCTACTACTGCCAGGTTTTAAGGCATCCGAGGGAGGACATTCAGCGAAAGCGACCAGATCTGTGGCTCGCGAAAAACTGGATGCTCCACAACGACAATGCACCCTGTCACCGAGCTCTCCTTGCACGTGAGTTTCTCACCAGAAACAACATGATCTCACTTCTGCGCTCATCCTGTTTGCCAGATTTGACTCCTGCAGACTGCCCTCTTTCCAAAGATGAAGATCGAGCTCAAAGGTTACCGTTTTGACACCATTGTGGAGATCCAGCAAGAATTGCAGAAGGTGCTTGACATGCTTCGAAAAGAAGACTTCCAGGACACATTCCAGAAGTGGCAAGAGTGCTGTATTGATATGCAAGGGGACTATTTTGAAGGTGGTAGTGTGTAAACATAGATAAAGTAATTTCTTGTCAACAGCTAGTCTCGAAACGTTTTGATACTACCTCGTATAATATATATATATATATATATATTTTATGTTAATATATTTTGTTTATCATCAACCAAGAAAGGATCTGTAGTTACCTTTAAAAAAAACCCTAACACCTTTTATTCCCCTATAATGAGAGGGAGTAGACCAGGCCATTTTAGCCCTTTCTAACTTCTGGAGACTGGGGAAACTTCAATCTCCACTGGTAGCCCATCAGAGATAGTTTGCCCAGGACTATTACTAATTATATTATACATGGCATCAGTGAAGAGATGCGGCTGACAAGTGCCACCATCTCTTTAATCCTAACACTGTTTTACTGTCTGAAAACATTGTGGGTTCTACTTTCTTGAGTTTATGGGATGAAAAACCCGAGTTTTGGGAGAACCCGCTTACCCGTGTCAGAGATCGACTAACTCGAAAATCGTAAACAGGCTTAGTAAAAGTTCCTCAAGTCGGCGACTAGAATAGAACTTTCAGTGCTCTTCCTTTGGGTGGCCTAGCACCATGGGTGGCACACACACACCACTTCCACTGAACTACAGAGGCGCTTAGTTATCTTTTTATTTTCTAGAATTACACAACTGACTCGTTTTTATGTTAATATTCTGAATGTTGTAACCAATTCTTTTGTTCTCTCTCTGAAGTATGCTTATGTTTCAGGCATGAAATATGTAGAAGTTGTAATAAATTTTAATATTCCTGTCATGTATTAAACCGTTTTTTTGAAGTATTATTAACACTACTTTCCTGATATTACCCATATCTTGGGCAACAATCCCTCGTATAATCTCATGTTTAATATTCTCCATATCTACCAGCATCCTGGACTTTCATCCATCCAAACATCCTGTTTTGTAACCTAATGAACATGAAGGTTATTTGTATGTAAATCTGGCATGTAGGACACATTTGCTAACGTTGCAGTCAGAATCAAACTTCCACACCACTCTGAATTCCTGTTCACACTTCTGCTGATTGACACCATAGTGTTACTATGAGTGTCCAGTTCCTAAGAACATGGAGTTGTTTGTGCAAACATGCAGAGGATACCTATATTTATGATGGCCTGGTTGGCTGAGTGGTTAGCATATCTATTTTCCAGCCAAAAGGCTGTGGGTTGGAATCCTGCTGTGGGCATCGATGTTTGTGATTTTCTGTGAAAATACTAGTGTTAGTGGTGGACGGTAGATGCCATTGGTGTATATGATAATGGTAGTTGCAGTTGGTGGATTGAGCGGTGGAGACAGAGGTGTAGAGTAGGTGCCCTCCCTCAATGAGTTTTGGACTCTCTGGAGGTGTTACATAATAATTATTACGTGACAATTTGCTAATCACATTAATCCTCCTACTCAGATGGAATTACATCGAATCATAGTCTTCAAATTCTACTTCTCAGAGGGCCGTTTCTCATGTATTGATAGAAGGAGACATGTAAACAAAAATTTAAGAGCAAGGGTGCTGTTCTCCAACCACCCTCTGAACTATTCAAAATGATACCATTAAAGTATGCCTTTTGCTCCTGTACAAATAGCAGTAGTAATCTCAGCAGGATACACAGTTCCTGTTATAGTCTTTCAGGAAGGAGGTAATCTGGAGAAGAAACTCAGTGCGTGAGTTTTTTCTCCGGATAACCTCCTTCCCCAAAAGGCCTGGACCTGCTTTAAGTCTTTTGCCCTTCTGCACCAAGAATTATCATCTTGGTGCAGGTTACTCCTGTCACCTCTTTCCATCATGAAGACTTCCTCTATTCCACTATAGTGAAGAAAAGAGATTGTATCTGCTAGTTTAAGCCAGTATGAGCTGAGCTCTTTCCCCTCTAACCAAACCTTTCTTGTACCCCACCCATGCTTTCTATTTCCTTTCCCACTCCTTTCTCTAACTCCCTCTTTCCAATTCCTTTCTTCTCCCCTCTTTCTACCCATCCTTCCTCTCTTTCTCTATGAGCGCTCCTTCCCTTTTTATTTCAATACGCACTGATATGCTCCCATCAATCTTACATCGCTAATTTTCAAGATTATCTACCGACTAAAAAAGTCAGCTGCTAATAACATTAATATTGCTTCCATACTAATTTAGAGTTTTGTTTATTACTAATTTGGTTGACTCTAGGTTCCATTAAAGCAGGAATTGATATAGAGATAAGATTAGATTGTCTTCTCTGTTAAGCACAAAGTTACTCTAAGCTTTAGGGCTTAATTTCCTTTTTTTTTTCTACAGTGCAATAACATGAGGACTCCTCAAAACCTTTGAAAGAGTGGAGCACAATTTTACTCCTTCCCCTACAGTGGAGGAAAGTTTTAATAGCCACGAAGAACATTGATTCGAAAGATAAACTTCTTGAAGATTTCTTCGTTGAAGAAAACTATGTTACTCCAGAGATTTTAGGGAGTCAACTGAGGACTAATCGAACGGTTTCCTATAGAGCACATCGGTCGAAAATGACATCCTCCTTCATGTTTTCTCTTAATTAAAAGAGCTGAGTGTGCTACATAGAAAGAAGTATTTCCAAAGAAGGTCCATCCTCCTTCTCCAGTGAAGTTACCGTTATACAATGAAATAAGAACATTAGCGTCAAACCTTGTCACCATACGAACATCGTTAGTGATGGTAAACTATCGAGCTTCCAGAGACATGCTTATACTGAATTGAACATCATTTATGCTCAGTGCCTGAATCAGCGCGGTAAATATAATATCTTGAGCATAGAGTCACCATTTATCCGTTCTGGACATTCGCCAAGTGCGCATGGACTGCAGTGAAACCACTTAAACTACATTCTGACATCTACAACAGTAGATAAAAGACTTTTTAGCAACCAACCTCCAAAAGATGAAGAAGGTAGCTTCGACTAATACCTGAGCAACTATGTCAGTTCTCTTCGCTTAAACAACACCGATATCTTCATAGCAAAAACTCGCCATCTGCCTGCCAATGGCATATACCTAAAAAAATGAGGAAAAGAGTCTTTCTGTTGTAGCCAGCGTTTCCCTACGTCCCTGCAGAAGAGATTTCAATGGAAGAGAGTGAGATTAAAGAGCCACTACCACAGCAACTACAACAGAACCATCAAAGGTGGTTAAAAAAAGGAAGACCCATCTCCAAAGCAGGAGAAGTTAAAATCTGAATGAAAATCGTCAGTAAGTGAAACAGAATCAGAGATGCAGCTGAAGGCCTGCTTCCAGAGATGACACCATCAAGAACAGGTCGAAGAGATACACGGGCTCATAGCTTAATAGCTGTAATTACG
The DNA here is from genome assembly GCF_054136105.1 of Typopeltis vanoorti. Classification (NCBI taxonomy): domain Eukaryota; kingdom Metazoa; phylum Arthropoda; class Arachnida; order Uropygi; family Thelyphonidae; genus Typopeltis; species Typopeltis vanoorti. Next base: position 34,877,338 of record NC_143573.1, read on the forward strand.
AAGTATCCAAAGACAAAATAGCTTCAAAATCAGCAAGCACCAGAAATTGTAAATCCTCTGTTCGAAGGTCGACTAGAATCTGTAGGGACAAGATCCTCTGCTACTCTCCTACGAATAGAATCGTTGATGACGAACATCTAGCACCTAAGAATTGAAGCCCTGGTCCTGATATCTGAAACAAAATCTTAAGTGACCACTCCACTTTATGTATCACCTCTATCAACATCAGAGGTCTCCGTTCTCCACCTAAACAACAGGAGGTGTGGAAAGTAATTCTATCATTTAACATCAGGCCAAGAGCCTGTGTAGCTCAGTAGAAGTGGCGTTTGCACTCTACGGCGCTTGACCGCACTATGAAAGGCGTTCGAATCTAGTCGCCGACTAGAGGAACTTTTTCTAAGCCTGTTCTCGACCAGTTCCAGAGTTAGTCGATCTCTGGCACGGGGTAGCGGGTTTTTCCTCCCGGAAACTCGGGTTTTTCATCCTGTAAACTCAAGTTAATCGGCTGTCGAATCCACACTATATTCAGACATTAAATATATTGTGTTAGAGATAGGGACCACCAGATGGCGGCACTTACTAGCCGCCTTCTTCAGTGCGTGCCTATTCATTAGTGATAGCTTTGGGCCAGCTATCTCTGACTGGCTATCAGTGGAGATTGAACTGCCCACTCAGTCTCCAAAAATTAGATAGGGCTTAAAAACAGCTTCGCCTACTCCCTATACGGGAACAAAAAGGCGTTAGCTGCTGGCTTTTTTTTTTTTAAACATTGGGCTTTTGTTCTTGCAGGAAACACACTTCTTCACTTAAACATCCAGGTACTAATCTAAGTAACCCATCAGAGTAGTCCTTCCACCTATGAACCTTCCACAACATCCAAAGGAATGTAGAGGGGAGAATTTTAGCCGTAGACAGAAAGCAATACCTGTAATACTACGTTCGTTAACGTCTATGCCCAGCCAATCTAGACAAAAGATAGCGTCCTTCCAGGGCTTTACCAAATTATCCATCCATCACATCACATTAATAGAGGATTTCAAATGCATTGCCGATCCGGTCATTAACAAAATTGGGAAGAATCCAACATTATGCTACATGCTGATCTACATTCATCCCACACCATAAGTTAGTCAAGCTCAGTTTCAACTGTCTTGAAAAAAGAAGAAAGTTGTCATTACCTGGAAGTTAACACTCGACTTCCCGTACATCTCGGCCAAACTTCACTAAATTTTCTACAATCGCAGAAACGTAGGCTAGGATTGGGATGCGTGGGTGCAACTTAAATAATTCATTAAGCAGAATATGATAGAATGGGGCCAAAAACATGTTTACCCTTACAGAACTCCACTCAGGATCAATGCAGGCACAGGACCTGAGCAGTCAGTGTCAAGTCATTCCATCTAATGACGTAATGTGGGATTTTAACTTGAAATCGATCTAGTGGAACGAAACCAAATGGAGTGAAGAAATTTTAATATCAGTTTTCACTATGCTCTGAAGAGGAGAGCCATCAACATCACTGAAGGCAGATGCAAGATCACAACAAATGACATCAGTTAATGGGATAAAAATCCCTTATTGTTTTTCAGCCAGTAAGCGAAACAACGATCGAAAACTACGATCTGAACGTTTCATGCCGACGAACTGTCAGCGTATCCAAGCGTAAGTGACCACTTGGTAGTGCCACACTACGGCAACTCGTTGCAAAGGTGGAGCAAGCTCCCTCACTGTTCTTGATATTTTCTCATAATGTAAAACACACAGCTCTTAGGAGATGAAATACTGTTTTACATTATGAGGAGAGGTCACTACCCAGACCGGTTTCAACCTTTTTTGAGGTCTCATCAGTGAGTAGCTAGACCTAGAATATCAGAGTTCAGGTGAAAAGAACTTACATACTTTTGCTATACGATTGCCAGAAAGGTGTGTCACTATTTAACAAATTATAACAAAGTATAACTAAGTTGAAAAGCCAAACGGCTATTTTATAATAGCCGTTTGGCTTTTATCTTAGTTATACTCATCTTAGTTATACTTTGTTATAATTTGTTAAATAGTGACACACCTTTCTGGCTATCGTATAGCAAAAGTATGCAAGTTCTTTTCACTTAAACTCTGATATTCCAGGTCTAGCTACTCACTGATGAGACCTCAAGAAAGGTTGAAACCGGTCTGGGTAGTGACCTCTCCTCATAATGTAAAACAGCATTACATCTCCTAAGAGCTGTGTGTTTTATATTATGAGAAAATATCAAGAACAGTGAGGGAGCTTGCTCCACCTTTGCAACGAATTGCCGTGGTGTGGCGCTACCAAGTGGTCACTTACGCTTGGATACGCTGACAGTTCGTCGGCATGAAACGTTCAGATCGTAGTTTTCGATCGTTGTTTCGCTTACTGACTGAAAAACAATAAGGGATTTTTATCCCATTAACTGATCAACTTCGCCAGAAAAAAATAGCCGTTTGGCTTTTCAACAAATGACATCCTTGGGGTTTTGTGGAATGTTCCCACTTGCATCATTCAAAGGAGGTTACAACAGTTTTACTGCTTGCTGATCAACAGATTTTCATCTGACCCAATCAACATAAAAAAGGATACCTCTTTTTCTCTTTCTTTCTGCAGTGATTCTTGAGCACTTTCTGTCCCATAAGAAGCCAAAGTCAGTAAGAGCTCACATTCCTCATACAAGAGTTACCTCTTGAATAACAGATTTTGATTTTACACAATCAACATAAAAAAGGGGGTGGTTAAATAAGGATGTCCTTATCACCCTTCTTTTTGCAGTGATTCTTGAAATCTTTCTATCCTATAAGAAAGACATTACACTTCTGCTCACCATAGAGGAATCCAAAATAACAGCATAAGCAGATGATAGGTTGTGTATCCTTAGGAATAGCGATTAATTCATCAACATTTTTAACATTCTACAAGACAGAACGTGTAAAAGTGTTTGAAGTTCAGAATACAGTTAATATCCCTCACCCAAGATCCCATTACCATTTTAGATGTTCCCTTTCGGGAAAGCTTGGACTTAATATCGAACATTACAACACCAAAACTGATGATAACCTCATGGACTGGCCAAACAGACAGCTGTAACTTTCATCAGTACAATAGTTATCAGACCCATCTTATGGACAGGGTGGCCATAAAATAACTTCCTCTCTTTGGAGGCATGTGTAGCTAAAACCAATAAACGGAATGAGATCAAATTTTATATTGAGACTTTCGAAGATATAGCGAGATGAATTCCGGGAAAAAAAAATAGTACCAAAAGTTGCCGATAGGGGAAATTTTGGCGCTGGCGGAGCCTAAAACAGTCAAATATTTGCAGTAAACGCAGATAAAAAGGATTATGCAAATTTTACTGTACGCATGACAGCAGCGCCACCAATTCCACTTAAAAAAGGATTGGGAATCAGGCAGTTATTCAAATGACTGATGAATTGTGCTCAATATGCTTACTACCTTGCCTCAGCATGCTTTACTTGTTAAGTTGTTTTACCTTAAACAGTATTTGAAATCCGTTGTGTTGGTGGTGGTGTTCCCAACTTGCATGTCTTGAAAGAGAACATAAAAGAGGCTGTTATGAACATCCAATCCGACTCCTTACGCTCGTGTATGTGGTCCAGGGGACCCTGATTCTGATGATTAAAATATTATTTCCTGTGAGTTTAATGACTACATTAATTTCTGTATCTCTCGCAAGTTGTTGTTTTAGTTTAATTATTCTTATTCTTATTATCATTGTAACGCACCACATATCCAGCTGGAACGAATGACGCGGCTGTCGATTACACCATCGAAATGTCATTATTCCATTTCATCTACCTTTAATGTAATTATCCGCTTGTTTTCGGCTCCGCCAGCGCCAAAATTTTCCCTATCGGCGTCTTTCGGTACTAAATCTTTTTTTCGCGGAAATCATCTCCCCATGCCTTCAAAAGTCTCAATATCAAACTTGGTATCATTCCATTTATTGGTTTTAGCTACAGATGCCTCCAAAGAGGAAAATCTATTTTATAGCCACCTTGTATATCATACCAGAATATCGTCAACATCAAAATATCTCAGACGATCACGAGATATGGCTAAGCCCGGAAAAAAGAAGCTATCAAAAACACCGAGCTAATCAAGATTAATTATTTCAATTGAAAACATTAATCTTAAAAAAATTTGAAAAACTTGAAACACTGAATACTTGGGGATTTCGATTGTAAGTCCTGAGTATATGGTATATGACTAAAGGCGCTTCCCACCACATATTACAAACTTATCACAGATGTGGTTATCTTCTCTGGTACTTTTTTCAGGATTTAGAAAAGTATCAGACTACCTAATAAAGCATGGAAGTTATTAGACTAGAAAGCATTTGGCATGAAAGAGAGTAATTGGCGATCTTAAAATCAATTACATCGAATGGTATGTGATTCCATGCCAAATCGCAACACATGCCATCATTTTCGCCGAATCCTGGACACCAATACCATGCGTTTTATGAGTACCCATTTTCCTAGCCCATATATAGAGTCAAATGTGCAAAGTACTTCAAATCCCTCTCCTCCTGTAGAAACAACTTATCTATTTGCAATTTCTACAGCAACAAGATGAAGATGCTTAAGAGATCAATGCTACTTGGATGTTAGAATTATATAGCAGAAGCATGATTACATATATTCCAACGGCCAGAAGGTACAATAAGGAACTAACGGATGAATGTAAAGATGAAGCATACAGTGCAGAAGAAGAAAGCATTGTGGAGATAACATAAGAAATGTGGTAATGAGCAATTCAATAAGGAGAGTACATCGAATTCATCGAAAAAGCCTCAGTTAACATTCAACTACAACCAGTATAGCTAGTTAACGATCCTTCATATTTCCCAGTAAAAAATCGCTTTCTGAACGAAGTCGGATAAACAGTAAATTACTGTATATAAGTGACCTCAAAGGTATATTCCTCTCCAAACAAAACAAAACAAAACAAAAATTGCCACAAACATCTTCACTCCACATCCCTTATAATTCATTTTTCGGTGAATTGTATTTTCAACGAATACAGTTCACCGAATTTTTTTTTTTTTTTTTTTTTTCAAATTGATTGAAAAAATATTTTTCAATCAATCTGCGTTTCAATGAATTGTGTTTTTGATTAACTGCTGATCGGTGAATTGCTTTTCGGGGAATTGCCTTTCGGTAAATTGACGTTCGGTAAACTGTCTTTCGATGAACTGTTTTCGGTGAACTCCGGATTCCAATGAGGAGCACTAACAGCAGGTAACGAGAGTGACTCGAATGATATGAACAGTGGTCAGTTAATAATGCTACCAAAAAAATAAAAAATCCTTCAGAGTTGATTCGAGATGTATCCGACCCCGAAAAAAGAATGATTAAGGAAAGATAACATTCAGGAAAATGCTCAAAGAATAACTGCTGTGGAAGTGGTAGCTGATATACTAAGTGAGCAGTTCATAAAAGTACCTCCATGCGAAAGTGACATAATGAAGATTTTGAGAGTATATGGATGTTGGAAGTTTTTTCCACTTGGTTAAACTATAATATATTTATATTATTTTTTAATATAAATGTTTATATTAAATAATTATAATAATATAAATGAATAATGTGTGAGCAAACAAAATTAAACTAAATTTATTAAAGTATATGGGGAATTGCGTAACCTTGTTATGTGATATCTCATCAAGGTTATGGGACTTGACATATCACCAGGTGTTTTGAGGGAATGTGCCAAGAAGCTGACATGTGCCTTGGTATACTTTTTAATGTGAGACGTATATTTGGTCAAGTTCCAAAGGAATGGAAGGAAGGCAAGACCGTAATATTTCATAAGGGAGGTAATGGACCACAAGCTTCAAATTATTGGCCAATCTGTGTGTCAGGTGTTGAGATTAAACTGTGGGAGAGGATAGTGAGAACAAGATCCAGAATTAGGTTGACAAAATTTGATGGACAGCATGGATTTGCTAATGTAAGATCATATTAACCTGTTTATTTATTACAATAAGGTGAGAGGTACATTGGAAAAGAGCGGCTACACCGTAGAAGACTTAGATATTTCAAAGGATTTTGATACATGATAATGAATAGTTCAATTAGAACGAATGGGATTGGATATTAGATTTGTGTATCGAATTGGAAATTCACTGAATAATAGGAATCAGGTGTGTATAGGGGAGCAATATCCGAGAAGAGGAAAGTCACCAGTAGTATGTGCCTCAAGGGTCTTTTTTAAGATCATTGTTGTTTGACCTATATGTTAATGATATGTATATTCAGCTCTTTCTAGACTATGCAAAGTAGGATGAAATATGAATTTTAGTGCAGACGTGGGTTTACAAGAAGACTTGAATAGAGTAAGTTAACGGTAAGAAAGGGGGAAGGATTTCCAGATCAATGTTGTAAACATAAGGTTTTAAAATTCGGAAAACCTAGATGATATGTATAGCATATACTTGGTGGAGGTATATTGAATGAGGTGGAGGAAATACATCTGGGAGGGGTGGATGGTGGTTACGGCTCTAAAATTTAGAGGACATCAGCTAACGCCTTTTTATTCCAGTACAGGGAGTAAGCGAGGTGGTTTTATCTCTGTCCAACTTTTGGAGACTGAGTGGGCAGTTCAATCTCCACTGGTACCCAATCAGAGATAACTGGTCCAAGGCTATCACTAATTAAGCGGCACTCAGTGAAGAGAGACGGCTCAACCAGTGTCGCCATTTCATGGTCCCTGACCCTACAATTTATTTAATGTCTGAAATAATGTGGATTCTACGGTCGATTTTCTTGAGCTTAAAGAATGAAAAACCCTAGTTTCTTCTTCTTCGTCGTCTATGATCGCTTGTGTTTTTAGACTTCGAGATTTTGCTGAAGATTCCATGCTGTTCTGTCCAAGGTTTGTTCTTTTGCTTCTTTCAAGTTAATTCCCTTCTTTTCCAATTTTTCTTTAATTTCCTTTTGCCAACCTTTCCTGGTTCTGTCTGTGTTTCTTTATCCTATTTTCTGGCTTTGGTATGCAGTGTTTGCTATTCTTCCTTCTTTCATTCAATTAAGATGTCCAAACCACCTCATTTGGGCTTGTGTTATGAATTGGTTCAGAGGTGCAACTTGAAGGCTGTCTCTTATAGTTTGATTTTTTATTCGGTCTAGTCTTGTTTTATGTGCCACTTTCCTAAGATATTTCATTTCAATTGTTTGTAGTTTATTTGTGTTTCCTGTTGTTAAACACCAACACTCGCAACTATATGTTAATGTGGGTACAAACATTGAACGGTACACTGCCATTTTGCTATTCTGGATAACTTCTTTCTTATCTAGCAGTGGGCCTTTCATTGCATAGAATAGCTTTGTTCCCCAAGTTATCCCATTGTTAATTTCTGTGTCTAGTCTACCATCTTTTTGTATATACTGTATGTCCCAAGTATTTAAAGGAGTGAACTTGTTCCAGTTGATGGTTCTCTATTTTTATTATGTATTTTGATTGGTTTCTAGATATGATCATTGTTTTAGTTTTATTTATATTTATGGTCACATTCCTTTTCTTTGTGCAGCTCAGTGGATGTGGCATTTGCACACCATGGTGCTTGACCGCACAAAGGAAGACTTTGGTTCGAATCTAGTCTTTGACGAGAGGAAATTTTGTAAGCCTTTTTTCGACCAGTTTCCGAGTTATTCGATCTCTGGCGCAGGCAAGAGGGTTTTTTTTCTCCCGGAAGCTTGGGTTTTTCGTCCCGTAAACTCAAGAAAATAGACCGCAGAACCCACATTATTTCAGACATTTAATATATTGTGTTAAAGTTAGGGACCACGAGGTGGTGGCACTTGTTGAGCCGTCTCTCTTCACCGTGTGCCGCTTAATTAGTGGTAGCCTTGGGCCTGCTATCTCTGATTGGCTGCCAGTGGAGATTGAACTGCCCACTCAGTCTCCAAAAATTAGATAGGGCTAAATGGCCTCGCCTACTCCCTATACGGGAATAAAAAGGCGTTAGCTGATTTTTTTTCTTCCTTTTCTTTGTTTCTTCATACCAAATGTTGATGTTGTGCTGCAAATCTTCAGCTGTGTTTGCTAGTATCACTATATCATCTGCAAAAGCAATGGGTGAAATCCTAGTTTCTTTCAGTCTCTTGTATCCTAGGTGGCACTTTTTTTGTTTGGCATGCCTTTAAAATTTCTTCCATTATTATAATGAAAAGAAGAGGGCTGAGGATACAGCCTTGCCTCACTCCTACATTTGTTTCAACCTCATTTGATCTGTTATTACAGGTTCTTACATAATTTCTATTACTTTTGTAGAGGCTTTGTATGACTGCTATTAAGTTATCTTGTATGTCGTTTTTTTAATGTATGCCATATTAAGTGACACTGCGGATGGCAGCGGGGGCTCCGCCATTTTGTGTACGATCCACCGCGCCTCGGAAACTTCCACTCAGTTGTGGTACGACGCGCATTTTAGTGGCAATCAATCAATTAGATGATATTTGTCTAACACTGAAGATAAGACCTGTGTGCTTCTATTTTTTCGAAAGCCATATTGCATTTCGTTCAGTGTATCTTCTGTTTGGTTCCTAAGCCTCTCTTCTAAAATACGAGCATGCAATTTTCCTGGAACGCTTAAAAGCGAAATCCCTCTATGGTTTTCACATTTACGGTTATATCCTTTCTTAAATATAGGGGATATTATTGCCACTTCCCAGTCTGAGAATAATTTTCGTTTTCCATACGACATTCAATAGATGTAAAAGAAATTTTATGGATTTCGTTCCTAAATTCTTTACAATTTCTGGTGTTATTTCGTCATGGCATGCTGATCTGCCCAGTTTTATTTTATTTATTGCTGCTAACAGTTTATTTGCATAAATTTCCTCACTTTGATTTTCTATTTTGCTTGCATATCTTGCTTTTAGGGTTTTAATTTTTCCGTGTACTGCATCTTCCAATAATTCTTGGAAGTACTGTTTCCACCTTTCCATGATGTCTTCAAAATTTATAAGTAATCATCCATCCTTATTTTTGATAAACTTCATGGAGCATTTTTTCTCTGACCTCATTCTTCTTAAAACATTATAGAAGTGTTATTGTGTTCCTTTAAAATTTTGTTCTAAAGTATGTCCGAAGTCTTTTCAGCATATAATTTTCTCTTCTTTCACTAAGGTTTTAACTTTATTTCTTTGGTTGTTGTATAGTTCTCTATCAACCTGCAGCTTTGATGTTACTTATCTCTTCCATAATTGCTTTTTCTTTTTAATTTCTTATTTTAGTTCTTCAGTCCACTGGTGTGTTTATGTTTCTTCTGTTTATTATTTAATGATGCACCACAAATTTCTTTGCTTCTTTCTAGAAGTGTTTTGAATATGTGAAAAGAAGTGTTTTGAAGATGTAAAAAGCCTGTACGAAAGGCTTTTTACATCTTTGTTTTCATATATCTCTTTTTTCTACTTCTTTTATCTTCTCTTCTATTTTACTGTTATTCTCCATTGCTGTTTCTTCTTTCTTTAGTTTGTAGTTCTTTATCTTAACATTTATTACTTTGCTACTCTTTCTACATTTTTCAACACTTTTATTTTATGGATCGTTTCCAATACTAATAAGTAGTGGTCACTTCGTATTTCAGGACCTCTACAGACTCTTGCGTCTTTTATATACTTCCAGTACGATCTGCTTATGATAGCGTAGTCACTTATAGATTTTTCATTTCTACTGGGCTCTTCCTGGTAAACTTATGGATTTCTTTATGCTTGAACATAGTATTCGCTATTACTAAATTATTTATAAGGCAAAGTTTTGTTATTCTTTCTCCATTATTATTCCGGGTTATTTCTCCTTGTCATCCCAAGACTAGTTTCGTTTCCTCGTCTACTTGATTCGCTACCCGGCCATTAACGTCTCCTAGTAGTATAATATGCCCTTGAACTTTTTCAATTGTTTTTAACGTGAATACGTCTTTAAATTGAAAACACTAGGGGATACTGGGAGGTTTGGTTCGATACTCGATTAGGTTTCACTTAATAATTCCTAAAGTATTAAAGGTAGCCAAACCAAATTTATATCATTCGATAGATAAAAGAATAAAGATTCATTAATGACCTTCAGATAGCGTGTCGGACACTGCGAGTGGCAGTGGGGGCTCCGCCATTTTGTGTACGATCCACTGCGCCTCGGAAACTTCCACTTAGTATAACTTCGAACTCTGTTGTGATACGACACGCATTTTAGTTGCAATCAACAGCCCTCGTCGAGATCTATCGATTTAACGCATAATTCTTAAATTTCAATACAGTGTTGGTGAAGAAAATGTGGATTGAAGTTGAAAAATTTTAGAAATTTCACAAAGACCGCCTATACTCGCAGGAAAGCCAGCCAGAAATATTCCGAACGCATACGACGGGAAAGAGCAGCTCGTCAGCTTTCCAATAATATCCCAAAGTCTGGGTCGGAACGAATAAGGAAGTATCGGGAGTGAAAGAAATTGGAAGAGGCGCAGCGCGCGGCTGACGGCGCCAGCACTGCGGCTGCGGCGGCGGCGGCGGCGCACGAAACAATGGATGTTAATGACATAAGCGATATAGGCACCGGTTCGGAAGATGGCTTGAAAGAAATGGATGTGGATTTCGGAAGATCGGTGACAATGGAAGAGCATTGGAGGTCGGCGAGCCCCCTTGTGCCATAACGATTCACAAATCGCTAGGAGACATTTTAGATTGATCGTCTTTCAGTACGACAAGTCTGAACAAAATTAACTAGTGTACGTTGCACTGAGCAGAGTCACTTCTATCGACTGGCTGTATTTGACTAACAAGAGAGACGATTATAAATTTTATCACGGTTACAGAAATTCAACACCCACTGTCAGGGAGATACACGACGAATACGAGAGAATGAAGAAACACCACTTTCCGAAGATGGTTAAGCGACTTGACAGTTTCTGTGGTTGACGATCGTCGACTGCTGCGATCACAGAGGAGGTCTAGATATTAAACGTAGATGATGATCATGACAACGGCGAAAACTCACGGCGGGGAATCTTAAAAGTGTAGGCGATCAACGCACAGAGTTGGGTGGAGCACACCGAAGATATCGAAACCGAGTCCATTATGAACAGATCTGACTACTTGGTCATCAGTGAAACTTGGATGGATGATGCCACACCTGTAAATGTATCTGCTTTCGAACTTAAAGCATGTAAGCCATAGAAAGGCGACGCAATCAACCGTTAACTTCGTCGTCATCATCCAAACGTACGGCCGGTGAAGTCACCATATACAGGAACCTCAACAGCTTCACCGATTATCACTGTATCGTTACCATTGATGTCAGTCGTAACCATAGAGTCGAAGAACCATCAATGGGAAATACATGCCTGGACGACGTAACGATCAACGGTGTATCTAAATTTGTCCTTGGAGCTGTGTACGTTCATCCGAACGCTTCATCATCAGCAATAGAATGTTGTAACTATTAATCCCTGCTGCAATACCCGAAAAGCTTAAAGAAAATAATCCCCAGTATCGAGCCAGACCTGCATAAGCCCATCATCATCACCACCGGTGACTTCAATTTCGATGTGTCACAAAACCGATCACTGCAAGACTTTATGGAACAAGAGTTTAATCTCACTTACGTTCTGACCACGGCGACCACGCTAGGTAACACCTGTATTGATTTGACTTTCTTCAGAAACTCGGATGTATCTTGTCTACCGTTTGTATCTCATTTCTCTTTCCATAGACCTATGATAAATAAAATAATAATCGATTATTAAATTTGTTTTCATTTATTTACACTTCCCAACACATATATAATCCGCTGGCGTGACATATTCACGTGAACCCACTCCCGCCGTGCTCGGACACAAGCACACCCGATTTTTTATAAGAGCTCGAAGAATGCATCTTTAATTTCTTTATTAACATTATCATTTGGGCCATATGCAACAATTACAGTGAATATTTGGTTATCTGATTTAAAATCTATAGTGATTGTCAACAACCTTTCGTTTATCAGTTGCCATTTAGTAATATATTCTTTGAGATCTGGTTTAATTATGCATGCTACTCCTTGTTTTCCACATTCTCTTGGGTTTACCCCTGAATAGAAAAGTGTATATATCCATCTTTCATTTTCTGGCAACATTGACCTTTCTTTTTTTGTTTCTGTGACTGCTAGCAGATCCAATCTCGATTTTTTAAATTCATCTATTAATTCGTTTTCTTTTCCATGTAAACTTTTAATATTCCATGTTCCATGTGCCATATCTCATGTACCTTTTTCCTCGCTTTGTCGTTAGCCATTTAGGCAGTTCAGCTATCTCTTTGTTATTTCTTTTAATGGGTGAAATTTTAAGGTGTGTAGGGGATTAGCCATCAGCACCCGAGTCTGGTGGTGGGGCTGCCACCTTCGAGGTCCCAGACTGACCTATGAGAGAAGTGCTATCCTGTTGGTCCACGGGAGGTATTTTATTTCCCTCCTACACTTCATAGTAAAGTAAGACGAGCATTCCCCGATTCGCCACCAGGGGACTCGCCCGATGAGGATTATATTTGAGAAGTAATCAGTTTCGTCAAAGTGGGGGAAAATTAAGTAACGTGAAAAACAGCATCTCCAAGGAAGACCAATGCCAGTACCCTCTCTCTAAATTTTCTCAACAATGGGACCACACCTGAACCTGAGTTTCCAGTAGAAAAAACCTGCTTTCCCGTGCCAGAGATCGACTAACTCGGGAACCGGTCGAAAAAAAGGCTTAGAACAATTTCCTCTAGTCGGACTAGATTCAAAAGCAAGTCTTCCTTCGTGCGGTCAAGCGCTGTGGTATGCAAACGCCACATCCACTGAGCTACACAAGCTCTAAAAATTTAGAGGACAGATTGCTAAATTATGTCCTCAGGACATCACAACGAAAACTAGAAAAGATGCGCAAAAGGTGTTTAGAGTAAGATTCTGGTTCTATTGTATAAGGCGATGATTATACCACATGGGGTGTTTATTTCAAAAATTTTGTCACTCAGTCGTCATAAGTATGAAAAGGTATTCGAAATGTCCAGAAGCAATTGACTAAGGTGATTTCTGATCTCTCAATTGTCGAACATGAAGAAAGGTAGAGAATATGCAATTTATTTGCAATGGGGTGTTTATTTCAAAACTTTGTCACTCAGTCGTCATAAGTATGAAAAGGTATTCGAAATGTCCAGAAGCAATTGACTAAGATGATTTCTGATCTCTCAATTGTCGAAAAAAAATCAATTCTCGAACATGAAGAAAGGTAGAGAATATGCAATTTACAGTTTAGTGGATAGGAGGAAGAAGGGATATGATAGAGATGCATACGTTACAATCTTAACGGCAAAGAAGTTCATAGAATGGTGGGAGATGGGACAGAATAAGAAGGCAACTCTGGAAGCTGAATTAGGTGGATATGCACAAAGGAGAAAGAACTAGGTTGTATGCGTGAAAGTTAGAGAATGACCGGAATGCATTGCTTAAGAGTGTGATATCTAAAGAGAATGTGAATATAATTAAGGAACAGTATGATGAGGCTGCTTGTATAATAGAGGGACTTCCCGTGAGGAGTTGATTTCGTGGAGGTCTCATGATATTGATAAAAATAAGTTTTTGAAAATTTTTTTCACTTGATTAAACTATAAGTTAAAGATGCCAAGAAGTTGTATTCTTGGATTAATCTTTTATTCAAATATAAGCAAACAAAGTTTAAGCGTGAAATTACTTTAGCTTTGATATCTCTTTTTTGATGGCTCCCACTGATGAGACCTCAAAAAAGGTCCATACAGCTCTGGATAATACTTTGGTATATTTAGTATAGTTTTTTTATATTGATAATATTTTGGTATATTTAGTATATTTAGTTTAGTGTACTATGCTAAATATTCTGTAATATTTAGCATAGTACACACCCAAAAGGATGTGTGCCTTGCATTATGCGATACTAAAGCAAGTGATGTGAAGTTATTAGCCTCTATATACAATAGCCCAGTTGTGAAGAAACTTCAACAACAAATTTTCTTTGCTTACACTTGGATTAAGGATTAAACCAATGATGCCAAGAATAAAATTTCTTGGCATCATTAAACAATAAAAATAATTTTGTTATTGTTGTCAGGATGGAGGAAAAAGGCCCAGAGGAAGAAATCCAGGAGATGTTTAGAAGACCGAAATATAAGATTTATTAATACTGGTGTGTTGACAGATAACTGATTAGTCTGATTAATTCGCAGGAAATTGTCGATACGAAGTTAATAATGATGTATGATTTTTCATGTAGCACTATTATAATATTCAATCATCATAATATTTGGCGCTAGCGCCAATTTTCCCATATCGGCGAGTTTTGGCACTAAATCTTTTTTTCGCGGAAATCATCTCCCCATGCCTTTAAAAGTCTCAATATAAAATTTGGTCTCATTCCGTTTATTAGTTTTAGCTACAGATTCCTCCAAAGAGGGAAAGTTATTTTATGGCCACCCTGTATATCAGGAATTTGAAGATAATGGTGATAACATTTATAGAATTTCTTACAATTATCAGTGAATTATACAATCTGTAATATGCTGTAAGTTTTTTCTCTTGTAACATAATTTGGTTTCTCTAGAAAGCAAGTAACGATTCGTGGCGTGCCCGATAGATAGGAAATTGAGATGTTTGGCGACCTTCCCTATGGGTGAGTACTGAACGATATCTTTTATAATGTACCTCGAAAGTGTTTAGTGTTCTGCCTTAAAGACACCTTAACGCTCTTCCTTTTAATGCAAAGATTAAAACTGTGAACCCTAATGTTCCTAATTCATTCTCATATTAAGATGTCAGGGATGCGAAGAGCCCAAAAAAATAACAAATGACTTAAATAGATCATATGACCTACGGATTAGCACCTTGTCTTAGTTAAAGACTTCGATTTCAGTTGTAATATTCTGAATGGTTTCTCCCCGTGAAGTGTTTAGAGGCTGATGAAGTAATCAGTATCGTAGTATTTGAAAGTGGGGGAAAATTAAGCAACGTGAAGGATAGCATCTCCAAGAAAGACCCATTCCAGTACTCTCTCGAAATTTTCTGAACAATCGGAATGCAATCACCAGTGCCTAATCTCGTAACTATCTAAACACACTGGTGATGATGAAGTACTCTGAAGTCCATCGACAGTGTTTGCGATATCGCTTGATTGAACACATGGGCAACGACTCCTACTGAGACAACTATTTGATTTGTGTCACCATCTGGCTCTTTCCAGTTGTTTTAAACCTTTACAGAAAGCTTAACAGCATGGGAAAAAAATGGCCACCTGCCCAGTGCCCGCCTTTGTTGATTGCGAGGCGCTCTAGTTGAACGAATAAATACACCCTACCATTAACAGCAGTGAATTTCCACACTGAAAATTACCACCGAAGATTCACAGAAACTGTCCTCGGAAAGGTGAAGAAGGTAAAGTATCATAACTAAAGTGACAAGCTCAGAAGCTTATCATTTGAAGATATTGTTTCAGAATTCACAATGATGAATTTATGGAAATTTATATATGAAATAATATAAATAAATTTTATGTTATTAATGAGATTACTTATTAATTTGTCTGTTACAAGCCAAGAAATATATATTTTTAAAACAAGAGAATAAATGAAAATGTCTTTTGTTTCATCCTAAGTATATTACCGATGAAAAAAAAGCATTTGTTATTTTTTAAACAGTTATAAAAATGTATGCATTCAGCATTTTTATAAGCACCCTTTAATTAACATAAAATAGCGATTTAACCTAAAGTTTACTTGGTTATATTTCATTGGTCTCAATAAAACCTTAACAACCGTTTACCATAACGAAATCTTAGATATCGTAAATCCTCCATGTACTTATTAAATAATTACAGTAAATTCTTTTTATATTATGAAATGGTAATTAGCTGCGATTAGCATTGCGCATAACGGTACTGCTGTAAAAGGGTGAAGTTTAACACTTTTTACACTCCACCCTTGTCTGAATCGAAGTAAACATTGGTAGGAATAATTTATGGGCATTTAGCTTGCCCTGTGGGGAACGAGGGTTTAAGTAATATCATTGAAAAGTAAAATGGCTCTAGGTCTTCTGCGCTTGTAGAGATCGTATTCGTTTTAGACTACAGCTTGTTATATCAGCTGATTAGGGTGCATAGCCGCTTTTGGAAAGAACTTTACTGCCAGACAGCAATGGAATGTGGAGATATATGGAATATCTTTATGATATGCCTAATTTAAGGAAGATCGGGTTGTGGTCTCAGGACAGTCCATTCAGAGATTAAACGTTGTATTGATAATTGTATTAAAGGGTGAATAATCATTCCGATCATCGTCTTTATTAAGATTTTTTCTGCGAATAATGAACTGATTAAGTGGTATGAAATTTGATCTTCGATTTTTCTAGTGTTTCTGCAAAGTAGTAGCTGTTTCAGAGGTAAGTTGCTAATTTAAATATGATTATCTTGATACGGATGACTAAATCCAAAAGGTGGATAAAACGTTAGCACTTACGCTGTTTAAAAAAAAAAACTATTAGAGAAATTTGAAATCGAGTGGTTACTAAAACCTTTACTCAGTGACAATAGTGACCCAGAAGGTGACACGAGAGCGGAGGAGGAAAAAATCGACTTGGGATTTCCCCACCTAAAGAATTTCAAGTACATGCGTGTAAAAAAAAAAAAAACGCAATACTCAAAAGTACGCAGGGATGAAAAGATGAATGATGGCATCCCTAGCACTGACCCTACTAGCCCTATTAATGAGCAGGTGCCTCCAGTCATTCTACAAGAAAAAAAACGAACAACGTTCATTTCAGTCTTGAAGTATCAAAATACAGTATTGCCTACTAATCAGCTAAAAATATGGACGAGGGCATAAATATTCAGCCCACCAAAGAGGGAGACTATCGTCGTCTGACCAAGGTAATGGACGACCTTAAAGTGCAATATCACACATTCTTCCTAAGCTCGGAAAAAATCTAAAACTAGTTCCGAGTCCTCTCATCACAGGTCTCTTAACAGATCAGATGTCGTAGATATTGCAATCCTACAGAATGCCAAATACCAATAATTCCACGTTCAATCACTAAATGAGCTCACCTCAGATCACAACCTTATCTTACTTAAATTAGGCAATCTCGAACAACTATCTCTCCCTCATTCCTTCATAGCTCAGGAAAGATTATTAAGAGTATTCCCAGAATACATTCGTCCAGAACCCAGCATAAAATCAGAGAAAGAGATTGATAAAGCAATAGAAAATTTCACCAATCAAATCAACAAAGTACTAGCAGCAGTCACCTAAACTACAACTATTTACAAGCCCAACCGTCTTCTAGAATATATCATAAACAGAATTAGAAATAAAAACAAAGCAAGGAAAAGATACCATAGCACGCATACTCTACAACACCGCTTCCCAAACTGTGGGCCACGGCCCCCTTTGGGGACCGTAGGTTTTGTTGTGGGGGGCCGTGAAATAATGAAAACAAATTTAAAATGTTTTAAGACTGAGTAGATTTTTTTTTATTTTAAAAGAAACGTATTTAACTTATTATTTATTATTTCTTTTTTGTTATATTTTATATTTTAATGGAAAAATTCACCCATTGGTGTTGGTTCACAAATTTTGCTTCCTGATGAATATTAGTTAATATTGCTTATTCATATGTTTCATTTCAAAGCAGTGGTTAATTGTATTTACTTCGAATGCTCTCCAGGGAAGCTCCAAATCTTCCTGTCCCTTTCATCATGCTGCGTTCATAATCAGGGACTGTTGATATTGACTTTATATACATATCAAAACTAGTTTTATATTATCACTGTCATTCGAGCTAGTTTTCTGTTATCAATAAAAGTTTCGCATATACTTCACAGATGAAAAAAAGCTTAAACAAGTTCATGTGGGGAGATAGTAACTCACTTGCAGTGGTAAACAACACACCCTCCATAACAGCCACTATACTGCAGAGGCAATAAAAACAAGTACTTTTATTATGCCAGTGAATAAGGTATGAGCAGTCTGTGTAATATATTTCTCAACAAATAGTGCAATTAGAGACAACTGGGATAAAAACACACTCATTAATGAATCACATGTCCCCTCATACAGAACCTATGCTGTATAGACTGAAACACAACCATATGTTGCATGGGCAAACACAGTAACTAACTAAAAACTATTGTTATTAATTAGATGTGTGAGTTCAATTTCCCAAGGCAGCAATAAAATTCAACCGAACGTGTTAAAATTCGTAAAAGTGTTAAAACTAAGTAATGTATATATATATAATGAATGTTATGGCAGTTTCACATATGGAATTCGGTTGAAGAGAGTTAGCATTTCACCTTAATTGTCAGCTATGCTTTTATCTTTCGGTTGCGCGAACTTTCGTTAATACCACACCAATCATATGCACGTTTTAATAACCTGCCTTTGCTGTCTGTTTCGCGTTAGGCTTAATTACCGTAAAGGGAGAAGAGTCACAAAAGAGAAAAATGTTCCTGGTCTGGGGATTCCCTTATTCAGGTAATATTCACTAATTTCATGTTATCAGTCTGTGGTGTGCCGGTATCGGTAAGTGGTGATATTATTTGATCTATTCTACGTTAAAAAATTTAACCCTGAGATGGATAAGTGGCTGATAAAAAATAAAAAAAATTCCCGCGAACAATCAGAAGAAGCAGAAAAAGACTCAAAAAAAAGGACAGTATTTCATATTTTACCAGAACAGCTCGCATCGTCTTCAGAACCAAACGGTGAGAGGCAAAAAATGTAATATATGCATTTGATTTTTGCAATATTCGCTGTGTATGTTTTGTATTGAATATAAATACAATAAATATTATAATAATATATCTCTCTATTACCATTTTTTTTCGAGGGGGAGCTGTGAAATATTTTAATTTTTGCAAAGGGAGCCCTGACATCCAGAAGTTTGGGAAGCACTGCTCTACAAGATAAAAATATTCCTCAACAAATTGAACAGTTCAGTAAGAGAAGCTCTCAAAAATCACAGAAACCAGCAATTGAAAAATAAATTGTCATCTTTTTATCCTGTAGATCATTTCATCTAGAAATTCTTAAAAAAATATCAGAAACAAATACAAATCTCTCCCTCCTATCAAATCAGATCAGGGTTTAGCACACACGCACTGATGCTGAAAAAGCAGAAGTTATTGTATGTAATCTGGATAAACAGTGCAGCCCTACATACGAAAATTTAAACATCAGTCAAATTTATAAGGTGCATCGCCATGTTAAACGCACAATAAAACAACCTAAAAAAAATTCATATCTGGTTATTCCTACTTCATCAGTAGAAATTGTTAACATCATCAAGTATATCAACAATAAAAAAAACTGCAAGTCCTGATAGAATCACAAAAAGATGTTATCAAATTGCTGCTTTGCAAAGCTATGGTGTATCTTGTCAACATCATGAATGCAGTCCTTAGAATATAATATTTCTCTCACTCTTAAAAAATTGCTGACATTATTCCAGTATACAAGCCAGGGCAAGATTCTCATTTACCTCAAAATTATTGCCCCATCAACCTGTTATCAAATCTAGGAAAATTGCCGAAAAATTATTCTCCCTAGACTATAAGAATCAGCAGATACCTATTGTATGCAGACAATCAGTAGACAATTCGGCTTTCGTCGAAATAATAGAACCACCTAACAAATTCATCGTTTAATTGAGTACATTCCTATGGGACACAATTAGAAGCAACACACTGGTGTCGTATTCCTTGACATTGCAATGGCTTTTGACAATTTGGCACTATGATTTGCTTTATAAACATATCGCTGTTAACATCAAAGAATATGATCCTTTTATCAAATCATACCTTACGAACAGAAAAATGAAGGTCAAAATTAATGGACCAAGCTCTACCCAACATAGAATTTTGGCTGGAGTTCCACAAGATCCTTACTGTCCCCACTATTATTTGCCATCTACATGGCAGATATCCCACAGAACCCTTCGACGTCCATCATAGCTTTATATGCAGATGACATAGCAATATTAGCTAGATCACTCCGTCCTTGGCTTATAACCGAAAAACTTCAAGATAGTATTTTGATACTAGAAAAATGGTTCTCAGACTGTAGACTGGAAGTCCTCAAAAAAGCATAGCCATACTCTTTACTAGAAGCCTAGCATCTCCCAAAGGGGACATTATTCTGTTTGGTACCAAAATCCCATGGCAAAAAGAAACTAATTACCTCGGGTTACTAGACAAAAGATTGTGCTTTAACCATATCAGGTATCTGTGTGAAAGTATTCAAAACTACCACTCAACTCTATTCCTTGATTAATCGACACAGCAAATTAAACATAAGGAACAAAGTCTACCAGATGGTGACTGGTCCTATAATTACCAGTGCCTCCTGAACGTGGAACGATATCGCAAAAGTTAACATGCTAAACTTACGAGTACAAAACAAATACTTGCGAATGATATTACACGCTCCATGGTTCATCAGAAACGAAGAGATTTACCGTGATACCAATATTCCGTATATCTCTACATTCCTTCCTCTCTAGTAGTAAAGTTCTTTGCAAAATCGGCTACACATCCTAATCAGCTGATAAAACAAGTTGCAGGTTATAACGAATATGATCTCTATAAGCACAGAAGGCCTAAAGCCATTTTACTTTTCAATGAAATCATTTAAACCATCACCCCCCACAGGACACGCTAAATGCTCATAGATTATTCCTATCAAAGACCTAATGCCATTCTACTTTCCAATGATATCGCTGGATCCCTAAGCCCTCACAGGTTGAGCTAAATGCTGATAAATTTTTTCTAGCAATGGTTTCTTTGTGTGAGACAACGGGGAATATAAAAAGAGTTAAGCTTCACTTTTTGCAACAGTACTATCATGCGTTATGCGGGTATATGTACCTTTCTGAGATTGAGGGTGTAATTCAATCTCCACCAGTAGCCAGTGAAAGATAGCTGGCCAATGACTATTACTAATTATAAACGGCATCGGATGAAGTGAGGCAAACAAGGTGATGCTGTCTTTCTGTGTTTCTTCAGTATTGTGAAAGAAATCGAAACAACTTTTATATCAACTCACCCATGCAAGATAAAATAGATAAATATTCCAACAAGTAATCACTTCTTGCTATTGTCATCTGCTCACAATTTTATATCAATAAGGATACATAATAGTTTTGTGTAACCTTGCAGAAATGGCATTGCATTCAAAACATTAAGGTCCATGAAGAAAGTTTCTAAGTTCAATTCTAGTTTCGACTAAAGGAACATTTTTTCCTTTTTCTTTTTTCGACGTTTCCAGTGTTATGGCATGAACAAGTGGAGTTCTTCCCCCATAAACTCAAGAAAATTGAGCGTAAATCCCACACTATTTCTGATAATAATATATACTCTAGGTTAGGGATCAAGAAATGGAGGCAATTTCTTTTGCCGTACTCTCATCTCTGGTTGCCAATTAATATCGTTGATAATCATAGCCCATGTATTATGCATTTCATTAAGGGTAGAGGCTATCTGCCTAATTGTCTTCCAAAGTTAGTTAGGACTAAATGACATGGTCTATTCCCTTTGGGGAATTAAAAAGATACAAGCTCGACTACCCACAAAGGCCCAGTAATTTTGAACAAATACAAATAGCTTATTTTATCTAAATTTGTGTAGCATTTAATAAAATTTTGGAGTGAAGTTAAATGACTACTCTAAAACATTTTACTGTGTTCAGCATGTGAAAATGTGGGAAGCAATGACAAGAATGGATTTTCCTTAACACACTGTGAAGTTGATAGCTAATTTGTACAGGGAGCAAGAGGTCATGGTAAGAACAAGTGTTGGGTTGACTGATTGGCTTGAAGTGGAAAAGTAGTTAGGCAATGCTGTTTACCTTCTCTTGTTTAGTATATATGCAGAGGACATCACACATGAAGCATTGGATAAGCTTAAGACAGGAATTAGGATAGGTGGTAGATTGATCAGTAATCTGAGGTATTCTGATGATACCATACTCCTCTGTAATGACAAGTAAGAACTAGGACAAATTCTTGATAAAGTTAACAAGATCAGTAATAATAGAGGGCTTCAACTCAATCCTAGCGAGAAAGAGATTATGGTTCTCAAAGGAAATACAAACAGGGAAGCTCTTGATAAACAAGTATACCTAAATGGAGAAAGAATTGATGAAGTCAACAAGTTTGCATACCTGGGATCCATTATTAATGTGAAGAATTCAGAAGACGTCAGAAGAGGATTAGGAATGACTAAAACAACAGTCAGACACTTGTCTAAAATCTGGAAAGGTGGATCCCATGGGAACAAAATTGAGGATTTTGGATGCAGTTGTTTTTCCAACAGCAACTTATGGATTTGAGACTTAGAACCTAAAGAAGTCATATAAGAAAAGAATAGCTACTTTTGAGATGTGGTGTTACAGAAGCCTGTTGAGAATATATATATATATATATATATATTGAAAGGCATAGAAATAAATAGGTGTTAGAATAGATCAGTAGACCTTTAAGGTTCATTAAGGATATTGACAGAAGAAAGTTAAAATATTTTAGGCACATTGAAAGGATGGAAGGAGGACTTCTCTGAACAGTAATAGAAGGTAAAGTTCATGGAAAAAGAGGCAGGGGTAGACCGTTCATGAGATGGATGGTGTGTAAAGTGATTGATCTTCAGTGAGTAGAAGCCTCCAGAAAAGCATATAACAGGATTATATGCCGAGGTCCGGTGTGGTACATCACCGAGCATCGGAGTGACCATACGGCATCTATGGTTGTGCAGTGAACATAAGTGGTGGAGTTGGGCAGTAGATGGAGATGATTCGTAGTAGAGGTTCGGTATAGTGGTTGAGACAGTTGTAGGTGTCCTCCCGCGATGAGTCTTCGGACTCCTCGGAGGTGTCAGGAATAATAATAATAAGAAGAAGAAGAATAAGAATGAATATAAATTTAATAAAATCATTCTTAAATATTCCAAATTTACGATTAAAAACAGCTACGAATGTTTTAAACACATTAATGATATCACTGTAACATCGTGCAATATACTCTTTGGACACCTCATCAAAGCTGCTATTTCAAAAAATGTTCATACGTACAAATTAATGCTCCAAGAGATCTTAGAACAGTCTTAGTGCAGTAAACATACTTTCCCCTGGAAATTTCAAAAATTTAATATCAGACAATGCATTACTTCCGGACTATAAAAGAACCACGAACAGTTTTCGGCATTTTGACGGTTTTTATAACGATATCGAATTTTGAAAACTGTTGTTTTAGATGTTGACTGGCCATGAATCGTAGAAAGCAGCGCTTTCACCCCTCAGGAGGCGCGGAAGTTGAAATTTAGTTGTTAGATTTTATGTAAAATGTAAGGCATGTAATTAGTGATGTATTGTATTTCACTTGTTTGCAGTATTCAGAATACGTAATGGTTACTATTGACAATAAATGTATCATTTTTCAAAATTTGTTTGTTTTTACTGTATATGTCACCATACGCGGTCAGGGTGAAAAAAGCTTGCCGCTCTTGTGATTTTTGTTTCCGAAAAATAAATAAAGGCCCATTGCATCCCTGGTAATAAGATATCTGAAGTAGTCGTGTCCTTCATTCCCCTTCCGGTGACGTCATTTCCTGTAGCGAACGAAGACGAGGTACCCGTTCACGCATTAATGCGTCCGCTGCGGTCTCCCATAGGCTACCATGTTAAAGAACCAGCCGTTTGAAAGGAAAGAGTCCGATTTTCGAAATGGATTAGTTTCCAAACCTAAAATGAGCCCCAATTTTAGTAAGTTGCGCTATTCTCATTGAAAGGTAACAAATTGCATGACATGCTAATATCGGAATTTAGATTCGATACGATCTTTCTCACGTTTAGTCAAAGCTGATGTTATATATGGACCTTGCATGATTGACTCCAAAAAACTGGTTAATTTAAAAACACTCCCACAAAACTTGAAAAGGTAAGCTATAGTAAGCCTTCCCTCTAAAATAATAATTATTCAAATAAAAGAAGTGTATGCGTTGTCCAATAAATCTGCGTCACTTAAATAGGGTTGTGAACTTCTATGATTACCAAATTCACTAGATTAACCTGTACTACCGTATTAGGGATATAAAGTATAGCTAATTATTATATCCTAAAAATATTGAGCAACAAGTAACCAAAACTAGTGCTAAAAAACCAGCAAAGCAAATGTTGTAAAAGAAATTAAAAAATCGACATGAAAATAACGAATAACAGTACTAAGAAATAACAAATTAATAAAAAATAAGAAACGTGGTTCACTATTAATTGTCTCTGGGAAAGGAGCTATAAGATTTTAACCAACAAGCAGAATTTCTTAAAAAAAAAGTGGGGGGGGGGGGTAATTAAAACCTTGAAATTAGTTATTTTCTCTAAATTCCTATCCATATCCACATGTAAAAAATATAAACATTAATTATTTCAATTATTTCAATTTCAATTATTTCATTCTTTCAGCTGTTTTAGTCAGAGATTAAAATTCTCTAATTGAATATGAATCCCCCCCCCACCCCCCCCCCCCCCCACCCCCCCCCCCCCCCACCCCCCCCCCCCCCCACCCCCCCCCCCCCCCACCCCCCCCCCCCCCCACCCCCCCCCCCCCCCACCCCCCCCCCCCCCCACCCCCCCCCCCCCCCACCCCCCCCCCCCCCCACCCCCCCCCCCCCCCACCCCCCCCCCCCCCCACCCCCCCCCCCCCCCACCCCCCCCCCCCCCCACCCCCCCCCCCCCCCACCCCCCCCCCCCCCCACCCCCCCCCCCCCCCACCCCCCCCCCCCCCCACCCCCCCCCCCCCCCACCCCCCCCCCCCCCCACCCCCCCCCCCCCCCACCCCCCCCCCCCCCCACCCCCCCCCCCCCCCACCCCCCCCCCCCCCCACCCCCCCCCCCCCCCACCCCCCCCCCCCCCCACCCCCCCCCCCCCCCACCCCCCCCCCCCCCCACCCCCCCCCCCCCCCACCCCCCCCCCCCCCCACCCCCCCCCCCCCCCACCCCCCCCCATTATATCAGTTGCTTTAATATCATTTTGTTCTGGACGTCTGTCTATCTATGAAGATAGATAGACGTGCTTCCTTTTTATATCTGTATGAGCCATGGCTGTAACGTACATAGCCATATTCACCACTATGAAGGAGATGTCATCTTTGAACTTTGAACTTAATTGGTTGATGGACTGAGTCCTTGACTCTTTATCCCTTCATCTGGATTTTAGATTGTGGGTGATGAGATTATTGTGGGTAATTTACCTGCTCATTGTGAGCATTGAGGCTGTATCAGCTTTCTCTTGCGATGGAGGAGTTCGGTTTTTTTATGTTTGAAACAATCTGAGAGCTTGTAGTCTGCTGCCTATCAAACTAGCTGATTTGGGTGATTATCCGTGATTGTGAAGAATTTCTCCGCAATGCCTGTCATGTAGGTCTTAATATATGGAAGATTGGCTTCTTGATGTAATTGGATGTTTCTGATGAACCATGGGGCATTAAATGCCATTCTTAGGCATTTATTCTGTATTATCTGAAGTCTGTTGATGTTGCTTTTAATCGTGTGACCCCAGGTTGGAGAGGCGTAAGTTAGTTGCGGTCTGATTACCAATTTGAAAAGGAGGATTTTGTTGCTTATGCTTAGGAAGCTGTTCCTATTCAAAAGTGGATATAGCTGTGCTATCATCTGACTTGCCTTAGTGGCGACACTATCCATATATGACTTGAAGTTTAGACGTCTATCAAGATGAACTCCCAGATATTTGGTAGAATTACGCCAAGGGATGATTTTACCAAACATTTGTATGCTTTTATTCGGTTCTGATTTACGTCTGGTGAAAAGTACTGCAGAGCTTTTGTTTGGATTAATTGCGATACACCACTTGGTGTACCAATCCTCCAATTCATTGACTGCTCTCTGCAGCTTGATTGTGGCCAGGTGTGGATGGAGGGATCTGGCTATAATGACTGTGTCATTGGCATATAGAGCAATGATAGCGGGAGACAGTTTGGGGAGATCTGCCATGTATATGGAGAAGAGTAGGGGAGATAGCAGAGAGCCTTGAGGGACTCCGGCCGTGATTCATTCTCCTCTCTGTGGATCTGATACCGTTGAGTTTTATTTAAAATTTTCTGTTATTTAGATATGATTTTGATAAGTAGAACTAGTGGTAATGGAATACCAACTTCGTGTAGTTTAAAAATTAGTCCGTGATACCACACTCTATCAAATGCCTGAGTGATGTCCAGGAAAACTGCGCCAGAGTGTTGGTGCCATTCATACCCTTGGGTTATATATTTGACAACTCTGTAAATTTGTAGCATATTTAATTTGCTTCTTATATTATCACATATAGTAATAACTCGGTTACCTCTGAAGCCTTGATATAACGAAGTCTGCAATTTCAAGTCCTATTTTACGTAAAAAAATTAAAATTTTAAAGTCAACACCCGGCAATCACCTGATTGGGGACGACGACAACTTGTCACGTGCTCCCAAGCTGTGGGTGTGTCTGTTTTAACAGTTTCATGCATCATCCGCATAATTTAGTCATTGCATACACTGACTAGGGTGTGTTTCAGTGTGGTGCATTGCAATAAATGATGTATGTTCTCTGATAGCATTATTGTAGATTTTGTAAATATTAATATTTAGTTAAAATGTCAGAATCAAGGAAAAGAAAAGCAATTTCTTTAGAAACTAAATGAAACATCACACAATGTATTGAAAGGGATGAAAGAAAATCCGATGTGGCACATTCTTTAGGATTAGTGCAGTCAACTTTAACAGCCATACTTAGTCAATCAGAAAAAATAAAACAGTCTGCTCAGAATTGTACAGATGTTTACAGCAGCAAAATTAACTCGCTTAAGGAGTCCAATTTTAGAAAAAATGGAGAAAATGTTAGGTTTGTGGATAGATGATATCACACAACGCCATATGCCTTTAACTCAAATGGTGATGCAAGAAAAAGCATTATTTTTGTTTAATCACTTGAAATCTAAACAAACTGAACAAATTGCAGAAAATTTTGAGGCTTCTCATGGTTGGTTTGAGAAATTTAAAATACAGGCCAGAATTCATAGTGTAAAGTTATCAGGAGAAGCTGCAAATGAGTTTCCAGAAAAACTAAAGGAAATAATTGAACATGAACATTTTTTCATGTTCAATTATTTCGTCAATGTTGACAAAAGCAGTTTGTTCTGGAAACAGCTACTATTCAGCAGCTGGGTTCAAAAATCAGCTGCTGATATTTGAACCCAGATCAAATGCCTCTGGTGATTTGAAATTAAAATTGTTATTAGTATGCCATTCGGAAAATCCAAGGGTGTTAAATGGTAACATAAAAATGAATTTACCTGTAATACAGAAAGCTAATAGAAACGCGTGGATTACCAAGGAGTTATTTACTGATTAGTTTGTTAACCATTTTTGAATAAAATTTGAATAAATTTGAAAAAAAAAGCTCTTTTGCTGTTGGACAACACTCCGGACATCCTATTGATTTTAATAGTATGTTAGCCACATGTATTCCTGTCAAGTTGTCTTTCTTCCAGCAAACACAACTTCCCTGATTCAACCAATGGATCAGGGAGTAATAGCAACATTTAAAGCTTATTATCTGCATGGTACATCAAGCAATTTAATTGAAGTAGAAGATAAAGAGCAAATGTCAATTAAAACTTTTTGGAAAAACTACACCATTAAAGATGCAATTGAAAACATTAATAGCTCTTGGAAAGAAGTCACTCAGAAATGCTCAAATGGAGGTTGGCACAAATTATGGCCAGAAGTTGTACTAGAAGAAAAAAATAACATTCAAGAAATCAGAAATGAAGTTCTCCAGATGGCTCAATCAATAGGTTTCAAAAATGTCGACGAAGAGGATGTAAGAAATTTATTAAATGCAGAAGATGATGAGGGAATGAGAGAGAGAGATTTGGGAATGATAGAAGAGGAGTGTATAGAAACAGTGGGAGAGAGAGATATGGGAATGCTAGAAGAGGTAAGAATAGAACATTAGAAGAGAGGGAGTGTGAGAGAGTTATGGGAATGATAGAGGTGGGGAGAATGGAAATAGTCAGAGAGAAGAAATGCGAAGGAGTGCTGGAACCAGGGATAGACTGATGCCAGGACAGCAGGTAAGTAGAGGATCACAGAAAGAAAGGGTTAGAGGAGAGAGAGTGAGGGATGCAGGTGAGCAATCAAGGAACAGAATGGTTAGAGGTGTGATGTATGGAGACTTGATGATCTCAGGTGTGCAAGATAGGATGCCAGAAGTGTGTTTGCCTGGAGGGATGACAGAAAAATTGATATGGCAATTAAGAGGGGTGAAAGGATGGATGAAATGATTGTGATGGTGAGCACGAATGATTTGAGAGGCAATATAAATCGGGCAGCGAGAAATCTGAGATTCTTGCTTGAGGTTGTGCAAAAGAAAACACAGAGAGGAAAGATTGTGTGTGTGCTACCCAGTTATGATAGTGACGAGTTGAGCAAGAGCAGTAATACTCAATAGAATAATAGCCAGAATGTGTCAGAAGAGAGGACTGGAATATGTGGATGCTTGGAGGGCGTTTGAGGACAGAGGGGAACTGTATGCGAGAGACCGCTTGCATTTGAATGAGGAAAGACGTAGGCATCTGGAGAGATTGCTGTTTTCTGAATGATGGAGTGTGTCAATGCAGGGAAACTATAATTCCCAGGGCGGATGGTAGCAGGGGTGGCCTCTTGTGGGAATGGGTGCTTGGAGAAAGGGGAAGGTGGAGGCTTTAGAAAGCAGTGACACTAATGGTTTTGAAAGCATATGGTGTGAGGAAGAAGTGGCCAAGGCAGGATATTTAGTGGGGTGTTGCTATAAACCAGGAAGCACAGAGGGTGGGGAGCAAGAGATGTTTAGGCAGTTGAGCTTGGCAAGTGCAAGAAGAATGATTGCTATGGGAGATTTTAACTACAGCAGTATAAGCTGGGAAGAGGAAAATGCATGTAGTAATAAGGAGAAGGAATTTCTAGAATTCTTGAGGGACAAATGTCTTAGGCAACACGTAATAGAGGGAACAAGAGGTTCAAGAGTTTAATAATAATAATAATAATAAAAAGATGATGGTTTTTTTAGTGGAAGATTTAGAAAAACTTGTTAGCAACAAAGCCAAAGAAAATGAAGATGAAATTAAAGAAGTTCCTACCGAAAATGCATTAGCAACCAAAGATTTAAAAAAGTCTTGAATGAAATTGAAGACATTTTAAATTTTTTTAGTGAAAATGATCCTAATTTAGGAAGAAGTGTTATTATTATTATCATTATTACGGGCAGCTCCAAGGAGTCCTTAGACTCATCGAGGGAGGCCCAACATCACGTCAAGAACAACTATTCGACATTCACACAGTATCTATCATACTTCACCTTGAACTCATTTACAGTCATGGCACCTACAACAGATTCTGGCAGCTTATTCCACTCATTTACCACTCTCCAAGTAAAAAACCTAGCTCTAACACCCTTGCTAACCACACTCTTACCAAGCTTCCATGGATGGCCCTAGTCCTCCCACTACCGGTCCTATTCTCAAAAATATCTTCTGAATTAATCTTATAGAAACCCTTCAGTAATTTGAATGTCTCAATCATATCACCCCTTTTTCGCCTATCAACCAATTTCTGCAGCCCACAAATCTTCAACCAGTTCTCGTAAGGTTCATTCCATAGTCTTGCTATTATCTTGGTCACTTGTCTCTGAATCATCTCCACCTCCTCCCCATCGAGAAGAAACCCTAGGGCCCATATCTAGGCACAGCAGTCTAGATGGGGTCTTATCAAGGCTCAATACAGAGGAACAATAACCTGTTTGTCTCTGCTTGTTAAAGTATTTTTCAGCAACCAAGTGATTTGATGAGCTGATTTAGCCACTTTTGCAATGTGCCCACTAAACTTCAACTCCCTATCCACCAACACAACCAAATCCCTAGCCTCATCAATCTCCTAGAGTACGGTTCCACCAATGCGATATACTGCTGCTAATCTTTTCACCCCATAATGCATAACCTTACACTTTGCCACATTAAATTGACATCCATTTTCCTTAGCCCAGTCTTTCAAACTATCCAAATCATCTTGCAAAATTTTGACATCTTGTGCACTCACTATTGCTCTACCCAACTTTGCATCATCAGCAAACAAGTGAGCACTTCCTTTCAGATCCTTTCCTATATCATTAATGAACAAATTGAAAAGTAGTGGTCCAAGAACAGAACCCTGCGGCACACCACTAGTCACAGGTCGTCTTTTGGACTCTACTGAATAAACCACTCTCCGATATCTCTCCATCAATCACCCTCCGATCCATCTCACCAACCCTATATCCATCCCCGTCTGCTCCAGTTTATTGATTAGAATTTCATGTGGTATCCTGTCAAAGGTTTTAGCAAGGTCCAGTAGAATCACTGTAAACCCATTACCCTTATCCAGTTCAGAGGTCACTGTGTTATAAAACATGAGCAAATTACTGAGGCATGATCTACCCTTCACAAAACCATGTTGTCCCCCATACAGTATCCCATTTTCATCTATCCAATCCTGTAATTTTTTCTTCACTATTTTCTCCAAGACCTTGACAACAATTCCTGCTATGATTGGCCGCCGGTAATTTTCAACAGCAGTCTTGGAACCTCCTTTATGCAGTGAAACTATTTTCTCCTCTTTCCACCCCCTTGGGACTAACCCAGATCTGAGACTCAAATTAAACAAAATGGTCAAAGGCACTGACAATTCTTTAGCCGCTTCTCGTATGACACAAGCTGGTATACCATTCAATCCCGCAGATGAATTGACATTGAGGTTTTGTAATAGACTATTCTTCCACTTCATTCACCACAATTCCTGTATAAGCTGTTGGTTCTTCCATTTCTGCAATGTCACCACCAGGATGATATACTTTTGCAAAGTGCTCACTCAGTAATTCTGCTATATCAACTGATTCGGTTACCTCCCTACCATCAGCATTCTTTAAAATTATTCTGCCATATACATTTTTTCTTTTACTTGCAACGTTTTGAAAAAACTGTTTGGGATTCTCTTTAGCCTGCATAGCTAATGTTCTTTCATAATCCACTTTTGCTTTTCTTACCACACTTGTTACCCTTCTGGCCTGCGCTTTATACCGTTCATGTGCCTGCCAGTCACCTTTCTCCTTAAATTCCCTCCATAGTTGTTTCTTTTTTTGCAGCTCAAGCTTAATGGTGTTATTCATCCATGTAACCCCTACTTGCTTTATTATTCGGCCTCTAGGTATACAGTCAGCAATTGCCTCCTGCTAACTCTCCTTAACTGCCTCTCATGCACTATCAACATCCAGTCCTTGCAGTTTTACATGCCATGGCACTGAACCAATCAAACTCCTCAGCTTGTGATACTTACCAGCCCGATAATTCCACATGTTCCCTGTCTTAATTGTAAATTCCACACCTTTAGCCACCTCCCAAGTTAAGACTATGATCACTCTCACCAACTGGTGGCAACGTGGTCATATTCGTTACAGTCAGATCCTCAGATGCAATTACTAGGTGAAGCACTCTCTGACCACTAGAAATTTTTTTCATTACATGCTGTCGCAGATCGTAATCCTTTAATAACCACATAAAATCCAATTCCTTCCTCCCATGCGTCCTCTCCTCCCTCCAATCAATGCTATCATAGTTGAAATTTCCCATAATAATTACCCTCCTTGCAGTCACTTCTTCAATTTGCGTATGCATACTATCTCCACCATCTTTTCCATCACCTGATCTACAGCAGCACCCAATTGTGTATTTTGTTCTGCTAGATTCAATGTCACACCAAATTGCCTCAAATGGGCTCTTTTCTCTATCCTGCAATTCAATTTCTATTCTCCTTTGCTGCAGCTCATCAGCTATCATCAACAATACTCCTCCTCCCATTTTATTCTCCTTGTGATTCCTGAACACACTATACCCATCACATTCAATCCCACTAGCTATATCATCTTCAGTCAGCCATGTCTCACTAATGCCAATAACCTGTGGTCTGGAAGTGCCAACCAAGGTCAAAAATTCTTCCTTCTTGTTCTCATATTCCTAGCATTAGTATACATGAATTGCAGACCTCCGTTGGCCCATTCCTACCTTGATGCCTTATACTAACTATCCCATTCTGATTTGTTGTCCTTATTCGCTCGGGCATATTATACTCATTCATACTCTCAACTGCCTCCCTAAGGTCTGCATATCTACTTCTCCCTCCCCTTAATAAATCTAGTTTCCCTTATTCTGCACATCCACTTCATTCGACAACACTTTTTCAAGTCTCCTTACACTGAATCCATTCAAATGCAAACCATCCATCTTATATAGATCCTTTCGCCCATCGAACTCACTCCACATATCCACAAATTCCACACCACTCGTCATGCATAACCCACGCATAAAGTTGTTTGCAGTTATGGCCCTCCTTCTGAACTCTTCACTGTCATACCGCGTAAAAAGACTAATCATCCTATCTCTCTCACTCTTTTCTTTTGCTACCTCAAACAATTCATTCAAGTCCTCTATCATTTCCATTTTATTTCCTTTCAAATCATTCATACCTGCCACAACTATCATTTCTTTCACTCTTAGCTTTTGCTCCCTAATACGCTCACTTATGTCCTTAATCACACCAGGTTGGTACGATTTTGTAAAATTCTCTACTATCACACCTCGTACTAACGAATCTCCATACAGCACTCGCTCCTTCATTTTGTTTACGTTCACAATCATACTCTGATTTTTCCTATCATATTTTTTTTATTGGCTGGTACACTCAGTAGACATTTGTGCATACGCTCCAGCTGCCGCTTTGCTTTGCTCTATGTATCGCTCCACTCAATGGCGTGATCTCACTCATTGCATCTATCTCATCTTTTTTATTTCTGTTAAACCATTAATTTGCTCTGTATTAATGCCTTCATTCACACTTTCTACATTCAAGCCCTCACAGTTCTCTGGTATAACCTCGCAATTTCTTATCATATCGTTATTTTCTACATTCTGAAATTTGACAAAAATATCACACTCACGACCTGAAACACACTTTAATTCCTCATTTTTCCTTACATTTTCTGCACACATTCACTCCACTATCATCATCTAACCATACTCCAACCGCTCTCCGCAACGCATACATTTTGCAGATAGTACACTGAATAATCTCCCTTATGTTACCATTATTGAACAAAAATGGCAAACCATTATTACTAGTCGCCATTTTTCTTCTTATCGGCACCATGTGCTATCGTATCTCATAGAATTAATAATTGAAACAACACCAAAATACACAAACAGACACACTAAGATACGAAAAGCAAACAAAACTACGTAATATTCAAGCAAAATTGTCAATGATAACTTAAAATAACACTTATCTTATCAGGAGTTCTCAACAAACCCACGTAGTGTTATTGTTAAGTGTCAGTGTTAAATGCAATAAATCAGTATAGGCAATTGTTAAATGAAAGAGAAAAAAAGCATAAACAGTCAACTTTAGAATTCGTATTTTAAAATGTGATTTTATCTTTGTTAGGTGTGTAATATTGACTTTTTATTTAATAAAGCTTCTCTTTTTTCAACAAAAAAGTCTTTCATTTTCTTTACATACGAATGCATCCCAATTATGGCCATGGTATTTTTACCTCTGAGAACAAAGTTTCACTAAACAAAGTAATTTCGTGGAACTCATCCTCTTCATTAATCGAGGTATGAATGTAATAAGCAAAGCTGGCATGGCAGGTTGCTAGCTGAATAATATTATATAGAATAACAAAGGAATTAGCCAAATGTCAAACTAGCAGTAGAGAACTGAGTACTCAAATCATTTTTAATTTATGGATCTCAAAGATGGGTTAGAAATAAAACAGTTAATTAAAGAATAGACATTATAGGTTGAAGACTAGAAGATCATAAATATGAATTTTGAGAAGTGAAAAGTTTTGAGAAAAATTAGGAGGTAGCAGGGTTTTTTCTCCTGGAAACTTGGGTTTTTCGTCTACATACAGACAAATTGGCCCTTCAGAATACACGCAATTTACAGACAAAAAAAATACTAGTCGTGGTGGTGGTAGTGGCCAGTAGATGGCACTGATGTTGATGATTGGTAGTAGAGGTTCAGTGTAGTGGCAGGGCCGGTTGTACAATAGGTGTCTTCGCACGATGAGTCTTTGGACTCCTTGGAGGTGTCATGAATAATAAGAATAATAAAGATATATACATATATAAATACAGACAAATCCCAACTTACAAACATAATGAGTTCATTGAAATACATTTTTATCCTGAATTTTTTTTTTTTTTTCATAAGATAAACTTAAATTTGTTAAAATTTTTTATCCACTTAATTTAATTAACTTCGCCAGAAAATATAGCTGTTTGGCTTTTCATCTTAACACAAAGATAGTAAAAATACATAATTCAAGAATAAGTAATTTATTCAGAGTTTATTGTAAAAATAAATAATTTGAAAAGAATTTTTTCATGTTTTTTATGTGTTTTTACTTTTTCATGCATTTGTTTATAGCAGATCATGCCTTTATTGTGTAGAAAAACCATGCATTGAGCTTTTATATTGTTAAACAGTGTTTCATTTCTTCAACAACGATATTTCATTTTTTAGAAATAACTATAGACTGAAGATAGATTACAATGCAAGTATAATCACATTTTTTTTGTTTGTCATTTAAAACTCTGCAACTTAAAATGACTGAAATTATTAAAAAATAGTTGAATTAAGCAATATGCCATTTTCAGAATGCTTAATTATTGCCTTTTTAGTTGCTAATGAAATCAATTGACTTTTTTTTTGTTTGTCTGTTTTTTTTTTGCCACTTTCACTTTTACAATTACTATGTTCACTTTTTTTTTCCACATTGAGACTTAAAAGGGTGCAATCATAAATCTAATATATTAGATGCTTATGATAATTTACTTGCTAATGAAAGTCTAGTTGATGTCACATTATTGTATAAGGGAATGATCCTTAAAAGTCTCATGAAGGAGTTCAATCTGAAAACAGTCCTCTCGTCGACAGCTTATTTTTAAAGAACTAAAGGTTTTGGAGAAATTGATAAAAATTAGTATAATAATTTTAGTTTAATCCTTTATCCAAGTGTGTGCAAACAAAGTTTGCATCTGAAAGTATCTTCAGGTCTGGGGTAAAGTGGTACAACACCAGGCGACTCCTTGCAAAGGTGGAGCAAGCTACCAACACTCCTATCTCAGTATCTCCCATAATGCAAAACACATCTCCTTGCAGATATGTGTTTTGCATTATGCATTAAGGGAAGGGCCACTACCCAGACTAGTTTCGACCTTTATTGAGGTCTCTTCAGTGGGA
Organism: Typopeltis vanoorti; assembly: GCF_054136105.1. Taxonomy (NCBI): domain Eukaryota; kingdom Metazoa; phylum Arthropoda; class Arachnida; order Uropygi; family Thelyphonidae; genus Typopeltis; species Typopeltis vanoorti. The sequence continues at coordinate 34,912,752 of NC_143573.1, forward strand.
GCCAGGCCCAAGTGGAGATACCAAGGCAGAAGTATTAGCAGGGTCATCTCCTCCTATAGGAGCTGCCAAACGGTGTGCCACCTTTTTATTAAATTACTCTGGATTTAGAGAAAGATGTTAAAATTTATTTTTCACTTGGTCAGACTATAATAATTTCAGTTTAAATTAGAATTCATGACTGGGTGGTAAGTTACTAAGGTCTTGCCTTAGTAACGTACTAACTTTCTATAATAAAGTAACAGTGGAGTTCGATAAAGGAAATCCTTACTGGGTGATACTGCTGGACTTTGCAAAGGCATTTGACAAGATTTGACATAGAACTCTGTTGCATAAATTGAAGCAAATGAGAATGGATCGGAAACTGGTGGGAGAAGCCAGGTGATTAGCGGTGTATCTCAGGACTCAGTATTTGGTCCTCTGTTGTTTAATTTGTACAGTAATGATATTGGAAATAATAATAATAATAATAATAATTATTATTATTATTATTATTATTCAGGCCTCCATGGAGTCAAAAGACTCGATGTGGGAGGTCCTTCCTAAGAACATAAAGTCTGTCAAGATTCATCGTGGGGAGGTCCCCTTTAAGAAACACAAAGTCTATCATACCACTCCTTAAACTCATTGACCATTCTCGCTCTCACCCCTCCATCAGGCAATGCATTCCACGGTTCAACCACCCTCCACGCAAAGAAACCACTCCTCACCCTCTTGCTCACAGTTTCCTTTCGTAACTTCCAGGGATGGCCTCTTGTAATCACTCCTTCCCACTGTTCAATCAAGTGAAAGAACTCCCCAGTGTCAACATTGTAACCACCTCTCAACAGTTTAAAAGTCTCAATCATATCATCTCTCCTTCTTCTATCCACCAAACTCTGCAGTCCACACTTGTTTGCTAATGCAAAAATGGGAAGAGCAATAGTCAATAAACGTGATGTAGACATCTTGTAGAATGACTTAAATATGCTGGCAGTATGGGTAAAGTTAAAGTTGCCAGTTTAACATGGGTAAGTGTAAGGTGATGCACATCAGAAGGTTAGATCAGATACTGTGTACTATATTAATGGAATTGAACTGTAAGACGTTGACAAAGCCAAGGGATTTGGAGGGTTATTGTGGACAGAGAACTGAAGTTTAGAGGGCATATTGCAAAGGTGGCCAAAACAGCACATCAAATATTACATGGTTATTTGATGAATTACCTGATAGGCATAAGAGAGGAAATATGATAGAAACATGAAGTTATAAAAGGGGTTTTATAGGATTGATACTGATGACTTTTTTTTCTGTATAGTGCAGGAAGGTAGAGAATGAGAGGTCATCTCTGGAAATTGTGTTAGAGTGTGGTTCACAAGGGTGTTAGGACTAGATTTTTTGCTTGGAAGGTAGCGAATGTCTGGAATGCATTACCAGAGGTGGTTGCGAGTGCTTTGTCTGTGAATAAGTTTAAGGAGAAGTATGATAGTTATTGTGTGAATAATGGTTAGCGTGTCAATGTAGTGTCAAGGGTATTAAAAAAACAGAACAGTAATCACTGCAAGGAGGAACAAATGATGCAGACAAGAGAGCAAAAGAAGTAAGATGAAAATAAGAAGTGAAGCAAGAGATCAGGAGAGTGGAAATGGTGAGAATGAAGTTACTTTAAATAAGAATAATAGTACTGTGAGTGATAATGACAGAACAAGAATGCAAGTTGGACAGGGAGACACTATAAGGAGAGAGGATGTTGGAATTAGTAGTTCCATACAGACTATCCTATAGGATAGTCTGTATGGAAATGGGATGGCCTGAGATATATGGGATATAGCTGAGTCTGAAGAGATAGATGGGCTAAGTGGTGATAAAGACAATTGAGAATGGTCAGATGTGGGGAAATCACAACCTACAAGTGGCATGGGCAGCACCAAGTTATAGATCTTAAAGTGAATTGCGGTGTTTATTTACAAATCCCGGGAGTATTAGAAATAAGAGAGATGAAATGGTTTCATTGATGGAGTTTACTCACCCAAAAATTGTTGGAATAAGTGAAACATGGTAAGAATGATATTCTGATGGCAACAGAACTGTAAAGGTATGATGTTTTCCATGAGGATAGAAAGGACAAGGGAGGAGGTGGGGGAGGATGCTATGGATGATAGAAGGTGAATTACAGCAATCCATCGATTAATGCACCTCCGATTAGTTTATCATTTTTTTTTATACCCAAATTCAATTAATGTGCCTATATACATCTCAAAAATAAATGTTATAGATTTAAAAAATTTTTCTATCTATACACTTTTATGGATAACTATTTTAAAAAATCACTCACCAGGATGAAATAATTTAGTTACTGATTTAAACATTTTATAAAGTTATTAATTTTTAATGGTATACTACTATTTCCATGTACACTATGTTTCAAATTTACCACCAAAATTTATGCTAATCATCTGCTAATTACATAGCATTTTGATGATCATATCTTGTGCCTCCTTTGCAATTGTTTTCTTTACTTTTTTATTTTAAAGAGTTTTCCCAACCTTCATCATGAGTAAAAGAATTAGTGAGCAAAAAAGTGGAAGTGTGAAAATGATTCAAAAATTAATCTCACTGAAAGAAAAACTTGAAATAATAAAGAAAAATGAACAAAGCAAGTCCAAAGCAAAGATAGGACAAGAACACAAAAATGGGTGAATCGACTATGAGACCAATTTTAAGCAAAACTGTTGAATGCAAAAAGAAAAAAATCATTCACAACACTGCATGCAAAAAACCTTCTTCTCACTCCTCTGCTCACACCCTCCTTATAATGCTTCTGGGGATGACCTCTGGTAATCCACTGATCTCCTACTGTTTTCTGTAAAAATTCTCCAACACTGATCCTATAACAACTCCTTAGTAACTTCTAGGTCTCTATCATATTATCCCACTTCCTCCTATCCACCAGACTGTAAATTGCATCTTCTCAACCTTTCCTCATATTCAAAATTCCAGAGGTCAGAAACTACCTTAGTCAGTTGACCTTTCCAACATCTCTTTGTCCTTTTGAAAACCAGGTGACCAAATCTGTGCACAGTAGTCCATGTGTAGCCTAATCCAAGCCTTATAAAACAGAACAATAATCTCCTTATTTCAGCAAGTCAGTGTCCTCTGCATCGTTCCCAGAAGTATTTGTGTTGTCCTCACAATTTTGGCAATGTGTCCCCTAAATTTCAGATCCTTATCCACTATCACCTGAAGATCTCTTATTTCCTCCACCTCCAACAATATATCCCCACCAAGCATAAATACTACATTCCAACTTTTTTTTTCTCCCAAATTTTAAAACCTTACATTTTGCAACAATGAACTCACATCCCCAATTCCATGCCCATTCACTCAATTTATTCAAGTCCTTGTATGGTCCTAAAAAGCGACCCCTGAGGCACAACATTAGTGACTTTCCTCTTCCTGGATATTGCTCCCCCATACACATCATGCTGATGATACCTATCAGATAGCCAGTCTCTCTGATTCAATGGACTAATCTAATATCCAACCCCATCTGCAATAGTTTGACTATCAACTAATCGTGCAGTAATCTATCAAAAGCCTTTGCGAAATCTAAGTATACTACGAGGGTTGTTTGATAAGTCCATGCAAAAATGAAGAAAACAATTTTTTTTGGGAGAAACATTTTTTATTTTTCAACATAGTCTCCTTTGAGGTCTATACACTTAGTCCAACAATGCTTGAGTTTTTTGATCCCATCCGTATAGTATGATTTGTCCAACTCTTCAAAATAGGCTGTTGTTTTGGCAATCACCTCATCATTTGATGAAAATCTCTTTCTTGTAAGCCATTTTTTCATGTTTAGAAACAGATAGTAGTCCGAGAGAGCCAAATTAGGAGAGTAGAAGAGATGCGAAAGGATTTCGTAGCGTGAATCGAACAATTTTGTAGTCAAAATTCCAGAAGAGTGAGTGCGTTGTTGTATCTTCGTCTTTTGTTGTCTTATGGCTTATCTTTTATTGCTTAAACTATCTGTATCTGTTATTATTAACTTTTGTATTATTTAATTATCAGTTAATTCTTTTGCCGACAAATTTGTATTATTTAAAGACTGCGCCAGCCGGCAACTGAATCCTGATATGCCATCCAAGATTACTTAGAAAGAAATTATCAACTGCTCTCAATCTCTCTCCAATAAGTCACATTCACGAGAATGAAAGGCCCTTATGAAATGCTTATTAACACTTTCATTGCCAAGCTGAAAATTGGAATTTCGTGTGGTGGCCAAATTTTTTTTATTTTTTTATTTAGTTAGCGACGTCAACGCGATAACGCGTGATCGGCCGTCTGGTGAGAACTCGCATCGCGCGATATCGCGTGATTGGCAATGAACATGTTAACTGCTTATTCCTGGATCTATAGCTAGTTTCACTGACACCACTTATTTCCTGTGACTACTCCATGCTTAACTCGAGCCATTTCTTTTTCTCCATATTCATCTTAGAACCCTCTTCAGATCTAACTGTTTTCCCTTGATCCCAGGTCCCCTTCCCTTTTTGTGTACACATGCATTCATATCCTCTTGGAGCATCTACCTTTCTCACATTGTGTTCCTCAGTCCACTCTAAGCCTCCCTGTTTTCCTGTCTGTCTTGCACACCTGTTCTCTCATTCTCTATACTCATGCTACTCACTTCTTCATTCACAATCACCTCTTCAATTTCTCCTGTCTTAACTCTCTCATTCTCCCACATCGCTTCCCACTTGATCAGATTCATTCTCTGCACTCACTTCTCTACCTTCCAGCAGCAATCTCTCCAAGCGACTCACACCAAAACCACTCAAATTCAGTTCATCACGCCTATATAGTTCACTTCATCCTTCAAACTGTTCTCACCACTGTCATACCTAGCCAACACACTACCTTTCCTATTACACTATTCTCTTTTATCCATCTCAAGAACTTCCTGATATCCAATCTAATGTGTTCTTTGTTTGCAGTAAGGTCATTTGTACCTATTACAACTACCAACTTTTTTGATCGCTTACTTCTCATATCTAATGCCACAATCATTCTACCCATTCTACCTCCAGTAAAATATACTTTATGCATCCTCTCATCCAGCACACCTTTAATAATTGAATCACCATACAATCCCACTTGCAGGTCTTTTGTTACCTTTTTTATGCCAACATTATTTGTTTTCATCATTTTTACTCTTCCATACATATCTCGAATTCTCTTTTCTGCATCCATTTCATCTCTTGCTTCATCTTAACCAACTCAACTTTCGAATCTTGCAACACATTTTCGTTGTCATTCATTCTTTCAAAATTTCGAACTCTGTGTCGCACTTTCGTTTTCATTTATTCTTTTAAAATTTCGAACTTTTGAACCCTGTGTCACACTTTTGCTCTCTTCTTCTCTCATTCATTATTTTGAATTTTCAAACTTTGCATCATACATGCTGTTCGCAGTCAATGCCGCATGTCACCTTATCTTTAACTGCAGTTTGTTTTTTAACTTTTGCTACATTTGCATCACTTTCATCTTTCTGACCATCGACTGTTAAGTTTCTCAGATTGCTCACTTTCTTTTTTCAAAAATTTTTAACTTTTTTTTTCACTTCTCTTTTACACCATCCTTTTCTATCAGATGAGCACTCATCCTCCTTGCAGCAAATCCTCATGAATAGGAGGAGGAGGAGGGGAAATATGATTGAGACATAAGTTAATAAGGGATTCTTATCAGGCTTGACATGGAGGAGATTTTTCATTGGATGGGAGAGGGGAGTAGAACAAGAGGCCATCCCTGGAAACTGTATAAGGAGGGTGTGAGCAGAGGCATGATGAGCAGGTTCTTTGCAAAGAGAGTTTTTGTTGAGTAGAATGCATTGCCAGAGTGTGGTATTGTGAATATAAAACATTGAATCAGCTTATGGCATGTTGGATGAGCTTTGTGTGTGATAGTGTGTACCTCCCATGACGAGTCTCTGACTCCATGGAGGTCAGATGTTGTAAATAATAATATATAGACTCACACAACATTAACATGTGGAATAAAATGTTCAACTGAAGAATATTTGATATATGGGCACAGAAAAGAGAAAGAATTAACAGGGTGAATATTTCCCATTATGAATCATAAAATATCTGTGAACTTCACACACCATAAAAGATTTGTAAGTGGAGGATTCTGTGTTCAAATGAATTAGGAGTTGCAATTTGTTAGTCTGTACAATGTTCATAAATAACAGTTGTTCTTATCTTGAAAGTTTATAAGTAGAAGTTCACCTGTATCAGAAAGAAACTTGACATTATTTAAGCATTTAAGAATGGGTGGGAAGAGCTAATTTGAAGCTGTTTTTTTATAATTTTATTAATGTTACTACTATCCATGAATGGTTGTAAACTTATAGCACTAATTAGTACCATGGGTGGGTTAAAGTTTTTTTTTTTTTAGTTTTTTTTTAAACAATTTGAAAATCCTTCTTGAGAAATCAAAAATGGAACTTTTTCAAGCCATTTGGCTTCCAATAAGGACATTCATCTGCCACTGGGCAATAATATTTATCTTCTACCTAAAACATTCATGCCCATAGCTAGATTGGAAAAGACTGCAAGTTGGAGAGCTAAAATATTATCCACTTTCCACTTGGCCAACCAGACCAAATATGATCATTTAAAGACAAGTCAAGAGGAAAGGTAAGCAAAAAACTTGTGATCCATATTATGAACAATATTTTGGATAAATATTAAGTACAAAACGAAAAATTAATGATATATTACTACTTACTTTCCAATATTCTGAATAAGCCAAGGTAGTAGAAGTGAGTAATATATTATTAATATCATCCAGTCTAAATGGCATTGTTACCAATTTCGCCAGCTGCAATCCATTTTCCTTCAGATATGCATAACCAGTTGGATATTGATATTCACTAACCCATGCCAAGTTCTCAAACATTGGATACCAGATATGCATATTCCTGTAGTATGAATATGATTATTCAGGAATGCTCAAAACTGTTTTCAATATTACATATTTATAATTTATACAAAAATATATCAAAAACTAGAAACAAATTGTAAATTTATATATGAGGCACTTACCAACTTTCAGGAACTTACTATGTGTTACCTGTTTTACATAAGTAATTCAAGCCCATTGTGAGTAGTTGAAAACTGGAAAAGACTGTTATTGTTACATGACGGATGCAATAATTGATCACTGCAAAATTTTTATAAAGTTGTTCTTACATGCATTAATGATGAGTTATTAAGAAAAGAATCTGTATGAAATTTTAGATGAAAGCAAGTAAAAAAAAAAAATGCAGAATTTGAGAAATATTAAGATATTCACATAACTATGAGGCCATGAGCACAACTTGAATTTAAGAATGACAAAAAAAATTAAAGATGGTTTGTTAGAAGATTTATCATTTGTAAAAGATGGCAGAAATAGAAAATCATGTGGTAAAATTTTTTTTAAAAAATGTAGTAAAGTTCATCCATTCTCCCTATTCATTTGATCAAGCCCTTTTGCAGTTTTTTCATTAAAAAAATTAAAAAAAAACCCTCCAATTGCATATTAGATAATAAAACAGAAAAGTAATCCTTTTAATGATGCAGAAGAAATTCAATGGGAATGCCTAAATACTAAACACATCTCTCAATCAACATTACAGTTCTACCTGCAGACTTATAGGCATCATTAATCAACCTAATTGTTTTTCAACAACAGTTAAAAGTTGTTATGGAGCTTTTACAGAAACCATCCCAAGGTGTGAGAAAACCATTCTATGGATGGGTGGAATTTTTACTTAAAATACCAGGATGGGTATTCTAAGTAAAGTTCCAGAGCAACATCTAAAGAAAAAGAAAGAAGGGAAGAAAGAGAATAGGTTGTTTTTCTCTAAAATGCATACATAATTATTTGTTGTTTAAAATAATAACAGGAGCAAATAAGGCAGTGAGGCCAGTATTTAATTGCATTTGTTTCTATGGCCAGTTTACCTGTTTTGTAATTAAAAAAAAAAAAAAAAAAAGTTTCTGGGAGGAAAAAAAATCCTACTATCTCTAAATGAGATTAAGTTTTCTTCAATTAAATAAACCCTTATAAAGCCTCCATAGCGCAATTGGAAGAACAACAGTATGTTGCATCCTTCAACTGGGAAAAGGCCTACGTTCGATTCTCGTCGTGATGAGAGGAATCTTTATATATGGACGTTTTTCAATCGAAGGTGAGTTAGCCGATCTCATACGGATGTAGTGGGGTTTTTTTCTCCTGGAAACTCGGGTTTTTCATCCCGCATGTAGACAAATTGGCCCTTCAGAACACACGCAATTTACAGACAAAAAATACTAGCTGTGGTGGTAGTAGTGGCCAGTAGATGGTGCTGATGTTGGTGATTGGTAGTAGAAGTTCGGTGTAGTGGTGAAGACAGAGAGTTGTACAATAGGTGTCCTCCTGCGATGAGCCTTCGGACTCCTTGGAGGTGTCACGAATAATAATAATAATAATAAAGGTACTTTGCACTAAATAAGTGGGTGGTCTGAAAAATTCTTGACCGCAGATGCACGATTTTTTTTTCTAAGTTGGTACATCTGTCATAAGCATCCATGTGAAATTGCAAGTCATTCTATCAAGCAGTTTGTTTTATATAGCTGTCTGACGCAAAAGTGTTGTCTGTATCCCTTGAAATGGATAAAATTGAGTATCGTGCAGTTATAAAATTCTTTGTAAAAGAAGGTTTAATACCAAAAAAAATTCATTCAAAGTTCATAAAAAGTTTATGGCCACTCTTCTCCTTCCAAAGATTGGTCGATTGGTAGAGCCTATGCTACTAATGGCTCACGTAAAAAGTTAAACAAGTTTGAGAGCGGTTAGTAGTTGGAAGGGAATCAATCGTTCGATGCTGTTGGCACACACTCCCTCGATGAGTCTTTGGACTCCCTGGAGGTGTCACATAATAATAATAATAATTTTCGACAATTAAGAAATGGGCTGCCGAGTTTAACGTGGTCATACCACCCTTGAAGATGATCCACATGAAGGATATCCAAAAAGTGTAACAACACCAGAAATCATTGATCAAGTGCACAATATGTACTGAATGACCAGCGAGTCAAAGTGCTCGAAACTGCAGAGACTACAGGCATTTCAAAAGAACATGTAGGATATATTTTGAACGAAAAATTGCAAATGAAAAAGCCTTGCGGAAGATGGGTGCCACGCTTGCTCACAGAAGATCAAAAAATGCACTCGCATGAAAATCTCCGAACAGTGCTTGGAGCAGTTTAACAAGAATAAAACTGATTTTGTGCATCGATTTATTACTAACGATGAGACTTGGATTCACCATTACACACCAGAATCTAATCAGAAGTCAAAACAGGGGACAGAAGCTGGTTCTTCAGCACCTAAGTCATGGAATCGCTGTTTTGGGATCCTAAAGGCATTTTGTTTATTAATTATCTTGAAAAGGGTAAAACAATAACAGGGGAATATTATTCCAATCTTTTAACCAGACTAGACAAAAAAATTCGTGAGAAAAGATCCGGTTTGCAGAAGGAAAAAAATCATCTTTCATCAAGACAATGCACTTGCCCACAAAGGTGTTTTGGCAATGGGAAAATTAAGGGATCTGCACAATGAATTGTTGAAATATCCACCCTATTCCCCAGATTTGGCTCCCTCTGACTTCTGTCTCTTCCCAAAACTAAAAATCTTCCTTGCTGGTCAACATTTTTCTTCGAACCAAGAGGTGATTGCAGCTGAAGAGGGGTATTTTGCAAATCTTACTGAGAACCACTACAGTGATGGGATAATGGTGCTGGAGCATCGCTGGAATAAATTTATTAGTCTTAAGGGAGATTATGTTGAAAAATAAAAATAATTTTGAAATTATAAATTTGTTTTTTCATTGCTAGGCCGAGAAGTTTTCAGACCACCCTCATATATCATCAGAAGTTCAAGTTATTGCAACATAAGAAATTTCATTTTGTCTAAAAATATGACAATTAATACAGAGATGAAATAGGATTCCTTTTCTTTTAAGTGGCATAAAAAATAAGATATATGTTTTGCTGAGAGCAAATTTTTTTTAACCCCACACGAGAGGTACAAGAACCTATAAATATACATCTGTGCTATATGTAGGGGCAAGGATTGAGAAAGAAGAAATCTAACAAATTTTTTTGTGAAGAGGTGGAGGTTGTGGTTGGTGGGAAACACTTTATGAGGAACACTGTCCCAGAGGATAGAAGTAGATGGAATAAATCAGGAAGAGAGCAGGTTCAGTGTGTTTGCAATTGCACTAAAAAGGAATATTGGTTAGCTGAAGCTCTTGTTTTAACAGGCCCAAAAAAGAGGAGGAATGATGTTTCCCTATTCACCGAAGCAGTGGACTGGAACACATCATCACAAAGGTACCTGTAGAAGGATGGTGCTGAAACATATGTGAGACAGAAGTTGAAGTGAATCTGTGATGGCAGGGTCATCTAGGAGCTGAACTGCTCTCATCTTAACATCATTGAGAATTTCTTAAAAGATTTTAGGTGGGTACATCACCTCAGGCTTGTGAACAGTATTTTAAGAATGTGTGATTTGTATAGGATTAGTAGCTGAGTTGGTGTAAAATATCTTCTTGAGCGAAAAAGAATGTCTAGTATTTTAGAGGGTGAGGAAACTATCGATGTTATGTGCTTATACCAGGAGAGGCTGGAAGTCAGTAAGTCCAAGGAGAGATATCAGATCCTGTTTAATGATTTGTGTATTACAGTGGATAAGGGAAGATGAAATGAGATATCTTTTGTGAGAAAACGGTAGGATTGCATTTTGGTGGCATTGAAGATGATCAGGTTATCTGCGACCCACTGAAGGATGATATGGAGATCAGTGTTTAGGGAATTGGTTGTAGATGATCTTAAAGCTTGGGATGTCTGAGCAGGATGAATGGAGTGTACTATCATCAAGAAAGCTGTGAATAGGATTAGTAGTGATTGAGAATAGATAGTCTTTGTGCAGAAGAAAGAGGGTAGCTGACAGAATGGAGCCATAAGGCATTCCTGCATTGGTGACAAAGTTCAAAGAGAAGGTGCTTAGAGCAACGCGGAGACTAGTAAATGCTAATATTGTTGGAACACTGAATTACGGCAAGCTTTTCAAAACTTGTTTTCGGCTTGTTGATAATTTGCCTGCAACTCACTAAGCTTTACTTAAAGGTGAAAGCTAAACTGGAAGGATACTTCAATATATTATTATTATTATTATTATTATTATTACCCCAAGACCTCATGGAGTCAAAGACTCATCTGGGAGGTCCTTTTATCACACACACATATCTCATCATACTGTGTCTTAAACACACTCAAACTCCTTGCAGACACCACACTCTCAGGCAAGGCATTCCAATCATTCACAACTCTGCACAAAAAAAACCTGCCTCTCACTCCCCTACTCACACCCTCTTTATACAGTTTCCAGGGATGACCTCTGGTTCTCCCCTGATCTCCCACTATTCTCTGTAGAACTTCTCCACCATTGATCCTATGACAATCCCTTACCAACTGGTAGGTCTCTATCATATCTCCCCTCTTCCTCCTGTCCACCAGACTCTGCAAGTGGAGAACTGACCAATGTTTTTGACCTAATGTCCAATCTTACCTTTCCATGATGCATCCTGTTAGTAGGCCACAGACAGTGAATGAGTGAGGATTGGCTGGTGATATGGGACTTAAGCCACTAGATATCAAGCATAAGAAGATCATCACTGTAAGAGGTGCAGCAGGATAATGTTATTTATTGTGTGACTGTATTGTTTAGTTTTAGAATGAGGTTGCAATGTGATAGTTGCAATTAGCATATGCAGTGTGTGGATAAATTTTTAGACCAGTGTATTATTTTAAATTCTTTGTTCCTTATGTAGCACTGTGGGACAAAATGGCAGTGAGAGAAAGATCCTTACAATGTGAAAGACAAAATAAATGGCATGGAATTTTTGAGAACGGTATGGCTCTGTGAATGACATATGTATGAGTGGGTAAATATTGTGGATATTTATGTGGAGATGTTGAATAGAAGAGATGACCATGTGTAGGTATTTAGGAAGTGTAACGTGTTGATGGACCATGTTTGAATCAGGGGAACATGGCATAGTAAATTAAATGAATGATTATAAGAAGGGGTGTGCAAGTGTTAAGAAAGTTGCCAAACTGATGTCAAAGAAAAAAGTGAGACTGACAGCAAATAACAGTAAGATAATGGGCAGGGCTGACAATGAAAAGCATGTGTAACTGATAGCAAAAAAAGTAATGAAAGATTTGAAAGCAGAGTCGGTGAGAATGAGACAAGAGATGAAGCACGTGAGGAGTGAAATGAGGAAAATTGTAGATATATATGGAAGAGTGAAGAAGGCTGAAATGAAAGAAGTGACTCATGAGTACTGTGTATGGAGGTTTGATTATTAGATGTGTGGTGAATGAGAGAGGATGCACAAGGTTTCTTTTCCTGAAGGAAGAATGGGTAGAGGGATTGACCACTGGATATAAGGAGTAAGCATGCAAAAGAGATGGTAGTTGTAGTAGTAGTAGGAACAGATTGCTTGGTTGAAAAACAAGAAAAATATAAGAATGAATATCAGGCAGTTGTTGAGGAGAATAAAACATAACAGTGGTAGGAAAGGTAGTCATCATGCTGCCAGATATAACAATGATGAGTAGATGTAGAGAGTAAAGATGATGATGATTATTATTATTATTATTATTATTATGAGCCTCCATAGCTCAGTCAGTATAGACAAAGCCCTTCGGTCAGAAATACCTGGGTTTGATTCCTGTTCATGACGTGAGAAACCATTATCTAGTCTCTTTCGACTAAAGGTGAGTTAGCCGGTCTCGTACAGAAGTAGAGGTTTTTTTCACCTGGGAACTCGGTTTTTTGTCCCTCAGAACAGGCAAACTGGCCCCATGAACACACACACACACACACACACACTGATCTACAGTCATAAAATACATACTTAATCCCTCATTAGGAGGGCTCCACCCATCCTAAGGAACAGGGGAGGCACAGGGGGAACCCCATATGAAATAAATAAATAAATTATTATTATAAGGGTATCGCCATGAAGTTGGAAGAGTCATTGCAGGAGACCCATACTAGCCTTTATAAATACAATATCTATCATACCTCTCTTTAAACTCATTTACCATCAGGGCACTCACAACTAATTTTGGCAATCCATTCCATTCACTCACTACTCTCCAAATAAAAAATTCTAGTCCATACACCCTTACCTTACTAACCATGGTCTTACACAACATCCAGGGTGACCTCTAGATCTCTATTTATCATGTATTGAAAAATTTTCTTTATTTTGATCTTATAGAACCTCTTCAACAACTTAAAAGTATCTATCATGTCCCCTTGTCTCTTATCAACTAAACTTTGCAAATCCACACACATCTTCAACCTATCCTCAGAGGAAACATTCCACAGATCTGTCACCAGATTAGTCACTTATCTCTGAATCCTCTCCACCACTTCCTGATCCAAGAGAAACCCCAGTGACCAAATCTGTGCAGAATAGTCAAAATGCAGCCAAATCTTAGCCTTATAAAGAAGGAAATAACCTCCTTATCTTTAGTTAGCATGTTTTTCAACATCCAAGCAATCCTTTGAGCTAATTTGCTGACTTTAGTAATATGCCCTCTAAACTTAACCTCCTTCTCCACCATTACCCCAAGTCCCCAGCATCATCAATGTGATACACAGTATGTAATCTTTTTAACCTGCATGGTGTGGTGAATAACCACACCACACAGGTTCTTGGTTTCGAGTCTAGTCAGCGACTAGAGGAAATTTTTCTAAGCCTTTTTTCGACCGGTTCCCGAGTTAGTCGATCTCTGGCACGGGCAAGCATGTTTTTACTCCTGGAAACTCGGGTTTTTCGTCCCGTAAACTCAAGAAAATCGACCGTAGAACCCACATTATTTCAGACATTAAATATATTGTGTTAGGGTTAGGGACCACAAGATGGCGGCACATTTGAGCCGTCTCTCTTCACTGTGTACCGCTTAATTAGTGATAGCCTTGGGCCATCTATCTCTGATTGGTACCAGTGGAGATTGAACTGCCCACTCAGTCTCCAAAAGTTAGATAGGGCTAAATGGCCTCGCCTACTCCCCGTATACGGGAATAAAAAAGGCGTTAGCTGATTTTTTTTTTAGCTGAATTGATAATCATTATCCTTTGCCCAAAATGTCAATTTATTTAACTCATCCTACAGCAGATCTACATCACCTCTATCAATTATTGCCCTCCCCAGTTTTTCATCATCAGTAAACAATTGAATACCCTCTCCCTTAAATCTTTCCCTATATCATTAATATGCAAATTAAATAGTGGCCCTAGTACAAAATCATAAATGATATGTTATTGGAAATGTGTGAAGAGAAAGAGTGCATTTATGAATGTGAGGGATGACTTTGAGAGACAAACAGAACTGTACAAGAGTAATAAACTGCATTTGAATGTTTTTGGTGTGTCATCTGTAGAGGCTGCTGCCAGAATGGAGAATAATGACTACAGAGAATGGATCTGAGAAAATAAGAAGCAATATGGAAGAACAGAAGAGCAAGGATAAAGATATCGAAGGAATGCTTATGGGTGGGAAAATGAGTAGTATGATTAAGAAGAATAAGAGAAGGTGCAACATAGTAAGAGAAGCAGAGACAGCTAGAATGAACAGGGGAACACAACATGAGATAGGTCAATGCTTGAAAAGGAAATAAACACATGAGTAGACAAGAAAGAAATGGGATAATCTGAGATGTGTGTATGTGTGTCGACATTTGGGTCTGAAAAGGGTTCTGAATGGGTAACAAAAAAAAGGAGAAATGGCATGCAGGAGTCACATCTCAGAAGTGGAATCAGTAGAATTTGTTATACACCCAGAAATGAACTGAATGTTCACAGTTGACTATCTGAAATAAAGAAAATTAAATTAAATTGTCCTATTGAGTTGATTTCACCCAAAAATTGCTGAAATAAATAATACATGGTTCAATGAGAACAACATCCTGGCAAGAATATAGATGGATGGGTACGATGTTTTTCATGAAGACAGGAAAGGCAAAAAAAGAAACGTTAAGTGCTGTTGATGATAGAAAATGAGATGTGACACTGCAAGGTGAAATAATGGTAGTGGTTCTGAGCAAATATGATGTAAGGTAGAGGTGGATAGAAGAGAATAGAATATTTAAATGGATGTTGCTACAGACCTGGAAATGTAAAAGACAGTTGCAATGAAATGCATAAGCAAATTAGACAGGCAAATAGGGAAAATGTGATCATTATTGGAAGATTTTCATTATGGTAATTTGGTAATTATAGATTGAGATGATGATGAGATAGCATCTAAAAAAGTAAAGAAAATTAATCTCTTGGGTTTTTTAGGGATGGTATCCTTAGGCAGTATGTAACAGAGAGGATACAAGAATCAGATATGATCATCACATCAGAGGATGACATTATAAATGAGGTGTCAAATCTCCATCCAGTTGGTGGGAGTGGCTATGAAGTGATTACTTAAGTAATTGCTTCATGGTCACTGGGATGAATAAATGCACCTGGTGACAGACATGACTTGCAAAACCCCCAGAAGATGGTTATCTAGCTTGGTCTGATGTGGATAATATATATGACATAAGGGGAAAGCCTTTCAAAATCCTTGTTGTTGAAAGAGTCACTTATGAAGCTATAAAAAATTTTAAAGATTGGATCATGGAATGTCAGAGCACTATACCAGGTAGGAAAAACTAGGCAAGTAACAAATGAAATGGACAATTAAAAGTTAGACATTTCAGGCATCAGTGAACTCGAATGGACTGGTTTGGTAAACTTATAACTAAAGACAACAAAGGTAATATTGTACTACGAATCAGAGAAGAAGCATGAAAATGGAGTTGCTCTAATACTGAATCCAAAAGTAACCAAAAGCCTGATGGAATGGTAACCAGTAAACGAGAGAATTATAAAGCCAGATTCAATTCCAAATTTATCAAACTTTCTGTTGTGCAGGTTTAAGCACCTACTAATGATGCTGATGAAGAAATAAAAGAATGCTTTTATGAACAATTGCAAAAGGTAATAAAGTCTATTCCAAAACACAATATGATAATACTCATTGGCAATCTTAATGCAAAAGTGGGTACTCTTTTATCTTTTCTTCAATAATCTTTGTGTGTTTTAGTCTACAGTTCACATCTGAGAGCTGCTCAACTTTTATTTACTTTAAAACTTTCTTACGTTATTCTTTTCAATATGAAATTCAATTTTATCCTGCTCAAGACTAAATAGTGATCACTTCCAATTTCGAATCCTTAGACCTTAGAGAAGTAACCGGCAGAGGAAATAACATGGCGGCAGCTTTGCCACTCCATGAATTTAATTTAGACTTCAGTCATTTCGTTAAGTGCGAGGTGTGTTATATGTGTTCTTTCGATTACATAAATGATTTGTGGATGTACAGGGTGGATGGAAGAAGGGTGTGTGCAAAGGGCAGAAGAAAACTCCTTAGGTTTCAAGACTTGTGGAGACCGAAACAAAAATAGCATGATGTTTGTATCTTTTTGTGAAATGAACAACTTTGTCAGAGGAGGAAGTAAATTTAAGCATAAAGAAATACATAAATTGACTTGGACCTCGCCAGACAGCAAGAAACCAAATTGATCATGTTGCTATCAATAGCAAATTCATAAGATCCATGCTTCATGTGAGAGTCAAACATGGTGCAGATGTTGGTTTGACCACTTCTTATTAGTGATGAAGTTGAAATTAAAACTTCTGTTGTATTAAGAAAGAAAAAAAGTTCAAGAATTGTATTTGATATTGAAAAATTAAAAATTAAAGAAACAAAAGAAAAGTTTGCTTTGGAGATAAAGAACAGATACAATATTATTATTATTATTATTATTATTAGTAGTAGTATTATTATTATTATTCAGGCCTCCATGGAGTCAAAAGACTCATCGTGGGAGGTCCTTCCTAAGAACATAAAGTCTGTCAAGATTCATCGAGGGGAGGTCCCACTTAAGAAACACAAAGTCTGTCATACCACTCTTTAAACTCATTGACCGTTCTCGCTCTCACCACTCTATCAGGCAATGCATTCCACGGTTCAACCACCCTCCACACAAAGAAACCACTCCTCACTCTCTTGCTCACAGTTTCCTTTCGTAGCTTCCAGGGATGGACTCTTGTAATCGCTCCTTCCTGCTGTTCAACCAAGTGAAACAACTCCCCAGTGTCAACCCTGTAACCACCTCTCAACAGTTTAAAAGTCTCAATCATATCACCTCTCCTTCTTCTATCCACCAAACTCTGCAGTCCACATTCCCTCAGCCGATCCTCATAACTATGCTTGTACAGTCCTGAAACCATCTTTGTCATCCGTCTTTGTATCCTTTCCACAGTTAATTTATCCCCTTCAAATCCTGGGGACCAAATCTGAGAACAATAGTCTAAGTGTAGTCTGATCAGAGACTTATACAACGGAATGATAACCCTCTTATCTCTGCAGGTCAGTGTCCTTCTCATAATTGCAGCAATCCTGTGTTACCTTCACCACCTTTGCAATATGTCCCCTAAACTTCTGGTTTCTATCAATCATCAACCCCAGATCTCTTGTCTCCCCTACTTCCTCCAGTATAACTCCTCCCATAGAGTATACAGTCCCATCGATGTTTCCCAAACCTCAAGACCTTACATTTTGCTGCATTAAACTGAAACCCCCATTCATTTGCCCATCTATCTAGCTTATTCAAATCCTCTTGCAGGGCTACCACATCTGCACTATTACTAATAATCCTTCCCAGCTTCGCATCATCTGCAAACAACTGAATATCCCCTTGCAGTCCACTGGCAATGTCATTGATATAAAGGTTAAACAATATAGGTCCTAGTACTGAGCCCTGTGGGACCCCACTTGTAACCCCCTGCCTCCTTGAAACTGCTCCACCATACACAACTCTCTGATACTTATCAGACAGCCAATCCTGAATCCAGTTGACCAATCTGACATCCAGACCCATGTGATGCAACTTAAATATCAGCTTATCATGTGATGTAACAGCAGAAAATGACAAGGTAGAAGAATATCGGAAAAACTTCAGGAATACCTACAATGAAGTTGCTGAAGATGTAATTAGTAAATGAAGAAAAAGGAAAAATAAAGAATGGTTAACTGCAGAAACTTGGAAGATCATTGAAGAGAGAAAAAAAGATTAAATCATTAATGAACAGTACAAATTCAGAAGGATTATATAAAGTATATAGCAATTGTTATAATGAACTAAATCAAAGTATAAAGAGAGCTGCAAGAGCCGACAAAGGAAAATATATTGATGAATTACCAAAAGAAGCACAAATACTGCCGAAAATGGACAAATTAGACAACTTCATCAGATTATAAAATGAATCAGTGGTAACAAAAAAGCAACCCCCCCCCCCTTCATTAGAGACAAACAAGGAAAGTTACTGATGATTGACTTCAAAATCGAAGCAAGGTAGAGAGAATATTTTGATGAAACCTTGAATGAAGGTAGATACAGGGTCTCAAATGGGTGCAAAATATTACAACTAATGTAATACCCACTTTGGACATTTCCAAAGATGAGATTTCGTTGAGCAAAGTCAAAGATGCCCTGAGGGCACTAAAGTCTAACAAAGCATGTGGAAATGATAATATCGATGCCAAAAGGTTAAAAGTTGATCTTAACACAACTACTACTACCAAATTATAAAGGTTATATAAATTAAATATGGAAGCATAAAAAATTCCTCAACAATGGAAAGAAGCAGTAATTATAAAAATCCCAAAAAAAGGAGATTTGAACAAGCACGAAAATTGGAGAGGTATTAAGTTTGCTTTCAATTCCTGCAAAAGATTTTACAAAAATTTTAATTAATAGATTAAAAAAGGAAATCGAAAATTTATTAAGAAAAGAACATGAAGGTTTCCAAACTGGTTGGAATCATCCAACAAATATTCACTCTTAAAAATATAATAGAACAATGTATAGAATTTCAAGTCTCACTTTACCTAAACTTCATTGATTTTAGTAAAGCATTTGACTCAGTAGATAGAAACTTTGCAAAATACTAGAAGAATATGGAATACCTTATAAATTTCTCAACATTATCAAGAATATTATTATTATTATTATTACCCCAAGACCTCATGGAGTCAAAGACTCATCTGGGAGGTCCTTTTATCATACACACACATCTCATCATACCATGTCTTAAACACACTCAAACTCCTTGCAGACGCCACAAGGAGTTTGAGTGTGTCTTGAGTGGAAGTACATGGAAAACTTACAGACTTCTTTATCATTGAAACTGGAGTTAGGCAGGGTTGTGTTCTATCTGGTCTATTATTTATAATTTTGATTGACTGGATTATGAAAACGTCAATTAATCACCAAAAGAGAAGAATATGTCAGGACTTTACATCCACACTGAAAGTCCTTGATTTTGCTGACATAGTGCTCCTGTCCTCCAAGTTAAATGACTTAAAGCTAAAAACTGATGACTTTGCTAGCTATGTAGAAACTGTGGTTCTTCATATAAAAAAGAAGGAAACCAAGGTCATGCAAATAAATGAAAAATCAAATAAAGAAATTAAATTTAAAAAAAAATTAAACAACTGAAGATGTTGATACTTTTACATACCTTAGATCAATAATAAATAAACAAGGCGGCACTTAAGAAGATGTTTTACAAAGAATTGCTGAAGCACAAAATTGCTTCACGTCATTAAATAAATTATGGAAAACATCAAATATTACCGTTAAAGTGAAAATTAATATCTATAAATCTATTGTGCAAGCAGTATTGCTATATGACTCTGTAACATAGAAACTTATCAAGGCACAAAGTAATAAATTGGACATTTTCAAAATAAGAAGAATTTTAAAAATCTTCTAGCCAAATACAATCACTAACCATTAACTTTTAAAGAAAACTTTCTCCAAGTCGATGAAGAGATTCAGCTAAAAAGATGGAAATGGACTGGACATGTTCTTCACATGGGGATAAACTCTGGCCGGTCTGGTTGGCCGAGTAGTTAGCATAGCCGCTCTCCAACCAAAAGGTTCGAATCCCGCCATGGGCATGGTTGTGATTGTCTGTGAAAATAGTAATGGTTGTGGACAATAGGTGGCTATGGTGTAGATGATGATGATGGTAGTTGTAGTTTGTTGTAATTGGTGGAATGAGTGGTGGAGACAAAGAGTTGTAAACAGTAGGTGCCCTCCCTTGATGAGTCTTTGGACTCCCTGGAGGTGTTACATAGTAATAATAATAATAATAACACTGAGTTGGACTCCAGAAGGAAGATGCTCTAGAGGTTGCCCAAAATTAACTTGGAGAAGAATGATGGAATCCAAAATCAAGGAAGCAAGATGGGCAGAAGCAAGAGCAGCTGTGAGAGACAGATGGAAAACCAGCATTGTAGCCTTATGTTATTATTATTATTATTATTATTCAGGCCTCCATGGAGTCAAAAGACTCATTGCGGGAGGTCCTTCCTGGGATACACAAAGCCTATCATACCATTTCTTAAACTCATTGACTGTTCTCACTCTCACCACTCTATCAGACAATGCATTATACCATTCAACCACCCTCCAATCAAAGAAACCACTCCTCACCCTCTTGCTCACAGCTTCCTTTTGTAACTTCCAGAGATGGCCCCTTGTCATTACTCCTTTCTGCTGTTCAACCAAGCGAAAGAACTCCCCAGTGTCAACCCAGTAACCACCTCTCAATGTGCCAGTAGGCACTGAAAGATTTGATAATGATCTTCTTCTCTTGTCATGAATCTAGTGTAAATGAATCATGAATTAATTTACACTAGTGAGTGCATCTAGTGTAAATGAATTGAAGGGAAGGTATGATAGCTGGGTTGGGTAATTTACAGCCTCCCTCGATGAGTCCTTGACTCCCTGGAGGTCTCATATAATAATAATAATAATAATCTGGGCCAGATGGCTGTTTCGGTCTCAACACCCAACGTTTCATTTATGTGCCTCTGTTTCTATAACCTCCTATGATGAATCTCTGACTCCATAGAAAACAGATGTTAATAATAATTATTCGATTCACTTTGGAGAATTTGTTAATTTTGTCGGAAATGTCTGAATCTTGATTACAACTTAATTTATAGCCTAAATAATTAAAATTTTGACTCATTAAATTATTTTATTCTCTATTACTATTTTAGTTTGGATGGGCATTTTTCCTTCGAAAGCCATAATTTTTACTTTTTTCTTGAAAGATTGACAATATTATATTGTTTTATTATTAAATTAAGTTTATATACAGCTTTTTTTTAGTATCCTCAGTTGTTCCAAATATCACTTGGTTGTCTGCAAAGAGTATCTAAGATGAAATTATTTCATATATGAATTCCTTATTATTAAGTTCAGTTTATATAGAGCTTTTTGTAGTTTATACACAGCTTGGTTGTCAGCAAAGAGTAAGGCATCTGAGATGAAATTATTTTCTATATGAATTTCTTCTTTGTTGGTTAACCATCATTCTTTATTTCATTCATATAGAGTATATTCCAAATGCTATTGGAGAAAAGGGACATTGTCTAATTGCCTATTACTTCCAATGTTTTGAGTTATCTTCTTCTTTTTGTGCTTATTGTTTTCTCATATACACTGTAGAGTGGTTTTAATAAATTTATAGGCATGTGATTTTTTAGTATATCAAAGAGTTTATGTCTGATTATCTTGTCAAAAGCTTTTTTATGATCTATGAATGCTAGATGAGTTTCTAAGTTAAATTTTCTTCTTTTCTCAATTAGTAGTTTGAAGCTGAATATAGGATCCATGCAGGATTTTCCTTCTCTAAAATCATTCTGTTTTTCAATTATAATTTTTTCTAATGATATATGCACGTAACCACAAGAAAGATATTTATTTAACCAAATATTTCAGTCTGGAAATAGCAGACCATCCTCAGTGGTATTACAAGAACAGTTTAAAAAAATACAAGCTAGAATACTAACAATAGATCGTTAAAAATAGAACACGCTGTGTGATGTTATATCACTAAGTATGAAACGGAATATTTTGAAGTAGAGACATGATTGGAAAAAAAAAATAAAAATAAATAAAAATAAAAAAAATAATAATAATAAATAAAATTAATTAATTAATTAATTAATGAGTAATCTTGATTAGACTTTCCCAGATTTTTGATATAGATATACAGTCATTACGATTCAGGTTGGGACGATGGAGCAAAGCCTCCACGCTTTCCTTGAACAAACGTTCAAACCTATAACAGGATTTATGTAAGAGGTGAGTCCTGGACCAAAAGATGCTGTGGTCAGTTTCAATCCCATGTTGAGCCAATCCAGACTTTTCAGGTTTGTTGTGAAGAATGGATGATTGATATTCTTGGATTCTTTTTTCAAGAGAACATCCAGTCTGTCCAAAATAGGAGAGATCACGGTTGCACGGAATTTGATAAACTCCAGGAAGAGATAAAGTTGAGTGTTTGTCTTTAGGAGAAGGAAAATGAGAAGACAATTTGTTAATAGGTGAATACATAGTTGTTAAATCATATTTCTTTAAAATTCTTGCGATAGGTTCTGAAATACCAGAGATATAAGGAATAGGCACTCGACGTATTGAAACTTTGTTGTTTTGTGGAGTATTATAAGAATTGAGAAGACGTTGAGTACTTTTTTCAGAAAAGCCATTGAGTTTCATGTGTTGTTGGATAGTAGAAAGTTCTTTCTGTAGATAATCAAAAGTAGAACAATTAGTTTTGGCTCTTCTGATGAGGCATTTTATAATTCCTTCTTTTGACATGGATGATGGGCTGATTCTTTAAGAATATAATGACCTGTGAATGTTGGTTTCCTGTATACTGTAGTTGTAAGAATATTTGAAGGTGACTGGATGAGGAGAACGTCTAAAAAAGATAACTGGTTTTCTTTTTTAGACGTTTTCTTCTAACTCCATAGTAAACTTTATGCGATGATGCAAGGAATTAATACTGTTTAAAAAAGAAGGTAAAGCGTTTTTGCTGTGAGGCCAAATAGTAAAGATGTCATCTATATATCTTACCCAAAAAGATGGTTGAGGGAAAATAGATGAGAAGACTTTTTCTAAATGTTCTAAATAAAAGTTGGCTAAAGCCGGAGAAAGAGGACTTCCCATGGCCGTTCCTTGTCAGCTTTAGTGATAATGAGGTGATTATTTTTTTTCAAGGACTTACAGCAAAAACGCTTTACCTTATATCGGCATCTCTAACATATCTCCTTCTGAAATGAAATTTTTACAGTTCTTGAGAAAAAATAATCACCTCATTATCACTAAAGCTGACAAGGGAAAAGCAACAGTAGTTATGGACTCAGCAAATTACAGAAGAAAACTTTCTCTTTTGCTTCGAGATCGCTCCACACATCAAGAAACTGATTATAATCCAACCAACAGACAACTAAAGAAATTAAATTCTCTCTTAGATGAAGTCATCAGTTTAGATAAAGACACAATTGAAAGACTTAAAACTCATTTTGCAAGACCTCCTAGATTTTATGGCCTTCCAAAAATCCATAAGATTGACTATCCTCTTTTTCCAATAGTAGATTGTATTGATTCTCCTACTTACCATATAGCCAAATATCTAGCTAAATTATTGAAATCTTACATTGGCAACTCTAATTCTTTTTAAAAAACTCCTCAGATTTCTTAGAAAAATTAATAAGTGTCTCATTACAACCTACAGATTTTATGGTTAGCTTTGATATAGAATCTTTATATACCAATGTACCTCTCAAGGAAACTTTAAAATTACTTGCTGACATCTTTCCTCAAGACATTATAAAACTATTCGATTTCATAATACATTCCGGATATTTCATATGTCAAAATAAATTTTACAGGCAAGTAGAAGTTACGGCCATGGGAAGGCCTCTTTCTCCGGCTATAGCCAACTTTTATTTAGAACATTTAGAAAAAGTCCTCTTCTCATCTATTTTCCCTCAACCATCTTTTTGGGTAAGATATATAGATGACATATTTACTATTTGGCCTCACAGCAAAAACGCTTTACCTTCTTTTTTAAACAGTATTAATTCCTTGCATCATCGCATAAAGTTTACTATGGAATTAGAAAAAAACAAACAGTTATCAGTTTTAGATGTTCTCCTCATCCAGTCACCTTCAAATATTCTTACAACTACAGTATACAGGAAACCAACATTCACAGGTCGTTATATTCTTAAAGAATCAGCCCACCATCCATGTCAAAAAACAGGAATTATAAAATGCTTCATCAGAAGAGCCAAACCTAATTGTTCTACTTTTGATTATCTACAGAAAGAACTTTCTACTATCCAACAACACATGAAACTCAATGGCTTTTCTGAAAAAAGTACTCAACGTCTTCTCAATTCTTATAATACTCCACAAAACAACAAAGTTTCAATACGTCGAGTGCCTATTCCTTATATCTCTGGTATTTCAGAACCTATCGCAAGAATTTTAAAGAAATATGATTTAACAACTATGCATTCACCTATTAACAAATTGTCTTCTCATTTTCCTTCTCCTAAAGACAAACACTCAACTTTATCTCTTCCTGGAGTTTATCAAATTCTGTGCAACCGTGATCTCTCCTATTTTGGACAGACTGGATGTTCTCTTGAAAAAAGAATCCAATAACATCAATCCTCCATTCTTCACAACAAACCTGAAAAGTCTGGATTGGCTCAACACGGGATTGAAACTGACCACAGCATCTTTTGGTCCAGGACTTGCCTCTTACATAGATCCCGTTATAGGTTTGAACGTTTGTTCAAGGAAAGCGTGGAGGCTTTGCTCCATCGTCCCAACCTGAATCGTAATGACTGTATATCTATATCAAAAATCTGGGAAAGTCTAATCAAGATTACTCATTAATTAATTAATTAATTAATTTTATTTTATTATTATTATTTTTTTTTTTCCCAATCATGTCTCTACTTCAAAATATTCCGTTTCATACTTAGTGATATAACATCATGCGGCGTGTTCTATTTTTAATGATCTATTGTTAGTATTCTAGCTTGTATTTTTTTAAACTGTTCTTGTAATACCACTGAGGATGGTCTGCTATTTCCAGACCAAAATATTTGGTTAAATAAATATCTTTCTTGTGGTTACGTGCATATATCATTCACTCTTATGTCACAAGTATCCTTAAAACAGCAAATTTTTTCTAGTATAGGGTTGATTCTGTTCTTCTGTATTTTAGTATATATCTTATAACCTGTGTTTAATAAACTTATTCCTATGTAGTTGTCAATTACACTTAATTCCTTTTTTGAAGATGGGAATCAAAGTTGTATTGGGTATTTGGTCAATGGTATTCTTCCAGTGTTAAATTGTATACCTGTTTGTTAAAGTAAGAAATCGTTGGTGAAATTTATTTCCTACATAAATTTATAAGTTCTACTAGGATTTATCTTCTCTCGGTGATTTTCCAGTTTTCGATTCTCTTAATTCTTCATTTAATTCTTCTGATGTAATGTTATTTGGGAGATTATTTTCAGTTACATTTACTAAAATTCTTTTAATTCTGACTGTTGATTCCTTTCCAGAGTTTATAATAATAATCTATCCACTGTTGGTCATCTCTCTCTCTCCAATATCTGTTTTTTCTTTCTGAAAGAACTTCACTGCTTTATAGATTTTGGGATGCAGTTTATATATTTCTACTAAGGTAACTGATATACTTGGATAAAGAATGAAACTGAGAATATAATTTCTTGGCATCTCTAATTTATCATATAACCAAGTGAAAAAACTTTCAAAGAGTTTATATCTGATTATCTTGTCAAAAGCTTTTTTATGATCTATGAATGCTAGATAAGTTTCTTCAGTATTATTGTCACACCTTATTATTATTTTAATAATAGGTGTGACACCTTTTGACTTCTTTTACATGGAAATATGACTTCTGCATTACTTCAACATTGGTTTGGTATCACTTCTGGGTCTGGCTCCCACTGATGACATCTCATATTTTGGCAAGATAAGTTTAATTTTGGTTTTCTTTCCTTTGTTTTTCACTTTAATTTTATTTTACTATGGGTTCAATCTCACTAGCACTGGTATTTTTAAAAGCAAATATTAAGATTACCGGTAGTGCAGTTAATATCTGCTTTATGGGATTACTTTTGATGGTATCACAGCCATTGTTTCTATATCACGGTTTATTAAATTTTCAGTCTTACAACTGAAAGTTTTTTTTCTCTTAATCAAATGCAGAGGTTTTAGACCCCCTCCTCCCGAGATAATGGTACCAATTCTTTCAAGGGTGCAAACTCTAGGAATTGAAATTCCAGGATGTGAAGAAGTGAGACAGGTGACTAAGGTTTTAAAAGAGATAGTCGGGGCTAGTAAGATTTATTCTTCCATGCTGTACGGTGGGGGGAAATATTTACCTCTGTTAAAGATGTGGAAACAGGGGAATTAGAGGGTTTTACATTTGAAGGTAGCACAGTAATTCCTGTAATGGTGGGAAGCCAAGTTAAAACAGTAAACATCAAAAGATTTTCAATGGAATATATAGAAAACAGTAATGATCTTACACAGACATTCTCAAAATGGGGTAAAATCAGTAACATACAAAAAAATGGTATATCAGGTGAAGATCCAAACTCATTTTCTGGTGTGGTCACCTTCACAATGGATATGAAGAAGCCTGTACCAAATTTTGTCAACATCGGTACAACTCGAGTTATGATAAACTATCCCAGAGTACAGAGGCAGTGTCTGCATTGTGGTTCATAAAATCACTTGAGTGTCAACTGCCTTGAAGCAAAGTTGACACTCAAGTAATTTTATGAACCACATAAAATCACTTGAGCTAAATGTTTCAACTACATGGAGATTGGATATATCACTAATCAGTGTCTCAAACCACGTCAGAAATGTAAAAGTTCTGAACACCATGTTAACATCTGTCCTTTCAGAACTTTCACTGAAAGAATGGAAGCACACACACTGGTAGAGCCAATTAGAACAGTGTATATATATCAGAGGGGCATAAAGAAGAGTTCCCCGATCTTTCAATTCAGTCTAGTAAAGATGGTGCTTTTAAACAAACTATACTTGGTAAAATCACAAAAAGTGCATGACCAATTCAGCCAGAAATTAGCCCTAAAATTTCACAACTGCAGGAGCCACTTTTCCAGCCAAATATGGATGGAACATCAGTTGAAATTACCAATAATGAACCTAGTATAACAACTGAATAGATACAATATGATCTTCTCTGGTTTCTTCTTGTAGAACAAACAGAAAAGCAAGTAAGCAATTGAAATAACTTAATATGCAGACAAGATCATCAAAAATATAAAAGAATTATTAAAAAAAGAATTGAGCATAAACCAAAAAAATTAAAAGCTGTGTTAAAAAATGAACTAAATCTAAATGAAGAAGAAATAATAAAAAAATGAAAAGTTGGAGAAGGTTGCAGATCGTCAAATGAAGAATTCAAGCTCAGAGTTTATGACTATGAAGAACCATCTCATGCTAATAAAGGGAAAGCAAGAGATGCAATTAAAGAAAAAATAATAAAGTTTACGGATTCAAAGTTTTCTCAGTATGATTATCATCTACATGAGAAAAAAATAACTAGCTTCCAAATCAAGAATGATAGGCATGAAATTGAAATGATTGAAAGCAACAGTAAAAAACAGATTTTGCTGACCTGGTTGGCCGAGCAGTTAGTGTACCTACCCCTCTCCAGCCAAAAGGTTGCAGGTTCAAATCCCACCATGGGCATGGATGTTTATGATTGTCTGTGGAAATACTAGTGGTAGTGGTAGGCAGTAGATGGCATTGGTGTAGTTGCAGTTAGTTGTAGTTGGTGGATTGAATGATGGAAACAAAGAGTTGCACAGTATGTCCTGCCTCGATGAGTCTTTGGACTCCTTGGGGGTGCCACATAATAATAATAATAATAAAATAAAAAACTGGAAAACACTTTAAAAGAAGCAGGCTACGCAGCTGCTCCTTCACGGATGGAAGACCTCATCAGGTTCATCCAAAATCTAAAAGTTCGAGACTTACCAGTGGCACTTCACTAACCATATCATCTTTCTGTATTGCCACATTAAATGTACGAGGATTCCACAGTCAAGTTAAACAAGAAGCTATACGGAAATTTACGCTATACCATATCAGGTTTTTGTTTCTCCACAAAACATGCTTCTGCTGATATAAAGATATAAAAACTTTAACAGATAGATATCAACTTCTTCCTAATTGGAGCTTTGGAAGATTTGACAGGGCTGGAGTAGGAGTCCTTGTTCTTGTCCCCCTCCTTGTGTCATTCTGTAATATCCAAAGGGATGCAGAAGGAAGAATCTTGACAATAGACTGTCAATACTGTGGATGTGTAATAAGGTTTATAAATGATTATGCTCCATCCAATGGAACAGCTAGATGAAAATTCTTCTAGGAATTGCAGTCATGTTTATATGGAGCCCACTACATTATACCAGCTGGAGATTGAAATTGTATTGAAAACGCCACATTAGACAAAATAGGAGGACATCCCAGGAGTGAAAAAGTGAGATAATATTATTATTATTAATATTTGAAAGAGGTGGTAATGTATCCTTTATTGATGATAGGAAAGAAGACAGTTCTGAGCTAGTTCGAAGGAAGCATATAGACTGCATTTATGAAGAATCTTTATTTGTTCCGAGGTTCCTTTAAGGTAGGGTTTTGAAATTCTTTTCACATCAAACTGTAGTCTGTTAGAAGGGTGATCTTCTTCTTCTCCATTCTATATAGAAGGATGATAATTATCGATGATTTTTTGAATAGCAGTTTTGTTGTATCCGCTTTGGCTAAATGTTTGGCTAATTCTTGTTTAGCCAAAGAACTCACATACTATACTGGCAATCACACCATCACACATAAAAAACTCAGCCCACTTCAAAGCCAGTATAGAAAACCTCTCACTCCAACACATTGACAGTTTTGACGTCTCCTCCCTATTCACAAATGTCCTACTCAAGGATACCTTAGACTCATCCAAGCCAAATTTCTTCCCACCATCTCAGCTTATTTCAGTTCACAATGAATTCAGGCTATTTTGTTTGGCAACGAAAATTTTACAAACAGATGGAGGGGACAGCCATGGGTTCACCACTCTCCCTACCCCTGACCAACTTCTTTATTGAGACTTTTGAAGAAAAAGCCTTAAACTCAGTCCCACAAAAACCCGCTGTCTGGCAATGCTACATTGATGATGTGTTCATCAGTGGTGACTCGTGGCTTGAAATCGTCGGGGGGGGGTGCAACTTTCAAAATATACATTCACATTATAAGTACAGTGTATACGTGTCTGGATAAAATATCAAAATTATGGTAAAAAATTTTTAAAAAATTAAGCATGAAAAAATATATTGTTTATTATCGATAAAATTATACAGTTTGGTATAATTCAAAATTACTTAAAAATAAAACATTCTTCTTGTTTTGTTTCATGAAAAAATACTGTTTATTAATGATAAAATTATACACAGGGCCGGCGGAAGTGGGCATGCAGAGCATGCGGTGCATGCGGTGCCCCCATTGTAGCCACCGCTACAATGGGGGCACCGCTACCAGGGAGCGGTTCATAAGTTAATTTTTAAGAAACAAAATTTTTATCATAAAAACAAAATAATTCTTAGAATGATTATTAAAATAAATAAGGCCGAATACACCGAATAAAAATTTTAAAAAAATGTATATTGCCACCTCTTTGATCAGCTGGCTGTTTACAATTTGCAGCTAGAACAGGCTAAATTCTTGCCTGAAGAATGTTGCGTCTACTGCAATCTATCTAAAGTGAAACGATGAACAGTTTTTATGCGCAGAAACAAATTTTCGTACAAAACATTTGTTGCTAGTTAACCAGTCATATTGGTACGCATCTCAGTAGGCTACTGACAGTAGCGCAGTGCAGACTATTATTTCGTCTCTGTGTCGTGTTGTGTAATAATTTCTTGTGGGTATAAAATAGAAATAGAATCAAAAATTTTAAAAAAAGTTATTCGGTGCACAAAATCGTAAGCATCATGCTGCGAAAGAAGCAGATATTAAGAAACAAACTAGGGCTCTTAATAAATTTGTTAAAATATTAAAATATTCTGATGCAGATTCTAACCAACTCGATACATCAGAAATCAGAGTTTAAGAACCGTGCACATCATCCAGTGTTCAAGAAACTACTACTGCAACTATTGCACAAGATAATTGAACATAATTGAAGTGAAAAATAATTAGGATTTAGTCAACTAAAACAAGATTTAGTTGTAGTTGACCACGAAACTAACACATTGCTAGTCTCTATAAATTTAGAAGATCCAGGTGAATGGGGAAACATTGATGAAAAATTACGAGCTGTTTTAATTGAAATGGAGCCTGTTCAAAAGAAAAATATAATATATCCCAGAGATACATATGGTCGTAAATTTGGTGACATGTATTATAATAGGAAAATGGAAAACGGAAGCTTGTGCCAAGAACATGGCTCATTTATTACGAAACTTTAAATTCTGTTTTTTGCTTTTATTGCAAACTTGTCGCACCTACTAAATCATGATTAAAACCTACTTAAGAACAAGTATGTCACAAAAAAGGCTTGTTAGTTTGGTGTTAATAGCTATTGAAAATGATATATGTGTGGAATTAAACATTAAGACCATTATTTCTAATTTTGTGAATATGAAATCAAAAACCTTGAAATTTTAATAAAAAAAATTTCAAGTATATTTATGTAATTTAATTTATTTTCTGTTATTCTGTAAAGATGTCATTTTTTGAATACTTATATTAAATGTTCTAATTATTTCTGAATTCTTTTCTTATTTTCTCATCTATTTTGAGTTTCTTTTATTTTTCTAAAAGATAGTTCCACTTATAAAAATTAATAAAAAATTTTTACAAGTTACTAAGAATTTAGTAACAATTTTACAAGTTACTAAGAATTTAGTAACTTGTGAAATGCAAAAATTTTTTAAACTTTAGTTCAAATAAATTTTAACTTTAATTAAAATTCATTTTAATTTTGTTAGTGATTGGGGTCGGTGAGAAGTCTATAATTCCTCTATCATTATATTCAACGATTAAAGTGAAGTGGCTTGATCAAAATTTGCTTTAACTTTTGAGAATTTTTTGAATATTCTGGTTTTTAACGATTATCCTGCCTAGCCAACAACCCCGGTTCGTTACATTTAGCAAACCAATGTGTGGCTGTTCTGTCAAAATTTATTTAAGAAATTTCAAATAATTAAAATTTTTATTATCGTAACAGTACCACACTCTTGTAACTGCAATCTGTCCTACTCTGGACAAACAGGATGCTCTACAGAAAAAAGAAATTAGGAACATCAATCATACATTCAGCACAACAAATCCGATAAGTCTGGATTGGCTCAGCATGGAATAGAGACAAGCCACAACATCCTCTGGTCCAAGACTTGCCTCGTAAACAGATGTCGCTGTAAATTCGAATGTTTATTAAAGAAAGTGCCGAGGCCTTACTTCAACGCCCTAACTTGAATCAAAATGACTGTATATCTTTATCAAAAATATAGGAAAGTTTAATCAGGATAACACATTAATATATATATTTAAATTAAGACTTTAATTCTTACATTAGTCTAATGTTATTTATAAATTAAGATTATTATATGAATTTTTGAATTAATATCTTTAATTTAATCATTACTCTGATAAAAAAAATGTTTTCCTCTCTTTAATACTTAGCGATATAACATCACGTGGGTCGTTCTGCTTTTGAATGATCAATTGTTGGTATACCACCTTGTTTAAAAAACTGTTCCTATGTAGCCACTGAAGATAGTCTGTTATTTTCAGACTGAAATATTTGGCAAATTAAAATATAATATTCTTGTGTAAACGTGTCTATATATTATAATCTTAATGTCACAAGTTTCTCTAAAGAATCACATACTTCCTTTGATTCAGCAGTGAGCGTCTTTGAAGGATTCTCACAGTACTTTGAATTTCTTATTGCCAAAATAACAGTTTTAAAATTTGCTACTACTTATTCATGTACTTTGAATACATTAATTTCACAAGATTGCATTTGATTGTAAATTACTTCAACATGAGGCATTATCTGATGAAAAAGCTCCAACCAGAACATAAATTTTTCATTATTTAGATAGTGTGAAATTCCTGTGGCTTCTGAAATAGTTTGATCTGCATTTGATGTTGACTGAATTTCAGCAAGGCAGCTTTTTAACGGTTGCAAATTTTCATAAACTTTGTTCACAGTGCATATGTTAAAGTTCTTGTAGTAGATGGGTGCGGAATGGCGGCTTTATATGCTTATGAAGAATTGTTACACATTGTGGTGATCTCGAGAAAAATGTTCATATAGCCATAACATTGGAGGAAAAAATTCTTGAGTTCTGCGTAACACTTGCTGCATTTTTCATTATAAGATTCAGTTGGTGAGCATAACAATGAGTGAAATGTGCTTTATTATAAAATTCTTTAACTTTTGCTTGAACGCCCCTTTTTTACCCTTCATGACATTTGCACCATCAAATGTCTGAGCTATTAGTTTTTGTCTATTACCTTGAAGGATAATATCTAACTGCTCTAGAATACATTTGGATAAGCCATCTGCAGTTTGATTCTCTGAAATAAAGAATCCCCAAAAGCGTTCAAATATTTCTTCATTCAATAAGAACCGAAAAACAATAACCATCTGAGTGTTCTGAAACATCCGTTGTGTCATCAGCCACGACAGCTATAAATGAAGCTTCTTCAATATCCTTATTTACTTCATTTTGATATATTTGAAAAAGACAATTGAGTATCTCATTCTGAATAGTCTTAGAAACAGCTTTAAAGACTGTATTGGTTTCTAAATGATTTAATAAATCTGGATCTAATTTAGATGCAAAATTCATTAAATCCCTAAATAGACTTGGATTTGCCGAATCATCTTTTTCGTCATGTTCATGTAAAGGAATTTCAAAATTTCTGCAAAATAACATACAGTCAATTATCTTGGATAAAATGTCATGGTTTTAGCAACCTTTTCGTTATGCTCATTAATTGAAATTCTATAGGCCTCACTAAGTTTTTGATTAATATCTACAGTTCCTAAAAGTGACAAAGAAACTGCATTTTCAATATTTTTTTGATGTTTCATGATTTTCATTTTTTTCTTTCATTTTATTTATATTTAAAAATCATCCTTAGTCCATTTCGTATCACCTCCAAACAACAAACACGGAAAACAAAATAGTGCATTTTTCACTTCACAATCACATAGCCAACTTTTCTTTTTATACCACTCTGTATTAAAACTTCTTATCATTGCTTATTCATTGCTGAGATATTTGAATATCGGGTAAAGGATGGCCTCTTATTTTAATAGAAACTTTCTCAGCGAGAGTCAACTGTGAAAATTTAAGTTTTTGTAGTTCACTTACAGTCACAGAACTTATTTCTTGAGGTTGCATTTCTGAGGTCATAATTGTCAAAAATCCCAATAATGTTCTAAAATAAAAACTATAACAAATGTTATGTCTTTAATTGTAATGTCCAAATATTTAAAGAGATGGAGTAAACACGATAAGCACTACGAACACTCTACTACTGGTGCAAACTACATATAAACAACAATGGAACTGTACAACAGACAGTGCAGCATTACCTTAATAGCTCGCATCTCACTATGACGTGCATATGCTTGCGTGCGTAGCAAACTGACACTGTGGTAAACACAGTGCTGCTAGTATCCTTCACCCTCCTAATTGCTACAAGATGGATTTTTATTATTTTTTATACAAAATAAGAGAATTCTATAAGATTGTGGATGATAAAATTAAATATTACAAGCAAATATAAATTAATAAATATATTTATATATCAAGAATAATTGGGGGTGCTGCAGTTCAGCAGTGCCTATGCACGAGCTGCACCTGATGTTCACTATTTGGCCGCATGGCTCAGATACACTCCACACCTTCTTAACACACTTAAACAACCAACACCCCAGAATCCAGTTCACCTTGGTTTACAGAAAGCCAACCCGATACATTCACCAACAATCTCACTCTCCCCCCCCCTCACAACAATATGGGGTTATAAAAACCCTATATAACTGGGCAAAATTAATCTGTTTCGATGACAATGCCCTAACAACTGAACTAAACCACATCCTTAACACGTTCTTAGCCAATGGCTACAACCCCCCAAAAAATATTAAAACCAGTTACCCCCCTTCGTAACAAAGATTACAATAAATCTATCACCATTCCCTATATCCGGAGCACTTCTGAAAAGTTAACCAAAATCTTAAAAAAAATGACCTGATTTCCTGTTACAAACCATATAATAAATTGGTATCCGTTATCTGCTCCACCAAAGACCAGCCACTTCCCCTAGACCTACCTGGAGTATACCAGGTCCCTTGCAGCTGTAAACTGTCCTATTA
Organism: Typopeltis vanoorti; assembly: GCF_054136105.1. NCBI lineage: Eukaryota > Metazoa > Arthropoda > Arachnida > Uropygi > Thelyphonidae > Typopeltis > Typopeltis vanoorti. The sequence goes on from NC_143573.1 coordinate 34,947,282, forward strand.
TGGCCAAACAGGCAGGACAGCTAATGTCAGGATATCAGAACACAGACTATATCCAGTTTCATCAATACAACCAGAGCCGGTGGAAGGGGGGCATGCGGTGCATGCGGGCACCACTACGATGGGGGCGCTGCTGTCAGGGAACAGTTCATAAGTTAATTTTTAAGAAACAAAATTTTTATCATAAAAACAAAAAAATTCTTAGAATGATCAATATTAAAATAAATGAGGCCGTATACACCGAATAAAAATTGAAAAAAATGTATATTACCGCCCCTTTGATCAGCCGGCTGTTTACAATTTTGCAGCTAGACAGCTTAATGTTTGCTTGCAGAATGTTGTGTCTACTGCAGTCTATCTAAAGTGAAACGGTGAACAGTTTTTATGTGCAGAAACGAATTTTGGTACAAAACATTTGTTCCTAGTTAGCCAGTCATATGATATGCATCTCAGTAGGCTATTGACAGTAGCGCAGTGCAGACTATTATTTCGTCTTTGTGTCGTGTTGTGTAATAATTTCTTGTGCGTATAAAATACAAATGGAATCAAAAATTAGAAAAAAGTTATCCGGTCTACAAAATCATAAGCTTTATGCTGCGAAAGAAGCAAATATTATGAAACAAACTGGGGCTCTTAATAAATTTGTTAAAATATTAAAATATTCTCATTCAGATGGTAACCAACTCGATACATCAGAAATCAGAGTTGAAGAACCGTGCACATCATCCAGTTTGCATGAAGGTACTATTGCAACTATTGAACAAGATAATTGAACATGATTTAAGTGAAATATAGTTAAGATTTAGTAAACTACAACAAGATTTAGTTGTAGTTGACCACGAAACTAACACATTGTTAGTCTCTGTGAATTTAGAAGATCCAGGTGAACGGGGAAATATTGATGAAAAATTACGAGTTGTTTTAATTGTAATAAGGCCTGTTCAAAATAAAAATATAATATATCCCAGAGATACATATGGTCGTAAATTTGGCGACATGTATTATAATAGAAAAATGAAAAACGGGAGCTCGTGACAAGAACATGGCTCATTTATTCCGAAACTTTAAATTCTTTTTTTTGCTTTTGTTGCAAACTTGTCGCACCTACTGAATCAAATGAATCACTCACTGAGTCTTGTAGAAGACCAGTGGGTGATTCATGAGACCAGTTTAACTCATGAAAAATTTCTTAAAATGGAAGGACCTTGATAAAAATTTAAAAAACAAAACTACTATTGATTTTCAGACTCAAAGTATGTATGAAATGGAAAAGAAACACTGGACGAGTGTTTTAGAATGCTTGATTGAAATCATAAAATTCCTTGGAGCCGAAATTTAGCTTTTCACGGATCATCTGATAAATTATATGAAAGAAATAACGGCAATTTTTTAAAATTAGTCGAACTGTTTGCGAAGTTTGATCCTGTTATGGAAAATCATGTTGAAAGGGCACTACAACGAAACAATAGAGTACACTATTTGAGTAAAGACAGTCAAAATGAAATATTGGAAACTTTAAGTAACACAATCAGGGATACAATTTTATTATCAATTTGAAAATCTAAATATTATTCCATAATTTTAGACTGCACACCTGATGCAAATAAAACAGAACAAATGGCCATTATTATTCGCTTTGTTTCCTGTGACAATGGAATTGTCAAGATCAGGGAAAACATTTTAGGTTTTGCAGATATATCAGATTCCACAGGACGTGGTTTATGTGCAACAATAATGGAACAACTGGAAAAATGGAACATTCCCATTGAAGACATTCGAGGTCAAGGGTATGACAATGGGGCAAATATGAGCTCCAAAATTTGATTTTGAACAAAAATCCTCGAGCTTTTTATGTGCCATGTGCTGCTCATGCTTTAAATTTAATCATTAACGATGCAGCCAAAGCGAATAAAGTGAATGCAGATACAATTAGTTTCTTTGCAATTATTCAAGAAATATACAATTCTTTTCATTCTCTTACAAACGTTGGGCAATCCTTTTAAAGTTCGTAAAAAAAATTAACATTGAAACAGCCATCAGCAACGCGATTGGAAAGTAAAATTTATGCAATCCGCCCTCTACGATATCAGTTAGGAGAAAGATATGATGCACTTTTTGAAATTTTAAATAATGAAAATTGTAATAAAGAAATTCAGCATGAAGCACAAACATTATGTGCTAAAATAAAGGACTACAAATTTATTTTTTGCTCTCTTATAACTTTGAATGATTTACTTAACAGAATTAACCCTGTGAGTAAAATGCTTTAAGACAAAAATATGAACATTATGCTTGCTTTAGAATCTATCGAAAACTTAAAAATATTCTTACAAGAGTATCGATCAGATACAAATTTTAAAGAAGTTCTAAAAACGGCAAAAGAACTGAGTGAAGAGGTGGATGGAGAACAAGAATTTAAAACTGGTAAGGAAGTTCAACAACGAAAGAAGACACGACAATTTGACTACGAGCATAATGACGAAACGCCACAATCGCCAGAAGATAAATTTAGAGTGAATGTGTTTTATACACTTCTAGACGTTGTAATGTGTTTGTTAATAGAACAACTTTTGAACAACTGAAAACATATTATGATAATTTCAATTTCTTGTATAGATTACTACAAACTAATAACGAAGATTTATGAAAAATTTGTGACGATTTAGAGATTCTCTTGAAGGACTGCGACAATAAAGATGTAAATGCAACAACTATATGACGAGTTATGTGCATTCTGAAATATATTTCGGAAGGATAATTTAAATATTCAAAACCCCTTTCGATATTCTTAATTTTATTGTATCCAATAATTTATCTTTCCCTAACTTTTCAATTGTTTTAAGAATACAATTAACCTTAACTGTTAGTGTAGCGAGCAGTGAACATTCCTTTTCCAAGTCGAAATTGATTAAAACCGACTTAAGAACAAGTATGCCACAAAAAAGGCTTGTTAGTTTGGCATTAATAGCTATTGAAAATGAGATATGTGTGGAATTAGACGTTAAGTCCATTATTTCTAATTTTGTGAATATGAAATCAAAAACCTTAAAATTTTAACAAAAAAATTTGAAGTATCTTTATGTAATTTAATTTATTTTCTGTTATTCTGTAAAGATGTCATTTTTTGAATACTTATATTAAATGTTCTAATTATTTCTGAATTCTTTTCTTATTTTTTCATCTATCTTGAGTTTCTTTTATTTTTCTAAAAGATAGTTCCACTTATAAAAATTATTACAAGTTATTAAGAATTTAGTAACTTGTAAAATGCAAGAATTTTTTAAACTTCAGTTCAAATAAATTTTAACTTTAATTAAAATTCATTTTAATTTTGTTAGCAATTCGGGTCGGTTAGAAGACTATATTCCCTGTATCATTATATTCAACGATTAAAGAAGTAGCTTTATCAAAATTTGCTTTAACTTTTGAGAATTTTTTGAATATTCGAGTTTTTAACGATTATCCTGCCTAGTCAACACCCGTGGTTTGTTACATTTAGCGAACCAACGTGTGGCTGTTCTGTCAAAATGTATTTAAGAAATTGCAAATAATTTCAATTTTTATTATCGTAAAAGAACCACACACTCCCGGATCGTTACAGGGGCGCTGAGATGGAAATTGCATGTGGGCCTCAAAGACCCTAGCGCTAGCTCTGAATACAGCCATTCTGGGCTTGCTGACCATGCTCTAGATACCTGCCATAGGATACACTGGAAGAAAGCCACTTTACTACACTGCAGCAAACTTAAATATGAAAGATTATTCATGGAATCAGACTCAGCTCTCAAAAACTTTCCAAACCTCAATAAATTTAGGTACATGAGACTGCCCCAAATTTTGAAAGCTTGCATCATGAGAACATCAGCCCAACAGCCAAGATAACCCAATATAGCCAGCTAGTGGGCACCTTTAGGACTCTAGGAACAATGTTAGTTTCTCTCTTCTGCCTCATTTGCTCGTTGTTAGTGCCTGCGTACATGTATCATAGTTTTATGTTCCCATGAAGATGGCGATATGACATTGCCAAAATATAGGAAGTATTAGTTAAAGTTTCTTTTAATTAATATTCTAGTATACGTTGTAATTTCCTGAATAATTCAATAGTCATGTGTTACCAAAGTATAAGCTTATCTACAAGAACTGCAGTTCCTTCTATTTGTTTGAACAACTAATATGCCATGTAAAAATAGTATAATTTTTACAATTTTTTTTTTTAGTAAAATGACTGTATAATTTTTGTTACAGGAGTAAGCTGTGAAACGTACTTTAATATGTCCAGTGCACATGTTCCACTAACACTATTAATTACGAACTTCTATGGCGAGGAACATTGGAAATCTGTAAGAATATATTGTAAGCTACATTTGAAGAAAGTGAATCTGAATAATAAACTTGTGTTCCTTAAATGTTGTCGTACTGCTGATATTCCTAATTTTGTGAAAATTAAAAAACCATCCAGTCACATTCTTCATGAAAGGTTTATGAAAAAGCAAGCAAGGCATTATTAGTAAAAAAAATACATGAAATGAAGAAACATTTTTATTTAAATAATGCTCAATTTCTGGAACTTGAAAGTACTCTACAAAATAGTCTAAATCAAGACTTTTGAGTTAATTTCTCGTATTTCGCTATCCTCGGCAAGATGAGCACATCTCATTCGAGCACATTACGAATTAATCTACATATTCATAAATGTAGATTAATTCGTAAGTTTGAAATATTAGAAGGATAAACGCTTCTTCACCCGTAGAATACAGCTTACTATTGCTGCTAACATATATTCTTTCACAATTTCCCAAGCACTAATAATAGCCTGGCCTTCCAATTCTGCTCTCCATGGAACTGCCTCTAATTGATACCTAAGATTACTATAATCACCTGCCTTATAATTCCACATATGTTCCCTTTTCTTTGATACACCTGCATGGCTGTTCATCTTCCAAGTCAAAACCATATGGTCACTCTCTCCAACTGGTGGGAGAGATGTCATCTCACTTATTATCAGCTCTTCTGATGCTATGACCAAATCCAAATCTCTTGAACCTCTTATTACCTCCATCACATGCTGCCGAAGACATTTGTCCCTCAAGAATTCCAGAAATTCTATCCCCTTCTTCTACTTGCATTTTCCTCTTCCCAGCTTATACTGCTGTATCAAAGAAAAGGGAACGTATGTGGAATTATAAGGCGGGTGATTATAGTAATGTTAGGTATCAATTAGGGGAAGTTCCATGGAGAGCAGAATTGGAAGGCCAGGATATCATTAGTGCTTGGGAAATTGTGAAAGAATATTTGTTAGCAGCAATAGTAAGCTGTATTCCACGGGTGAAGAAGCGGACACAATTTGGTGTAAAGTGGCTGACAAACGATATCAAACGGGAACTGCAGTTGAAAAAGAGATTATGGAGGGCAGATACACGAAGAATATAAGACGCAGGCCAGCAGGGTGACCAGAATGGTGAGGAAGGCAAAACTGGAATATGAGGAAAGATTGGCTCTAAGATCTAAAGAAAATCCTAGGGAATTTTTTAGCTATGTGGACAGTAGGTGGAGAAACGATTGTAGAAGAATGACATTGTGGGATAAAAATGGGAATAGAATGACTGATGCAGAGGACATAGTGGAGTTGTTCAATGAGCACTTTATTGGAGTATTTCATCCTGGAGGAGGTTTTAATACTAGAGGGATAGGGCAAGATCAGGGTTTAGAGGCGCAAGAGGAGAGTGTGTTCCAAATACTGAGTACTCTGAATACCAATAAAGCTGTTGGATTAAATGGTATTTCACCACGGGTTTTGAGAGAATGTGCTAAAGAACTGACAGCTCCGTTGACCTGGCATTTCAATAAAAATCTGGCTGAAGGAAAACTACCCAGGGAATGGAAGGAAGGTAAGATAGTGCCGCTGCATAAGGGCATAGCAGACTGGAAGTGTCTAATTATAGGCCTGTTTGTGTGTCATCAGTAGTTCAATCATTCTTCTTGTACTTGCCAAGCTCAACTGCCTAAACATCTCCTGGTCCCCACTCTCTGTGCTCCCTGGTTTATAGCAACACCCCAATAAATATCCTGTCTTGGCCACTTCTACCTCACACCATATGCTTTCAAAACCATTTGTGTCACTGCCTTCCAAAGCCTCTACTCTAAGAGGACATAAGTCATCACTTATCATAAGAAGTACTCAACCACCACGTTTTCCTTTCCTATCCTGCCGAAAAATGCTGTACCCTGCCACTTCAATTCCAGTTATTATATCACCCTCCGTCAACCACGTCTCAGAGATCCCAATAATCTTTGGCCAAGTTGATGCTGTTAGCACCACCAATTCATTTCCTTTATTTCGGATACTCCTGGCATTAGTATAGAGCATAAAAATGTCATTGCTTCTATACCTATCATTGTCCCCTCCCGACCCCCTGGGCTCAATGTTTCCTGACATCGTCCCCCTTCCCCCAAGCACTCATTCCCACAAGAGGCCATCCCTGCTACCATCAACCTGGGAATTCTAGTTTCCCTGCATTGATACACTGACTTGTTCAGAAAACAACAATCTTTCCAGATGCCTTCATCCTTCCTCATTCAAATGCAAGCAGTCTCTGGCATGCTGTTCCCTTCTGTCTTCAAATGACCTCCAAGCATCCACATATTCCAACCCTCTCTTCTCACACATTCTGGCTATTATGTGATTCAGTATTGCTGCTCTTCTGCTCAGCTCGTCACTATCATACCTGGGCAACACACACACACAATCTTCCCTCTCTGCATTTTCTTTTGCACAACTTCAAGTTAGAATCTCAGATCTCTTGCCACCCGATTTACACTGCCTCCCAAGTCATTCGTACCCACCATCACAATCATCTCATCCATCCTTTCATCCCTCTTAATTGCCATAGACACATTCTCTATTGTTCCTCCAGGCAAACACTCCTCACGCATCCTATCTTGCACACCATGGATCATTGAGTCACCATACATTACACCTCTCACCATTCCCTCTCTCCTACTGTTTACATTCTCTCCTCCTCCATGACTCCCATAACTCTCTCTCATTCCCTCTCTTCTACTTATCCTATTCTCTCCTCTTGTGTTATTCCCATAACTCTCTCTCTCATTCCCTCTCTTCTACTATTCCCATTCTCCCCTCTTTTATCATTCCCATACATCTCTCTCATTCCATGCTCCTATTTACTCCTCTTCTAGCATTCCCATACCTCTCTCTCTCCTACTGTTTCCATTCTCTCCTCTTCTATCGTTCCCAAAATGCTCTCCTATCCTTCCCAAAACTCTCCCTCTCTCCTACTATTATTCGCCTTGCATTTATCTCTTCCATTGTCCTCATCTTATTCACAAGACATTCCACCTCCTCTTTCAGCCCATCTATCTCCCTCTGCAAGTCAGTCATTCTAAATCGAAATTCACTCTCCCAAACAAAACCATCTCCGAAACTTTCACAGTCACTCACACCTTCCACACTATCGACTATTATTTTCTCATTCATATATTTTTCTTCATTCTCTCCTATCACACTACTCGTCTTCCGATATTCATTTCCTGTTCCTGGAGCGACTAGGTCAGTTATTGATATATCTATTACATTTATTTCCTCCCATTGCCTGCATTTCGCGCACACACATTAGGATAGTACTACATGAAAAAGTTATGTCATTGCTAACTTCCTATTGACAATTTTCCTCCAAATTAACCTGTGATCTGTCAACAGTCCAATATTATCAAAGCTTATATCTCTGCATTCTAAGGAATTTTTTACTTTATCAATCCACCTAGATCTTGTTCTTACTCTGGATCTTTTCCCTACCATCCTGGCAAAGAACACTTGATTTGCTAAAATTTTCTCTCCCATTCTGTTTAAGTGGTCATATCATCTATTAATTCTGTTAACACATTCCTGAATGCTAGCAATTTCAAGTTCTTTCCAAATACCCTCGTTTTATAATATCATACTGCCATCTATTCACTCCACTAATCTTTCCCAGAACTCTCATATCAGAGGTCTCCAATCTCTGATCAAATATTTTATTTCTAAATCTACTTTCAGATCCATAAGTTAAAATTGGTTTGAACAAGGTCTTGTATACAGCTAGTTTTGTATTTTCACTAATTTCTCTCTTATTTCATATAAATTTATTCAACTTCCTGCCATACAAGCTTTCTTATTCTGCTTCTATTTCCAAATTTAATTTTCCATCTTCATTAAAAATTGAATAAATAGTTGAAATGTTTTACTTGTTCTATGGTTTCTCCATTCAGGATATAGTCAATGTTTCTGCTTATTTCCATTGTCTTTGTCATGCTGACTTTCATACCAAGTTGCAGCAATTTTTCAATTCAATCAGGGTCTCTTGAACATTTCTACTGGATTTATTTATTATTATTATTATTTAGGGCTACAAGGAGTCAAAAGACTCATAGCAGGAGATCCTTCCTAGGAAACACAATTCTATCAAGACTCGTGGGAGGTCCCTCCTAGGAAACACAAAAGTCTATCATACCACTCCTTAAACTCATTGACTGTTCTCGCTCTCACCACTCTATCAGGCAATGCATTCCACGGTTCAACCACCCTCCATGCAAAGAAACCACTCCTCACCCTCTTGCTCACAGTTTCCTTTTGTAACTTCCAGGGATGGCCCCTTGTCATCACTCCTTCCTGCTAACCAAGCGAAAGAACTCCTCAGTGTCAACCCTGTAACCACCTCTCAGCAGTTTAAAAGTCTCAATCATATCACCTCTCCTTCTTCTATCCACCAAACTCTGCAGTCCACATTCCCTCAGCCGATCCTCATAACTAACATTGTACAGTTCTGAAACTGTCTTTGTTTCTGCCTTTGTACCCTTTCCACAGTTAATTTATCCCCTTCAAATCCTGGGGATCAAATCTGAGAACAATAGTCTAAGTGTGGTCTGATCAGGGTCTTATACAACGGAATGATAACTCTTTTATCTCTGCAGGTCAGCTTCCTTCTCATTATTGCAGCAATCAATCTGTGTTACCTTCACCACCTTTGCAATATGTCCCCTGAATTTCAGGTTTCTATCAATCATAAACCCCAGATCTCTTGTCTCCCCTACTTTCTCCAGTATAGCTCCTCCAATAGAGTACGCAGCATCCCATCGATGTGTCCCAAACCTCAAGACCTTACAATTTGCTGCATTAAACCGATACCTCCCATTCATTTGCCCATCTGTCTAGCTTATTCAAATCCTCTTGCAGTATTTCCACATCTGCACTATTACTAATAACCCTTCCCAGCTTCATATCATCCACAAACAACTGAATATCCCCCTGCAATCCACTGAAATATCATTGATATAAAGGTTAAACAATATAGGTCCCAGTACTGAGCCCTGTGGGACCCCATTTGTAACCCTATGCCTCCTTGAAACTGCTCCACCATACACAACTCTCTGATACCTATTGGACAGCCAATCCTGAATCCAGTTGACCAACCCAACATCCAAACCCATGTGCTGCAACTTCAATATTAGCTTATCATGTGGCACCCTGTCAAATGCCTTTGCTAAATCCAAGAAAATGGCAGTATCTACTGCTCTTTTCCTTATCTACTGCTCTTGAAACTTTATTATAAAAGGCTAGCATATTACTAAAACAAGAGCACCCCTCACAAATCCATGTTGACTCTCACAGATAACATTACCCTCATGTGCCCAATGTTGTATACAGTCCTTAACTAATTTCTCAGATGGGAATACTTCTAAATATATATGTAATAAATATATAAATATATGGGAATATATATTCCCATCTGCATAAAGTAACAAGCTGAGATTAATATTTCCAATTTTAATATAAGGTTTAATACCACTTTTCTTCATAATGTGATCCATATAGATGATGAATAAGAGCAGAGATAATGTAAACATGTAAACCCCTATCTTATTCTTGATTTAACATTAAGCCATCTTTCTGTACCTCCTTCAATTCCAACTGCTGATATACAATTCAAATATAGACAAAGTATTGCTTGATATAATGTCCCATTTACACTGTATAACTGAAGCATTTTGAACAACTTTCCTCATGGCACCTTGTCATGTGCTTTTCCAAATCTACACAAATTTAAATACAAATTCTTGTTATATTCCCATGATTTCTCAACTGTGATACTTATCTTAAAGTGAAAATCTGATCCTGACAGCCACTATTTGGCCTTTTCCTAACTTTCTTCTCCAAGCTACCCTCTCCACAATTTTTCTTAGACTTTTCTTATACTGGCATAAATCTTACTGGGAATAATCAGTAGAGAAATTCCTCTGTAATTCTCACATTCAGTTTTATTTCCCTTTTTACAGATGGGTATTATAAGTACTTTTCTCCAATCCTATGGAATTCGACCCACTGACCAAGCCTTCTGAATTATGCAGTGTAGTCACTGTAAAACTTTACCTCCATATTTAAGCATTTCTGGTCATACATTATCTATTCCAGCTGCCTTTCTATATTTCAGGTTTTTGATAGCCTTTTCTACTTCAAGTACTGATATATACAGGGTGTTCGAGATAAATTTGACAGTTTCGTAAGGAAAAAGAAAATCTTCTTTGTATCTATTAAATTTAATGAATTGACAAAAAAACATTACAGGCAGAGTTAATTACAATACTATCAACAAGATTTACTCAAAATAACCACCATTAGCATCGATCACAGCTTCAATTCTGCTTCGGAACCTCGAACAAGCTGATGCTACAGTCTCCCTGGGAAGGGCCGCAAAAACTGTTTTAATTTTATCCATTAACTGGGCTTTTGTATTACTGGAAGTGCGATTGGTGTCTTTTTCAACTGCGCCCCATACAAAATAATCCATGGGGTTAAGGTCTGGGGAGTTTGGAGGCCAAACATTTGGACTGGTGAAGTCGTAGAAATTTTCAGACAACCATTTTTGACTTTTCCCACAGGTGTGGCAAGGGGCCGAATCCTGCTGCCATACATACGGCCTACCATTGGCTACCCTTGTTATCCAGGGCTTGACTACAGTTAGCAACTCCACGAACAAAGCCCGAATTCCAATGCCAGGGTTCTTCAACACCTGTTCCTGCAGATTTGCGAGGAATTCTGCTGTACAAACGCAATCAGATCGTCTGCTAGGGATCTTTCTTCTTGCTACATCCTCGTAGTCACCATTGCAAGTCTCTAGTTCATGCCTGATTGTTTTTACTGTATTCAGGGAGCATTGGGCAGCAGTCGTAATATCCTTATTTTGATGGCGGGCACGAATCATCATGATACAAGTTATTCTCTTCCATGATTCAGGTGGGTTCCAGCTATCCATCCTTTCTGACATCTTGTATATGAATGAAGAAGGGTCCAAACTTTTAAATGAAGAGAAGTGTGTGTTAATACATGTAACTTACGGAAAAATATAATTAATTATAAATATATCAAATTTATCCCGAACACCCTGTATATATATCCCTGATTGAATTCCTTCTGAATGTTTTCTACCACCATGCTGAGTTACTGCTTGTTTCATCTGGCAATCTCTCTAATAACTCCAGGCATCTAGAATATCATTTATCATTTGATTCCTTTTACAGCACTCTTTCCTCCATTTCTGAAATACCCTTCAGAATATTTTGCCACCTTCCTTATATTTATTTTCTATGTTCTTCCCAAAGTCTTTCCATTACTTTTGTTTTGCTAGTTTTGCACAGTGTTTAACTTTCTTATATTTCTCTCCGTATTCTCTAAGAGCAAACTGACTTACTTGGTAGGAAATGTTTTTTTTTTCTTTTCCTTGACTGCCTCAAGTCCACCATGGGGTTCTGATGTTTTTATCCTTACAGATTACTTCACCACATGCTTCTCTGGCTGAAACAATCAATGTTTTCAGGATTTGCCATTGAATCGCTGAGTTTTGTTCTTGTTTTCAAACTCTTTCTTTTTTTTTTTTTTTGAATAATGTTTATGTATTTGAGTCTATAGTTCATCTCTGATAGCTGTTCAATATTGATTTGTTTCAAAAGTTTTTTAAACACCCTTCTTTTCATTGTGAAATTCAAATTTATCCTGCTCAACTCTAAATTGTAATCATAATTTCAAATCCTCTTAATAATACTCTTGTGTCCTGAACTAGTAGCAAAACATTATAGTCAACAATAATAACATAGTCAATGAGATTTTTCTTATTTCTTGCATATTCTCTCCATGTGAATTTGTGCACATCTTTATGTTGGAACAAGGTGATAGTAATAACTAGTTCATGTCCTGAGCATAAATCTAGCAGGTACAGGTATTTACTATTATTATTAACTAAAAAGTTCTGATTTTTCCATTCTTGCAGACACCTTCATTGCGTGGTATAGTTATGGCTGAGTCAATGAATGTTTTCTTCACATTTCACCTTTCTAAGGTTTGGATCTCAGTTCAAATGTCCTCACTTATTTATTCAGTACTATTTGTATATTTGAGTTTAAAGTTCACATTTTGAAAACTACTTGATTTTGATTCTTTTTCGAAATTCTGTTCATATTTTTCCTTTCAGTGTGATACTCATTTCCATCCTGCTGAAAAATAATTAGTGATTGCTTATTTCAAATTCCCTGTTTATTCTTATATTCCAAACCAATCTGAAGATATTACTATCAACAATAACCTAATTAATAAGAATTTTCTTATTTCTTGTATGCTCTCTTCATACGCACTTGTTGCACACATTTGGTCTTTAGAACAGGAATGCTGAATTATTTAATCCTTATCTTATCTGTGCTACTAATATAGTATTAGTTTAAAGCCTTTTGTGATTTACAATAAAAAAAATTATTTTCACACCTTTTTAGGTTGAAAAATAATATAAGCAATGAATAGTCATTCTGAACAAATATTCAATAGGTACTTATTATTATTGAAGAAACTTTATCAAGGCTTTTTAAATGAAGTTGAGTTAGCCAGTGTCACACAAAGGTTGCAGGAGGAAGGGAAAGCATGGTGGTGGAGTACTGCTTATGATGAGTGACGACCTATGTCCTCTAAGAGTGGAGACTTTGGAAGGCAGTGACACTAATGATTTTGAAAGCATATAGTGTGAGGTAGAGGTGGGCAAGATAGGATATTTAGTAGGGTGTTACTACAGACCCAGGAGTACAGAGGGTGGGGACCAGGAAATGTTTAGAAAGTTGAGTTTGGCAAGTGCAAGAAGAATGATTGTTATGGGAGATTTTAACTACAGTAGTATAAACTGGGGAGAGGAAGATGCATGTAGCAATAAGGGAATGGAATTTCTAGAATTCTTGAGGGACAAATGTCTTAGGCAACATGTAATAGAGGGAACAAGAGGTTCAAGAGTTTCGGATTTGGTTATAGCATCAGAAGAGATGATAAAAACCGAGATGACATCTCTCCCACCAGTTGGAGAGAGTGACCATATGGTTTTGACTTGGAAAATGAATAGACATGCAGGAGTATCAAAGAGACAGGAATGCATGTGGAATTATAAGGCAGGTGATTATAATAGTCTAAGACATCAACTTGGGGAAGTTTCATGAAGGGAGGAATTGGAAGGCTGGGATATCATTAGTGCGTGGGAAATTATGAAAGAATATTTGTTAGCAGCAATGGTAAGTTGTATACCACGAGTGAACAAGAGGACACAATTTGGAATAAAGTGGATGACAAACAATATTAAACAGGAATTGCATGAAAGAGATATAAGGAGACAGGTGAAGAGAAGATGCATGAAGAGTATAAGACACAGGCCAGAAGAGTGACTAGTATGGTAAAGAAGACGAAACTGGAATATGAGAGGAGATTAGCCCTAAGATCCAAAAAAAATCCTAGGGAATTTTTTAGATGTGTGGCCAGTAGGAGGAGAAATTACTGTTGAAGAATGATATTGTGGGATAAAAATAGGAATAGAGTGACTGATGCAGAAGACATAGTAGAATTGTTCAATGAACACTTTATTGGAGTATTTCATCCTGGAGGAGTCAGTTTTAATGCTAGAGGGATAGGGCAGGTTCGAGGTTGAGAGGTAAAGGAGGAGAGTGTGTTTCAAATACTGAGTACTCTGACATCCAGAGTACTCAGTGTGTTTCAAATACTGAGTACTCTGGATGTCAGTAAAGCTGTGAGACTGGATGGTATTTCACCACGAGTTTTGAGAGAATGTGCTAGGGAACTGACAGTGCCTTTGACCTGGCTTTTCAATGAAAGTCTGGCTGCGAGAAAGGTGATCTTTTATGATAAAGTTACAAGAGCATTAAATGAGAGAAAGGCATATACTGCCATTTTCTTAGACTTAGCGAAGGCATTTGACAGGGTGCCACATGATAAGCTGATCTTTAAGTTGCAGCACATGGGTCTGGATATCAGATTCATCAACTGGATTCAGGATTGGCTGTCCAATAGGTATCAGAGAGTTGTGTATGGTAGGGCAGTTTCAAGGAAGCAGAGGGTTACAAGTAGGGTCCCACAGGGCTCAGTACTGGGACCTATATTGTTTAACCTTTATAACAATGATATTGTCAGTGGATTGCAAGGGAACATTCAGTTGTTTGCAGATGATGCGAAGCTGGGAAGGATTATTAGTAATAGTGCAGATGTGGCAGCCCTGCAAGAGGATTTTAATAAGCTAGATAGATGGGCAAATGAATGGGGGTTTCAGTTTAATGCAGCAAAATGTAAGGTCTTGAGGTTTGGGACACATCGATGGGACACTGCATACTTTATGGGAGGAGTTATACTGGAGGAAGTAGGGGAGACAAAAGATCTGGGGTTGATGATTGATAGAAACCTGAAATTTAGAGGACATATTGCAAAGGTGGTGAAGGTAACACAGAGGATTGCTGCAATTATGAAAGGAGACTGACCTGCAGAGATAAAACAGTTATCATTCCATTGTATAAGTCCCTGATCAGACCACACTTGGACTATTGTTCTCAGATTTGGTTCCCAGGATTTGAAGGGGATAAATTAACTGTGGAAAGGGTAACAAAGATGGTTTCAGGACTGTACAATGATAGTTATGAGGATCGGCTGAGGGAATGTGGACTGCAGAGTTTGGTAGATAGAAGAAGGAGAGGTGATATGATTGAGACTTTTAAACTGTTGAGAGGTGGTTACAGGGTTGACACTGGGGAGTTCTTTCGCTTGGTTGAACAGCAGGAAGGAGTGATGAACAGAGAACATCCCTGGAAGTTACGAAAGGAAACTGTGAGCAAGAGGGTGAGGAGTGGTTTCTTTGCATGGAGGGTGGTTGAACCATGGAATGCATTGCCTGATGGAGTGGTGATAGCGAGAATGGTCAATGAATCTAAGAAGTAGTATGATAGACTTTGTGTTTCTTAGGGGGGGGGGAGACCTCCCCTCGATGAGTCTTGATAGACTTGTTTCTTATTAAGTACCTCCCACAACGAGTCTTTTGACTCCATGGAGGCCTGAATAATAATAATAATAATAAAAACAAGTTTTTCATCCTGCAACTAGGAATTTGCCCAGTAGAACACACACACATGCAAATTTACAGACAAAGAATACTTATAGGTATAGGGGCTAACCACCTTATACTGGAGTTATGGTTACAAAATCCAAGGATACTTGGAAGGTTGGGAGCACTAAAATGCCTATTAGAGATACTGATGATGACTTATTATTATCTCTATATTTTCAAAATTTTCCCAGAATATTTCTACAGGCTTGCAATTCATTATTTACACTGCCATTTAGAACTCCAATAAAATCAGGTTTACTATGGCTACTCTAACTTCTCCCTATCAATGTCAACTAGTGGATTGTTGTATCGTATGTTACGCTTTCGCACAGGCCTACACATTTTACCGGGTAAGCTTCTGTAACTAAGGAATAGGTTGGTTGTTCCTTATTCCTGGTAGTATCCCATGACTGTCGAAGCATGTGTTCACGGGACCGGTTTGCCTGCTTTGCAGGAGGAAAAACCCCATGATAAACTGGGGAAAACCCTGCTGTCCATGCCCAAGACCAGCTGACTTGGCTATGGCTGAGGAAGATCCTTAAGCTCCTCATGTCGCTGATGGGAATCGAATCTAGGACACTCCTTCCGCAGGAATATGGTTGCAAAGCGCATTGCCACCAGGCTAACCGCATGGATCAACTAGTGGAATAACCTCATAATCAACAAAGCTGAGGGTAGATACTTTCAAAATATGAAGCATCAGTGCAGCAATAGAGCTGGCAGAGGAACTGGACAGATACTATGCATTGTTGATGTTACTGAGATAACAATAAAACATGGTAAATACTTTTAAGTAATAACTACAAGTTGATTTATTCACAAAACCCTCATCAGGAATAGGAGTAAGCTATAGTATATTCAACACTAAACATGAAGATAAACTTCTTGAATAAAAGGCAATTTCAAACAGAGTGACATGAACATTCACAAAATGACTTATTTGAGCTCATGGTCCCACTGAAAATACCAGTTAAAGAAAAAGTAGAGGAATTATTTGAATAATTAGGTAGGACTGCTGACATATATAGTTGACTTTCACTATACAGTGAAACTTGTGGCAAGGTGAAGATTGGATACTGGATCTAAATTTCAAGCCATTCCTCTTCATACCTTACAGGCTATTTTAGTTCCCCCCCTTTTCAGTTATGCAGTTTGACACTAAAGTGACTTGTATTAATACATAAAGAAATCTTGTGAATTGAAACTGCCTCTGTCCATGCAAGCAGTACTGTATTTGTTTTTAGCACTTTAATGTTTTTGTTGTGAGTTTGATAAAATAGTAAATTATTGGTATAACATGTTTTCCTTTCTCGTACAGAGTCTATGAGGCAATCAACTCTTACTATATAAAATTTTTCTTCGATTTCAGCAAAACACACTGAAAAAAGTAAATAAAATTCTAATTTTATATAATCAATCATTTGGAATTATTCCTAATACTCTTTCCATCTGTTACTATGGAAAATTCATGATTGGTAATAATCAAACTTACTTTACACTAAAATAGACCGGATTAAAGATCAATAGTGATCTTACTTCAGGAAGATCATCCTCCATACATAACAATAGTCCAGAATACAATGAACTGCTATGGATAATAAGAGTGTCTATTCTGTAAAAAAGAGAAATAAATAAATAAAAATTAAAAAAATTAAAATATAAAATATCACACACACTTCCTAATGCTAGATCAACGGCTAAGTAATTCTGCTCCTTATAAACCTAATTTTGGTAATAATGACAAAGTGATTAATCATATCTCCATAGTTTGCTATGGCTGTTGATGCACATATTTATTAGCCAACTTTGTCTGTTTTCAAGAAGGGAAACCTCTAAGTTCACAAGATTAAAACGATTAATCTCTATGAGACCTGCTGAATCACTTTCTGCTGAAAAGACACAAATGCATGTGTCTTTTCAGCATTTTGTTTAGATCCATTCTAAATTGGATCTGAACACATGTCTTTCAATTGAAAAGGTATGTCACTACCAACTGCACAACAGTGACAACATATATATAGCAAATATAAAGGCCTCTTGCTTGGTGTACATCAGGTAAACATTTCAATTAGCCGATGTGAATCAGTCATTAGAAAATATTGAAGTCATTAGAAATCAGTTGCAAAATACTGTACTAAGACCAAAATGAAAAACTGAAGTGATTAGGATAGCTTGTATTGCTTAGGAGAAAAGCCAACCCTCATCAAAAGTTATTTACATACAGAACAACCAGAACCAGCGCTAGGGTCTTTGCCGCCCACATACAATTTCTTTCTAAGTGCCCCTGTAACGATCCGGGCATGTGTGGTTCTTTTACAATAATAAAAATTTAAATTATTTGAAATTTCTTAAATAAATTTTGACAGAACACCCACATGTTGGTTCGCTAAATGTAATGAACCGGGGGTGTTGACTAGGCAGGATAATCATTAAAAACCCAAATATTCAAAAAATTCTCAAAAGTTAAAGCAAATTTTGATCAAGCCACTTCACTTTAATCGTTGAATATAATGATACAGGAATTATAGCCTTCTCAACGACCCGAATCGCTAACAAAATTAAAATGAATTTTAATTAAAGTTAAAATTAATTTGAACTAGAGTTTAAAAAATTCTTGCATTTTACAAGTTACTAAATTCTTAGTAACTTGTAAAAATTTTTTAATAATTTTTTATAAGTGGAACTATCTTTTAGGAAAATAAAAGAAACTCAAGATAGATGAGAAAATAAGAAAATAATTCAGAAATAATTAGAACATTTAATATAAGTATTCAAAAAATAACATCTTTACAGAATAACAGAAAATAAATTAAATTACATAAATATACTTGAAATTTTTTTTAAATTTTAGGATTTTTGATTTCATATTCACAAAATTAGAAATAATGGTCTTAACGTCTCATTCCACACATATATCATTTTCAATAGCTATTAACAGAAAACTAACAAGCCTTTTTTTGTGGCATGCTTGTTCTTAAGTAGGTTTTAATCAATTTCAACTTGGAAAAGGAACGTTCATCACTCGCTACACTAACAGGTAAGGTTAACAGTACAGTATTCTTAAAGCAATTCAAAAGTTAGGGAAAGATATATTATTGGACACGATAAAATTATGAATTTCGAAAGGGTTTTGAATATTTATATTGTATTATATTGAATATATTATCCTTCCGAAAAATATCCCAGAAAGCACATAACTCGTCATATAGTTCTATTGCATTTACGTCTTTATTGTCGCCATCCTTCAAGAGAATCTCTAAATCGTCACAATTTTTTTGTAAATCTTCGTTATTAATTTGTAGTCATCTATACCAGAAATTGAAATTATCATAATATGTTTTTAGTTGTTCAAAACGTTCTATTAACGAACACATTGCAACACCTAGAAGTGTATAAAACACATTTACTCTAAATTTATCTTCTGGCGATTGTGGCGTGTCGTCATGATGTTCGTAGTCAAATTGTCGTGCTTTCTTTCCTCGTCGAACTCCTGTACCAGTTTTAAATTCTTGTTCTCCATCTACCTCTTCACTCAGTTCTTTTGCTGTTTTTAGAACTTCTTTAAAATTTGTATCTGATCGATACTCTTTTAAGAATATTTTTAAGTTTTCGATAGATTCTAAAGCAAGCATAATGTTCACATTTTTGTCTTGAAGCATTTTAATCACAGGGTTAATTCTGTTAAGTAAATCATTCAAAGTTATAAGAGAGCAAAAAATAAATTTGTAGTCCTTTATTTTAGCACATAATGTTTGTGCTTCATGCTGAATTTCTTTATTACAATTTTCATTATTTAAAATTTCAAAAAGTGCATCATAACTTTCTCCTAACTGATATCGTAGAGGGCGGATTGCATAAATTTTACTTTCCAATCGCGTTGCTGATGGCTGTTTCAATGTTAATTTTTTTACGAACTTTAAAAGGATTGCCCAACGTTTGTAAGAGAATGAAAAGAAATTGTATATTTCTTGAATAATTGCAAAGCAACTAATTGTATCTGCATTCACTTTGGCTGCATCGTTAATGATTAAATTTAGAGTATGAGCAGCACATGGCACGTAAAAAACTTGAGGATTTTTGTTCAATAGCAAATTTTGGAGTCCATATTTTTTCCCTTTCATATTTGCCCCATTGTCATACCCTTGATCTCGCATGTCTTCAATGGGAATGTTCCATTTTTCCAGTTGTTCCATTATTGTTGCACATAAACCACGTCCTGTGGAATCTGATATATTATCTGCAAAACCTGAAAGGTTTTTCCTGATCTTGACAATTCTATTGTCACAGGAAACAAAGCGAATAATAATGGTACTTTGTTCTGTTTTACTTGCATCAGGTGCAGTCTAAAATTATGGAATAATATTTAGATTTTCGAATTGATAATAAAATTGTATTCCTGATTGTTACTTAAAGTTTCCAATATTTCATTTTGACTGTTTTTACTCAAATAGTGTACTCTATTGTTTTGTTATAGGGCCTTTTCAACATAATTTTCCATAATGGGATCAAACTTCGCAAACAGTTCAACTAATTTTAAAAAATTGCCATTATTACTTTCATATAATTTATCAGATGATTCACAAAAAGCTAAATTTTGGCTACCGAGGAATTTTATAATTCAATCAAGCATTCTAAAACACTTGTCCAATGTTTGTTTTCCATTTCATACATGCTTTGAGTCTGGCAATCAATAGTAGTTTTTTTTTAATTTTTATCATGTTCTTCCATTTTAAGAAATTTTTCATGTGAGGTAAACTAGTCTCATGTCTATGCAAAGTTGTACTTACATTTCTCCAATCATTATAACCTTCTGCAAGACTACTTGATTCAGAATCTGCGAAAAGTTTGCAACAAAAGCAAAAAACAGAATTTAAAGTTTCGGAATAAATGAGTCATGTTCTTGGCATGAGCTCCCTGTTTTCCATTTTTCTATTATAATACGTGGCGCCAAATTTACGACTATATGTATCTCTAGGATATATTATATTTTTCTTTTGAACAGGCCCCATTTCAATTAAAACAACTCATAATTTTTCATCAAAATTTCCCAATTCACCTGGATCTTCTAAATTCACAGAGACTAAAAATGTGTTAGTTTCATGGTCAACTACAACTAAATGTTCTCCTGACTGTTTTTCACTTAAATAATGCATCTTGTTATCTTGTTCAATAATTGCAATAGTACTTTCATGAAAACTGGATGATATGCATGGTTCTTCAACTCTGATTTCTGATGTATCGAGTTGGTTACAATCTGCATCAGAATATTTTAATATTTTAATAAATTTATTAAGAGCCCCAGTTTGTTTCATAATAACTGCTTCTTTCACAGCATGATGCTTACGATTTTGTGCACTGGATAATTTTTTTAATTTTTGATTCCATTTCTATTTTATACCCACAAGAAATTATTACACAACACGACACAGAGACAAAAGAATAGTCTGCACTGTGCTGCTGTCAGTAGCCTACTGAGATGCGTACCATATGAGTGGCTAACGAGCAACAAATGTTTTGTACGAAAATTCGATTCTGCGCATAAAAACTGTTCACCGTTTCACTTTAGATAGACTGCAGTAGACACAACATTCTGCAGGCAAGCAGAATGTTGTGTTTAGCCTGCTCTTGCTGCAAAATTATAAAACAGCTGGGCGATCAAAGAGGTGGCAATATACAATTTTTTTTAATTTTATTCGGTGTATCCAGCCTTATTTATTTTAGTATTGATCATTCTAAGAATTTTTTGTTTTTATGATTAAAATTTTGTTTCTTAAAAATGAACTTATAAACCATGCCCTGGTGGTGGCACTCCCTTTGTAGCAGTGCCCGCATGAATGCATGCTCTGCATGCCCGCTTCCGCTGGCCCTGAGAACAACTATAATAAAAAGATGTTATTCTCAAATGAGACCAGCATCTTCTTTATGAGTTCCACTACCCAGACAGACATTTCATATATATATATATATACTAGGGGAGCTATACCTCACCTGGCACCTATGGTGTCCCACCCCCATGTTCTGGACTGGTAGGCCAGTTCTCCTTGAATTCTGATGACTCGAATTTTGAAGACTCGACATTCAGGGTAGCCCCTGAGTTTCAAAACGTTTCAAAAAACCTGACATACAAACATGACATAAAAAGGCTTATAATTTTATATATATAGGGTAGATTAACTGAAAACATACTATAATAAAGACAAAATGCATGTCTTAATTGGAAATTGTAGTTTTTTTTATTATATTAGTAGTAGTCAATACTGAGGGAAGTAATTGTTGTGTTGAAAGTGACTACTGCTTCTAGGCAGCTACTATCCCACAAATTCAAAATTTTCATCCATCAATTGTTTTTATTTCAACAGTATGGACAGAAGATTTTAATAATACATTCATAATTCATTAAGGCCTGAAATATTTATCTGACAACAAGAAAATAAAAAGAAAGATGTAACTGTAAGTAGGGTGTCATATTTCCTACTTCAGGGTACTGAGAGTGATCGGAAAGTGATTACCTCAGTGGTGCACAGCCATATGAAGACTTTTGTGAGGAAAGGATCTATGTGAAACTACATACAAGAAGACAGCTTGACGCTATACTACTTAACTCCTCATTCTGTGCTGGAGATAAATGCTGCTTGGAAACAAACAAAGAGATGTTTAATAGCATCAACATATGAATGTATTCCAAAGATCAAAAGGCTAAATAAAGTAGGTGCCAAATGGATGAATAAAGCAATTAAGCATGAAATGTGGGAAAAGAAGACACTGTAGAAGCAGCACATGATGAATAATGGTAATAATCAGTTGCATTAAGCATATAAAGAGCAGGCCTGGAAGGTGACATTTTTTGGTAAGGACATCAAAAATGCAGTGTGTGCAGAAATTAGCAAATCAGGCCAAGAAAAATCTTAGGGAGTTTTTGATATGTGGCAAGTAGAAAACAAACAATTATTATGACAAAAGCATGTTAATGGATGAAAATGATAAATTGGAAACTAGAGTAGAGAGCAAGATTGAGGTATTCAGTGATCAATTCATTAGGGTATTTCATCGTCAGAGTGAAATCACAAGAAGCTCAAGTGCAGAGGAAATGGAAAAAGATAGCTTACTGGTGACAGAGAGAGAGAGAGAGAGAGAGAGAGAGAGATATGAAGAGTTCTGTAAGCCTGATGTCAATAATGCAACAGGACTTGATGACATATCACTATGTGTCATAATGGAATGTTCCAGGGAGTTAGAGAGGCAGCCATGGCTTACTAGTATAACAGGAGTCTTGCAACAGCACCAATCCCAAAGGAGTTGAAGTAAAATAAAATTGTTCCACTTACAAATGTGGTGATAAGGCTCCAAATTATAGGCCTATCTGTAGTTGTAGTTAAGGTGTTGGAGATATTTGTGAAAGCTAGGATACAGAAGTGGGTTGATACAGCAGTATTCTCTGTGACTGTCAGCACGGATTTGTTAAGGGGAAGTCATTTTCCCAATTTACTTATGTACTATAAGAGGGCAACAAATGTATTTGGACAAAGGAGATGCATATATAAGTATACTGAGATTATGTGAAGGCTAGACTTCCACACAAGTAACAAAATTGGAGCAGATGGGATTGGATTCTAGATTAGTGAGTTGAATAGGTATCAGCAAGTTGTGTATGAGGATGCAGTATCTCCAAAGAGGAAAGTTACTAATGTGTCACAGGAGTCTGTGTTTGGAAACTGAACCCTTGTTGTTTAATCATACATTAATGATATTGGGTCAGATAAATGGAGATTTGGGATTCTGTCTCCAAAATAGCACATCTGTGCTAACTATAACATATGCCACAGTAATTAACATTTTAATAATATGTAAATATTTCAACTTAGTATCATCAGTACAGTTATTAAACAACAATAGGAATTACATAAAAAAAAACACATTAGTGTGCATGCTTACATTGGAATCCTATGTATACAGTAGCATGTTTAAGGACTAAATACTACTGTATACATAGAGGGATTCCAATGTAAGCATGCACACTAATGTGTTTTTTTTAATGTAATTCCTATTGTTTAATAACTGTACTGATGATGTCTTATGATACTTAAGACAAAATATTTACATATTATTAAAAAACTTGTGAATTTATAGTTATGAATACTCCACAGGTTTCTCTATATAAGAAATATACCATAGATGTTGGTGAAGTGGATATTATTATTATTATTATTATTATTATTATTATTCAGGCCTCCATGGAGTCAAAAGACTCATCGTGGGAGGTCCTTCCTAAGAACATAAAGTCTGTCAAGACTCATCGAGGGGAGGTTCCCCCTAAGAAACACAAAGTCTATCATACCACTCTTTAAACTCATTGACCATTCTCGCCATCACCACTCTATCAGGCAATGCATTCCACGGCTCAACCACCCTCCATGCAAAGAAACCACTCCTCACTCTCTTGCTCACAGTTTCCTTTCGTAACTTCCAGGGATGGCCTCTTGTCATCACTCCTTCCCGCTGTTCAACCAAGTGAAAGAACTCCCCAGTGTCAACCCTGTAACCACCTCTCAACAGTTTAAAAGTCTCAATCATATCACCTTTCCTTCTCCTATCTGCCAAACTCTGCAGTCCACATTCCCTCAGCCGATTCTCATAACTATCCTTGTACAGTACTGAGGCCATCTTTGTCATCCGTCTTTGTATCTTTTCCGCAGTTAATTTATCCCCTTCAAATCCTGGGGACCAAATCTGAGAACAATAATCCAAGTGTGGTCTGATCAGAGACTTATACAACAGAATGATAACCCTCTTATCTCTGCAGGTCAGTGTCCTTCTCATAATTGCAGCAATCCTCTGTGTTACCTTCACCACCTTTGCAATATGTCCTCTAAACTTCAGGTTTCTATCAATCATCAACCCCAGATCTCTTGTCTCCCCAACTTCCTCCAGTATAACTCCTCCCATATAGTATGCAGCATCCCATCGATGTTTCCCAAACCTCAAGACCTTACATTTTGCTGCATTAAACTGAAACCCCCATTCATTTGCCCATCTATCTAGCTTATTCAAATCCTCTTGCAGGGCTGCCACATCTGCACTATTACTAATAATCCTTCCCAGCTTCGCATCATCCGAACAACTGAATATTCCCTTGCAATCCACTGGCAATGTCATTGATATAAAGATTAAACAATATAGGTCTCAATATAGGTACTGAGCCCTGTGGGACCCACTTGTAACTTTCTGTCTCCTTGAAACTGCTCCACCATATACAACTCTCTGATACCTATCAGACAGCTGATCCTGAATCCAGTTGACCAATCTGACATCCAGACCCATGTGTTGCAACTTAAATATCAGCTTATCATGTGGCACCCTTTCAAATGCCTTTGCTAAGTCTAAGAAAATTGCAGTATATGCCTTTCCCTCATCTCATGTTATAAGGCTTTAATGAGATATGGTTGCCAGAATCCTTTCCTTTAGTGTTACACTAAAGGAAAAATGAATATATGGTTGCCAGGATTCTATACAAATGAAGAAGTGATGACGATGATACAGAAGAAGTGACCAAGATCTTAGCAAGTCTATGGAATGATCTCTGCGAGAACAGATTGCACTCTGTAGTCTTCAAAAAACTAGCTCATAGGGAAAGAAGAGGAGATATGATACAAGCATAAAAGTTATTAAATAGGTTGTATAGGATTAACACTGAAGGATTGCAGTGCATGGCAAGAAGAGAGAGAGAGAAGTCATCATCTCTGGAAATTGTATAAGACTGTGGTAAGAAAAGGTTTTAGGACTAGATTGTTTTTTGTTGCAGATTGTATATAATAATGAGTTGCTAGAGGCAGTTGTGAGTGCTTTGTCAGTGAATGAATTGAAGGAAAAGTTCACACTTTTAGGTATTGTGTAAACCATACAGCAATCCCTTGATTAATGCGCTCTTTAAAACAGGTGCATTAATCGAAAACGCACTAATCGAATACAGTAACCTATGGAAAAATGTATAATTCATTTCTCAGATTCTTTTTTGACCCTTAAGTTTTTTTATAAAAGAATTAGGGTATGTCTCAGGGCCTAGTTAAAGGAAAACCATGAAGCCGGAAGACAATAAAACATATTCATAATATAAATTTATTATTCTGCTACTTAACAGAGAATTGAGCTAACGTAGTTCGGCGGGCATTCTGTTTTCTTTTTTTCATACAACTGGTATGGCCCTATTGCCTCTTCTGCAAATTTTACTGGTTCTCTCTTCACCAGGGTCAGTTGCTAAGCATCGCTGCTTAAAAACTTCGATTGTACGAAAAATATTTTCAAATTGTTTCTGTGAAACCTCTTTGGAGTTGCCAGTGATTAAATTTTATTCATATTAACACACGTTAACCACAGTGTAGTAAAACCCTGAAGTTACGTGGTAGGTGGGACCAACAAAAAGCGCGTCAGTCGAATTCGCATAACTCGGGGTATAATTTTCCATGTAATTGATATATACAAACATACAATTGGGACCAAAGGTTTACAAAAACACCTATATTTTTTAAGAAATATAATCATAATTGTAGTTTTTCGTACATAAAAAAAAGAAAGTTATTTCGATGTCGATGGTTTCATAAAATCTAATAGATTCGTCTGATGGCATAATGTATTTTTATTGTCAAGCAAAATTTCTTCATAGCAAGTTAATGATTTTTTTATTCCTTGCCTTGTGGCTATAATTCATTCCTCGTTAGAATTTATGTCCTCCAAAATCTGTAAACCTTTCTTTTATGATTGTTCTTACTGTGGATTTCTCTAGATCGAACTTCTTTGCTAGCTCACAAATTTTCATTCCGCCTTCAAAATCCTTAATAATGTTGAGTTTTGTTTCCAAATTCAATGTTTTCCTTTTCTTGCTAGCTGTAGAAGAATCGGACTTGCTTCTTTTGGACAACATTATTATTTTTTATGTGATAAAATTTTTATCAAGAACAATCGCAAGGTTTGTAGACTATAAAAATCGTGTATGAATGGAGACCGCACGAAACACATCAGTGCTTGTTCACAGCATGTGCGACACTGGCGAATGTGACCGGCACCTGAAAGATACGACTAGTGGTGAGGTGTGAAGCGGGACGGGAATACGTACATATAAGAAACCACGTAACTCCGGATTCGCGTAAGTCGGGGTATGACTGTAGTAGGTTTTTCATTACATAAATATTTCGTCCTAGGTATCTTAGGACGAAATATTTACGTAATAAAAAACCTACTACCGTGGTTCACGTGTGTTAATTATAGTCACGAATTCTCCACAGGTTTCTCTATATAATCAAATTTTATTCAAATTCTTCAGGATCTGTCCACTGTGCATTTAAATTTAGCAGGTAGGAATCATTCAACTTCTTAGAATGAGATTTAATTAACCTAGATTCATTTGAAAAGACTCTAAAATCATTTGCACAATGTGGAAGAATGTGCTTCCAAACGGCTCGCATATTGCTAGCAGTAATTTCCTTCGACTTTGCGACTTTATAACCAGGCTGAGATTTCTCTGATTTGGCTAGAAAAGTCTTGGAAGGCATTTGCTTCCAAAAAAAAAGGCCAGTTTCATCGACATTAAATATTTGTTGATCACAATAGTCCCCTTCTTACACAATTTTCTTCAAAATCTCTGGATATCTCCTTATCTGCAATTGCAGCTTTGCCTGTGATTAGAACATTATGTAGGCTATTTCTCTTTTTGAAACGCTCAAATCACCCAGCACTAACGTGGAATTCTTCTTCTTTTCCATCACTGATAGCCCTTTCTTTCCAGGTAACAAAGAGACAATGCTTTTGATTTAATAACACCAGTGTTTAGCGGGATCCGTTTTTGGTTACAATCTTCGATCCATGTAAAAAGAAGTCTCTCTAATTCAATCATGATAATACTGTAATTTCGAGTGCATGCATGATGAACTTGAAGCAGCCTTACCTTTCTCTTTGTATTCAGCAGTTGATTCACCCATTTTTTGTGTTCTTGTCCTATCTTTGCTCTGGATTCACCTTGTTCATTTTTCTTTATTATTTCAAATTTTTCTTCCAATCAGATTACTTTTCGAATCATTTTCACATTTCTGTTTTTTGCTCACTAATTCTTTTACTCATGATTAAAGGTTAGGAAAATAATTTAAAATAAAAAAGTACGGAAAACAATTGCATGAGATATGATCAGCAAAATGCTATGTAAACCAGACGACATAAATTTTGGTAAATTTGAAACATAGTGTACATGGAAATAGTGTAGTATGCCATTAAAAAATAACTTTGTAAAATGTTTCAAATCGGTAACTAATTTATTTCATCCTGGTGAGTGATTTTTTAAAATAGTCAGCCATAAAAAATGTATAGATCAAAAATGTTTAAAATCTGTGACATTTATTTTTAAGATGTATATAGGCACACTAATCGAATTTTAGAAGCGCACTAATCGAATTTGGGTATCCAAAAAAAGTGACTCACTAATCGAGGGATTACTGTAGTTATGGGTTGTCCACAATGAGTGTTTACCTATGGATATGCCCAAGAAATAATGTTAATAATAACAGGGTTAACTCATTTCAGTCAGGAAAGAATTCTGTAGTAGCAATGCTCTTCTTCTTCTTCTTCTGCAGCTTATGCCACTTAAGTAGGGTCGTTATTTTTAGTGAGCCTCCTCAACATCCTCCTGTCTTGGGCTGTAACCACATCCAAGTTCTTCATCCTCAAGTCCTCCTCAACCAGCTCCCCTCCATCTCTTCTTTGGCTGCCCATTCATCTGCATGACCTTTCTTCCCACATACTCGTCCTCCCTCCTCATCACATGACCAAACCATCTCAACCTTGCCTCCTGCATCTTCACTCTTAAGTTCGTAACTTTCACCGTTCCCCTTACATAGTCATTTCTCAGAAAATCCTTTCTGGTCATACCATACATCCACCTAAGCATTCTCATCTCCACTTCTTGCATCCTGCTGATGTTATTTTTTGTCAGGGCCACGTTTCCATAGCATACGTCATAGCTGGTCTCACTACAGTCCTGTAGATTTTGCCTTTCAGATTGATCGGCACCATCTTATTGCAAGCACTCCAGCCATCTCTCTCCAGTTCCTCCATCCAGCTTGTATCCTGTATCCCACTTCCTTCTCAGCCTCTCCATCCTCTTTCACTGTTGAACTACATATCTAAAGTCTCTAACCTTCCTGATGACATTTCCTTGCAGTTCCATCTCTTGGTTGCCATCCAATTTGCAACACATATACTCTGTCTTCTAATCAGTCTCATACTTCTCTCTTCCAGTACTTTCCTCCATCATTCCAGTTTAGCTGCCGCTTCTTCTCTTGATTCTGCACACAGCAAAATGTCATCTGCATACAACATTGTCCAAGGCTTCTCTCACCTCCTCCGTCACCACCTCCATCACAATATTAAATAGGAACAGACTTAATGCTGACACCTGATGCAAACCAACTGTCACTTGAAAACTTTCTGTCTCTCCCAGGCAGATCTGAACTCCTGTCTTCACATTTCTGTACATCTCCTGCACCAACCTGACATACTTCTCTGGTACCGTCTTCTCCCTCCAGACTTCTTGCCTTGTCACTGTATCGTACGCTTTCTTCAGATCAATAAACACTAGATGTAGCTCTCATTGTTTCTCTCGAAACTTTTTTTGCTGTAACTCAAAGATAGCATCTGTCATCACTGGACCAGGCATGAAGCCAAATTACTCCTTTGCAATCGCCATCTCCTGTCTCAGTCTTCCATCAAGAACCCTTTCTAGGATTTTCAATGTGTGGGACATCAACTTTATTCCACTATAATTCTTATAGTATTGTGCATCCCCTTTACCCTTGTAGATAGGGATAAGAGTACTTTCCCTCCACTCCTCGCTTATATTTTCCTGTTGGCAAACTTTTATGAACAGATCCCACAGCAGGTCAATTACCTCTTTCCCCCAGTGCCTTCCATGCCTCCACTGGGATCTTGTCAGGGAAATGTTAGTTATGTTCAAACCACTTTACTAAGACTTCATTTTTTTTAATCAAACTATTGATTTTTAAAAAAGTTGCAGAAATTTATTTGAATTTTAAAAATATGAAAATTTGAAGATTTAACTACTATACCTACTTTTGAATATTTATTTTCTTCAGAAATTCTTTTATATATTCTACTCTTTCCAAAGAGGAGTAACGAAATACACCTGGTTTATAGACTGGGAAATCTGTAAAACATTAATCAATTAGGAGCACAATAAAAGACATTTTTCATCATTTTATTTTATTTTTTGTTTATTTATTTGCCAGAAAATATATTGATTGATCACAAGGCTTGTTGGAATCAGAGTAGATAACATGGCAGCCTAAGTAAAATGGTGTAGAGAAAGCATGTGAAATGGGTGGCAAAGGAAACAATGCAACTCATCATAAGAAAGTGTGTGAGAATGAAAATGAAAAAAAAAATCACTGACAGTGAAAAATGACAGTGAGTGCAAGTAGTAGTATGATAACATGCAGGGACTGATGGAATAAGAGCATGTGCAATTGACAAGAAAATAGTGAAAGATAATGATAGCAAAAAAATGACATAAGATTTGAAAGTTGAGTTCAAGAAGTTGAGACAAGAGATGAAGCAGATGTAGAGTGAAATGAAAATATATACAAATGAAACCACACATATCTACAAATGAAAACAATTGTAGATATGTGTGGAAGACTGAAATAAATGATGTCTGAATGAAAGTGTTAACAAAAGATTTGTGAGTCGCATTGTATGGGAATTTGATTATTAGAGGTATGTGGAACAAGATGCACAAGTTTCGTTTTCTGGGAGAAGAATGAATAGACTGATTGAGACAATGGATATGAATAAGAAAGCAAAACAGTTAATAGTAGTATGAACTAATGACTTGACTGGGAAAAAGAAGAATGTAAAGCTGAATATCAGAAGTTATTGAGAAAAGTAAAAGATAATAGTGTGATAAGAAAGGTAATCAGTAAGTTGCCTCCAGATATGACAGTGGTGAGATGAGGCAGAGAGCAAGGATTGTGAATGATATGTTAGCAGAAATGTTCGAAGAAAAAGGAGTGTCATTTGTGAATGTGTGGGGCAAGTTTGAAGGACGAATGGAATTGTATAAGTCATGGACCATTTGAATGGTTTTGGTATATCATTTGGAGAGGTTGCTGCTGGAAGGGAGAGTAACGAGTTCAGAGAATGCAATGTGAGAGGGTTAGAAGCAATGGAGAAAAGATTACAGATGGAGGGATTGAAGTGATGTTTATGAATGGAAAAGTGGCTAGCATGAGTGTAGAGAATGAGAGCGAGTAAGTATGCACGACAGACAGGGAAACAGGGGAGACCTCAGGATGGACAGGAAAAGTGTGAGTTAATAAGAAAGGAAAGGGATAGCTTGAGATTTGGGGAAAGGGGGTAGGGGACAGTCAGGTTTGAAGAGGGATAGTGAGATGGGTAATGAGAAAGATGATTGGCTCAAGGAAAGCATGGAGAAGTCACATCTAATAAGTGATATCAGTCAAACTTGTTATAGATCCAGAAATGAACTGTTGTATTTGTATAAGAATGCTGGAAGTATCAGAACCAAGGGGAACAAAACCTTTGCAATGATTTGGTCTGTTCACCCAAAAATTGCTGGAATAAGTGAGATGTGAATGTCATCCTGAAAGGAATACAGATGGAAGGGTATGATATTTTTTTATGAAGACAGAAAAGTAAAACAGGAGATAGAGTGCTGTTGATAATAGAAAAGGAGTGAAGGTCGAGAAAACAAGGAGGAAATAGTGGAAGTGGTGAGACAGTATGGTATGAGACAGAGGTGAACAGAATGAAATACTTAATCAAATGTTGCTGTAAACCTAGTAATGTGAAGGGTAGTGACCATTAAATGTATAAGTAAATTAGCCAAACAAATTGGAAAAAGGAATTTTAATTATGAAAATTAGACTGGGATCACAAGATAACATCTGGTAATAAAGAAAATTAATTTCTCAAGTTTTTGAGGGACAACTACCTGAGGCAGTATGTAACAGAGGATACAAAATGATCAAGGATCATAAATTTGATCATCTCATCAGATGATATCATTATAAATGAGGTGTCATATCTCCCTCTGGTGTGAGTGTGATTGTGAAATCATTATCAGGGTGGTTGAGCCACATGAGAACTTCTGCAAGAAAAAATATATGTGGAACTACATATATTATTTCATGGCTGATAATTATGAAAAGTTCAGGAGACAGCTTGCAGCTGTCACATAAAATGATTTGGGTAGAAAGGAGATCAATGCTACTTGAGTGATATTCAAGAATTATCTAGTAAAAGCAATGTCTAAATGTATTCTGAGTGTCAGAAGGTTAAATAAGGTAGATGCAAGATGAAAAAAAAAAAAAAAAAAAGGAATTCTTCTGAGTCAGCAGAAAAAAGAATAACACTGGCTGAACAAAATAATAAAAGGATAACTGTTACACATGATATAATTATTTCATTCTTGCAGAAGTGACATCATGCAGAGTTTGAAAGCAGTGAAAGGGAACTAGGAGAGACTGACTGTTACTTAACAAAGAGGTATACAAGGGTGATCTGAAAAGTTCTTGGCCTAACAATGAAAAAATGAATTTATAATTTCAAAATTTTTTTTTTTCAACATAATCTCCCTTAAGACTAATACATTTATTCCAGCGATACTCCAGCATCCCTGTAGTGGTTCTCAGTAAGATCTGTAAAATACCCGTCTACAGCTGCAATCACCTCTTGATTTAAAGAAAAACACTGTTACACCTGATATCTTGAGAATATAATATTCTCAGTTATCATGGTGTAACATGAAAAATAAATAACATAAATAAAAACTCCTGCATAAAAGGAATAATTTAATGAATAAAATATTCTTGCATCCAGTATAAATTGAGTAAAATGTCAAGGTCTATTGTTTAGTTAAAATAGCAAAAGAAAAGAATGTATTAACAGGTATTATGACTAAACAAGGAATTCGTATTAAATAAGTGGCTATCTAAGAATTAATGTTGTAATGCGATTAAGAATGAAAGAGTTAAGTACATAAGTAGAAAAGAATGACTCATGGAATATGCTATGAGAGAGGCTACAGATTAAGCATTAAGTAGAATTCTGAGAAAGGTATTTGAAAGGGGTTAAGATAGAGGCTAACAAGAGAAATAATGGAATATCGCTTAGGGCCTATACCCGGATAGAAACTTCGTTACGAGTTGCCGATCAAAATGACGTATGGCGGCAAAATGCTACTCAATTGGTAGACAGACGAAAAACAAGTAGGAGGCGGGAGAAAGAAGTAAGAAAGGGCGCCGTTAGTGCAGCAGCTATAAAAGGGTTGGTAACCCCCCCTCGAGGCTCAGAGAAGAGAGTAGGCTTGTGGCTTTTGGGAGAAAACGTTTAGATAGTCAAGGAGGCTTTAGACCTTTTTGCCTTTTGCCAGAGGAGAAGAAACGTTTGGATAGTCGCGGTGGTTTTAGTTTGGTTTTCTAGTGGATTTCACGGTGTTCCTGAGTGGACAGATATGGCTTATATCCTCATGCCACAACAAGGAATCGAAGGTGAGCGGGAAAGCTATTCCCGTATTCCTATGTAGAAAGCGAAATATACCATAGAGTCATAGGAAGCTGTGAAAATATCGATGTCCTCGTTTTGGATAGTACAGCCGACGGCGCAGATGTTTATATAGCCCTGAATTGCAAGAAGTTATGCAAGCAAGTTCGTTCAGTACAAGGTAAAGGCCCGTAAGTGAAGCTAAAGAAAGGTATTGTGAATTTTGTCTTATGTTAACTAGAAGTTGTATGTGATAGGTACCATTGTCATAATACGGAACTGTTAAAGTGATTAGGGAGAAATTATAATAGGACTTTAGAATTTGACAGAGAGTGTTAAAAGTAAGCTAGCTAGTGTTG
Source organism: Typopeltis vanoorti (assembly GCF_054136105.1). Taxonomy (NCBI): domain Eukaryota; kingdom Metazoa; phylum Arthropoda; class Arachnida; order Uropygi; family Thelyphonidae; genus Typopeltis; species Typopeltis vanoorti. The sequence continues at coordinate 34,980,658 of NC_143573.1, forward strand.
ATAATTTGTGAATAATTAATTGTCCTAAGAATCTTGAGCGCCTACTATATTGTAAAAGGAGAGTTAATGACATAGTTGTGTGTTAATGAAGTAAATGGTTTTGTTAATATTGAGTTTGATTAGTGTGAATTGAGTAATCAAGCAGCCTGAGGAATTTGAATGCCTAGTGTGATGTGTAGAAAATCGGAATTGTCATAAGTATGTGCTAGAGTAGTTAATGATTTTGTCAGTGTACTTGAAGTTGAACAATCTAATAGTGTGTGGTAATCTAATTTGTCCATGTTAAGTGAATTCATGTTTTGTATGAAATTTTGTGGCGGCATGATCGTAGTAACTTTTGACGAATCATAGCCCAACTACTTGTATTAAGCTAATTTTAGTGTGTAAGTAATTTAGTTGAGTATTTTGATATGTACCATGTTTAGAGAAATAATAAACCTTTTGTTTAATGATAAAAAAGTTGTCTGATATTGCTAATCCAATGCACCGCTTAGAAACATTCGAGCCTAATCACGCGGGGAATTAATGTTAAGAAACGGGAAGTTTAAGGAATTAATGTTGAGTAACAAGAAATAGTGTCACGACTGCAATAGTTACACTTTCAGATATTTGAGTTCCTTTTCTCTGTTTATGTATAAAATATCTTAAACTAAATATCCCAAAGGGCGCAATTAAAATACAAATTCTAGGGATACTACGGGAACAATAACTCAGATATTAGTAGGAATTTTGGTGATGTCTTGAAAGTAGAAGTTAGAAGAATATAGACGAAGGCAATTTGTAAGACAAACAAAATCGTAAGATAGGGACATAACAAATGGCACAGTCGACAGGATGTATTTTAGCTAAAAAAATCTAAAATATAAGCTATTTACAATAAGTTGGTTTTGGTAGCAGATCAGAAAACTAAGAGGTACAAATTAAGTTAAGTTTTGTTGAGAAATTTTGAGAATTGACTAGTGTAAATTGGATGCAAGTATGACTGAACCCTCCAGTAGTTTAAACATGGATAACAGCGAATTTTTTAGGTATATTAATCCACAGCAAGTGTTCCCACAATTTTCGGGTGAAGAAACAGATGACGTTCTAAATTTTTTTAGTTATATAGAAGAGCTTAGAAAAGTTGGAGGATGGACTGATTTTCAGTTGCTAGTCCTACGCAGAAGTAAACTGGTGGGAAAGGCTAAAGCTTTCCTGTATTCTTCCCCTATTCTTAAGGAAACCCTGGATTACTCCCGATTTAAGTCAGTCCTAATTTCTGAGTTCTCAAAACTAGGAAGCTTGGGACCTAACTTATGGAAGCTCCAGAGGTGTTCTCAGGAAGAAAAGGAAAGTGTGGCTGAGTTCCATAACAGGTTACTGACGACAGCTGGTACCCTAAGTGTCAATAGTGAAGAAAAACCTCACTTGGACTGGGCTATTTTCCAACAATTCAGGCAGGGAGTCAGACCTGAGTTGAAAGAAACAGCATTCGATAAGACTCTATCTAATTTAAGAGAATGTTACGATGCTGTAAAGGAATGCGAACAATTGCTCGGAGACCTTCGTCCCGCACATGTTCAGGCGTCAGTGAATGTGATTGAAGAGAAGAAGGTATTTGAAAGAGAGCAGAGACATAGTAAAGAGAGTAAGAAAGAGAGAGACAAATCAAGGACAAGAGTGAGACGAGAAAAGGATAATGGGCAAGAGATAAACAATTTGACAGAGTCTAGTATTGATTCAGATAAGATAAGAGATATTGTAAAGCAAGAGATCGAGATACTCCACAAGCCCCTTATGGATAGGTTAGATGAGGTAATGAAACAATTAGGAACATTATCTGTCAGAACCCCAGAGCCAAATTGTAGCAAAACTGAGGAAACAATTAAGTTGGTTAGAGAAGTAGTTGAGCGCCTGCAAAGACCCCTCTAGATAGAGTAGACTCAGTTATGCAGAGATTATCTGAAATTGTACCTCAACAAGAAACAGTTATTTTCCAGAATCAAGAAAGAGCTAATGAGCCTAGAGACAGAAGGGAGCCTCCTAGATGCTTCAATTGTAACGAAATAGGGCACTTTGCTCGTTTCTGTTTTAGAAATAGGAGATCCCCCATGAATAATAATAGATATGAGTCGAAGTTTGGGAAAACTCCTCGTAATTATGTAGATAGGCAGAGAAATCACGAACAAAGAAAGACGGATATGATAATTAAGGGTAAGATACAAGGTTTGCATTGTGATGTATTGCTAGATACGGGTTCACAGGCTTCTATCATATCGGATCATTGTTTTCAAAGAATAAAATCCCATGGATGGCGAGGCATTTCTAGATTAAAGAAACCGATCAGATTATTGGGGATTGCGACCTCTAGTGTTTACGTAAATAAGAAGGTTAGAGTGAAATTGTACTTACCTGAGTTTAATATGTGTGTTTGGCAGGAATTGTTGGTCCTCCCAAGGACATCTCGCCCAAGCTCACAAATAATTTTAGGAATGGGATTTCTAGAGAAGCATAATTTCTCATGCGACTTCTCTCGTAATGAAATGTTCCTAACCGGAAGAAAGCGGTCAGGTAAAGAGAGAAACAATAAGGTAAGGAAGTTTAGAGAATCACATCAAGACAGGATGAAGGATGAGACTAACGTAGTACAGAGTGTACAGTCTAAGAAGGATAATGAAGAAGGCATTGATAGTCATACTGATTTTTCATTAACTTCAACATCCAAAGACAACAGCCAGATGGAGACTCACCTCATAACGAACGTAAAAGTAATAGATGATCAAAGTGTAGGGGAAAAGAAATTAGAGGAAAGTAGTCAGGAAAAGATCGATGTTAACTTAATAGAGAGATTTGAAAGGTCTAGAGATTTGAAAGGTTTCTTTAAATACTCAAGGTGGAACGTAAATAGGAGAAAAGAAGAAAATGTACAATCTAAGAGGCAGTTTATTTATGCAGATTTCTTATGTTTCATATTTAAACTTAGAAGGACTATAAGTGAGTGGTTAGTTTGTGATTTACCTCTTGCTATGAAGGCTGCACGCATACTCACTGATTGTACAAGACTTGTAAATTATTATAGTCAGGAGGAAAGTAAAAGAAAGAAAAAGGGGGAAGAGGTACACCTCAAAGGAAAAAGAAATTTCTCTTAAAGAAATTTTTTTGTTTAAAGGGGGGACCTTTGTTACACCTGATATCTTGAGAATATAATATTCTCAGTTATCATGGTGTAACATGAAAAATAAATAACATAAATAAAAACTCCTGCATAAAAGGAATAATTTAATGAATAAAATATTCTTGCATCCAGTATAAATTGAGTAAAATGTAAATGTCTATTGTTTAGTTAAAATAGCAAAAGAAAAGAATGTATTAACATGTATTATGACTAAACAAGGAATTTGTATTAAATAAGTGGCTATCTAAGAATTAATGTTGTAATGCGATTAAGAATGAAAGAGTTAAGTACATAAGTAGAAAAGAATGAGTCATGAAATATGCTATGTGAGAGGCTACAGATTAAGCATTAAGTAGAATTCTGAGAAAGGTATTTGAAAGGGGTTAAGATAGAGGCTAACAAGAGAAATAACAGAATATCGCTTAGGGTGGGCCTATACCCGGATAGAAACTTCGTTACGAGTTGCCGATCAAAATGACGTATGGCGGCAAAATGCTACTCAATTGGTAGACAGACGAAAAACAAGTAGGAGGCGGGAGAAAGAAGTAAGAAAGGGCGCCGTTAGTGCAGCAGCTATAAAAGGGTTGGTAACCCCCCTCGAGGCTCAGAGAAGAGAGTAGGCTTGTGGCTTTTGGGAGAAAACGTTTACATAGTCAAGGAGGCTTTAGGCCTTTTTGCCTTTTGCCAGAGGAGAAGAAACGTTTGGATAGTCGCGGTGGTTTTAGTTTGGTTTTCTAGTGGATTTCACGGTGTTCCTGAGTGGACAGATATGGCTTATATCCTCATGCCACAACAAGGAATCGAAGGTGAGCGGGAAAGCTATTCCCTTATTCCTATGTAGAAAGCGAAATATACCATAGGGTCATAGGAAGCTGTGAAAATATCGATGTCCTCGTTTTGGATAGTACAGCCGACGGCGCAGATGTTTATATAGCCCTGAATTGCAAGAAGTTATGCAAGCAAGTTCGTTCAGTACAAGGTAAAGGCCCGTAAGTGAAGCTAAAGAAAGGTATTGTGAATTTTGTCTTATGTTAACTAGAAGTTGTATGTGATAGGTACCATTGTCATAATACGGAACTGTTAAAGTGATTAGGGAGAAATTATAATAGGACTTTAGAATTTGACAGAGAGTGTTAAAAGTAAGCTAGCTAGTGTTGATAATTTGTGAATAATTAATTGTCCTAAGAATCTTGAGCGCCTACTATATTGTAAAAGGAGAGTTAATGACATAGTTGTGTGTTAATGAAGTAAATGGTTTTGTTAATATTGAGTTTGATTAGTGTGAATTGAGTAATCAAGCAGCCTGAGGAATTTGAATGCCTAGTGTGATGTGTAGAAAATCGGAATTGTCATAAGTATGTGCTAGAGTAGTTAATGATTTTGTCAGTGTACTTGAAGTTGAACAATCTAATAGTGTGTGGTAATCTAATTTGTCCATGTTAAGTGAATTCATGTTTTGTATGAAATTTTGTGGCGGCATGATCGTAGTAACTTTTGACGAATCATAGCCCAACTACTTGTATTAAGCTAATTTTAGTGTGTAAGTAATTTAGTTGAGTATTTTGATATGTACCATGTTTAGAGAAATAATAAACCTTTTGTTTAATGATAAAAAAGTTGTCTGATATTGCTAATCCAATGCACCGCTTAGAAACATTCGAGCCTAATCACGCGGGGAATTAATGTTAAGAAACGGGAAGTTTAAGGAATTAATGTTGAGTAACAAGAAATAGTGTCACGACTGCAATAGTTACACTTTCAGATATTTGAGTTCCTTTTCTCTGTTTATGTATAAAATATCTTAAACTAAATATCCCAAAGGGCGCAATTAAAATACAAATTCTAGGGATACTACGGGAACAATAACTCAGATATTAGTAGGAATTTTGGTGATGTCTTGAAAGTAGAAGTTAGAAGAATATAGACGAAGGCAATTTGTAAGACAAACAAAATCGTAAGATAGGGACATAACAACACTGACCAGCAAGGAAGAGTTTTAGTTTTGGAAAGATATAAGTGAGAGGGAGCCAAATCTGGGGAATAGGATGGATGTTCCAACAATTCATAGTGCAGATTCCTTAATTTTCCCATTGCCAAAACACTTTTGTGGGCAGGCATTGTCCTGATGAAAGATGATTTTTTTCTTCTGCAAACCGGGTCTTTTCTCACGAATCTTTTCGTCAGGTGTGGTTAAGAGATCATAATAATCCTGGGTTATTGTTTTACCATTTTCAAGATAATTAATAAACAAAATTCCTTCAGCATCCCAAAACAGCGATGCCATGACCTTTCCTGATGAATGGAACTGACTTTGTCTTTAGCGCTGAACAACTGGCTTCTGTCCACTGTTTTGACTGCTGTTTGGATTCTGGTGTGTAATGGATCCAAGTCTCATGCATAGTAATAAATTGACACATAAAATCAGTTTTATTCCTGTTAAAACGCTCCAAGCACTGTTCAGAGATTTTCGTGTGAGTGCTTTTTTGATCTTCTGTGAGCACGTGTGACATCCATCTTACGCAAAGCCTTTTCATTTGCAATTCTTCATGCTAAATATATCCTACACGTTCTTTTAAAATGCCTATAGTCTCAGCAATTTCATGCACTTTGACTCGCCGGTCATCCACTTGATCAATGATTTCGGGTGTTGTTACACTTTTTGGACATCCTTCACATGGATCAACTTCAAGGCTAGTACGACCATGTTTAAACTCGGCAGACCATTTCTTAATTGTCGAAAATAAAGAACAAGAGTGCCCATAAACTTTTATGAACTTTGAATGAATTTCTTTTGGTGTTAAACCTTCTTTTACAAAGAATTTTATAACCGCAAAAACTCAATTTTATCCATTTCAACGGATCAGACAACACTTTTGCTTCAGACAGCTGTATAAAGCAAACTACTTGATAGAATGACTTGCAATTTTGCATGGATGCTTATGATAGATGAACCAACTTAGAAAAAAAAATTGTGCTAATAGTGCTGCCATCTATGGTTGGAGCCGAGAAATTTTCAGAACACCCAAGTATGTTAGATTACATGAGGACTAAGATAAAGCTCTGTTAGAGGCAGGGACAAAGGTATGTTTTCTCAATTATTATTATTATTATTATTATTACTGGTTCTCCCCTGATCTCCCACTATTCTCTGTAAAACTTCTCCAGCATTGATCCTATAACACCCCTTATCAACTTGTAGAGCTCTATCATATCTCCCCTCTTCCTTCTCTCCACCAGACTCTGCAAATTACATCTTCTCAATCTTTCCTCATACTCGACATTCCAGAGGTCAGAAACTACCTTAGCCAGTCTCCTTTGAACCCTTTCCAACATCTCTTCATCCTTCTGAAAACTCAGTGACCAAATCTGGGCACAATAGTCCATGTGTGGTCTAATCAAAGCCTTATACAACAAGAACAAGAATCTCCCTACTTCTACACTTCAATTTCCTCCGCATCATTCCCAGAAGCCTTTTTGTTGTCTTCACAATTTTGGCGATGTGTACCCTAAATTTTAGATCCTTATCCACTATCACCCCCAGATCTCTTATTTCCTCTAGCTCCAACAATATATTCTCACCAAGCATAAATTCTGCATCCCATCTTTGTTTTCCAAATTTTAAAATCTTACATTTTGCAACATTGAACTTACATCCCCATTTCTGTGCCCAATCACTCAATCTATTCACGTCTTCCTGTAAGGCCACAACATCTTCACTATACTTCATGGTTCGTCCCAACTTTGCATCATCTGCAAACAACTGAATATCTCCATCCAAATCTTCACCTATATCATTAATATACAAGTTAAACAGTAATGGACCTAAAACAGACACCTGAGGCACTCCACTAGTGACTTTCCTTTTCCTGGATATCGCTCCCCCATACACAACTTGGTGATACCTATCAGATAACCAGTCTCCAATCCAATGCACCAATCTAATATCCAACCCCATCTGCTCTAGTTTGACTGTCAACCTATCATGAAGTACTCTATCAAAAGCCTGTGCGAAATCCAAGTATATTACTGTGTATCCTTTTCCTCTGTCCAAGGAAGCAGTCACTTTATTGTAATAAGTAAGTAGATTACTAAAACATGACCTCCCTTCAGCAAATCCATGCTGTCCATCAAAGATAATACCATTGTTATCAACCCAATTCTGGATCCTAGTTCTCACAAGCTTCTCCAACAACTTAACCACAACACCTGCACACAGATAGGCCTATAGTTTGATGCTTGAGTTCAATCACCTCCTTTATGAAGTGGCACAAGCTTGCCCTCCTTCCATTCCTTAGGAACTTTACCGAGTGCAAGACTCATATTAAAAAAATATGTCAAGGCAGGCGTCAACTCCCTGGCACATTCTTTCAGAATACGTGGTGATATATTATCAAGTCCCACAGCCTTATTAACATCTAGTTTACTCAACTCCCCATACACCTCTTGCTCACCTACAGTCAGTCTTTCCTCCCCATCATCAACTGCTCTCAATCCCTCCATGAAGTCACATTCACAAGATTGAAAGATCTTTATGAACTGCTCATTAAGTATCTCCACCACACATTCTGCATCAGCTGTCTTTATACCATTTTCTCCAATCAATGTCATCCTTCTATAATTATTCTTTCTTTTGCTGGCTACATATCGAAAGAATTCCTTAGGATTATTTTTGGCTTCATTAGCCAACTGCTGTTCATACCTCTCATTAGCTACCCTCACTAACCAAGTCACCCTCCTTGCTTGGTCTTTGTAGACCTCATGGAATTGGTTATTTCCACTTCTCTTATACTGCCCTTTTCTCTCTATCACATGCTTAATCTCTTTATTCATCCATCTCACACCCACCTTATTTAACCTTCTCACCCTTGGAATACATTTAGACATTGCATCTACTAAACAGTTTTTGAAAATCCCTCCCCCCCAAGCTGCATTGATCTCTTTTCCAGCTAACTCCTCATTCCACGATACACCCTCAAGCTGTCTCCTGAGCTCTTCATAATCACCCCCCCCTTGTAGTTCCACATATACCCTTTTCTCACAGGGGGTCCTCGCACTGCTGGCAACCACCCAGGTAATCACCTCATGGTCACTCTCACCAATTGGTGGATGATTTGACACCTCATTTACAATTACATCCTCTGATAAGATGACTAAATCCAAGACCCTCAATCCTCGTGTGCCCTCTGTTACATACTGTCTGAGGTAGTTATCCCTCAAAAACTCAAGAAACTCATTTTCTTTACTTCCAGTTGCTATCTCATCATTCCAGTCTATATTGTCATAATTAAAATCACCCATAATGATCACCCTTTTCTTATTTACTTGGCTAATTTGATTGTACATTTCATTATCACCACCATCCACATTACTTGGTCTATAACAATATCCCCACCAAGTATTTGATTCCATTTACCTCTATCTCACACCACACTGCCTCAAAACCACTGACACTATTTCCCTCTTGCATCTCCACTTTATATGGACATAACTCTTTCTCTATCATCAATGGCACTCCCCCTCCCTTTTTACCCCCTCTGTCCTCACGAAACACATCATAGCCTTCCATCTCTATTCCTGTTAGGATGTCATTCTCTTCCAACCATGTCTCACTTATTCCGACAATCTTTGGGTGAACAGATGTAATTAGTGCAACCATTTCATCTGCCTTGTTTCTTATACTTCTAGCATTTGTATACAAACACAACAGCTCATTTCTGGATCTACAGCTAGTTCCATTCCACTGGTACTACCACTCACTCAATGTGATCTCTCCATGCTCGACTGGGGCCATTTCCCTTTCTGCTTCTTCATTTTAAAACCCTTTTCAATTCCAACTGTTTCCTCTTGATGCCTGGTCATTCCATTCCTTTCCTGCCTACACATGCTCACCTCCTCTTGGAGCATCCACCTTTCTCATGCTGTGTACCCCTGTCCACCCTCAGCCTCCCCGTTTCCCTGCTCCTCTTGCACACCCATTCTCTCATTTTCTATACTCATACCACTTCTCCATTCATAACCACCTCTTCAATCTCTCCTGTCTTACTCTCCCACATCACTTCCCACTCGATCTGATTCATTCTCTCTATTCACTTCTCTACCTTCCAGCAGCAGTCTCTCCAAGCAACTCACACCATAACCACTCAAATGCAGTCCATCGTTCCCATACAGCTCACTTCATCCCTCAAACTCATTCCACATATTAACAAACTGTACTCCCGTCTCCTCACACATTTCAGCAAGCATATCATTCATAATCCTTGCTCTCCGGCTCATTTCACCACAGTCATACCTAGGCAACATGCTAACTACCCTTCCTGTCACACTATTCTCTTTTATCCTTCTAAGCAGCCTCCTGATTTCCATTCGGACACACTCTTTGTCCTCTCTTAAATCATTTGTACCTATTAATACTATTAACTCTTTTGCTCGCTCCTGCCTCATATCCAATGCCTCAATCGCTCTACTCATTTTAGCACCTGGAAAACATACCTTGTGCATTTTATCCTCCAGCACACCTTTAATGATGGAGTCGCCATACAACGCCACTCGCTCATCTTTCGTTAACTCCTTCATTCCATCATTATTTGTTTTAATAGTATTTACCTGAATTTTCTTAATTTCATTCCGCATCCATTTCATTTCTTGCCTCATCCAATCCAATTCAACTTCCGAATCTCACGACACATTCTCTCTATCATTCAATCTTTCTAACTTTCTAACTCTTGACACCCTCTTCTCACTTTCACTCTCATTCATCCTTCTTTGTTTCCATACTTTCGGTCCAACATGTGTCCAATTTTCGCTATCATTCTTCCCATTTTCACACTCATCTTTCTTTGTTTCTGTTCTTTCAGTCCAACATGCATCAAACTTTCGCTATTGTTAATTCTTTTTTCGCTATCATCCATCCATTCAATTTTTTTCACTTTAGCTTTCTGCATCACGCCATTTCTAGTTTCATTTGTTCTCTCAATTTCGTTTCCTTCCACCACTCTCACCTCACTTTCGTCCCTTTTAACATCCGTTACGGTTTTCAAATCGCTCTTTTTCTTTTTTACTGATTTTTTAACATTTTTTCGCCTCTCTTTTTCACCATCCTTCTCTTTCAAACGTGCACCCATTTTTCCTGCTACAATCTCGCTACTAACACTTTTTATCATCAATTTCATTTTTGCATTCATCAATTCCTCGTTCAGGTCACACTTCACACACACCCTCCTTCCATCCTCACCAAATATCCACAAATCATTTATGTAATCGAAAGAATACATATAACAGACCTCACATTTAACGAAACGACTGAAATCTAAATTAAAGTCGTGGAATGACAATGCCGCCGCCATTTTTGCAGGTTACTAAGTCTAATAATAACGATTTCGTAATTACGTTTTGGCAAAAAAAAATCCCCCACACTATTAAAACTGGTAGCGCACAACGTTTATAGCCTCTCTTACTCAAAAAATTACATATATATATATATATATTTAATTATTCCTAGAAAACTTATCCCGATCAGGAGCTCTTCTTACACATGTCACTGTGCTTAATGCTATCCTGGAACTCAACAATGCCATCCATTACCCTCCAAGGGTATTAATCACCAGATCTCATGGTCGATTCTCCTCAGCCCAATATAGTAAGAGATTATGAATGTTGTTGACAAGAACATATGTGGGTATCAGATGAACCTTCAGATTCTGCCTATAGGTTCAGAAATGCTAGAAATGTATGGGATTTGAATCCTGCATTCTATTCTAGTATCCTTCAGTGTTGGAGTCTATTATCTGTCCAATGTGACAAGAATTGTAGTCATTTGATTCCATTCAAGTTTTTATAGTGAGGAGCTCTTGTTTTAAGAACGAAGAAGAAAATGTTGTGTGCTCTATGAATTAAGGACTGAGGAAATTTGATATATACACGGCCGGTCCGAGAGTATCTGATGCCCCTAGGCAAAGAAAATTTAGGTGCCCCTATACATTGTCTCTATATATTTTTTGTATATATTTTGTCATACTCACAAAAGCACACATACATCTACACATGTGGATATTTATAAAAATAATATCATTATGAACTTATTCAAATTAAGTGGATATTGAATCCAACATTATTTCTTAGCCGAATAAGAAACTCAAAGATAGAAAATCTATCTAAGAGTTTCATGCCGAATATAGAAAGAGAAAACTATAAAGTTCGGCGAGTCCAAGCTTAAGACAACAGGTGATACATGCTGGGCCAACTCGTAATAAAGGTGGAGTAAGCCCTGATCACTATCCTCAGTATTTTCCCATAATGTAAAACACATCTCCTAGGAGATGTATGCTGTTATACATTATGGGAGAAGGTCACTACTCAGACCGGTTTCGACCTTTTTTTGAGTTCTCGTCGTAAATCCTAGATGTAAGATGTAAGAGATGATGTAAGAGAAAGACCAATCAGAGGTCTTATTTCACAAATACTACCAATCAGAATCCCTGCAACTGCAATTCTATGAAAATTCCCACGACATTCTTATACCGCTTTAGAATAAACTGAACTGAATTAACAAGACGATTCTGTGAGAAAATGAATTACGTAATCCCCAACTTCTCATACCTCAGAGAGCTTGCAAAAACAGGGCTTAATCTAAAAATCAACAGAATTTAGCCTATAGGGAATGAAGATAAGAAGTGAGAACAGTCGGATAGTCGCAACCACTGATTGTTAGTTTGAGGGAATACCCTGGAACTTCCCTGCTCATCTTGGGACAGATGCCAGGAGGAAAAATCTCTGCATGCGAGGTTAAGTATACAAAGAGCAGGGGAGGGAAGAAATCGAGAAATAATCATCAGCGAGCACCAGGATGGCCTGGCTTATTTCAGTTTTTTATTAATAATCAAGGTTTTATTAATTTATTCGAAGGTTGTAATTTTTCCCCGAACTATCTAGCAAAATTTGGCGCTGCTAGGCGATAGTCTAGGTTCGCCTAATGATAAAACCAGCCCTATATATTATTATTATTATTATTATTATTATTATTATTATTATTACGGGCAACTCAAGGGAGTCCTTAGACTCATCGAGGGAGGCCCTAAACATCATGTCCATCACAACTATTTGACATTTACACAGTATCTATCATACCTTGCCTTAAACTCATTCACTGTCACAGCATCCACCACAGACTCTGGCAGCCCATTCCACTCATTCACCACTCTAAAAGTAAAGAACCCAGCTCTAACACCCTTACTAACGACACTTTTGTCCAGTTTCCATGGATGTCCCCTAGTCCTCCCACAACCAGCCCTGTTCTCAAAAATATCTTCTGAATTAATCTTATAGAATCCCTTCAGTAATTTGAATGTCTGATTCATATCACCCCTTTTCCACCTATCAACCAATTTCTGCAACCCACAAATCCTCAACCTGTTCTCATAAGGTTCATTCCACAGACTTGCTATCATCTTAGTCACTCGCCTCTGGATCCTCTCAACCTCCTCCCCATCAAGAAGAAACCTAGGTGACCAAATCTAGGCACAGTAGTCGAGATGGGGTCTTATCAAGGCTTAATACAGAGGAACAATAACCTGCTTGTCTCTGCTTGTCAATGTATTCTTCAGCAACCAAGTGATTTGATTAACTGATTTGGCCACTTTTGCAATGTGCCCCCTAAACTTCAACTCCTTATCCACCAACACTCCTAAATCTCGTGCCACATCAATTTCCCGGAGTACAGTTCCACCAATGTAGTAAACTGCTGCTAATCTTTTCACCCCAAAATGTATAATCTTACATTTTGTCATATTAAATTGACATCCATTCTCCTTAGCCCACACCTCCAATCTATCCAAATCATCCATGGTAGGTGTTGCACTGATATGATCATCGGCTTGTCGAGAGCTCCTGAAAAGATTAGTAGTATTTTATGTTATCATTGGCAATTTTACTAGAATTTTACATAATATTGTTTGCTTTTTGTTTTTTGGTGTGTCTGTGCGATTTTTGTGTGTTTTCTGTCTTATTTTAATTATTATTTTTAAGATAAGATAGCGTACATATGGCACCAATAAAAAAAATGGTGGTCAGGTCACCATATTTGTTTAAGAGTTTTGATATAAAAGAGTTTCTGCAATGTGCTGTCTGTGAGATGTATGCTTTGCGAAGAGCAGTGAGAGTCTGGTTAGATGGTGATAGTGGAGTTAGTATGTGCAGAAAGTGTAAGGAGAATGAGGATCTCAAGCATGTTTTGGGTGGCAAGAGTGAGATCGTTAAAGATAGCCAGAATATAGAAATTAGCGATGTGATAAGGAATTGCGAGGTAGTACCAGATAGGTGTGAGAACTTCATTGAAAGTGTAAATGAAGGTAGAAATATAGAACGAATGGATGATTTAATTGATAATGAAAATGGTGAGATAGACGCAAGTAGTGAAATCGCTCAGTTGAGCGGAGCGATACACAGAGCAAAGCGGCAACTAAAGCATATGGAAAAATGTGTGCTGAATATACAGACTAATAAACGGCGAAAGTCTGTTACGAAAAATAATAGAATGTTCGTAAACGTAAATAAAATGAAGGAGCGAGTGCTGTATGGAGATTCGATATTAAGAGGTGTGACAGTTGAGAGTTTGATGAAATAGTACCAGCCAGGTGTGAACATAAAGAATGTCAGCGAATCTATTCGAGTGCAAAAACAGAGGGTGAAAGAGATGATAATCGTGGCAGGAAAAAATGATTTGAAAGACAAAATGGAAATGATAGAGGATGTGAGGGAATTACTTGCGGTAGCAAAAGAGAAGAGTGAGAGAGTTAGGATGGTGAGTATCTTACCGCGGTATGACAGCGAAGTGTTTAGAAGGAGGGCCATAATTGCCAATGACTTTATGCGTGGGTTATGCATCGAGATTGGTGTGAAATTTGTGGATGTGTGGAGTGAATTTGATGGGCGAAAGTATTTATATAAGATGGATGGGGTACGTTTGAATGGAATTGGTGTACGGAGACTTGAAAAAGTGTTGATGAATAAAGTGGAAGTGGATGTACAGACTCAGGGAAACTAGATTTATTAAGGGGGGGGGGTAGATATGCAGACTTTAGGGAGGCAGTTGAGTGTATGAATGAGTATAATATACCCGAGCAAGTACGAAGGACAACAGATCAGAATGGGATAGTTAGTATAAGGCATCAAAGTAGGGATGGGACTAATGGGCTTCTGCAATGCATGTACACTAATGCCAGGAGTATTAGGAACAAGAATAAGAGTTTTTGGCCTTGGTTGGCACTTCCAGGCCACAGGTTGTTGGTATTAGTGAAACATGGCTGACAGAAGACGATAAAGCTAGTGGGATTGAATACGACGGATATAGCGTGTTCAGGAGTGACAAGGAGAATAAAAAGAGGGAAGGAGTGTTATTGATGATAGCTGATGAGTTGCAGCTAAGGAGTATAGAAGTTGTGCTGCAGGATAGAGAAAAGAGCACATTTGAGACTATTTGGTGTGAGATAGAGTCTAGCAGAACAAAATATACAATTGGGTGCTGCTATAGAGCAGGTGATGGAATAGATGGTGAGGATAACATGCATAGGCAAATAGAAAAAAATGAGTGGAAGGAGGGTAATTATTATGGGTGATTTTAATTATGGTAACATTGACTGGAAAGAGGAGAGGGCACATGGAAGGAAGGAATTGGATTTTATGCGGTTATTAAGGGACAACTATCTGCGACAGCATGTAGTGGAAAATACTAGGGGGAAGAGAGTGCTTGACCTAGTAATTGCATCTGAGAATGTGGCTGTAACGAACATGACTATGTTGCCACCAATTGGTGAGGATGATCATAAGGTCATGACTTGGGAGGTGGCTAAAGGAGTGGAATTTACAATTAAGGGAGGGTACATGTGGAATTACTGGGCTGGTAAGTATGACAAGCTTAGAGTGTGCTAAGCTCAGTGCCATGGCATGTAAAACTGGAACGGCTGGATGTTGATAGTGCATGGGAGGTGGTTAAGAAGTGTTTGCAGGAGGCAATGGTTTACTGTATACCAAAAGTCCGAATAATAAATCAAGTAGAGGTTAAATGGATGAATAACACTATTAAGCTTGAGCTGCAAAAAAAGAAACAATTGTGGAGGGAATTTATGGAGAAAGGTGACCAGCAGGTGCAGGAAGAGTATAAAGCTCAGGCCAGGATGGTAACAAGGGTGGTAAGAAAAGCAAAAGCAGACTACAAAAGAAAATTAGCCATGCAGGCTAAAGAGAATCCCAAACAGTTTTTTCAATATGTTGCGATTAAAGGAAAAATGTTCATGGCAGAATGATTTTAAAAAATGCTGAGGGTAGGGAGGTAACCGAATCAGTCGATATAGTGGAATTACTGAGCGAGCACTTTGCAAGAGTATATCATCCAGGTGGTGACATTGCAGGAATGGAAGAACCAACAGCTTATACTGGAATTGAGATGAATGAAGTAGAGGTAAATAGTCTATTACAGATCCTCAATGTCAATACATCTGTGGGATTGGATGGTATACCAGCTCGTGTTGTACGTGAAGTGGCTAAAGAATTGTCAGTGCCCTTGACCATTTTGTTTAATTTGAGCCTCGGGTCTGGATCAGTCCCAATGGGGTGGAAAGAAGGGAAAATAGTTTCGCTGCATAAAGGTGGTTCCAAGGCTGCTGTTGAAAATTACCGGCCAATCAGCATAATATTTATGATAACGATTCCTGATATGATATGATATGATATCGTTATCAAGGTCTTGGAGAAAATAGTCAGGAGGAAAATACAAGATTGGATAGATGAAAATGGGATACTGTATCGGGGACAGCATGGTTTTGTGAAGGGTGGGTCATGCCTCAGTAACTTGCTCACGTATTATAACACAGTGACAGCTGAACTGGATAAGGGTAATGGGTTTACAGTGATTCTACTGGACCTTGCTAAGGCCTTTGACAGGATACCACATGGAATTCTAATCAGTAAATTGCAGCATATGGGGATGGATATAGGGTTGGTGAGATGGATAGGAGGATAGTTGACAGAGAGATATCAGAGAGTGGTTTATTCAGGAGTAGAGTCCACAAGACAGCCTGTGACTAGTGGTGTGCCACAAGGATCTGTTCTTGGACCACTGCTGTTTAATTTGTTCATTAATGATATAGGATATCATACATACATGCATACATTATATATATACAGGGTGTTCGGGATAAATTTGACATATTTATAATTAATTATATTTTTCCGTAAGTTACATGTATTAACACACACTTCTCTTCATTTAAAAGTTTGGACCCTTCTTCATTCATATACAAGATGTCAGAAAGGATGGATAGCTGGAACCCACCTGAATCATGGAAGAGAATAACTTGTATCATGATGATTCGTGCCCGCCATCAAAATAAGGATATTACGACTGCTGCCCAATGCTCCCTGAATACAGTAAAAACAATCAGGCATGAACTAGAGACTTGCAATGGTGACTACGAGGATGTAGCAAGAAGAAAGATCCCTAGCAGACGATCTGATTGCGTTTGTACAGCAGAATTCCTCGCAAATCTGCAGGAACAGGTGTTGAAGAACCCTGGCATTGGAATTCGGGCTTTGTTCGTGGAGTTGCTAACTGTAGTCAAGCCCTGGATAACAAGGGTAGCCAATGGTAGGCCGTATGTATGGCAGCAGGATTCGGCCCCTTGCCACACCTCTGGGAAAAGTCAAAAATGGTTGTCTGAAAATTTCTACGACTTCACCAGTCCAAATGTTTGGCCTCCAAACTCCCCAGACCTTAACCCCATGGATTATTTTGTATGGGGCGCAGTTGAAAAAGACACCAATCGCACTTCCAGTAATACAAAAGCCCAGTTAATGGATAAAATTAAAACAGTTTTTGCGGCCCTTCCCAGGGAGACTGTAGCATCAGCTTGTTCGAGGTTCCGAAGCAGAATTGAAGCTGTGATCGATGCTAATGGTGGTTATTTTGAGTAAATCTTGTTGATAGTATTGTAATTAACTCTGCCTGTAATGTTTTTTTGTCAATTCATTAAATTTAATAGATACAAAGAAGATTTTCTTTTTCCTTACGAAACTGTCAAATTTATCCCGAACACCCTGTATATATATATAATGTGCATATGTCGTATATATGCCAGTAAACGTACATTTCTGATATGTACTGGGTTTACAAAATACCAGAGGACATGCAGGTAAGTTAGATACTCCCAGAAATCTTAACCATGGTGAACTAAAGACATGAATACAGGATGTCGATTTGATGTATTAAGGTTGTTAAGTTCATTTTCAGAATGCCACCAAATTGCAAATATATCAACATAGCAGATCCAGAAAGTGGGTTGAAGATGAAATTGAAAATAAAGTATCTTCTAGATGTGTTAGATAATAATCAGCCAATGGTGGAGACAGAGGATGCTCGGCAGCTGTATACTCACTTCATTTATAGATCCTATTTTCCCAGCTAAACTATCCTAATTGTAAAACAAATTTGAATATCTTCATATAGAATGCAAAGTGTTCCATATAAATATGATGATTTCTATAAGTCAAGGAGTTGTTAGTGAACAGAGAAAAACAATGTCAAAGCTGATTAAAATATCCAACATTTATATGGAAATATCATTGATTTTTCTCAAGAAAATGTGGCGAATTCTTGATAAATAATCTACATTGATCGATGTACTCAACATTTTTTTTTCACAATAAGTCTCATAGGGCAGCCTTCTTCATGAATTTTCAGACCATAAAAATGAAGAATCCCTCTTCCAAAAGAAAAGTGTATAGTTTCTTCAGTGTATCATCATCCCAGCAACCACTTCATCAAGGATTTTATTCAGTTATCTAATTATGTTATGATCGGGTAGGATTATAATTTATTTTTTGATAAGTAGCCATATCCAGTAAAAGGAGGTCAATCTATCTCTCATTGTATCTTCATCCATTACTACTACAGTTTTCCTTTATCCACTTGCAAATGCATATGGGTTTTTTTTTTTTTTTCTGTATGTTGTTGTTATTATTGTTTAAGAGAATATTGTTTAAGAAGTGTATAGAATTCAATCATAAATAAATTAGACCAATGGGTGTCCAGAATCCTTAACTATAAATGTCAAATGGGAGAGGGGGATAAGATTCCCCCCAGCAATTGGAACGAAATGATTTGAAAGGAGATAAATTTGAAATGAGAGAGGACGTGATGGAATTATTAGAGGTAGCGAAAGAAAAGAGTGACAGAGTTAGGATAGTGAGCCTGTTTTTCCATGGTATGACAGAGAAGAGTTTAGAAGGAGGGCCATAATCGCAAATGACTTTATGCGCAGATTATGCAGACAGTGTAGTGTGGAGTTTGTTGATGTGTGGAGTGAGTTTGATGGGCGAAAGGATTTGTACAAGATGGATGGCTTACATTTGAATGGATTTGGTGTGCGAAGACTGGAAAAAGTGTTGCTGAGTGAAGTGAGAGTGGATGTGCAAATTCAGGGAAACTTGAACTATTAAGGAGTTAAGTGTAATAATGCTTATAATGTACCCGAGCCAATACGAAGGACAAGAAATCAGAATGGGATAGTTAGTATAAGGCATCAAGATAGGTGTGGATCTAACAGGCTTCTGCATTTCATGTATACTAATGCCAGGAATATTAGGAACAAGAAGGAAGAATTTTTGGCCTTAGTTGGCTCTTCCTGGCCACAGGTTATTGGCATTAGTGAAACATGGCTGACAGAAGATGATATAGTTAGTGGGATTGAATGTGTAGGATATAGTGTGCTCAGGAGGGACAGAGAGAATAAAATGGGGTGAGGAGTGTTATTGATCATAGCTGATGAACTGCAACCAAAGAAAATAGAAGTTGTATTGCAGGATAGTGAAAAGAGCTCATTTGAGGCTATTTGGTGTGAGATTGAGACGAACAGAACAAAATGTACAGTTGGGTGCTGCTATAGACCAGGTGATGGAATAGATGGTGGAGATAATATGCATAGGAAAATTCATAAAATGAGTGCAAGGAGGGTAATTATTATGGGGGATTTCAACTACGGTAACATTGATTGGAAGGAGGAGAGGACACATGTGAGGAAGGAACTGGATTTTATCCAATTACTGAGGGATAACTAGCTGAGACAGCATGTAATAGAAAATACTAGGGGTTCGAGAGTGCTTGACCTAGTAATAGCATCTGAGAATTTCACTGTAATGAATATGACCATGTTGCCACCTATTGGTGAGAGTGATCATAGGGTCTTGACCTGGGAGGTGGCTAAATGTCTGAAATTTTCGATTAAGACAGGGTACATGTGGAATTACTGTGCTGGTCAGTATGACAAGCTTAGGAGATTGCTTGGTTCAGTGCCATAGCATGTAAAACTGCAAGGGCTGGATGTTGATAGTGCATGATAAGTGGTTAAAGATCATTTGCAGGAGGTTATGGCTGAATGTATACCTAGAGTCCAAATAGTAAATCAAGTAGAGGTTAAATGGATGAATAACACCATTAAACTTGAGTTGCAAAAAAAGAAACAACTGTGGAAGGAATTTAAGGAGAAAGGTGACCTGCAGGCATATGAACGGTATAAAGTGCAGGTCAGAAGGGTAACGAGTGTGGTGAGAAAAGCAAAAACGGATTATGAAAGGAAATTAGCCATGCAAGCTAAAGAGAATCTCAAACAGTTCTTTCAATATGCTGCTAGTAAAAGAAAAACTGCACACGACAGAATGATTTTAAGGCACGCCGATGGTAGGAAGGTAACTGAATCAGTCGATATAGTGGAATTACTGAGTGAGCACTTTGCAAGAATATATCATCCATGTGGTGACATTGAAGGAATGAAGGAACCATTAGTTTATATGGGAATTCTGGTGAATGAAGTGGAGGTGAATAGTCTATTACAGAACCTTAATGTGAATACATCTGTGGGATTGAATGGTATATCAGCACAGGTCTTATGTGAAGCGGCTAAAGAATTGTCAGTGCTCTTGACTTTATTGTTTAATCTGAGTCTCGGGTCTGGTTTAGTCCTGAAGGGGGTGGAAAGAGGGGAAAATAGTTCCACTGCATAAAGGAGGATCCAAGACTACTGTTGCAAATTACCAACCAATCAGCATATCAGGAGTTGTTATCAAGGTCTTGGAGAAAGTAGTCAAGGAAAAAATACAGGAATGGATTGATGAAAATGAGATACTGTATGCGAGACAGCATGGTTTTGTGAAGGGTAGATCATGCCTCAGTAATTTGCTCTGGTTTTATAACACAGTGACGGCTGAACTGGAGAAGGGTAATGGGTTTACAGTGATACTGCTGGACCTGGCTAAGGCTTTTGACAGGATACCACATGGAAGTCTAATCCGTAAACTGCAATATATGGGAATGGATATAGGATTGGTGAGATGGATAGGAGGGTGGTTGATGGAGAGATACCAGAGAGTAGTTTACTCAGGAGTAGAGTCCAAAAAACGGCCTGTGACTAGTGGTGTGCCGCAGAGTTCTGTTCTTGGACCACTGCTGTTTAATTTGTTCATTAATGATATAGGAAAGGATCTGAGAGGAATGGTTCATTTGTTCGCTGATGATGCTAAGTTGGGTAGGGCAATAGTGAATGCAAAAGATGTCAAAATTTTGCAGGATGATTTGGATAGATTGGTGGTCTGGGCTAAGGAGAATGGATGTCAATTTAATGTGGAAAAATGTAAGGTTATGCATTTTGGGGGTGAAAAGATTAGCAACAGTATATCACATTGGTGGAACTGTGCTCCAGGAGATTGATGAGGCCAGGGACTTGGGAGTGTTGGTGGATAGGGAGTTGAAGTTTAGGGAACACATCACAAAAGTGGCTAAATCAGCTCATCAAATCACTTGGATGCTGAAGAATACTTTGACGAGCAGAGATAAGCAAGTTATTGTTCCTCTGTATCGCGCCTTGATAAGACCCCATCCCGAACTCTGTGCTCAGATTTGGTCACCTAGGTTTCTTCTTGATGGGGAGGAGGTTGAGAGGATCCAGAGGCGAGTGAACAAGATGATAGCAGGTCTATGGAATGAACCTTATGAAAACAGGTTGAAGGTTTGTGGGTTGCAGAAATTGGTTGATAGGCGGAAAAGGGGAGATATGATTGAGACATTTAAATTGCTGAAGGGGTTTCTATAGGATTAATTCAGAGGATATTTTTGAGAACAGGACTGGTGGTGGGAAGAAAAGTTAAGCAAGTTTGACAAGGTTAGTAGTTGGAAGGGATCGTTCGATGCTGTTGGCACACTCTCCTTCAATGAATCTTTGGACTCCCTAGAGGTGTCACATAATAATAATAATACACCCTCTGTCCAAAAAGAAACCGAACTTTTTTTTTTAAATAGAAGGAATTAATAGCGCCACCTGTTGTATCTCTTTGTTGTCGAAAGTGGCAACCTTCATTAGTGAAGGCTGCCGCTTTCGACAACAAAGTTTCCACACAAAAGTGGAAACGGTATCAACTGTTTATGACATTTGTTTCATTAGAAGCCGGTTATGGTGCGAAGAGTGACAGTGTGTTTTGATGAACTGTCAGTCATCACGATATTCATGCCGTATGCGACGAATTCTCGCTATCAATCGCTTCAAAACTTCGAGATAAAACTCATCATTGACCGTTTGGCCAGGCGGAACGAATTCTTTGTGGATAATGCCCTTTGGAATCATAGAAACAAAAAAACAATCATCTTTCACTTCTCGAAGCGGCTTTTTTTTCGGATACTCCTCTTCTGGTGGTCTCCACTCAGCACTCTGGCGCTTTGTTTCGGACTCAAAACACCACATTTCGTAACCAGGAACGATCATTTCAAGGAAGTTTGATTCCTTACGAGCGGTTTTAATGAGGTCCTTGCAGTGTTCAATTCGATACATTTTTTGGTAGCCGGTTAACTTGTGAGGAACAAATCGCGAATTCAATTTACGAAGTCCCAAACTCTCGGTCAAAATGTTGTGCACAATTGATTTTTGGAATCCCCAATTCATAACTCATCTTTTACTCTGTCTTCAAATCATCACCGTATGCTTTTTGAAGCATTTGATGCGTTTCAGTAAAACGTTTACCAAGTCGAACACAAAAGTCAATCTCAGCTCTTTGTTGGCAACTAATTTTCCGACCGTTCGTCAAAACTGTGTGTCACTCTTGGCACTGTAACTCGCCTTCTAATGAAACATATGTCATAAACAGTTGACACAACACTAATTAAGGTTTGCCGCTTTCGACAACAAAAAGATACAATAGGTGGCGCCACTAGTTTCTTCTATTTTCGAAAAGTTCGGTTTCTTTTTGGATAGAGGGTGTAGCCGACGGTAAAAAGCATCTACGATAAAATGTGTTTGCCAATTAACGTTGCTGTTCGCCGTGAATTTGCGCATGCCAAGGTTTAAGCCATTTTTGTTTTGTAGCATTATTTATTTGTTATGCCTGACACTGGACGGTTACACTTTATCAAACTGTATACTGTACTGAAAACACTGATTGTAGACTTTAAATGCTTTTCGTGACATTTATCAACTACTGTTGTCAATTTATTTAGCTTACTTTCTTCTATGATTTGCTCAGCTTTATAATGAGCAAGTGAAATGTGATGTTCATTCAACTTCTTATGTATTGATGCTTACTTACTTTCTTTAGTAGTTCTTTTCTTGCGATTATATAATCACACGATAACCAGTCGCTTTAATATCATTTTGTTATAGGTGTTTATCAGAACTTTCCAGACCTCCCTCGTATAGTGCTGTTTGAATCGCCACACACTGTTGTTATTTTTGCATGCATGCATATTACTTCCAATAGTTGCTGTCGGTTATTTCAAGCCATGGATGTTTGTTCAAAATACTGCCATTGACTGTCCGATCATATTGTTAAATTATTGAGTTTTCTTGTGGCGCACCTGCATTCTCACTAGGAAATGATAAGTCAAACTCATTTGAATATTCATCTCAATTAACAGAATCATCAGTCTCACCACTCACGTTAATCTTCTTACGCAGGTCAACACCACTACTGAAAAAAATTAATATGCAATGTTGACGTATCATTATTAGTTTTCTGACAAACGCGACTAAAACCAAGACAGCCTTCTCAAACGAGAATTAGAAAGATACGGTAAACAAACAAACAAACAAAAATGTGGCCTCCTTCAATGAGTCCCTTGCTCCCTGGAGGCATGGTACCTTGTAATAACAATAAAATCATTGCGATTCACTCAAATACAATTAGATTGAACCACGTGAGCATGAAAGCAAACCCATTTTGGTTGGCAGAACGTTCAATTTGGCGCAAAGGATAAGGTATAACGTGCATCAAGAAGGTGGGAATTTAATATGAAAATATGCTATTTTAGTGCACATTTTCATTGTTGAAGCATATTTGTGTAAAGTTGTGAGACAAAGGTGTCATGGCTTCCGTTGCAACCAACTTTCAAATAAATACACGTGAGTCAATGATTCACACTCATGACCCCTATATTAATATATTAATTTGTGATTATTTTCATTTCACTTAGCTGTTTTCATTTCACAAAACGCTTATTGTCCTGTTTTACATGACAATAAGCAGTTCTGCGATATATTAACTTAAATGAATATAATCATATTAACTTAAAGTTATAACTTGGTACCAGAAAAACTTGAAGCTGTTGTTGCTAGTAATAAGTGCTTATAATAAATTTTTAGTGGGGAATATATTAGTTCCAATGTTACAGTATTTACAATAAATTCCAAACGATATGAAAATTAGTTGCTTTGCAGAATTGGTATTTACTCAGTTATAACAGATCAAAAGAAAACAAGATCAAATTACCATACCTGGGAAGTTTGGTACAGCTACTCTTACTCCGTATTGATGGAATGTGGAAATAAGATTTGCAAAGTCTCTATATGATCCTGGAGCTCCATGAAGAGCAACAATAACTGGTCCTTCATTCTTCTCTTGTTCACTGCACACTGCACCAGTATCCACATATTTCACATTAAATGTCAATCCTCCCTCTGGTACGTGCTGAAATCTTTTCTCTTTTTTCCATTTTCTGTACAGCTCTTCACATATATGAATTTTTACTTCCATTTCAGGAAATGAGAATTCTTCAGCGTTTTTGTAATTCTTAGGTGCAGAGTGAGTGCTCAAACTATCATAGAAAACAGCATGACCATCACCATTATTGCTAAGCAATATATTTTGGGAACTGAGTTCTTTTGTTCTTTTACAGAGACTCGATAAACACCTACCGAATGCAAACTGATGACATGAGTTGTCAAATAACGTACTTACAGGAAAATGCTTTGACTGTTGTATACACCACAATAATTTGAAACCTTTCATCATTTTAACCTATTACAAATGAGAAAAATAACAGTACAATGGGTATCAATATAAAAGAAAAATATTTCTTACACAATTTTTGTTTAGGTAAGTTTATATTAAAAATCTGATCAATCACTGCCCATAAGGAAGAATTTTCTCATTTAGTATGCATTATTTACTTTAGAATTGACTTTTACAATGTACAGATAAGTTGGAATATATCATTTCAATATTTTTATGTTTAAGATTCTGTGTTGTGGTCAGAAGTGATTATTGGAACTGTGTCGCATTAAGTAGATGCGGGAATGACACTGGGCAGGAGTTGTAAGTTTCGGGAACATAAGATAAAACTTGTGAAAATCACCCAGAGAATTATAAGGTAACTAATAAGCTCATTATAAAAAATTTAAAAAAAAAACAGAGTTAACGAAGTGACATTACCATTGTATAAGAGTCATCAACCACATCTCAATTACTACATGTAGGTCTGGCCACTAAGTTAACTGGTTAATAAGAAAACACTGGAGAAATTCCAGAAGTAAGTGACGAAGATTGTCTCATGTCTGCTAGTTATAAAGAAAAACTGAACATATGCGATTTGCAGCGCTCCACAGTTAGATTGGTTGGTTAGAATTACTAAGGATTATTATTAGAATTAGAATTATTATTAGAATTACTCACTGGCCTCATAGCCAAACCAACTAAGGCTATGAGGCCAGTGAGTTATTGCACGTAAGAGACAATACATGCATGTATTCTCTAGTTTGTGGGGTGAGGAAAACCAAACTTCAGGGAAGAAAAATCCTGTGACTTCTATATGTGGTCAACTAATTCCTTCATTAGAAAAGTCATTATAAAAGTTCCTCATATCCAAGATGTAATTCCAAGTCTTTTCAACTGAAGTTGAAATGTCATGATGTCCAACTATTTAGCAACTAAGAGAGAATATGATTGGTATGTCATTGGTAAATCAGTATCTATCAGATAAATGTAGGAGAGAGATACTGTATGTGATGATGAGAAAACAAGATGTCGAAGTATAGGTCTCATGAGCGGGGGAAGAAATGTCGTTTTTGAAAGAAAAAAAAAATGGCAACTGAAGAGTAGATGGACCTTCTGCAATGAGTCTTGTTAATCCATCAAAGCCTACAACATCACTTTCCTAATTTCGGAAATGTGTTTCATTTTAGTATATAATTAAAAAGGGTATAAGATTTTTATACTGTATGTATATTAATTTTATTATATTTACATTTTTTTTCCTGTTTACAGATTTTTTATACTCTAACATCATCAGTAAACGATGGTCAGAAATAAAAAGTACAGTTTTATGCATATTAATAATATGTCTAGTCTTATCACAAATATTGCACAAGTAAACCTCAGGAAATTTATCAAAACATGGTAAACAAAATCCCCCAAAAAAACATTACATAAAACACACTGGGAAATTTGGTTTTTATACCTCTAATAACTGTACTGTTGCGACAAAACAAAAGAATTTTGATAGTATATATTTAAATGTAATTAAAAGTACAAATTCTCAGTGTTAAGCTATTGTTATTATTTAACACTTCTAGGGAATCCAAGGATTTGTGGGAGAGCACACTAGTCTACTTCTAACAATGCACGTCTCCCCTACTTAATCCTACTGTACAACTACATCCAACCACACATTACTATCAACACGCACCGCCATCTACTGGCCACCACTGCCAACAGTGTATTTCGTCTGTAAATTGCGTGTGTTCTCATGGGCGATTTGCTTGTATGAGGAATAAAAAATCCCTGCTGCCGCCGTGTGAGATCCGTTAACTCACATTAAATTGAAAAAGCCCAGATAAAGATTCTCTCATCACGTCGAGAATCGAACTCATATATATATATATATAATTTTAAAATAAAAAAAGGACATCATCTGTCGAGGTGAGTTGGAAATTTCCTTAAAAGAATAATTTTTAACGACTAAAAATATCTGCAGACTTGGCAGCTCAGTTGCAGGGAACGAAGAAATACAGCGCCAATTTAGCCTTATGAGTACTAAAGAAGTGATCATTATGAGTGACTTTAATTTTCCAAACATTGATTGGGTAGAAGAGATATCTCATGATAAGAAAGAAGAGGAATTTGTTGAATTGTTGCAAGACAACGTTCTCAAGCAGCATGTGAAAGAAGGAACTCGGGGTCAAAAAGTATTGGATTTGCTCATAGCGTCAAAAGGGGTCTCTCTGTGTTAAGAATATGGCTATTTTACCACCAGTTGGTGAGAGTGATCATGTTATGCTTTCTTGGGAAGTATCTAATTGTATTGATGCTCCGATTAGAACAGGTTACATGCAGAACTACAAAGCTGGAAATTGTGATCAACATAGGATAATAATATCTTTGGTCCAATGGTATTAGTTAGTGAATGGGAAAAATGTCAGCAATGCATAAGAATCTTTTCTATTCAGTAACTGAGGTGGTATCTGAATGCATCCCTAGTTTTCGAAGAATAAACAGCTTGGGAGTGAAATGGATGTGAAACCTTATTAAGCAAGAGATTCACAAGAAGAACATGATGTGGAAAGAATATCATGAGCATAAGAGTGAGAGGAGTTATGAAATATATGAAGCTCAGGCCAGAAAAGTAACGAGCATTGTGTGGAAGGCTAAATCGGAGTATGAAAAGAAATTAGGCATGCAAGCGAAAGGCAATCCAAAAGAATTTTATTGTTAAGCTGCAAGCAAAAGTAAGAATGAATGTGAAAGAATAACTTTATTGACTGCAGATGGTACTCGAGTGACGAAAGCTAATGAGATTGTTCAATTAATGAGTGCTCACTTTGCTAAAATATATCAACCAGGAGTATGTAACATGATGCACTGCTACTGCTACATTGAAAAGAGTTAGAGGTGCATGAAAATGAGGTTGAAGAGCTGCTGTATATCCTGATTAAGAATTTGTCTATAGGGACTGATGGAATATCAGCACGTTTGCTAAAGGAATGTTCAGCCGAATTGGCTAGATCTTTAACATGTTTGTATAACTTCAGTCTCAGCTCAGGAATGATACTCGTGAATGGAAGGAATGTATGATAGTTCCATTGTACAAGGATGTGTCTAACTACCGACCTATCGGTATCATTGGTGTAGTAGTGAAGATTTTAGAAAAGTTATGAACTCGTGTGAAGCTGTGAACGAGAAGTTGGTGAGAACTCGCATACAGAAATGGGTAGACAAACATGCTGTAATATGCAGGGAACAGCATAGGTTTACGAAAGGAAGGTCATCATCATCATAACACTAACTACGGGTGTAGACCATATTGGTCTGTTCCGGAGGAAGGTCATGTTTTAGCAATTGGCTCACATTTTATAACAATGCTACGGGCGATAAAGTGAATGGATATATTATGATAATGTTGGAATATAAACTCTTGACTTGGATCAAGGGATCGTTGACAGACAGATATCAACAACTGGTATACAGTGGATGTGAATCTGCCAGATTTAAGATGACCGGTAGTGTACCTCATGGTTCAGTCCTTGGGCCATTATTGTTCAATCTATACATTAATGACTTCAGGCAGAGTCTAACATCAGATGTGCAATTGTTTGCTGATGATGCCAAGATAGGCAGGGCAATTAGAAATGCTACCAATATTCAGCACTTACAAAATAATTTGATATGCTGGAAATTTGGGCAAACGAAAATGGCTATCAGTTTAATGTTAGTAAATTATGCACTTTTGCGTGATGAGATTTCCAGTGCATATTATGTTAGCGGAGTTATGCTACAAGAAACTGAGGAGGCTAGGGATCTTGGCGTATATTGGTGGAGATAGGAATTTGAAGTACAAAAGTCATATAGCAAAAGTTGCAAATACATCTCAGAGGATAATTGAGATGTTGAGCGAACCTTGACATGTAAGGATATGGAAGTCGTTTTGCCTCTTTATAAGGCATTGATAAGAGCACACCTGGATTACTGTGCACAGATTTAGTCACCAGGATTCCAATGGAATAAAGAAGCTGTGGAAAGGTGCAAAGAAGAGTTACAAAGATTATATCCGGATTATGGGAATTAGATTATGAAAACAGATTGCAAGTATATGGATTACAGATTGTGGTTAATAGGAGAAAGAGAGGTGATATGATAGAGGTCTATAAACATTTAAATGGGTGTTATAGGACATCAGCTGATGAAAATTTTCGTTACATTGAAGGCAGGGAGAGAACACGGGGGCATCCATGGAATTTAAGTTTGACTGTGAAGTCAAAAAAGGGATAAGAGCTAGGTTTTTCTTTCACAGAGCAGTGAGTTAGTAGATTAGTTTGCCTTTAGGGGTAGTGAATGCATCTAGTGTAAATGAATTTAAGAGAAGGTTTGATAGCTGGTTTGGGTGATTTATAGCCTCCCTTGATGAGTCTCTTTGATTCCCTAGAGGTCTCTCAGATTATAAAAATTAAAAATAATAATAATAACTGACTATTGTTTTTTCTCCCAGAAACTCAGGTTTTTCGTCCCGTAAACTCAAGAAAATCGACCATAGAACCCACATAAGTTCAGACATTAAATATGCATTAGAGTTAGGGACCACGAGATAGCGGCACTTGTTGAGCCGTCTCTCCCCACTGTGTGCCGCTTAATTAGTGATAGCCTTGGGCCAGCTATCTCTGACTGGCTGCCAGTGGAGACTGAACTGCCCACTCAGTCTCCAAAAGTTAAATAGGGCTAAACGGCCTCGCCTACTCCCTATACGGGAATAAAAAGGCGTTAGCTGATTTTTTTAAATTTTTTATTTTAAAAGGTATACCTTGTAACGGCATTTTAATGTAAAGTAGTTGAGCATTTGTAACAGCTAATTAAATAGTAATAGGTAATTTGACGGTGAATTTGGTAAAGAGTACATAAAACAAAAAAATAATTATTATTTTAAATAATAATAAATTGATATTTCCAGTAAAAATACATAACAATTACCTCAAAATTTGGTTGCTTGTCTCACTTGATGTCATAGCAGTTTCTATTTCTCGGAATTTTGCTATAGTATCTGATGCAGGTGGCGTGTTTCTTATGTCCCTTATACACTTGCAAAAGAACATGAGGCCTTGTTTTTCTTTGTACACAGACCCATGAAAATCATTGCCCTTTATTCCTTTGACACAGACTTTTATATTTAGCATTGATTTATTCTCAATTTGCAATCGATTTTTCTCGTTGCTCCATAACAAATTCAAACGATAACTCTTTCTACTGAGGTAATGGACGTAGGCCAGTGTCAAAATAAATTGCACAATGGTTTTCATATTTCAAGGAAAACGATTTGTGCTAAAGTGGACACTGGTTTATAGTTGTCAAGCTAGTGCTGACGTTTTCACCTTCTGCAGTTTTATTTAGTGTTTCTTTTTTTTTTTTTTCAAGAAACAAAAATAAATTGTCCGAAAGGATGAGCTCATTCTTGTGTGTATTCTATCACTATATTATAGAATTTATCTACATAACATAGAAATTTGAAGGCATCAGAAATCGTCATTAATTAAATTATGCAATAACTCTTCAACAGTCGCAGGTAAATGTTCTTTATTGTGTTCCATTTTAATTTGCCAATAAAGATTTCATTCTCAGCTCGGACTTCAAATGCTGACGCAACTTGCCTTTCATTCCTTTGAATTGTATATGAAAAGAGTTTACTTTGACTGTAAGAAATGTATTAAGATAAGCGAAAACGGATTTTCAAATAATAATATAATGATATTTAAATAAAAACATTAATATGGCCAGGCATTTATCGGTAGATAAAAAAATATAATTTAACTACTTCAACAGAACAGTCTATTATTCTTTCCAACTTGACTGGTTAGTTCACACTCTTAAAGAAAACAAAAACAAAAACACATAGACAAAATATAGCAGTACTCTTTATTTTTGTAGCAGATGTTTCTTTTATGAATATTATAAAAACATTTCATCATTGAAATTGGACACTGAAATAATCTTAGGCATTAATACAAAAAATATTTTCTCACAAGGCTTTGCGAACATAAGACATCTTGTGAAAGAATTTTTTCAACAAATACACTTTAATGATGTCAGCACAATTTATTGTAAAAACCTGTCACAGACAACGCCGAAACATGCGTGGGACAAGCTCTGACCTCGTTCATCGCATTTAAATCAGAAGATGAAAATTCTGAAGAGTTGCTGAAATATATGAAAGATAGGATGTAAAAATTTCAGAAATAAGGAATATGTTGAAGTATAAATAAATTGAAGAATGGATTGACAGCCTGGACAGCAGATGATGAAGCCACCTCTTCTTCATAAAACCTGATTGGTGTGGAATTGATTGAAATAGTCGCAAATGTGTGTGATGAACCAAGACTAGTAAACTAGGGGAGAGTGAGAGTGAAGAAGAAAAATGAGCTGACAAAATATAACCTGGAAGAAAGCTGAAGAATGTGTGGAGACCTTTTAGAAACTTCGTGAAAACAAAAGTTGTTTTAGTCCGCAACAGTTGATTGTCGCATGTAATTAGCTATTGTACTTCGTAAAATTTAAAAGATCCTGCAAGAAAAATGCCAACTTTGGAATTTATTATTATTATTATTATTATTATTATTATTATTATTATTACGTGACACCTCCAAGGACTCATCGAGAGAGGTTACCTCTCCGTCTCCACCACTCAATCCACCAACTACAGCGAACCGCAACAACCATCAGCATATACAAGTACGCCAACGCCATCTACTCCCCACCACCACCAGTATTTTCACAGACAATCACAATCATCCATGCCCATGCAGATTCGAACCTACATCCTGGTGTTAGAGAGGATATGCTAACCACTCGACTAATTAGGACGACAAAACGAGAATCGAACTTATGCCTATTCCAATTGAAGAGTTCAATGTACTTCCATTCTTCCAGTTTTAAATCTACCCAACATTCTTCAGTTCTTGATCCCACAGATCAAGAACTGAAGAATGTCCAGACAAAGTGGACTTCCCATCATCTGCGCCACGATTCCTCAAGCAGCTACTTTTTTTGTATAAAAAGTAGTGTTGTTTTTCTTCCTTACATTAGTATGTTTCGTAAAGCAATGTAAAATATTCTCAGACAAAAGTTTGTGATATAGAATTGGAAATTCATTCACATTCCCAGTGATTATATGTTCAGCTGAGTTTATCGATTTACAAGCTTCTGGAGCATTAATGTTTTTATTCATCTTCTGTTTTTTAATATCTATTGTGCTATATATATTTCTACATAATTTATTATTTAATAAAATTTATATACTTTTATTCAATTGTAAATTATATAAAAATATATAGAGCAATTAATCTGTCACTCCTATATGTAAGTGGTGGAAGCAAGTAAAATGGCTCATGACAGCTAAAATTTAATTGGTATATTTTTATTCTAAGTTTCGCGCAAATGTGCGATATGTTTCATGTAATTAGGGAAACTGCACATTCGGCACCAATCATTTTACTCCCTTAATACAGTAAATAAGATATTATCATGACAGTTCATATCACATTACAAAAAAGTGGCAACCATACCAATGAGAATGTGTTATACGAGATGGCAATTCAGTTAACATTTATTATTATTATTATTCAGGTATCTCCATGGAGTCAGAGGACTCATCCCAGGAGATCCATTTATTCACACACTAGCAATCATTCACACAATACCTATCATACTTCTCCTTAAACTCATTCACTGATGAACCACCCACAACCACCTCTGACAACCCATTCCATCCTCTGAGCAAAAAACATAGTCCTAACAACCTTGCTAACAACACTCTCATGTAACTTCCACTGGAGACCCCTTGTTCTCTCCCTTCTTGCCATGTACTTAAAAAGTCCTCAATGTCAATCCCATAAAATCTCGTCAATCATATCTCCTCATTTTCTTCTATCAACTCATTTTTAAAGCCTACAGACCGTCAATCTATTCTCACAGGGAGCATTCACATACTTGCCACAATCTTTGTCACTCACCTCTGGATCATCTCCAGAACTTCTTTATCACCACGGAATCCGGGAGTCCAGATCTGTGCGCGGTAGTCCAGATGTTGTCTTATTTTAGCCTTATATATAAATGAACAATAATCTCCCCATCCTTGCTTGTATGTTCTTCTTCGTAATCTGATGTGCTGTTTTGGCACATCAGATTACGCAATATGCTCTCTAAACTTCAACTCCTTGTCCACAGTCATATCCAGATTCTGGACCTCATCAGTTTCCTGTATTACAGTTTGATCTCTTCCCAGAGTGCATCAGCTTACACTTCGCCACATTAAACGGGCAGCCATTTACCTTTGCCCATAAAGCTAGTCTGTTTAAGTCTTCCTGCAGGATCTGTGCATCAATTTCACTTAACATTGCTTTTCACAGTTAAGAATCGTCAACAAACAAATATTTCTCCTATATTACTTGATATACGAATTAAGTGGCGTACCACAGGTTTTATGAGCCCTGTGGTACACCACTGGTCACTTGCCTTTTCCTGAGCTCAACTCCTTCATAAACCACTCTTTGATATCTGTCCATCAGCCACCCTCTAAACCAAATGACCAGATTTATATCTATCCCCATTTCCTCCAATTTATACAATAGAATTCTGTATGGAATTTTGTCAAATGTTATTACAAAGTCCTACAGTATCACTCAGTAGCCATTTCGATTATCCAACTCATTGTCACTTTATTATAAAAAGTAAGCAAATTACTAGGGAAAGATCTATCCTTCACAAAATCACGTTGTCCCTTATAGAGTATCATGTTCCTTTCCATCAAGTCCTGAATTCTGTCTTTCGCCAACTTCTCCAATACCTTAACCACCACTCCCGAGATGCAATTGACTTATAGTTTGCTACTTCTTTCTTGGAGCCTACTTTATGGGACTATTCTGTCCTCTTTCCACTCTATTGGCACCTTCCCACTACTGGGACTTAAATTAAACAGCTCGGTCAGAGGAGCTGATAATTCCTTTGCACATTCTCGTAATACATGGACCGATATGCCATCTAATCCCATGGCTGTGTTCGTACAGAGGTTCTGCAATATTTTAAGCACCTCCATTTCTTCAAACTCGGTTCTCCTATCAGTGAATGTCACATCTGGCATTGCAATGTCACCATTTAGGTGGTAAAATCCTGCAAATTGCTCACTCAATAATTCAACTATTTGGTTTTGTTCTCTACACCATCAGCACTTTTTAAGTTCATCCTTACATAGTCAATCGTCTCTGCACCTTTTCCAATACAACTTCATCTTTCTGAAAACAAAGTGATCAATTTTACCTTCTTTACACTCTCTTGGAACCTTTGCTGCTGAAAGACTGTTATTTCCTTAGCCGGAAATAACAAATCTCAAAAGCAAACATCAAAGTATATAAAAACAAAGACAAAATAATTGAAAAGGAAGTAGAAGAAAAACTCACCTAATTTTTGTCGTATTAAATTCCGGTATCCATACCTAAGACGATAATCAGTCAATAAAGCCTGTAAAAATTTAATCTCTGAAATCCTGAATACTGCAGAACAAGCGACACGTTTTTGCGCTGTGCGTTTTCTCTAACAAAATCAACAATTTCAAACTGACCGTTCTCTATGTTAATGATACAGAAATTGCAATCGACCTAGCGACTTGTTCAAGTGGCATCCCCTAGCTTAGCTCCGCACCATTTTTAATGTAACAATTTTGATAATTGGTAAAATATTCTGCCATTGATGCTCTTCTGACACCGGTATCCTTAGCAACTGCTTCAATGCCAGAGCGTTCCTATGCTATTGCAGGACACCATATATTTTATTATTCCAACAACAAAACATGTCCTTGAAACTTACAAGGTTTCCTTGAAGTCAGCTTTATATCTACCGACAAAGGTAGAGTGGAAAGTAATATAAAATAGAACATGACAGCTGAAGCAAGAAAAGGAAAAATAAGCTACTAGCCTGTAAAAATAATTCCATGGAGAAGCATTAAAAGGATTTGTATTAGGAGTGAACGATACAATGTCCAATCAGACCTTGTATGTTAGCGATTCTAAGGGCAAATCCAACAGAGCTATACTTTTCACTATGAGGCGATCCGAACCTTAATAATAATAAATATTATTATTGTTAATATTTATTATACTTAAATTTATTTCAATTAACAGAGTTCACAGTTAAAGAGTAAAAGTCACATCTTAACAACTTAATCGAATCTTTGAATGGCAGACTAGGCTGATGTTAGGGTATATGGCAACCGTAAGCAAGTACTATTTTGCCGGTCATCCCTCCCCCTCCCCAAAAAACGTGTCTTTTATTATTATTATTTGATACCTCCAGGGAGGGCACCTGCTCTACAACTCTGTCTCCACCAACTGACTGCAACCACACGAACGCCATCTACCGCCGACCACCACCACCACGATTTTCCACAGACCATCACAAACATCCATACCCACAGCGGGATTCGAACCCGCAGCCTTTTGGCTGGAGAGCGGATACACAAACCACTCGGCCAGCATTTACGGAGATACACTTTTGCAATCAGAGCCTTGGTAACCCATTAAGTAACTCAGACCATTTTGGAGGGCGGCAAAGACTAAAAAAATTGTATCTCAAGACAATTAATGCAGCCAGCGGTTGCAGCTCCTCTGCTAACATCCCCTGAGAGCGAGCATTTTATGTCTGTAGATATGCGTATTTACCGAGCCTGCTCTGTTTTAAGGGATTCGTATGAGACTGGATAACTGAAAAATCCCTGATTATGGTTCTTCGTTCCATAGATGGGATTCGAACGTCTTTCCAGCCAAACGGCTTCGTCGAAATCAACTCAGCTATGGAGGCCCCAAAGAATTCGGCATGGAATTATAAATTTCATACCGAATCCGGGGGGGGGGGCATATAAAATATCTTTAGCAAATTACATAATCGACACAATAGAATATTAAATAAAATACAAGTAATTCTCGTTATGAGCCGGGATTGCGTTCTCAAGAATCGATGGGTATACCGAAAATGCATAAAACGGGAGCTTATAATAGATGCATTGCCAAACGAGCGAGTTTCCGATCTTTCGAGATTAATTTAATTGAAAATACACCTATTTTTCATACATATTAACTATTAAAATAGTTCTTTAATTTCAAGAAAGTGTATATCGTGCGACACTCCTCCGAAAAATATTCACTGAAAATATGTTTTGCTTTGTTTTTGTAATCCTGTTCCTCTTATTCACTCTTCAAATAAGAGGCAATCTTGCCATTACGAATCCCTCTCAGTGACTTCAGTTTTTTTTTTTTTTTTTTTTTTTTGAGATCTTATTTTGTAATCCTAAGAAGCACTGCTAGCCAAAAGCAACGCGCGGAGATCTTTGGAGGTTTTAAACCCAAGCACTGGCTTCTCTTCGCTGGATATGTAGGTACATCCACTTTCAGAACAGACCATTTTCATCTAGGTTAAATACGTAGGAGGCCCCAAAGAATTTGACAAGGAATTATAAATTCCATACCGAATCCACAATAAGCCTTTTATCGAACTCCGAAAGGTCCTTTGTTTTCGCCATTCTGATCAACAACACTATGGCGATTACTAGTCAGCAGCATTCTTAAGTAGCTGCCTAGAACACGGGGTGACACATGACCAAGTATTTTGCATATTGTTGTTATTATCAACAGACCTCCACGAAGTCAAGAAACCAATCGTGGGAGGCCCACCTCTCACATGCAGAGCTCATCATACCTTAATTTAAATGCATTCACTGTCCCTGCACTCACCATACTTTCAGGCAATGCATTTCAATCACCTACCGTTATCCATGCAAAAAATCTACTCCTCATCCCCTTGCTCGCACCTACCTTATACAGCTTCTAGGGATGACTTCTCGTTCCCCCTGTCTCCGGATATTCTATGAAAAATCTCATCCACGCTAATCTGGTAATTACCCCTTATCAACTTATACGTCTCGATCGTGTCTTCCTTCTTCCTTCTATTCACTCTGTAATTTACTCTGTAATTTGCATTCTCTCAATCTGTCCTCACATTCCACATTTCAGAGACCAGAAACCAACTCAGTCAATTGTCTCTAAACCCTCTCCATCATCTCATTATCCTTTTGAAAACCTGACGACCAAATCTGTGCACAGTAATCTTGTACAGGAATCAAAATATCCTTACTTTTACATGTCAGTGTTCTCTAAAAGATTCCCACCAATCCTATACTCTACATCCCATCTTTGCTTCCTAAATTTTAAACTCTTACACTTTGCAACATTAAACTGACATCCCCATCATTCAGGCAGTCTATTTAGGTCCTCTTGCAAAGCTACATCTGCTCTACTTCTCATAACTCTCTCCAACTTTGCATGATCTGCAAACAATTGCATATCACTATTTAAAGCCTTTCCAGTGTTATTTACATAAAAAATAAACAATAATGGCCCCATATAAGCTGCGTAAGTCACGTTTACATATCGTATCGAGAGAAACAAAGGGAGCTACATCTGGCATTTATTGATCTGGAGAAAGCATACGATAGAGTGCCAAGGCAAGAAGTCTGGAGGTGTCTGAGGGAGAAGAAGGTTTCAAAGAAATATGTCAGGTTGGTGCGGGAAATGTACAGAAATGTGAAGACAAGTTTTCGGACCTGTCTGGGACAGACAGAAAGTTTTCAAGTAACAGTTGGCTTGCATCAAGGGTCAGCATTAAGTTCGTTTCTGTTTAATATTGTGATGGAGGTGGTGACAGAGGAGGTGAAAGAAGATGCGCCTTGGACAATGTTGTATGCAGATGACATCTTGCTGTGTGCAGATTCAAGAGAAGAAGCGGGAACTAACCTGGAAAGATGGAGAAAAGTACTGGAAGAGAGAGGTATGAGACTGAGCAGAAGTAAGACAGAGTATATGTGCTGCAGAGTGGGCGGCGGACAGGAGACAGATCTGGAGCTGGAAGGAAATGTCATCAGGAAGGTGAGAGACTTTAGATACTTAGGTTCAACAGTGGAAGAAGATGGAGGAGCTGAGAAGGAAGTGGGATGCATGATACAAGCGGGTTGGAGGAACTGGAGAGAGATGGCTGGAGTGCTTTGCGATAAGAGAGTGCCGATCAATCTAAAAGGCAAAATCTACAGGACAGTAGTGAGACCAGTTATGACGTATGCTACGGAAACTGTGGCCCTGAGGGAAAATAACATCAGCAGGATGGAGGTAGCAGAGATGAGAATGCTTAGCTGGATGTGCGGTGTGACCAGAAAGGATCGTCTGAGAAATTACTATGCGAAGGGGACAGTGAAAGTTACGAACTTAGGAGCGAAGATACAGGAGGCAAAGTTGAGATGGTTTGGTCATGTGATGAGGAGGGAGGACGAATATGTGGAAAGAAGGGTCATTCAGATGGATGTGCAAGGAAAGCGGAAGCGTGGGCGGCCAAAGAAGAGATGAAGGGAGCTGGTAGAAGAGGACTTGAGGATGAAGAACTTGGATGTGGTGACAGCCCAAGACAAGAAGGTGTGGAGGAGACTCATTATCAACAGTGACCCCACTTAAGTGGGAGAAGCTGCAGAAGAAGAAGAAGAAGTCACGTTTACATATACGGTTTCTAACTCAGTGGCCGGTATGTGTAGTAAACAGCAGACAGTAAAGACTGACAAAGGTAGCTACCACTATGTAGTTGTAAAATAAAATTTGATGATTTTAAAAATATTTCTAATCAAGTGATAAATTGTTGAATACCTTTGTGCGTGTTTATGCATTCCCGTACTCGTGTTAGGTTAGCTATGGCTAGGATGTATTCTGAGAAGTTGATACAAGGATTTATATTTATGTTTTGGATCCAAAGCCATTTCTAAAAATTCCCAAATTCTTCTCTCATTTATGTCATAGAAACCCTGTAATAGTTCAGAGATAACACTTGATGTCTCATTGCCGAAGCCTCTTGTGGGTCAACTAAAGAGAGTATGGCGGTTTGACGGTATGGTCCTGTTTTTCCTCGTTTGGCCTCGGACCTCTGTTTTTGGGGTGCCACGAACATTGCCACAAGACAATGCATAAGCCTGCTGCTGTAACTGCGTAGTTTGAGGCCATGAAAGTCATCACGCTTGACTAGCCTCCACAGAGCTGTGATCTCAATTCTATTGAACATCTGTGAATGAACTGAAGCGTCAGGTGAAGTCAAGGAACGTCCGTCCCACAACAGTCCAGGACTGTTACATGCCTACAATCCAAAATTCTCATTGATCTCTATCGTACACGTGTGGAAAGTATGCCCGTAGAATTGCTGCAGTCATCGCAGCGAAAGAAGGCATACATCTTGTTACGATGGGTGCGATGACTGTTTGTGCAGTATG
Source organism: Typopeltis vanoorti (assembly GCF_054136105.1). NCBI lineage: Eukaryota > Metazoa > Arthropoda > Arachnida > Uropygi > Thelyphonidae > Typopeltis > Typopeltis vanoorti. Next base: position 35,019,438 of record NC_143573.1, read on the forward strand.
GCGCCCCCCCCCCCAAAAAAAAAGCACTGAATAACTACGATATGCGTTATGGAGTTAACGCTTGGATTAACAAAGAAATAGATGTTTACACATGATGATAGGTACGTCCACAACTATCGGTGGAATCTTGATTGAATAAAGCACTCACGACGGTAGATTTCGTACTCGAAATGGGCACCTTGTTTTTCAAGACAGGTTTCATAGCGCAAGCAAAGGTTCCCTGTCATCTTGGAAACAAAGGCTGAGACATCTGCTGGATATTTCATGTATTTTACCCTAAACGAAGGCATCAAGTGATGTGTGATCAGGAGAACGTGAAGGGTACAGGAATTCTGTGAAACTCGAAATAAGCTTCCCTGGGAAGTGCTGTAATACTCGTAAGTAGGCTCTAGAACCACGTGATGTGTGACGACTGCTCTGTTCAACAGGACAGATCAACCGTCACATATCACGTGTGACGAAATACCTGTGAACGAAATGGGATGTTTTTTTCACGATACATCCTATGCAAATCGTGGATTAACGGAACCAACACATTCTAGATGTAACGTTTGCTATTCAAGGTCATGGTTACACCCCCCCCCCCCTCTTCAATGAAGAGAGTGGTGTAACCGTGATCCAATTATGCCATGGTTGGAATCAACACACCATAAGGTGACCTTCTCGCTGTGAAGAGATTTCTCTTGGATAAATTCAGGTCTCGAGAAACCAAAAAACTTGTAGGTTCTTCTGTTTACTTGACCGCTTACATGGAAATGAGCTTCGTCCGAGAACCAGACATTATGGAGGAAGAACAGATCTTCATAGGCATTGGCCAGCACGCGTGCACAGTATTCTCGTAATTGATGGGAATTACTGTGTATGCTGAATGATGTACGAAAAGGCACCCAGCTCCTTAAGGATTCTTTGTAGCGATCGCCTCTGTATCTCAAGTTTTAACGCTATTCAGAATTGACAGCGTTTCGGAGACTGTAATACTTGCTTCAGCACACCCCCGTGATTCTCATTTGTGTTAACAGTTTCTGGTTTCCCCGAATGCCCTTTGCATTGCGGCAAAACACTCCCAGTACATCGGAACCTCTCGATCAAGGCAATGACGACACTATTGCTTGGGGCACGCTTACGAAAACGACGAACAAAAAATGTCGTAGGCTTGGATGATTTTTTCTACCAACTCCGTTTGAACGAAAATAATGCTCAACAATAGACGTCTTTTCTTCTAACATCCACACCATTACTACAGCTAAATGTAATGGGCGTAGACTCTACACGTACTCTTCTATTAATTTGCATGTAGTCGAACGACATATCTCATAGCGCATGTACTGTAGGGGTGTGGAAGTTCAGTACTTTTTTTGCACCATACCGTATAATGTAAATAAACACTGTTTTTCTCTTCACAGGAAAGAAACATACCAAACTTAGATAACATTAAAATGACTGGCTAATTAAGATAATCAATAAATAAATTATTGATAATCAATAAATATGTAATCAAATAGATTATTGATGATCAATAATCAATTTAAAAATGTTTCGACAATGCCTATTACGGAGATTATTTAACACTAACGCATTTTACAAGCTTCAAGTTGGGTAGAAATTTTGTTGGGCATAAAATGTTGCTCCTTTCTGTTGTCCCCCCCCCCCTTTTTTAATGGAAATTTTATTATTATAAAGGCAAGCAATGAAAGTAGCTGGAAAATAATTTCAGCATTTCTTTCCGGTATACACAAAGGATCTGAATAAAATATGTTGTTCCATTGATACAAAATATTTCAGCAATTGTGCAATATTTCCGGTAATAAATATATTTAGTTCAAGGTTTTTATCTAATGTCACATATTTCAAATAGATACGATTTAACTATTTTTCCATTCACGCTACCAAACTGAAATTCATGTTTATATCTCTTGGTAACAAATAAAATAAACAAAATGGCAAGGGGGAAAAAAAAGTTAGAATATTGAAAAAAAAAAAAAAGATTTTTGATATAGAAAGTTCCAAGTTAAGAAGTTTAAACCAAGTAGCCTGAAGGTTGCAATTCCTTTACAGTTATTTCACTGTAATAATAAGGGATTAAATGTCAAGTACCCTAAATGCATGATAAAAGTTGGAAAATCTGGTGTGCTTAAGGGTCAAAGCTGGATAAGTGGAAAGAGATCTCTAACTAGCCTTTTTTTTTTTTTTGAAGAAAAGAGGAGAATCGACTGCGGCTTCTTACATAATGTCCAATCCTTACCTTTAACTGGTCTACACCTGGATACTGAATGAACGAGGATGAGCTGGCAATTTGGGATTTAACCGAATCCCAAATTGCCATAAGTGTTGGGAAATGTAGAGGTATAATGAATAATATTATTTACTTTCATCATAACATCAGCCATGTGGTACAAAATATTACCTGACAAAGATATTTGCAACAAGGTCATCCAAGCTAAAGTACCAAACTGGATGTTGAAGTAGCAAACATAGAAACTCTCCTCACAGAGCTGACAAAACTTCGAAACAACTGGAAATGCATGTGAAATAAAGCCAACTTGGTTGCGTTAAACCTAAATATAGAAATAAAACTCTCCTGTAAATGGGATGGAGTTAGGCGCAAGAAGGCAAGGCAACATGACGACCTGATGCTAACTGGGAAGAAATGAATGACGCAGATGATACTCCAGAAGAGGCCTACTTCAGAAAATGCGTTTTGCGTTTTGGTAGACAATGTTATATCAAGATTAACTGTTCACTTCAATGCTGGTAAGCAGTTGGCAAAAAAATTTAATTTCTTGTGAAGATATCTCACCTTGTCCGAAAGTGATGTGAAGCGAAAAGCTTTATCGTTATCAGAGCAATATCCTGCTGAATTTAATGATGATTTTGGAAAAGAAATGCAGCTTTTATCCTCAGTAAATAAAGCAAATTTTGTAAATGCAGTTAAAACCATTAGATCTGTTGAACTTGTCAACAGAGTACAGACTTGGTAATCTTTTCCAAATGTTTGTGTTAGCTTAAGAATACCATTATTTCGGAATTTCGGACATCGACTGAAAAACGAACGACATGGATTTTCATGGTAGTACCGTAATATACAAGCCCTACATTACCCTGCAGCGTTGTCTTCAATGCTGCAAAGAGCGTGTATGGTGGGACGTGGAAGCTTGGAAAGCTGTGGTATCGAGCGACGAATAACGCTACACCCTCTACCGAGCAGATAGACGGGTGAACGTCTCTTACGAGAGTGCCTAACATTAATTATGAAATTCAGAGGTTGCAGTGTGATGATATCGTTCTGTTTTTCCTGGATTGGCCTCGTACCTCTGTTTCTGGCACGAACATTGAACCCCGAGAGATATCAAGAACATTCTGGACAATGCAATACTTCCTACTTTGTGGCGTTTCTACGGAAATGACTTTCTCTTTCAGTAAGGTAATGCACAGTGTCATAAAGCTGCTGTCGTAACAGCGTGGTTTATGGACGTGAACGTTATCAGACTTGAGTGACGTCCACAGAGCCCTGTTCCCAATCCTAATGAACATTGCGGGATAAACTGGAGCGTCGGGTGAGGTCAAAGGACATCATTCCCACAATAGTCCAAGACCTCATTACATGCCTACAGGAAGAATGACCCAAATTTTACATTAATTGCTATCGTGAGTTTGTGGAAAGTATGTCCAGTAAGATTGCTGCAGTAATCGCAGCGAAAGTCCTACATCTTATTAAGAGGAATACCGTGGCTGTTTTTTCCTCACACGATGGTGTCCGTTGACTTCTTTCCAAGTAGAGTATATCCCTAATCATTATTCACTGCAAAATGATATAGCAAACCGACTGAAACCAACTCCGCCTGATGATAATGGCCACAGCAAAATCTATTCTTGTGCTCAATGCACAAGAACTTACACTTAATCAGGAACTTTATCCCCATTACTAATCTTTTCTTGATCAACAAAATGCTTTTGACAGAACTGAATACAAGCGATGATTCCTCCAAGCTGTGCGTATGTCCGCTTACACTGTTCTAAAAGAGAGCACACAAGCTTGTAACTGCACAGACAAACTTTTTGCATTTAGAATTTCTAATTTACAGTCAATAATTTTTGAACGTACTATACAAACGAATTATATGATAAATTATACTTGTCGCTTACTTTAATTACTCATTTCTCTAATGTCTCCAGTCCAACATTACTCTCACCTATTCCAACTTAATACACTCTAGTTAGTTATTTTTAGCCTGCACTGTGTGTGTGTGTGTGTGTGTGTGTGTGTGTGTGTGTGTGTGTGTGTGTGTGTGTGTGTGTGTGTGTGTGTGTGTGTGTGTGTGTGTGTGTGTGTGTGTGTGTGTGTGTGTGTGTGTGTGTGTGTGTGTGTGTGTGTGTGTGTGTGTGTGTGTGTGTGTGTGTGTGTGTGAACCGACGCTGACAAAGTAAGTTGTATAGCAGGGATCTTCAACGCATGGCCTGCGGAGCTTTTTGCCGTGGCCCGCCAGCCATTTTGAAAAAATAACTGCTTAGCATTAAAACGATATTAAATAAAAAAAATCGATGAAGCCCGCAGACCACTAAGCTATACTGCGGTATTTAAAATTGTAAGATGCTTTCCAGATTCACAAGGAACGCTGTGCATTTGGTATTTGACATAAAATAAATATTAAATACACATGCTTCTTCAGCCATCTACCAGCGCCAAGCGGTACTTAAGTTCTAGTACTAACGCCGCAGGTAGATGGCTGAAGCAGCAGTTCGTTCGAGTGCGCTGTCTAGTGCCTTCCAGATACATCATCTCGAAGGTTCTCGATACTTCGTTATTTTCATATAAATACAAGAGGATCTCATCCACAGTCAGTCAGTCAGTCGTGAACGATGTAATATTCGTGTATAAGCGCACGCAGGTTCGTTTCGTCATGTCAGCCATAGATTATTGTGGTTTTATATATTGCCAGACTTTATATGAGTTATATGTCAGCCACAGATTATTGTGGTTTTATATTGCCAGACTTTTTTCATTAGTGTGAGACATATTCAGTGGATAATAACCATTACACGGCCATTTTGGGTCATTTTTTGGGCTCACCTTCCATCACTATGGCGTCTACGAGTAAAAACCGTAAATCAAGTGATTCTTGTCGGGTTTTTAATGAAAAGTGGAACAATTTGTACTTTTTTGTGCCGATCGACGATAAACCAGTGTGTTTAATTTGTCGTGAGTCAGTGTCAGTATCAAAAGAATTCAATATAAAACGACACTATGAGTAAAACATGCGTTCAATTTCGATCACCTTCAAGGGCGGCTTCGTGAGGCTGCCCTTGAAGGTGAGCGAACCGTCTCCAAATAGACTTAAAATGCCAGCATTGTACGTTTAAAAGGCAGTGTCAAGAGAGCCAAGAGTGCGTCAAAGTAAGTTATGTAATAGCTGAAAATATTGATAAAAAATCAAAGCCTTCTTGGACGGCGAGTTTGTGAAAGAGTGTCTCATCGTTGCTGGGGATAGTCTGTGCCCAAATAATAAGGAAGTATTTAAAAAACCGACTTTGTCTAGGGTAACTGTAGCACAACGTGTCGAAGAACTTGCCAATGATATCGAAGGAACTTTAAAAAAACGGTCGTCCGAATTTACGTCATATTCACATGCTTTAGATGAGAGCACAGATGCGAAGGATACAGCATAACTGGCTATCTTTGTCCGTGGCATTGATCAACAATTCAAAGTGACAAAAGAACTGATATTCTTGAAACCGCCAAGAAAACGCTCCAGCGTTTCGACTTCAGCTTAACCAAATTCGAGGGTGTGGTAAATGATAGTGCCCCTACTATGGTGGAAAAGAACGAAGGGTTTGTTGCGCTGCTACGGAAAGAACCGGAACTAGAAGGAAAAGATTTCGTTAATTACCACAGCTTAATCCACCATAAGAATTTGTGCGCGAAAACTATTGGATTTGAGAATGTCATAAAAGTTATTGTGACTGTCGTCAACATTATCGGGCAAAAGGATTGAATCATTGTCAATTCCAAGCGTTTTTGACCCAAGAGTGCGAAGCGGATCACGGCGATGTGGTTTATTATAGTGATGTGCGTTGTTTGAGCAGAGTGAAGGTCACAAAGGTAAATGACAGACTTTGCTTTTCTCACCGACATCTCGTTGCATATGAATGACCTAAATACGCAGCTACAATCCAAAGATCAACTGGTGCACACTCGATATGATCACATGAAAGCTTTTGTGGCCAAACGCAAAGTTTAGGCGGAACAACTTGCAAAAAAAGCTTACCCCATTTTCAGCTTCTCGCTGAGTCCAACTGTTCGTCTCTTGATGAAAGCGCTATAAAATTAGACATGTTGCGAAGTGAGTTCGAAGAGAGATTTAGTAATTTTCGTAACCAAGTCTTTTTTAGATTTATTTTCAATGACATTCAGTGTCAATGCTGCCGAAATGCCAGGCTCAGTACAAATGGAGCTGCTTGAACTCCAAAACAACTCTTCTTTGAGAAAAAAATTATTCAATGTGCCCTTGCTTGCATTTTACAAAAAATACATTTCCGAGGACGCATTCCCTAACCTTCTCCGGCATGCTTTGAAGATGTGCGCTTTGTTAGGAAGCACATACTTATACGAGCATTTCTTCTTCAGAATGAAGCATGTGAGGTCTAAGACAATAACTCAGATTACTGACCAACATCTCGAAAACACGCTGCGCATAGCGACTTCCAACATTGATGCCAACATCGACAGGCTAGTCAAGGAAAAACATTGCCAAGTTGCCCATTGACATTATAAAAAATGAATGTTTTCTTCATTAAATTATCTATTCTCAAGTATTGATTGTATTTACTTATCATGAACCCTACCCCTACCTACGCTTTTAAAGCTGAGTTTGTTTATTTTTATAGGATTTTATGTAAAGTATCAAATGCACAGCGTTCCTTGTGAATCTGGAAAGCATCTTACAATTCTAAATACCGCAGTATAGCTTGGTGGCTTCATTGAAATTTTTAATGCTGCCCGCACTGTCGGAAAAGTTGAAGACCCCTGTTGTAAAGGCTATTTGTTTAGTGTCTACTGTCCACAGACAGTACAGTCACTTGAATTCGTTCAAACGATGATGGATTTTTGTAGTTACGAGGATTTAAGCGAATTAATTTAGCGCTCGCAATTTTACAGTTACAGCCAGACGAAAAAAAAAAAAGGTGATGTTAATATGAGAAATATTACATAAACGCAATATTTATGTAGACTGGAAACTTGCGCAGAAAATGTTTTTCATATGCGCACATGGGCCGGCAAAAATTCGAAGAAACATGAAATACAAGCACCTTTTAGAAGCTTTGTGATAGCATGGATATGTCTCTTTACACTAAGCAGACAATCAACTTATACAGTACAAAGAAACACAGTTCTCCTTGAAGGTATAGGCACGTTATTTGGACCTTACCCTACTTATAAAACGGATAAAACAAGGACTGTTCGGTCAGGAATATTGCACATATTAGCTAAAGGATCCCTCCTAGTAAAATTACAAACAGCCTATTATCCAGACAAGTCCTGTGCCCTCGCTGGAATATCACACTCTCATCATAAGCTAATAACGTCACAATTACGATAACAAAATAGGACGAAATTAGTCATTGGCGTAAAAAACATACAAAATGTACGCATGAAACCTTGGGTGCAAAATACAGGAAAAAGTAATGGCCTATGGAGGGAACTGGAAATCCCAAACTGACTCTCTAATTAAATACAACTGGTCAGGTCAAGGACAAAAATACCCAGGAGTTTACTTAGGCAACACCCAAACCGATAATATACTGAAACGGACAGAACTACAAAACCACTTCAAGAAAGTTCGGGGAAAATCGTACAATGTACAAGCAGCCTCCTAACTCAGAGGACAAGCGATATTTATAAACCAGACGGAAGCCAGCATTCTCTGACACACTCAAAATTCTAACAGAACATGAAAACTTCCTCCATGATACTAAATTATCAATTACGTGTTTCCTATGGAAAAAAGCAAACTAGAAATTCTGATGTAGATCCTACTGAAAAAAAGTAGAGGATGCTTTCACAAGTCAATGAAATAATATAAGAAAAGCTAGCTGAATGATTAGATCAATGTAAGCACAGCAAAGATACTAATGGAAGCTCGCAAAAAAAAAGAGTAGTGAATGCAGTAGATTCAAATTCAAATAACGCAGCATAAAGGAAAAAGAAACCGCAAAAAGACCGGAAGTTTGAAAAAAAAAATACTGCACTAAGTCAATATTTTAAAACGTCATTAAATAAAAACAAATTCGATGATGTCCGCAGACCACTAAGCTATACTGCGGTGTTTAAAATTGTAAGATGCTTTCCAGATTCACAAGGAACGCTGTGCATTTGATACTGGACATAAAATAAATATTAAACAGACATGCTTATTTAGCCATCTACCAGCGCCAAGCGATACTTAAGTACTAGTACTAACGTCGCAGGTGGATGGCTGAAGCAGCAGTTCGTTCGAGTGCGCTGTCTGGTGCCTTCCAGATACATCTCGAAGGTTCTCGATACTTCGTTATTTTCATATAAATACAAGAGGATCTCATCCACAGTCAGTCAGTCAGTCGTGAACGGTGTGATATTCGTGTATAATCGCACGCAGGTTCGTTTCGTCGTGTCAGCGAACCGTCTCCAAATAGACTTAAAATGCCAGCATGGTACGTTTAAAAGGCAGAGTCAAGAGGGAGCGAAGAGTGCGTCAAAGTAAGTTATGTAATAGCTGAAAATATTGATCAAAAATCAAAGCCTTCTTGGACGCCGAGTTTGTGAAAGAGTGTCTCATCGTTGCTGTGGATAGTCTGTGCCCAAATAATAAGGAAGTATTTAGAAAACCGACTTTGTCTAGGGTAACTGTAGCACAAAGTGTCGAAGAACTTGCCAATGACATCGAAGGAACTTTAAAAAAACGGTCGTCCGAATTTATGTCATATTCACTTGATTTAGATGAGAGCACAGATGCGAAGGATACAGCATAACTGGCTATCTTTATCCGTGGCATTGATCAACAATTCAATGTGAACAAAAGAAATGTTAGCGTTCGTACCTATGAAGGGCACGACGAAAGGCACTGATATTCTTGCAGCCGCCAAGAAAATTCTCCAGCGTTTCGACCTCAGCTTAACCAACCTCGAGGGTGTGGCAACTGATGGTGACCCTGGTATGGCGGAAATGAACGAGAGGTTTGTTGCGCTGCTATGAAAAGAACTAGAACTAGAAGGAAAAGATTTCGTTTATTACCACTGTTTAATCCACCAGAAGAATCTGTTCGCGAAAACTATTGGATTTGAGAATGTTATGAAAGGCACTGTGACTGTCGTCAACATTATTAGGGCAAGATGATTGAATCATCGTCAATTCCAAGCGTTTTTGACCTAAGAGTGCGAAGCGGATCAGGGCGATGTGGTTTATTATAGTGATGTGCGTTGTTTGAGCAGAGGGAAGGTTCTTAAGAGTCTCCGACTTAAGGAGCGAAATACAGCAATTCATGAAAACCATGGGGAATTCAATTGCGGAATTTAACGATTTGAAGTGAATGACAGACTTTGCCTTTGTGACCGACATCTCTTTGCATATGAATGACCTAAATACGTCCAGAGATCAACTGGTGCACACTCTGTATGATCACATCAAAGCTTTTGTAGCCAAACTCAAACTTCAGGAGGTACAACTTGCAAAAAAAGACTTAACTCATTTTCAGCTTCTCGTTGATTCCAACTGTTCGTCTCTTGATGAATGCGCTATAAAATTAGCCGTGTTGCGAAGTGAGTTGTAACAGAGATTTAGTAATTTTCGTAACCAAGTCTTCTTTAGATTTATTTTCAATGCCATTCAGTGACAATGCTGCCGAAATGCCAGACTCAGTACAAATGGAGCTGCTTGAACTCCAAAACAACTCTTCTTTGAGAAAAAAATTATTCAACGTGCCCTTGCTTGCATTTTACAAAGTCTACATTTCTGATGACGCATTCCCTAACTTTCGCCGGCATGCTTTGAAGATGTGCGCTTTGTTAGGAAGCACATACTTATGTGAGCATTTCTTCTCCAGAATGAAGCATGTGAAGTCTAAGACAATAACTCAGATTACTGACCAACATCTCGAGAACATTCTGCACATAGCGACTTCCGACATTGATGCCAATATCGACAAGCTGGTCAAGGAAAAACAATTCCAAGTTGCCCATTGACATTGTAAAAAATGAATGTTTTCTTCATTAAATTATCTTTTTTCAGGTATTGATTGTATTTACTTATCATGAACCCGACCCCTATCTACGCTCTTAAAGCTGAGTTTGCTTATTTTTATAGGTTTTATGTAAAGTTACAAATGCACAGCGATCCTTGTGAATCTGGAAAGCATCTTACAATTCTAAATACCGCAGTATAGCTTGGGGGCCAGTGGGGCTTCATTGAAATTTTTAATGCTGTCCGCACTGTCTGAAAGGTTGAAGAACCCTGTTGTCGAGGCTATTTGTTTAGTGTCTACAGTACAGACACTTGAATTCGTTCAAACGATAATGGATTTCTGTAGTTAGGAAGATTTAAGCGAATTAATTTAGCGCTCGCAATTTTATAGTTAAAGCTAGACGTAAAAAGACCATATTAATATGATTAAAAATTACATAAACGTGCACATTAATTCTGAGACTGGAAACTTGCGCAGAAAATGTTTTTCATATGCGCACATGGGCCGGAAAAAATTCGAAGAAACATGAAATACAAGCGCCTTTTAGAAGCTTTTAGATAGCATGGATATGTCTCTTTACACTAAACAGACAACCAACTTATACAAAGAAGCACAGTTCTCCTTGAAGGTATAGACACCTCATTTACACCTTATCCTACTTATAAAACGGATAAAACAAGGAATGTTCGGTCAGGAATATTGTACACATTAGCTAAAGGATCCCTCCTAGTTAAATTTCAAACAGCCTATTATCCAGAGAAGTCCTGTGCCCTCGCTGGAATATCACACTCTCATCATACGCTAATAACGTCACAATTACGATAACAAAATAGGAAGAAATTAGTCATTCGCTTAAAAAACATATAAAATGTACGCATGAAACCTTGGGTGAAAAATCAAATACAGGAAAACGTAATGGCCTATGGAGGGAACTGGAAATTCCAAACTGACTCACCAATTAAATACAACTGGTCAGATCAAGGACAAAAATACCCAGGAGAGTACCTAGGCAACACCGAAACCTATAATATACTGAAACGGACAGAACTGCAAAACCACTTCAAGAAAGTTCTGGGAAAATCGTACAAGCAGCCTCCTAACTCAGAGGACAAGTGATATTTATAAACCAGATGGAAGCCAGCATTCTCTGGCACACTCAAAATTCTAACAGAACATGAAAACTTCCTCCATGATACTAAATTATCAATTACATGTTTCCTATGGAACAAAGCAAACCAGAAATTCTACTCAGCACTGCAATGCACTCCACGTACGTGGTCAGGGTTTAGTCTAAATTGAAACCAATATCACTTCTATTAGAATCATCTTTTTCCCCAAGAACTTGCAGATGATACACCTACTCTAGAGTATATTCATCAAAAGCTACCAGATCTCCAGCTGTCCAACACTCCTCGGAATGGCCCACGCACCGATACCTCTCAAAACAGTTAAGCTTTTTTTCGAGATATTCTCCAGCACTGGAAAGGCCAAGAACTGTATCACGCATGTTAAAAGGATCATCGCTGCCACCTGTGCTCGTATAAGCCCTGTTCACAAAGAGACGCATCCTAGACCTCACAACTGCACATTCTCATTTCTTCCCATTTAAAATTGGGCAGAAATGAGAACAATTGGGGATCTTCTAACTAGAAATTTAAAGTGGGAACCCTCCATTCGCTGCAAATAACAAATCACAAAGCAAAATCAGTAGACAGTCATAAAAGCCTATCCGAAAATCATAACAGTCCGATATATCCAAATCCCACCATTAATTCACAAATATCTATGCTTACCTTGCAACCCACATCATTGGGCAATCCCTCTTTCTCTCATACCCGTCAGCTACAGGAAAATTTATGCGCGCTGATTTCACTGGATCCAGCCATCCTGCCTGCATTCACCTCTCCACAACACAACCATATTTACCGTCCAACTTCCACTGGAAGTTGGACGGTAAAGCTGCGCAGATTCACTCTCATCGATTCAGATCTCTAAACTTAGTGTAATGTATCTGAAACACTGGAACACGCATATCTCATCTGTCCTGCCAATACAAATATGATCAGATATGCCCTGGATTATTGGCATTTACTCTGCACAGACCGCAACAGACACAGATTATGCAGCTCACTCTTCATAACTGCAAAAACCATCATCTACAGATTCCTCCTAAATCACGCAAGAAACAAGGATTATCCATCACTCATTTAATCAAGGAAAAACTTCAAGTGGAGCCTAAAGAAAACTGAACAGCAGACTTTTTGAGTTATATATATATATACATATATATATATATCAAAAACAAATGAAAATCCGAAAGGTTTTCAATGTAGTACTGTAAAAATATTAACATCGTAAACCTACCTTTTCAATACGAAGTTCTTTTTCGGATTATATAACGCTATTACGCGAAACTAATATGACTCACTAAAAGTACAAACAGAATGAAATTGCTTCAGTCAATCCAAAGGCACGGAATCTTACACTTAATAAATGACGTCATTGCATGAGAATAGGATTACATATTTGGAGGAAACGAAAGTTCCTTTCGTGATGGATTTTGTTTCAAGGCTGAGTTGCTTAATAAGACTGCTCTTTATCTTTTCCTACTTAAGATAATTTCTTTTAAATTATTTAAATTACTAGCATTTGATGAATACTTATTATTATTATTATTATTATTATTATAATTATTATTATTTTATTACAGACGCATTTTCCGCTTTGAGATTTTATCTTAGAAAGTTCACCTAATTTTACGAGTTCACTACCAACAACACAAAAGTATGATTTCAACATTCATAAAATTATAGTCTGTAAAAATACACACTGAAATAATACCAAATACAGGATTTAGTATTAAGCAATACAAACTTGGCAGTAGAATCACTTTCTACAGAAATTGGAACAACAAATCAGGCGATGTAAGTAACTATATATCGTCTGATTTTTTGTACAGTATTACAAAACAACTTTGATAGACAACAAAAAGATGAATGGGGAAAAAAAGAGTAGAAATAAAAAAATGAATGAAAATAAAAAAAGAGTAATAATAAAAAATGAATGAAAATAAAAAAGATGAATAAAATAAAAAATGAATAAAAAAAAGATGAATTATCAAGACAAATCTCAAAGTGGAAAATGCGTCTGTAATAAAATAATAATAATAAGTATTCGTCAAATGCTAGTAATTTAAATAATTTAAAAGAAAGTAACTTAAGTAGGAAAAGATAAAGAGCAGTCTTATTAAGCAACGCAACCTTGAAACAAAATCCATCACCAAAGTATCAGAAGAATTAAAAGAAAGAATTGTTGCGACGGCAAAAAAAAGATCATTGTCTGTGAAAGCAGAATAGTGAGTTATAGGCAAAACATTTAGTTCAAGACTAACTAACATACTAACATTCAGGCTATTCATTAGAAATCCTCAGACAGAGTTGGAGAAGAAACAATGAAGTATTTGAGGCATATTTGGGATAATAAAAGAACATAATAAAAATGCTAACTCGATAAAAAGTGTTGGAAACAATTGAAGAACACTCGGGTAGAACACCAGAATTTCTCAGATGAATAATAATGACACACGCCAGTTCTTTACTGTCTTTGCCTCAACCCAACCAAAGACAGTAAAGAACTGGAGTGTGTCAGTTCTCTTCACCTTAGTTTGCAAAAACAAACTTAAAAAAAAAAAAAACTGTTCCAAGTGATTAAACAGTCGAATAACTTGCCCTACCGACAACAAAATTTAAATTATTCACTAGCCTTAGAGAATGTTTGATTAGTCATCATCTATAGCAACATCAGTTTCAGGCTATTGAACAAAATGAGCACTGTAAAAAGTTCGTAGGGGAAAAAATGACCAACTGTTAATGGACAAAATGATTTTGAAAACCTCGAAAAGAAAAAAATAACTGATATTTGGTATGGAGTGCCAAATATACGTTATTGACTTTAAGCAAGCATTTAACTCCTTTCCATAATATTTCGATTAAAAAAACGTCTGGAAAATTTTCGAGAATAATCCTAGTACTAGCAACAGTTATGACCAGGTGGAAAACTCAAATAATTGACAATGTAGCCAAGCTACGTGCAGTGAATATCAAGAGAGCAATTTTCCAAGCAATTCATTTTCATCTATATCGTTCATCTTAACACTAATTCCTCTAACATTAGATCTAAAGAAAACGTGCTTCGAATTAGAAACATCACAGGCAAGCCGGAAAAAATATCAATTTTTTCCAGCTTGCCTGTTTGAGCAGAACCTATGTGAAAAATCATTTAGAAGAATCAAGTCACATCTTAATACACTCAGAATTTTCAGTGTAGATATTTGAATGGCATTTGGACGTGATAAATGTGCAATACCTCTATGGTTTTCGAGTCCAAATAATAGGCAGCAAAGAATCAAATTAGCAGATGGAAGGAGAATTAAAATCATGTTACAGAATAAATCCTATAAATACCTAGAAATTCTTGAAGATTAACGCATTTTATTCAGAAGTCACAGTAAAACAGGATCTGAATATCTGAAAAGAATAAGAAAAGTTCTGAATTTCAAACTCAGCAGAAGCAACATGGTAACAGCAATATCCATATATGGGTCATCTCTGTAATCGGACACAAGTAAGGATAATTGACTGGAAGCAAGCCGATTAAGACCCAGTTGATAAAAAAAAACACGAAAATTAATGACAATGATTCATTCCTTGCTTCCACTTGGTGATGTAGATCCTACTAAAGAAAAGTAGAGGATGCTTTCACAAGTCAATGAAATAATATAAGAAAAGCTAGCGCTGAATGATTAGCTCAATGTAAGCACAGCAAAGATACTAATGGAAGCTTGCAAAAAAAAAAAGAGTAGTGAATGCAGTAGATTAAAATTCAAATAACGCAGCATAAAGGAAAATAAACGGCAAAAAAACACTGCACTGAAG
The DNA here is from genome assembly GCF_054136105.1 of Typopeltis vanoorti. Classification (NCBI taxonomy): domain Eukaryota; kingdom Metazoa; phylum Arthropoda; class Arachnida; order Uropygi; family Thelyphonidae; genus Typopeltis; species Typopeltis vanoorti. The sequence continues at coordinate 35,034,583 of NC_143573.1, forward strand.
TCAATATTTCAAGGACATTGCAAAAAAAGTTAAAAATCGCTTGACGTTAGCTTGGGCAAGGCACGATTAAGAAAGAGATAGGTTAGATATTTGCTATTATTGTTAATGGACAAATGTCCATTAACAATAATAGCATTACAAATTAATGCAATAAAGGTGAAAATGATTGTGGAGGAATAATCCGTAATGAGAGCAAATGCGAGCTGTGCAGAGATAAGGAAGAAATAATATACCATATGATTAGTTCTTGTATTAAGTAATCCAGCAAGATTTCTCATACAGACAAAAGATGTACGCATGATCTGGTTGCAAAAACTACACGCTGGAACTTGTGCAGGAAATGTTATTTCCCGGCTTGCAAAACCTCTTACATATAATTTAATTGGAAAAAAAGGGCGGAGGTGGAGTATTGAAAATTTGAAGATGTTATGAGTTTTCAGACTGGCAGACATTCGGAAAATATGCCAGACAGCACTGCAGTTGAACAACATCAACATGTCTGATTTATTGACATGATAATGCCAGGGGACAACAGAGAATAAAAATTGTATCAAATTTGAAAATATATATATATGAGGATTGAAATTCAACGAATTTGGAAAAAACAGCAGCAACAGTTCCATGTCATGGGAGCATTTCTCTCTTTCTCGTTCTCTCTTCTTTATCTTAGGGGTAGACCGCACTCCATACCACTCAGACTTTCGAATCGGATCCGATAGAACAGGTTGGTTAATCCTTATTATAGTCTCCTGTATATTGCGTATTTTCTTAGAGATAGTTTTCATATGTCGCGGGATATCTTAAAAAAAAAGTTTCTGGGAGGAAAAATCCTTCAAACTGTGTAAGTGTCCAGCTAATTCACCTTCAGATGAGATACTAAAATTTCATTGGATCATAGATCATCTAATGCAATGAACCTTCGACGATGCCTTTTCCATCATTATAGGTTGTGACGATGCAAAGGACACCGTCGTAACCGAATGAACTAAGGAGAATCCTTGGAGCAATACTAAGCGAATATATGAAATAAATAGAAAAACTAAGTCTCACAGATATAACACCATCTCAAATCCAGAAAACGACACTATGACGGAATCTCACATTTTAAGATAATATCTAGTCAATTCTTAGGTATTTGAATAAATCCCGAATTGGAGACATCTGCCAGTCAAAGATTTGATTGTGTTGTTAAAAGTTTCTTGTACTCTTTGACCGTGAAGTCTGGTAACTGAATACAAAAATAATGAGTATAAATACCGTAATACTACTTGAAAATCCCTTTCTCTCTAAACTATTTTTCCAGTTCTAAAAACTGTGCCTTAAAATAAATGATCAGCCACTATTTCGTACTTTGAGCCACATTCAAATCTGGATTCATAAGGTTTAGTTTATACTTGTTAATGAAGGGGGAAGGAAATGAATTAAATGCATTTATAAATTTATTAGCAGATACCGCTATTTATTAGGTACTATTTTTTTAATCTAAAAATTAAAAATAATTACCATTTTGTAATTTTATTTGTTGCAAAAGCACAAAAATAACGTCTGTCTTCTCTCACACACACTGGCCTCTGTTCTTCCTCCATTTTCTTGTAAGCATGTAAAATACATTCAGCTGCTAGTCAATACCCATTCAACTGCCCACACATGGCATTAACGTGCTGTAGCATGAACAGCAATATCACCTTGTGTGTTAGACTCATAATAATAATAATATATATATATATATATATCATCTTCAAATTTCTTGTCTTCCTTTTTCAACTCCTACTCTTGGTTCATCTTTCCGCCTATAGTGCTTACCGCACAGCACTGATACAGCATGAAACTTTCATTAAAATTTAAAACTACATATGTTTTATATCTTTTTTACTGTTAATTATATACACGGTACATTAGTTTATAGCACATTAATTTTATACATGAACTAAGAGCCAGATAATTTGGAAACTTCCTTCAAAAACAAAATTATTACATGACTTTTTTGATGTCAGAGGATGAAAAATGACAATACTAGAGGATCAATCATTAATTTTTTCAAAATATTTTGAGCAATGAAATTCACCGAGTACCTAAAGATATTTACATCTATACCGAAAGTGTTATGTTTAAACAAGATATAACAGGTTGAGAAAACTATAGAAACCAAAGATCGATATTAGATATCAATATAATTAAGCAAACTAACTCGGAATTTCTGCGAATAAACGTCCATGGCTAATTTGTGTACAAAAATAGGCTGAAAATAATTCCTGATTTTGAATTACACCATAAATACTAATGTAAATTAAATGTATATACATAAATTCTTATGATTTTCTTCTTGTAGCTCCTATTTTACCTAATTAATAAAAACATAATAATAAATAAATAAATAGCAAACCTTTTATGGTAATAGAGCTGCTCCCGTATTCTAACCTAAGGCTAAAATTAAGTTAACGAATTAAAATTTGTATATATCGATAGAGTATTAAAACTTACTCAAGCATATATTTTTGAAGGAATGACACTATATTACGTGCAGAATTGATTGAGACAAAAATATAAAATTCCGTCTCAATGAAATTAACTTTAGAAATCCATGGTCCATTTAATTGATTATCTTCTTTCTTATTAGTTCTACTCCTCTCTCTAATTTAGGTTACTGGATATATATTTCTACATTTGCTCTTATTTCTCAACATAACAACAAAAAAACCGTGCCATCACTTCCTTCAAAAAAGAAAGTGATTACATAATTTTTTGATGTCAGTGGATGAAAAACAAATGTCATGATGAGAGTGTGGTTACTGGTGTTGTCATTATTTCCTTCAAAAGAAAGTTATGACACCGATAACTTCAAAAACCGTATGATCACTTCCTTTAAAAATATATATACACCGAGGTTATGCCTTTTTTAATACACTTTTAACATATAAATAAAAATTTAATTAGAAGTTAATTTTATCCTTAAGTTGGAACACAGGAGCAGCTCTATTATCACAAAACTTTGCTACTTTTTCTTTAATTGTATATCTGTTACGGTCAATGTATGTATTATATACATTACATAATATACAATAATATATATATATATATATATATATATATATATATATATATATATATATATATATATATATATATATATATATATATATATCAGGGGCAAATATTCAGGGTATACTATGCTAAGTGTGCAGTGCTCAACAACCGACCAGCAATATCACCGATATATTTTTGTATTTATTCCCGTTAAAAACGCCCCTAACTGTTTTTGACAAAAGGTTAGTGACGCCTTCTAGAGGTTAAATCAACAGCCAAAAAGAAGGAACTGCGAAGATTACTATATATATATATATATATTTTTTTTTTTTTAATGTTTATCCTTTATTTTCTGTAATTCGTTTCAGGCAGATTTATCAGAAATATCAAAGAGAATACTCCAAAGTTCTGGGTTGAGAACAGAAGAGAGTTCAGCTTTGAAACAGCTAATGGCTACATTAATGGTAGGTAATTTAGCAACAGTGGTAGTGATTTGCTCACAAAGCAAAGCCAGCACATCTGTAGCTGTGGAGAACTTTAGGCGAATGAAATTTTATTTTAAACTTGACACAGATATGTATAATTCCAGTATCCTTACATATTTTGAGGAAGGTTAGCTGATTCAGTTCCCTATATCAACATGGCTTTCACTTAGTATACTGTTTTAGATTTGCATGCAATTATCATCTCCATGCAGAATTAGCAAACATGTTAGATATTTGAGCTTAGTGCTGGTTTACACTCATATTTTATTCGTTTCTGTCGCAGAGACGTTTTCAGGAATACAGTATTCAAATTGTAATAACACACAAAACAATAAGTGGAAGAAATTAGACCTATCTATAGCCTAAAGTCCTATGAGTGACATTAACTATGGGCTAGTTTTAGCTGTTGGGCAAAATCCTCCGGGGAAGATTAGCTGTGTTCTCCTACCAGGATCTTGGCTGACTAGCCATCAGTCATGCTTGTAGCATGTTGAGCACAGTTAAGCCTGAGATGGATTTCCGTGGTGGGCTAGCAACCTACAACCCGGTCAAAAACCCTGATGGAACTGATATAGAAGACAGTGCCAATATTTCGATGAAGTCCGGAGGGCCATACCCAGGAAGTCTTAGTATCATGCCATTACATGGATCCATCCAGGAAACATGGTGTCGTAATGAGCCAAGGCAAAGTTGATACTGAGCAAAGAGGTGGCAGCAGTGGCGTAGCTGGGGGAGGGGGGGTCTGCCCCGGACGGCACATTTCGCCTGAGACACAATTTTATTTTTCGACGATTCTTCTATTCATGTTAACTTAGTAATTTTATTGCTTAATTAATAATTAGTTTTCAACAACTATACTTACAACTAAAATAAACATAAATGTAGTGTTTTAATTTCTTTCCCTACTTCGTTTTGACTTTTTGTAATATTTTTGGTGTGTATTGAGAGGGGCGGCAAAGTCAGGGACCGCCCCGGGCGTCAAAAGCTCTAGCTACGCCACTGGGTGGCAGAAAGCTATAAAATGCATCTCCCAAGACGTTATGTGGCCAGCGTGGGAGATTAGGCCACAACCCCTCCAATACAGTACCAAGAAAAAGAAAGAAAGGCCATAAAGCCTATGGCCAGAATGGGCAAACACTAGATGTCACTAAATTTCCCCAACTATATGACTACACTGATCGAAACCATCACGATGCAGTGGGGAAGCTTTCCCAAATAATAAGCAATACTGGAATAGCCCAAAGAATTCGTAAATATAACAGTAATCAATACAATTCTCTTTTCCTCTATATAGGAACATTTAATTGTCGAACACTTAATGAAGAGGAAGACCTTACCATCTTACAGCAAGAACTAAAACATTAAATGGGACATCATAGGTTTAAGTGAAGTTCGCAGGCAAATGAACATTTAATAAAATTAAAAAATGAAGATTATTTATACTATTATGGGAAACCTAAAGGACAATATGGAGTTGGATTTCTAATTAAGAAAATAACTGCACGCCTTATAGAAGAATTTAATTATACAGATGAAAGAATAATAGAAATCACAATTAAAATAAACTCTAAATTTAAAATCAGAATCATCCAAATATATGCTGGCGCCTCATCCCACACTGATGAAGAGATAGCAGCATTTTAAGACTCACTGCAGCACACTCTAGACAATAAAAAAAGAAATAGCAATCAAAACTTTACTATCGTAATGGGCGATTTTAACGTCCATTACGATAGTAAAGCAGGTCATCTCATTCATCAAATAGACACAATAGGACCATACGTATATGGTACAAGCAGCAACTCAGGAATGGCTCTTACAGAATTCTCTATCGGTAACAAACTTTACATTATGAATACATTTTTTTTTTATAATAAAGAAATAGTTCAAGATACCTCAGTACTAAATCAAGTAAAAACAGGAAGTGACCACTGACTGGTGAGAGCCAAATTTAAAATAAACCCTAAATTGGAAAGAATAAAATGACTAAACAACAAAAAATCAAGAAGTTTTGACTTAAAACTTGTTAAAAACAAGAAGGATTACGAAGAAAAACTCAATCAACAACTAGACTTAAAATATATTTGAAGAAGAAGAAGACATAAATAAAATAAGCAGAAACCTAACGGAAGCAATAATCTCAGCAGTCAACGAATTCAAAAGCAACAAACAACAACAACAACAACAACAAAAAATAACCCATAAACTTTCAGAGGAAACTTTACAACTATTAAAAAAGAGACGAAATATGAAACAAGGCAAAAACTTAATTTCTAAAATAGAATATGCAGGACTATGCAAAACAATAAGGTAAAAAGATAAGAAATGAAATAAGATCTTATAACACTAAAAAAAAATAAAAGAAACAACTGAAAGCAATAAAAAAATGAAAATACGAAGAAAACATTTATCAGTTGGCAAAAGTCAAATAACTGCAATAAAAGATAAGAATGGAACTATAATAAGGAACCAAGAACAAATCCTGAGCAGGCTAGAAGAATTTTATAAAGAACTCTATAGTGATCCTTCAATAGATGAATCAAATATAAATATCTCTTCTCCATCACATATAGAATTCATCCCCATTCACTTCAGATGAAATAAAACAAGCATTAAAACAAATGAAAAATGGAAAATGTCCTGGTGAAGACCTAATTCACATAGAATTAATTAAATGGGGAGGAAACAGTATAATTCACCATGTCACAAACCTACTAAATCTATGCCTAGAAGAGGAAGATACCAGAAAACTGGAAAAATGCTACTCTGATACTGTTATTTAAAAAAGGGGACAAAGAAGAAGTCAAGAACTATAGACCAATTAGTATTCGCTCCAATCTCTACAAAATTCTCACAAAAGTAATAACAAAAAGGTTAACCCCTCTTCTAGACTCAAATCAACCAGTAGAACAAGCAGGATTCCGTAAAGGCTTTAACACAATTGATCATATTTCATGCAGTAAAACAAATAATGGCCTCTAGTCTTTATTGATTATGAAGAAGAATTTGATTCCATCAAAACTAATGCAATAATCAAAGCACTCCAGAATCAGGGAGTTCCTGGAGAATATATGGACCTCCTCCAGAAAATACACCACACTGTACCAGCAAAAATCCAACTTCACACAAGTAGCAATAAAATATCAATTGAAAAAGGTGTCTGAAAAGGAGACTCTCTATCACCCAAAATCTTTACAGCAGTCCTTCAAGGAATATTTATTAATATAAACGGGACAAACCTTGGTATAAAAATTAATAACAGAAACTTAACACATGATATCATAATTTTTGGAAACACTCCAGAAGACTTCAATATAATGATAGAAGACTAATATTATGAAAGCAGAAAAGTCGGTCTAAAAATAAACAGAGAAAAAACTAAAATCATGCTTAATCATTTTGTAACACCAAAAAACATAATAATAGAAAACAATTTCTTGGAAAGAGTTTTCATATACATATTTAGGCGATCTCATTGATCTAAACTGTGGACTCCAAAAGGAAATAAATAGGAGAGTTCAACTTGCTTGGGGTGCATCCAGAAAACTGAAAAGGTTTTTCAAAACAATGACGTCCCACTCTGTTTAAAAAGGAAGATTTAGTGTACACTTCCAGTCATCATATATGATTGTGTAACATGGTCGCTAGCAAAAGCACTAGCAAATAAACTAACAATTCATAGAAAAATGGAAAGGTTGATGCTAGGCATCACATTAAAAGATAAGAAGCGAAACACCTGGATAAGAAGCCAGACTCATATCACTGACATCATTCTTCTCCATAAGTGACTAAAATGGAAATGGGCCAGAACGAACTGGATTGCAAAAGAAGGGAAACGAGGCCGAGGACGTTCTAAAAGAAGGTGGAGTGAAGAACTGCCAAATTTTGTTGGGAAAGATTGGTCAACCATTGCCAAGAACAGAGAAAGGTGGAAAGAACTGGAGGAGGCCATCGTCCAGCAGTGGACCGGAAATGGCTGAAAAGAAGAAATCTTGAAATGTTTAAGAAAACCATATTTATTATTTTTAAGCTAATTTTAAAGTTTGTCATGTTTGTATTCACTGGGATGAAGAATAATACTTTTATTCCATCTGACCAAGGTATCCAATGCATAGTCAGCTAGACCTGACTGACCAATAGCGTGGCAGCAGATCAATTTTTTGTGTTCATCTAGGTGGATGTTAGCAGATCTCCTAGTTCGACCATAATATGATGAGCTGGAGGAATAAGGAACTTTGTAAACACCTGGAACAGTGTGTGGGGGGAGGGAATTGGATCTTTAGGAGAGCTGAAAAGGGAAGCCAGCTTCAAATAAAATCTCTGCACCAGCTTGAAAGCGGTGCAGAGATTATATTTCCTTAATGTTCCTTTTTTTTTTCTGAAGTGTGACATTTATCCTTCAGCTATATAAACGGGATATTTTATCTCCCAGAAATTTGGATTCCTTTATCCCACAAAATTGGAAAATCAATCAAAACAACACACGCAACTAGAGCCTTAATCATATTGAGCATTTTTTCACAAAAAAATCAAAATGGGATAAGTTACTATAATGATTTTTAGGAATAATTGTTCTTATTGAGCCTGCGCGATATAGTTTATGCTTTAATCCAGCCTGCAAAGCCAAACAAGTTTGACACCTCTGAGGTACGTAGGAGATTAGCTGTACATCGCGAATGGCGGAATCCATACCGGTGGTTGATAATTATTTGGTGGGCCTCTAAGCAGTGGAGCAGTTCGCTACAATGCCTTCCTCCAGTATTTTGGAGAGAACAAAGGTGATGGCAACTGGTTTGTAGTTTGATGGTAAAGTTTTATTGCCCTTTTTTTTTTTTTTTTTTTTTTTGGAAAAGGATGGATATGAGATTGCTTCCATTCATTGGGAAGTACCATATATGTATAATAAATTAGAGATGATGCAGGATGAGGGTTAGCTTTGAATCAATGTTAGTTACAAGTATTTGCTAGTATTCTGTTTTTGTTTTTTTTTGTCTAAAAAGTATAGGAGGCATACGGTATTTGGTTTCCAGTATAGGAGGTGATTTCCATTGGTCAGCTATGCAGGAGTTCAAGAAAAAGTCAAGAGGTATGTTTTATTTCTGGGTGAAGTAATAGTGGTACCATCAGGATAACAGAGAGATGGAAGTGCAGGTGAGCAGAAGTTGTGCCCAATGCCCTTAGCAAGAGACCAGAGGCATGGCTTCCATTTAGACAGGAGGGTACATATTTAAGAAAATATGTTGCATGCTTTAGTATAGACAGGATATGAAGTTGAAATTCTAGATGTGAGCCACATGCATTAAGCTGAATATTTTTTCTTTGACTGCCTTAATCCATTTTCAGTTGAGCCAGGGATTGGAAAGCAGAGGAGGATTATGGGTTGAATAAGAGATGAAGACCTTCACACCAGTGAGAATAATTTCTGTGACTCATTCACAAAACGTTTTAGGGTGACATGAGTGGAAGCAATAGTTCAGACCAAGAAAAGGAGAAGTAGAAATTCTGGAGGCCATCCCAATTAGCTCCTTTTAGTGCCAGAGGATGTGAATTGTTGGAGCAAGGTTCATTTGTGCCAGATGGTGGGCTGTTACAAGAGAGGTAACCTCTCTGGACGGAGAACTAGTAAAAACCAGATCCAGATACTTGGAAAGTGAAGAGTGTTATCCGCTATTCAAGAATGTAGATGTACGATTTATGTTAGGTCATTATTTATAGCAAAGACGTTTGGTTGGTGGATGTGGAGTAGAGGAACCAGCTGGAATTGCGGATATTGAGGTAGCCCAGGAAGATGACCTCACTACTCAAGTAGCTGGATTGTAGGTGGTAGAGTTTCATGGAAAGGAATGGGAAGAGATATGAGAAGTTTTCAGTGTTTGGAGACTGGTTAATGCTACAAATGAATGTTACTAAACGGGGCAAGGAAATGTTGATTAGCCATTCTCTGGCAGGCTATGTCATATTTCGCAAAGGTACAAGTGCCACTTGTGAAAATAATTAGGAGGCATGTAGTTTGGGCAGTGCAGGTGGGCAGTTGTAAAGGTGGCTGCGATCTGGGTTTCTGTCAGGAATAAGATGTCTGGTCTGGATGACTGCAAGTGTTGGTGAACATCATTTATGTTAATGCCACAGATGTTAGTAAAGTGGATGTGAAAGTGCATTTTTAGTGAAGAGATTCTGGCATAGTTTGCATGTTGATTTCTTGTGATGTGACTTTTTGATGGAATAAGTTTATGAAAGAGATCTGCGTTTGTCACACAGTTATTGTTTGTGAGTCTATAAGTTTGATTAAATGGAAGGATAAATAGCGGGAACATGCAGTGAGAGAGATACTCTTGGACATGACACAAGCACAGAGACGAACCAATCTCCGTGTCATGACGTGACATTACAGTTTTGGAACTTCTTTAGGAGTCGATGTGAACTTATCATCGATAACCTTAACCCAAAGAAGCCACGAGTGCGTTAAGTCAGGGACACAATTTTGTCGTTACTCCTAAAGAAGTTCCAAAAGCCAAAACAATGGCGTCCGTTGAACGTGGGGTATACGACTTGCCTATAGCAATAGCCAATAATATTCGGTTAAACGTGGCCAACATCCTAATCCATTCTAAGCCTCCCAAAAATAATATCCCACATAAAGAAATAATGGCTCTAAAAGAGCTACGCAATAATATTCACATTACCATAACCAAATCAGACAAAGGAAACGCAACTGTTGTGACAGATACAACAGAATATGAAAGCAAAATGCATGCACTTCTCCAAGGCCAGTCAACATATCAAATTATAGAATAAGATTCCACTAACTCACAAAAGAATAAGGTGTGCAAGTTATTGAAGAGTCACTTCCTGGCCAAAAGAAACAATAAAACAAACTTAACCGCCTCCACGTTAAAACACCCAGGATATATGGAGTTTCAAAAATTCACAAACAAGGTACACCTTTATGCCATATTTTAGAGAGAATAAAGAGTCCAACAATATCACCTCATTATTCACGAATGTACCATTAACTGAAACTCTTAACTTACTAAATTCACATTTTTCCGATATATTTCAGCTATTTAAATTCACAGTGCAGGCGGTTTCATTTAAACAGAAAGGGAAAATATACATACAATCAATTAGATGGGAGAGTTATGGGATCCCCCCCTTCTCCCCTCTTAGCTAACTAACTTCTATATAGAACATCTGGAAAAGCAAGCTATCAACACAGCCACTCTCAAACCTAGTCTATGGCTATGCAATGTTGATGATGTGTTTGCTTTGGCCACATTGAACACAATTTTTTTTAGTGCATCTAAATAGCCAGCACCCTAAAATCCACTTCACAATGGAACTAGAAGCAAATGACTGTCTGCCCTTCCTGGAACACACTAATCACACGTCTTTCAGAAGGTTCCTTATCATTCTCGGTTTATAGAAAACCCACACATACAGGGAGATATTTATACAAAAAATCACACCATCACCCTTCTCAACAATATGGAATCTTAAAAAAACTAACCCATAGAGCTAGAGCAATTTGTTCCAAAGACACTACTGTACTTCTCACCTGCGTCACACCTTCCTGCCCAATGGTTATAATCCCCATAAGATACATAAAATGCTCCCCAAAAATTCCCCCCCACTATCTACAACAGAAGACTACAACAAAACTATCAACATCCCATACATTATTAAAGGTACATCTGAAAAGATATCTAGGGTACTTAACAAACACCAACTACACACTGTATTTAAACCTTATGTGAAATTGGCAACTCTCATCCGTTCACCTAAGGTTAGGTTCTCTCCTTTATCACATCCAGGAGTCCATGAAATGCCCTGTTCATGTCACTGAGCCTACTATGGACAGACAGGAAGAACTGTGGAGATCTGCCTCAGTGAACACAAAAAATATATCCGGCACTTTCGCTGTGGCAAGTCGGGTCTGGCAGACCATGCTTTGGATACTCCTGCACACAGGATCAGTTGGAAAAAAACAAAAGTACTACACAGAAGATTTTGAAAGTCAGAGAGGTGGAATCAACAGAAGCCTTGAAACATACTCCAAACCTCAACAAGTATGACAGTATAAATCGACCAAAGATTTGGGAGACGGTCATCCTAAGACCAAATTAATATCTGCTTTTTTTTTAACTTAGATGGCGGCTAATTAGGACTTTAGTCTTTGTGTTGCACGCTACAATTACTCATACTAGTCCCACTGTTATGCTGGATATAATACTAGCGAAATATTAGCCTTTACGTTAATAGTTATTTTCTTATCAATGTGTGTTTGCATCTATACCGTTAAAATCCAATCAACATCTGATAAGCCAGGCTGTGATTTTTCACCTAGTGTCTAGTTGCCATTTCCACCAACTAAGATGGTATCCCTTTGTAATGGGAATACTTGCTGGTTTCACCAGAGCATCTTTTGTGGAAACAGGCCAGAGTGCAGGAAGGTAGGGTTGCAACAGGGAGAGGCTGTACATTGTGCATCACTACATACCTATTAGTGGCTCCACAAACAAACAATTGGATTTTGATTTATTAACTTTTATCAATTATGAGTTGCTTTGCTATCGTATACTACTTAAGACTTCAAATGTCCATAGATAGTTAATTCTCACTATAATCATCAGAAGTCCAAACCAAAGGACTTCCGTAGCCACATATGCTATCTTTAAAAAAAATATTCACTAGAGAAAACTATTATCATTTCGTGACACCGCCAAGGAGTCCAAAGACTCATCGAGGGAATCTTTGGTTATCACTGGCTATGGGAAAGGTACAGGGAATGGAAGGAAGGTGAGATAGTGGCATTGTATAAAGGCTGTAGCAGGTCCAAACCAAAGGGCTTCCATAGCCACACATGCTATCTTAAAAAAAAAAAAGATTCACTAGAGAAAACAATTATAATTTCGTCACACCTCCAAGGAGTCAGACTCTTTGAGGGAGGGCACCTATTCTACCGCTCTCGATCTCCACCACTTCCATCTCTATCATCTACACCAACGCCATCTACTGCCCTCTGCTACCACGTTTTTTTTTTTTTTTATTTTGCTGTAACCCACTTGGTATTTATTATGCAGGTATCTTCAGGAAGTCAGAAGACTCATCACGGGAGATCCACAATAACAATTATTCACATAACATCATCTATCATACCTCTGAAAATCTGAAAGGAGGATATTGACATTTGAGAGGAAGCGCTATAGAAAGATCTTGAGAATAAGCTGGATACAGAAAGTGAACAATGAGGAAATCTATAGACCAATACAACCAAAAGAAAACCTGATCCAGAAAATAATCAAAAGGAGACTACATTTATTTGGCCATATGCGTAAAATGAATGAGAGAAAATTAAATACGTTGCTGTTTGGAATGATTAAAGGAAAGAACAAAAGAGGAAGACCAAACAGAGAATGGGGTGATGACATCGTCAAATGGTGCAGAAACTCTATACACAAATTGAGTCATCTTGCACAAAACAGAATGCAATGGAAGAATCATATCAAGATGGCAGCAGACACCTATGGGCTTTGGACCTATGGTTGTTGATGATGATCACCATACCTCTACTTAAACTCATTCAGTGTCAGGATGGCATCCACAACTTAAAATGGTTATCCCTAGTTCTTTCTACTTGTCATATTGAAAAATTTTGCATATTAATCTTAGTTATGGTGTGAGGTAGAGATGGGGCAAGACAAGATATTTAGTGGGGTGTTGCTACAAGCCAAGGAGTACAGAGGGTGGAGAGCAGGACATGCTTTGGCAGTTGAGCTTAGCAAGTGTAAGAAGAATGATTGTTATGGGAGATTTTAACTACAGCAGTATAAGTTGAGAAGAGAAAAATGCATGTAGTAATAAGGGAATGCAATTTCTCGAATTCTTGAGGGACAAATGTCTTAGGCAACATGTAATAGAGGGAACAAGGGGTTCAAGGGTTTTTGGATTTGGTCATAGCATCAGAGGAGCTGATGATAACTCAGATAACATCTCTCCTCCCAGTTGGAGAGCATGACCATGTGGTTTTGGCTTGGATGATGAATAGACATGCAGGAGTATCAAAAGAAATGGAACGTATGTGGAATTATAAGGCAGGTGATTATAATAACCTCAGATATCAACTTGGGGCAGTTCCATCGAGGGAGGAATTGGAAGGCTGGGATATCATTAGTGCTTGGGAAATTGTGAAGGAATATTTGTTGGCAGCAATAGTAAGCTGTATTCCAAGAGTGAAGATGAGGACACAATTTGGATGTAAAGTGGATAATAATATCAAACAGGAACTGCAGGTGAAAAAGAGGTTATGGAAGAGAGATAAGGAGAGGGGGTGGAGAGCAGATGCATGAGTCTTAAAGACTCAGACCAGAAGAGTGACTAATATGGTAAGGAAGGCAAAACTGGAATATGAGAAGAGATTGGCACTAAAATCCAAAGAAAATCGTAGGGAACTTTTTAGCTATGTGGCCAGTAGGAGGAGAAATGATTGTGGAAGAATGATTATTTAGTAATTTTTTCTTGATCAAGAAAATGCTTTTGACAGAACTGAATACAAGCGATGATTCCTCCAAGCTGAGCGTATGTCCGCTTACACTGCTCTAAAAGAGAGCACACAAGATTGTAACCGCACAGACAAAATTTTTGCTTTTAGAATTTCTAATTTACAGTCAATAATATTTGAACGTAATATACAAACGAATTACTGTATATGATAAATTATACTTGTCGCTTACTTTATTTAGTCATTTCACCAATGTTTCCATTCCAATATTACTGTCACCTATTACAACTTAATACACTCTAGTTAGTTATTTTTAGCCTCCACTGTGTGTGTGTGTGTGTGTGTGTGAACCGACGCTGACAAGGTAAGTTGTAGAGCAGAGATCTTCAACGCATGGCCCGCCGGCCATTTTAAAACAATAACTACCTAACATTAAAACGTGATTAAATAAAAAAAAATTCAATGAAGCCCGCGAACCACTAAGCTATACTGCGGTATTTATAATTGTAAGATGCTTTCCAGATTCACAAGGAACGCTATGCATTTGATACTGGACATAAAATAAATATTAAACAGACATGCTTCTTCAGCCATCTACCAGCGCGAAGCGGTACTTAAGTACTAGTACTAACGTCGCAGGTCCATGGCTGAAGCAGTAGTTCGTTCGAGTCCGCTGTCTAGTGCCTTCCAGATATATCTCGAAGGTTCTCGATACTTCGTTATTTTCATATAAATACAAGAGGATCTCATCCACAGTCAGTCAGTCAGTCGTGAACGGTGTGGTATTCGTGCATAAGCGCACACAGGTTCGTTTCGTTGTGTCAGACATAGCCTATTGTGGTTTCATATTGCCAGACTTTTTTTCATTAGTGTGAGACATATTCAGTGGATAATAACCATTACACAGCCATTTTGGATCATTTTTCGGGCTCACCTTCCATCACTATGGCGTCTACGAGTAAACAGCGTAAATCAAGTGATTTTTGTCGGGTTTTTAATGAAAAGTGGAACAATTTGTACTTTTTTGTGCCAATCAACGATAAACCAGTGTGTTTAATTTGTCGTGAGTCAGTGTCAGTATCAACAGAATACAATATAAAACGACACTATGAGCAAAACATGCGTTCAATTTCGATCACCTTCAAGGGCGGCTTCGTGAGGCTGCCCTTGAAGGTGAGCGAACCGTCTCCAAATAGACTTAAAATGCCAGCGGGGTACGTTTAAGAGGCAGAGTCCAGAGAGAGCGAAGAGTGCGTCAAAGTAAGTTATGTAATAGCTGAAAATATTGCTACAACATCAAAGTCTTCTTAGACGGCGAGTTTGTGAAAGAGCGTCTCATCGTTGCTGGGGATAGTCTGTGCCCAAATAATAAGGAAGTTTAAAAAACCGAGTTTCTATGGGTTAACTGTAGCACGACGTGTCGGAGTACTTACCAATGACATTGAAGGAACTTTAAAAAAACGGTCGTCCGAATTTACGTCATATTCACTTGCTTTAGATGAGAGCACAGATGCGAAGGATACAGCACAACTGGCTATCTTTGTCCGTGGCATTGATCAACAATTCAGTGTGACAAAAGAACTGCTAGCGCTCGTACTTATGAAGGGCACGACGAAAGGAACTGATATTCTTGAAGCCGCCAAGAAAACGCTCCAGCGTTTCGACCTCAGCGTAACAAACCTCGAGGGTGTGGTAACTGATAGTGCCCCTACTATGGAGGAAAAGAACGAAGGGTTTGTTGCGCTGCTACGGAAAGAATCGGAACTAGAAGGAAAAGATTTCGTTTATTACCACTGTTTAATCCACCAGAAGAATTTGTGCGCGAAAACTATTGGATTTGAGAATGTTATGAAAGGCACTGTGACTTTCGTCAACATTATTAGGGCAAGATGATTGAATCATCTTCAATTCCAAGAGTTTTTGACCCAAGAGTGCGAAGCGGATCACGGCGATGTGGTTTATTATAGTGATGTGCGTTCTTTGAGCAGAGGGAAGGTTCTTAAAAGAGTCTTTGACTTAAGGAGCGAAATACAGCAGTTCATGCAAACCGAAGGTAATCCAATTGCGGAATTTAACGATCCGAAGTGAATGACAGACTTTGCCTTTGTGACCGACATCTCGTTGCATATGAATGAACTAAATACGACGCTAAAATCCAGAGATCAACTGTTGCACACTCTGTTTGATCTCATCAAAACTTTTGTGGCCAAACTCAAACTTTAGGAGGTACAACTCGCAAAAAAAGACTTACCTCATTTTCAGCTTCTCGCTGAGTCCAAATGTTCGTCTCTTGATGAAAGCGCTAAAAAATTAGCCGTGTTGCGAAGTGAGTTCGAAGAGAGATTTAGTAATTTTCGTAAGCAAGTCTTTTTTAGATTTATTTTCAATGCCATTCAGTGTCAATGCTGTCGAAATGCCAGGCTCAGTAATGGAGTTGCTTGAACTCCAAAACTCTTCTTTGAGAAAAAAATTATTCAATATGCCCTTGCTTGCATTTTAAAAAGACTACATTTCTGAGGACGCATTCCCTAACCTTCTCCGGCATGCTTTGAAGATGTGCGCTTTGTTAGGAAGCACATACTTATGTGAGCAGTTCTTCTCCATAATGAAGCATGTGAAGTCCAAGACAATAACTCAGATTACTGACCAACATCTCGAAAACACTCTACGCATAGCGACTTCCAACATTGATGCCAACATCGACAAGCTGGTCAAGGAAAAACATTGCCCATTGACATTGTAAAAAATGAATGTTTTCTTCATTAAATTATCTTTTTTCAAGTATTGATTGTATTTACTTATCATGAACCCGACCCCTATCTACGCTTTCAAAGCTGAGTTTGTTTATTTTTATAGGATTTTATGTAAAGTATCAAATGCACAGCGTTCCTTGTGAATCTGGAAAGCATCTTACAATTCTAAATACCGCAGTATAGCTTGGTGGCTTCATTGAAATTTTTAATGCTGCCCGCACTGTCTGAAACGTTGAAGACCCCTGTTGTCGAGCCTATTTGTTTAGTGTCTACTGTCCACAGACAATACAGTCACTTGAATTCGTTCAAACGATGATGGATTTTTGTAGTTAGGAGGATTTTAGCGAATTAAATTAGAGTAGCAATTTTGCAGTTACAGCTAGACGAAAAAAAGGTCATGTTAATATGAGAAACATTACATAAACGTAATATTTATGTAGACTGGGAACTTGCACAGAAAATGTTTTTCATATGAACACATGGACCGGCAAAAATTCGAAGAAACATGAAATAGAAGCGCCTTTTAGAAGCTTTGTGATAGCATGGATTCTCTTACACTAAGAAGACCATCAACTTATACAGGGTGTCCCACAATTCACGCAAGATTTAAATTTAGCGCAATTTGTGCGGTAAAGTGTTGCCAACGAGAAAAAAAAAAGACAGCGTGACAGCTGACAGTTCAGGGTTATTAAAAATGGAGCGCTACACGAAAGAACAACGCATTTTCATTGTTGAGCAATATTTTAAAAATAATGAAGGTTTGGCAGCTACAGTTCGCAATTTTCGTACAAAATATGGTCGGTATAGTGATTTAACTTCATCAACAAGGAAACTGGATCAATTAGTGATCTTATAGATTCTGCCCGTCCTTCAACAAGTCGTTCAACAGAAAACATCGAAGCAGTTCCAAATAACACTGATTCCTCTAACATTAGTTCTAAAGAAAACTTGCTTCGAATTAGAACCATCACAGGCAAGCCGGAAAAAATATCAAATTTTTTCCGGCTTGCCTGTTTGATCAGAACCTATATGCAAAATCATTTAGAAAAATCGAGTGACATCTTAATACACTCAGGATTTTCAGTGTAGATATTTGAATGGCATTTGACGTGATGAATGTGCAATACCTCTATGGTTTTCGAGTCCAAATAACAGGCAGCAAAGAATGAAATTAGCAGATGGAAGGAGAATTAAAATCATGTTACAGAATGAATCCTACAAATAACTAGAAATTCTTGAAGATGATCTCATTTTATTCAAAAGTCACAGTGAAACAGGATCTGAATATCTGAAAAGAATAAGAAAAGTTCTGAATTTCAAACTCAGCAGAAGCAACATGGTAACAGCAATATCCATATATGGGTCATCTCTTTAATCCGACACACAGTAGGGATAATTGACTGGAAGCAAGCCGATTAAGACGCAGTTGATAAAAAAAAACACGAAAATTAATGACAATGATTCATTCCTTGCTTCCACTTGGAAGGAAGAAATAATATACCATATGATTAGTTCTTGTAATAAGTAATCCAACAAGATTTCTCATACAGACAAAAGATGTACGCATGATCTGGGTTGAAAAAAACTACACGATGGAACTTGTGCAGGAAATGTTATTTCCCGGCTTGCAAAACCTCTTACATATAATTTAATTGAAAAAAAAAAGGGGGGGGGGGGTTTGGAGTATTGAACATTTGAAGATGTTATGAGTTTTCAGACTGGCAGACATTCGGAAAATATGCCAGACAGCACTGCAGTTGAACAACATCAACATGTCTGATTTATTGACATGATAATGCCAGGGGACAACAGAGAATAAAAATTGTATCAAATTTGAAAAAATATGAGGATTGAAATTCAACGAATTTGGAAAAAACAGCAGCAACAGTTCCATGTCATGGGAGCATTTCTCTCTTTCTCCCTCCCTTCTTTATCTTAGGGGTAGACAGCACTCCATACCACTCAGACTTTCGAATCGGATCCGATAGAATAGGTTGTTTAATCCTTATTATAGTCTCCTGTATTTTACGTATTTTCTTGGAGATAGTTTTCATATATTGCGGGATATCTTAAAAAAAAGTTTCTGGGAGAAAAAATCCTTCAAACTCTAAGTGTCCAGCTAATTCACCTTCAGATGAGATACTAAAATTTCATTGTATCATAGATGGGATTCGTCTAATGCAATGAACCTTCGACGATGCCTTTTCCATCATTATAGGTTGTGGAGATGCAAAGGACACCGTCGTAACCGAATGAACTAAGGAGAATCTTTGGAGCAATACTAAGCGAATATATGAAATAAATAGAAAAAATAAGTCTCACAGATATAACACCATCTCAAATCCAGAAAACGACACTATGACGGAATCTCACATTTTAAGATAATATCTAGTCAATTCTTAGTATTTGAATAAATCCCGAATTGGAGACATCTGCCAGTCAAAGATTTGATTGTGTTGTTAAAAGTTCTCGTACTCTTTGACCGTGAAGTCTGGTAACTGAATACAAAAATAATGATTATAAATACAGTAATACCACTAGAAAATCCCCTTGTCTCTAAACTATTTTTCCAGTTCTAAAAACTGTGCCTTAAAATAAATGCTCAGCCACTATTTCGTACTTTGAGCCACATTCAAATCTGGATTCATAAGGTTTAGTTTATACTTTTTAATGAAGGGAGAAGGAAATGAATTAAATGCATTTATAAATTTATTAGCAGATACCGCTATTTATTAGGTACTATTTTTTTTAATCTAAAAATTAAAAATAATTACCATTTTGTAATTTTATTTGTCGCAAAAGCACAAAAATAACGTCTGTCTTCTCTCACACACACTGGCCTCTGTTCTTCCTCCATTTTCTTGTAAGCATATAAAATACATTCAGCTGCTAGTCAATATCCATTCAACTGCCCACACATGGCATGAACGTGCTGTGGCATGAACATCAATATCACCTTGTGTGTGCGACTCATAATAATAATATACATATATATATACAGGGTGTTCGGGATAAATTTGACAGTTTCGTAAGGAAAAAGAAAATCTTCTTTGTATCTATTAAATTTAATGAATTGACAAAAAAACATTACAGGCAGAGTTAATTACAATACTATCAACAAGATTTACTCAAAATAACCACCATTAGCATCGATCACAGCTTCAATTCTGCTTCGGAACCTCGAACAAGCTGATGCTACAGTCTCCCTGGGAAGGGCCGCAAAAACTGTTTTAATTTTATCCATTAACTGGGCTTTTGTATTACTGGAAGTGCGATTGGTGTCTTTTTCAACTGCGCCCCATACAAAATAATCCATGGGGTTAAGGTCTGGGGAGTTTGGAGGCCAAACATTTGGACTGGTGAAGTCGTAGAAATTTTCAGACAACCATTTTTGACTTTTCCCAGAGGTGTGGCAAGGGGCCGAATCCTGCTGCCATACATACGGCCTACCATTAGCTACCCTTGTTATCCAGGGCTTGACTACAGTTAGCAACTCCACGAACAAAGCCCGAATTCCAATGCCAGGGTTCTTCAACACCTGTTCCTGCAGATTTGCGAGGAATTCTGCTGTACGAACGCAATCAGATCGTCTGCTAGGGATCTTTCTTCTTGCTACATCCTCGTAGTCACCATTGCAAGTCTCTAGTTCATGCCTGATTGTTTTTACTGTATTCAGGGAGCATTGGGCAGCAGTCGTAATATCCTTATTTTGATGGCGGGCACGAATCATCATGATACAAGTTATTCTCTTCCATGATTCAGGTGGGTTCCAGCTATCCATCCTTTCTGACATCTTGTATATGAATGAAGAAGGGTCCAAACTTTTAAATGAAGAGAAGTGTGTGTTAATACATGTAACTTACGGAAAAATATAATTAATTATAAATATGTCAAATTTATCCCGAACACCCTGTATATATCATCTTCAAATTTCTTGTCTTCCTTTTTCAACTTCTACTCTTGGTTCATCTTTCCGCCTATAGTGCTTACCGCACAGCACTGATACAGCATGAAACTTTCATTAAAATTTAAAACTATATATGTTTTATATCTTTTTTACTGTTAATTATATACATGGTACATTAGTTTATAGCACATTAATTTTATACATGAACTAAGAGCCAGATAATTTGGAAACTTCCTTCAAAAAGGTTATGCCTTTTTTTAATACTCTTTTAACATATAAATAAAATTTTAATTAGAAGTTAATTTTATCCTTAAGTTGGAACACAGGAGCAGCTCTATTATCAGAAAACTTTGCTACTTTTTCTTTAATTGTATATATGTTACGGTCAATGTATACATTACATAATATATAATAATATCTCTCTCTCTCTATATATATATATATATATAATATATATATATATATCAGTGGCGAATATTCAGGGTATACTATGCTAGGTGTGCAGTGCTCAACAACCGAGCAGCAATATCGCATAACGCATAACGGTACTGATTTGATGGGTGAAGCATAAATGCTTTTCATATTCCCCTTCATCTGAAAAAGAAAGTTCTTTGGGGTGGAAAATTATTGAGCTTTAAGCTTGCCCTGAAAGGGCAGCGAGATTAACTGTTTTCAGCCGAGCATAGAATTGACTTGGGTCTCTTGTATTTGTAGAAATCTGCTTCGTTGTAGTCTGATGCTTGTTTGATCAGTGGGTTCGGATGATTAATCGTCTTATTGAAGAACTTTTAAGCTAGGTCATGAAGAAGAGTTGTGATGTAGGGAATGTGAATTTGGGAGTTTCTGATAAACCATTGAGCATCTAAACTCATTCTCAGACATTTGTTTTGCAATCTCTGCAGCTTCTAAATATTTCCCTTCGAAGTGTGACTCCACGCAGGAGATGCATAAGTTATGACTGGGCGTATTACCATCTTGTATATGAGCAGTTTGTTCTGAGTATCTAATTTACTTTTTCTGTTGATCATAGGGTAGAGCTGCGCTATTGCTTTAGACGCCTTTGAACTTATGTGTTCTATATGGTTGGTGAATTGTAGTTTTTTATCCAGAATTACTCCAAGATATTTAACTGTATTCTGCCATGGGACTTTAACACCTAGTAAATGTATATCTTCCTTGATTTGAGGCTTTTTTCTGGTGAACAGTATGGCTGAGCTCTTCTGTGGATTGGCTTGAATTCTCCAGTCCATTAGCCATCTTTCCAGTGTGTGAATGCTGCTTTGGAGTCCCTTGATAGCCAGTTTTGGGCTGAGAGATCTGGCTAATAATGCAGTGTCATCAGCATATAATGCAGTGATTGTTGAGCTTGGGTTTTGAGGGATATCAGCAATATAGATAGAAAACAGCAAGGGGGCCAAGAGTGAGCAATGCGGTACTCCTGCCAGAACCTTGCGTCTGGTTGATACAGTTTCATTTATTTTGACTTGCATGTATCTGTCTCTGAGGTAAGAATGAATTATTTTAACTAGCTGAATAGGTATATTGAATGCGATAAGCTTGTAGAGAAGACCTTGGTGCCACACCTTATCAAAAGCCTTTGCAGCATCTAAAAAGACTGCAGCATCTAAAAAGTGAATCGCGCTAGTAATTACAAATGACTTCCTTGGATAAAGCACAATGGAAAATAAAGTAACTGTTTATGGTAGCGAGCAATTAACTACTATCACTAATGCATAAGCATAACTATAAATCGCTAAAAACATAGCAAACCGATTCATAAATCATCATCAAAAATACACGACAGCAAACACTAATACACGAGCCGCCATCTTTTTTCACCTTTCAGCAGCAATATCACCGATATATTTTTGTATTTATTCTCGTTAAAGACACCCCTAACTGTTTTTGACAAAAGGTTAGTGACGCCTTCTAGAGGTTAAATCTGCAGCCAAGAAGAAGGAACTGCGAAGATTACTATATATATATATATATATATATATATATATATATATATATATATATATATATATATATATATATATATATATTTTAATGTTTATCCTTTATTTTCTGTAATTCGTTTCAGGCAGATTTATCAGAAATATCAAAGAGAATACTCCAAAGTTCTGGGTTGAGAACAGAAGAGAGTTCAGCTTTGAAACAGCTAATGGCTACGTTAATGGTAGGTAATTTAGCAACAGTGGTAGTGATTTGCTCACAAAGCAAAGCCAGCACATCTGTAGATGTGGAGAACTTTAGGCGAATGAAATTTTATTTTAAACTTGACACAGACAGGTATAATTCCAGTATCCTTACATATTTTGAGGAAGGTTAGCTGATTCAGTTCCCTAAATCAACATGGCTTTCACTTAGTATACTGTTTTAGATTTGCATGCAATTATCATCTCCATGCAGAATTAGCAAACATGTTAGTTATTTGAGCTTAATGCTGGTTTACACTCATAGTGAAAAATTTATTGGAATAAATACAGCATAAAGAGAAATAAACAGCAGGTTTAATCATTCCAATATTTCGTTTCTGTCGCAGAGACGTTTTCAGGAATACAGTATTCAAATTGTAATAACACACAAAACAATAAGTGGAAGAAATTAGACCTATCTATAGCCTAAAGTCCTATGAGCGACATCCACTATGGGCTAGTTTTAGCTGTTGGGCAAAATCCTCCGAGGAAGATTAGCTGTGTTCTCCTACCAGGATCTTGGCTGACTAGCCATCAGTCATGCTTGTAGCATGTTGAGCACAGTTAAGCCTGGGATGGATTTCCGTGGTGGGCTAGCAACCTACAACCCGGTCAAAAACCCTGATGGAACTGATATAGATGACAGTGCCAATATTTGGTGAAGTCCGGAGGGCTATACCCAGGAAGTCTTAGTATCATGCCTCCACATGGATCCACCCAGGAAACATGGTGTCGTAATGAGCCAAGGCAAAGTTGATACTGAGCAAAGAGGTGGCAGCAGTGGCGTAGCTGGGGGGGGGGTGCAGAAGGGGAGGTACACCCCGGGCGGCACTTTTCGCCTGAGACACAATTTAATTTTTCAACGATTCTTCTATTCATGTTAACTTAGTAATTTTATTGCTTAATTAATAATTAGTTTTCAACAACTATACTTACAACTAAAATAAACATAAACATAGTGTTTTAATTTCTTTCCCTACTTTGTTTTGACTTTTTGTAATATTTTTCGTGTGTATTGAGAGGGGCGGCAAAAGCTCTAACTACGCCACTGGGTGGCAGAAAGCTATAAAATGCAACTCCCAAGACGTTATGTGGCCAGCGTGGGAGATTACGCCACAACCCCTCCAATACAATGCCAAGAAGAAGAAAAAAAGGCCATAAAGCCTATGGCCAGAATGGGCAAACACTGGATGTGACTAAATTTCCCCAACTATATGACTACTCTGATCGAAACCATTTATGGAGACAAGAGCACGATGCAGTGGGGAAGCTTTCCCAAATGATAAGCAATACTGGAATAGCCCAAAGAATTCGTAAATATAACAGTAATCAATACAATCCTCTTTTCCTCTATATAAGAACATTTAATTGTCGAACACATAAAGAAGAGGAAGACCTTACCATCTCACAGCAAGAACTAAAACATTAAATGGGACATCATAGGTTTAAGTGAAGTTTGCAGGCAAGATGAACATTTAATAAAACTAAAAAATGAAGACTATTTATACTATTATGGGAAACCTAAAGGATAATACGGAGTTGTATTTCTAATTAAGAAAACAACTGCACACATTATAGAAGAATTTAATTATACAGATGAAAGAATAATAGAAATCACAGTTAAAATAAACTCCAAAATTAAAATCAGAATCGTCCAAATATATGCTGGCACCTCATCCCACACTGATGAAGAGATAGCAGCATTTTATGACTCACTGCAGCACACTCTAGACAAAAAAAAAAAGAAATAGCAATCAAAACATTACTATCGTAATGGGCGATTTTAAAGCCAAAGTAGGTCATCCCATTCACCAAATAGACACAATAGGACCATATGTATATGGTACAAGCAGCAACTCAGCAATGGCTCTTACAGAATTCTCTATCGGTAACAAACTTTACATTATGAATACATTATTTTTATAATAAAGAAATAGTTCAAGATACCTCAGTACTAAATCAGTAAAAACAGGAAGTGACCACCGACTGGTGAGAGCCAAATTTAAAATAAACCCCAAATTGGAAAGAATAAAATGGCTAAACAAGAAAAAATCAAGAGTTTTGACTTAAAACCTATTGAAAACAAGGATTATGAAGAAAAAACTCAATCAACAACTAGACTTAAAATATATTTGAAGAAGAAGACATAAATAAAATAAGCAGAAACCTAACGGAAGCAATAATCTCAGCAGTCAACGAATTCAAAAGCAACAAACAACAACAACAAAAAAAAAAAACTCCATAAACTTTCAGAGGAAACTTTACAACTACTAAAAAAGAGAGATGAAATATGAACTATCTTAACTTCTAAAATAGAATACGGACTATGCAAAACACAATAAGGAAAAAAGATAAGAAATGAAATAAGATCTTATAACACTAAAAAATTAAAAGAAACAATTGAAAGCAATAAAAATATGAAGATACGAAGAAAACATTTATAAGTTGGCAAAAGTCAAATAACTGCAATAAAAGATAAGAATGGAACTATAATAAGGAACCAAGAACAAAACCTGAGCAGGCTAGAAGAATTTTATAAAGAACTCTATAGTGATCCTTCAATAGATGAATCAAATATAAATAACTCTTCTCCATCACATATAGAATTCATCCCCATTCACTTCAGATGAAATAAAACAAGCATTAAAACAAATGAAAAATGGAAAATGTCCTGGTGAAGACCTAATTCACATAGAATTAATTAAATGGGGAGGAAACAGTATAATTCACCATGTCACAAACCTACTAAATCTATGCCTAGAAGAGGAAGATACCAGAAAACTGGAAAAATGCTACTCTGATACTGTTATTTAAAAAAGGGGACAAAGAAGAAGTCAAGAACTATAGACCAATTAGTATTCGCTCCAATCTCTACAAAATTCTCACAAAAGTAATAACAAAAAGGTTAACCCCTCTTCTAGACTCAATCAACCAGTAGAACATGCAGGATTCCGTAAAGGCTTTAACACAATTGATCATATTTCATGCAGTAAAACAAATAATAGAAAAAGCATAGGAAAACCAATTGCCTCTCTATTTAGCCTTTATTGATTATGAAAAAGAATTTGATTACATCAAAACTAATGCAATAATCAAAGCACTCCAGAATCAGGGAGTTCCTGGAGAATATATGGACCTCCTCCAGAAAATACAGCACACTGTAACAGCAACAATCCCAACAATCCAACTTCACACAAGTAGCAATAAAATATCAATTGAAAAAGATGGTTGACAAGAAGACTCTCTATCACCCAGAATCTTTACAGCAGTCCTTCAAGGAATATTTATTAATATAAACTGGACAAACCTTGATATAAAAATTAATAACAGAAACTTAACACATGATATCATAATTTTTGGAAACACTCCAGAAGACTTCAATATAATGATAGAAGACCTATATTATGAAAGCAGAAAAGTCAGTCTAAAAATAAACAGAGAAAAAACTAAAATCATGTTTAATCATTTTGTAACACCAAAAAACATAATAATAGAAAACAGTTTCTTGGAAAGAGTCTTCACATATATATTTAGGTGATCTCATTGATCTAAACTGTGGACTCCAAAAGGAAATAAATAGGAGAGTTCAACTTGCCTGGGATGCATCCAGAAAATTGAAAAGGTTTTTCAAAACAATGATGTCCCACTCTGTTTAAAAAGGAAGACATTTAACCAGTGTACACTTCCAGTCTTCATATATGGTTGTGTAACTTGGTCGCTAGCAAAAGCACTAGCAAATAAACTAACAACTCAAAGGAAAATGGAAAGGTTGATGCTAGGCATCACATTAAAAGATAAGAAGCGAAACACCTGGATAAGAAGCCAGACTCATATCACTGACATCATTTTTCTCCATAAGTGACTAAAATGGAAATGGGCCAGACATCTATCCAGAAGAGAAGATGAGTGATGGACCACCATACTAACGAACTGGATTGCAAAAGAAGGGAAACGAGGCCGAGGACGTTCTAAAAGAAGGTGGAGTGAAGAACTGCCAAATTTTGTTGGGAAAGGTTGGTCAACCATTGCCAAGAACAGAGAAAGGTGGAAAGAACTGGAGAAGGCCTTCATCCAGCAGTGGACCAAAAATGGCTGAAAAGAAGAAGAAATCTTGAGAAGTTTAACAAACCCATATTTATTATTTTTAAGCTGATTTTAAAAAGTCTGTCAGGTTTGTTTTCACTTTGATGAAGAATAATACTTTTATTCCATCTGGCCAAGGTATCCAAGGCATAGTCAGCTAGACCTGACTGACCAATAGTGTCGCAGCAGATCAATTTTTTGTGTTCATCTAGGTGGATGTTAGCAGATCTAGTTTGGCCATAATATGATAAGCTGGAGGAATAAGGAACTTTGTAAACACCTGGAACAGGTGTGTGGTGGAATTGGATCTTTAGGAGAGCTGTAAAGGGGAAGCCAGTTTCAAATATAATCTCTGCACCAGCTTGAAAGCGGTGCAGAGATTATATTTCTTTAATGTTCCTTTATTTTTTCTGAAGTGTGACATTTATCCTTCAGCTATATAAACGGGATTTTTTTTTTTCTCCCAGAAATTTGGGTTCCTTCATCCTAAAAAATGGGATAATTAATCAAAAGAACACATGCAACTAGAGCCTTTTGAGCATTTTTCACAAAAAAAAAAAAAAATCCAAAACGGATAAGTTATTTTAATGATTTTTAGGAATAATTGTCCTTATCCAGCCTATGCGATATAGTTTATGCTTTAATCCAGTCTGCAAAGCCAAACAAGGCTGACACCTCTGAGCTGCATAGGAGATTAGCTGTAGATCGCGAATGGCGGAATCCATACTGGTGGTTGCTAATTATTTGGTGGGCCTCTAAGCTGTGGAGGAGTTCGCTACAATGCCTTTCTCCAGTATTTTGGAGAGATCAAAGGTGATGGCAATTGGTTGGTAGTTTGATGGTAAAGTTTTATTGCCCTTTTTTTTGTTAAAGGATGGATATGAGATTGCTTCCATTCATTGGGAAGTACCAGATATGTATAATAAATTAGAGATGATGCAGGATGAGGGTTAGCTCTGAATCAATGTTAGTTAAGAGTATTTGCTAGTTTTCTGATTTTTTTTTTTTTTTTTGTCTAAAAAGTATAGGAGGCATACAGTATTTGGTTTCCAGTATAGGAGGTGATTTCCCTTGGTCAGCTATGCAGGAGTTCAAGAAAAAGTCAGGAGATAAGTTTTATTTCTGGGTGAAGTAATAGTGATAACATCAGGATAAAACAGAGATGGAAGTGCATGTGAGCAGAAGTTGTGCCCAATGGCCTTAGGAAGAGATCAGAAAGCATGGCTTCTATTTGGACAGGAGGCAACATATTTGTAAAGTATGCAACATATTTAAGAAAATATATTGCATGCTCTAGTATAGACAGGGTATGAAGTTGAAATTCTAGATGTGAGCCACATGCATTAAGCTGAATATTTTTTCTTTGACTGCTTTAATACATTTTCAGTTGAGCCAGGGAGTGGAAAGCAGAGGAGGATTATGGGTTGAATAAGAGATGAAGACCTTCACACCAGTGAGAATAATTTCTGTGACTCATTCACAAAACGTTTTAGGGTGAGATGAGTGGAAGCAATAGTCAGACCAAGAAAAGGAGAAGTAGAAATTCTGGAGGCCATTCCAATTAGCTTCTTTTAGTGCCAGAGGATGTGAGTCGTTGGAGCAGGGTTGACTTGTGCCAGATAGTGGGCTGAGTTACAAGAGAGGTAACCTCTCTGGAGGGAGAACTAGTCAAAACGAGATCCAGAGTATTTGGAAAGCGAAGAGTGTTATCAGCTATTCCAGTATGTAGATGTACGATTTATGTTAGGTCATTACTTATAGGAAAAAACTTTTGTTGGTGGTTTTGAAGAAGGGGAACCAGCTGGACAAGTGAATGTTGAGGTAGCCCAGGAAGATGACCTCGCTATTCAGGTAGCTGGATTGTAGGTGGTAGAGTTTCATGGAAAGAAATGTGAAGAAATATGAGTGGTTTTCAGTGTTTGGAGACTGGTGAATGCTACAAATGAATGTTACTAAATGGGGCAAGGAAATGTTCATTAGCCATTCTTCAGCAGGCTATGTCAGATGTCACAAAGGTACAAGTGCCACTTGTGGAAATAATTAGGAGGCATATAGTTTGGGCAGTGTAGGTGGGCAGTTGTAAAGGTGGTTGCGATCTGGGTTTCTGTCAGGAATAAGATGTCTGGTCTGGATGACTGCAAGTGTTGGTGAACATCATTTATGTTAATGCCACAGATGTTAGTAAAGTGGATGTGAAAGTGCATTTTTAGTGAAGAGATTCTGGCATAGTTTGTATGTTGATTTCTTGTGATGTGACTTTTTGATGGAATAAGTTCATGAAAGAGATCTGCGTTTGTCACACAGTTATTGTTTGTGAGTCTATAAGTTTGATTAAATGGAAGGATAAATAGCGGGAACATGCAGTGAGAGAGATACTCTTGGACATGACACAAGTACAGAGACGAACCAATCTCCGTGTCATGACGTGACATTGCAGTTTTGGAACTTCTTTAGGAGTCGATGTGAACTTATCATCGATAACCTTAACCCAAAGAAGCCACGAGTGCGTTAAGTCAGGGACACAATTTTGTCGTTACTCCTAAAGAAGTTCCAAAAGCCAAAACAATGGCGTCCGTTGAATGTGGGATATACGACCTGCCTACAGCAATAACCAATAATATTCGGTTAAACGTGGCCAACATCCTAATCCATTCTAAGCCTCCCAAAAATAATATCCCACATAAAGAAATCATGGCTCTAAAAGAGCTACGCAATAATATTCACATTACCATAACCAAATCAGACAAAGGAAACACAACTGTAGTGACGGATATAACAGAATATGAAAGCAAAATGCATGCACTTCTCCTAGACCAGTCAACATATCAAATTATAGATCAAGATCCAACCAACTCACAAAAGAATAAGGTGTGCAAGTTATTGAACAGTCACTTCCTGGCCAAAAGAAATAATAAAACAAACTCAATCCCCTCCACGTTAAAACACCCAGGATATATGGAGCTCCAAAAATTTACAAACAAGGTACACCTTTATGCCCTATTGTAGAGAGAATAAACAGTCCAACATATAAATTTGCTAAATATTTAGCCAAACTACTAGCCACTTGCACAAACAATTCTCCCTCTTTCGTTAAAAATTCTACCCACCTAAAGAGTATTTTAGAAATTCAGACCTTAAAACGTTCAGACCTTAATGGTGAGTCTTTAATATCACCTCATTATTCACGAATGTACCATTAACTGAAACTCTTACCTTACTAAATTCACATTTTTCCGATATATTTCAGCTATTTAAATTCACAGTGCAGGCGGTTTAATTTACACAGAAAGGGAAAATATACATACAATCAATTAGATGGGAGAGTTATGGGCTCTCCCCCTTTCTCCCCTCTTAGCTAACTAACTTCTACATAGAACATCTGGAAAAGTAAGCTATCAACACAGCCACTCTCAAACCTAGTCTATGGCTATGCTATGTTGATGATGTGTTTGCTTTGGCCACATTGAATACATTTTTAGTGCATCTAAATAGCCAGCACCCTAAAATCCACTTTACAATGGAACTAGAAGCCAATGACTTTCTCAATGACTCTCTCCTTCCTGGAACACACTAATCACACATCTTCCAGAAGGTTCCTTATCATTCTCGGTTTATAGAAAACCCACACATACAGGGAGATATTTAAACAAAAAATCACACCATCACCCTTCTCAACAATATGGTATCTTAAAAAACACCCATAGAGTTAGAGCAATTTGTTCCAAAAACACTGCTCTCACTACTGAACTTTCTCACCTGCATCACACCTTCCTGCCCAATAGTTATAATTCCCATAAGATAGATAAAATACTAAATGCTCCCCAAAAATTCCCCCCCACAATCTACCACAGAAGACTACAACAAAACTATCACCATCCCATACATTATTAAAGGTACATCTGAAAAGATGTGCCTTTAATATTGTATTATGCACTGTATTTAAACCTTATGTGAAATTGACAACTCTCATCTGTTCACCTAAGGACAGATTCTCTCCTTTATCACATCCAAGAGTCCATGAAATGCCCTGTTCATGTCTCCGAGCCTACTATGGACAGACAGGAAGAACTGTGGAGTTTTCCGCCTCAGTGAAAACAAAAAATATATCCAGCACTTTCGCTATGGCACGTCGGGTCTGGCACACCATGCTTTGGATACTCCTGCACACAGGATCAATTGGAAAAAAACAAAAGTACTGCACAGAAGATTTTGCAAGTCAGAGAGGTTGTTCCTGGAATCAACAGAAGCCTTGAAACATACTCCAAACCTCAACAAGTATGGCAGTATAAATCGACCAAAGATTTGGGAGACAGTCATCCCAAGACCAAATTAATATCTGCTTTTTTTTTTTTTTTTAACTTAGATGGTGGCTAATTAGGACTTAATCTTTGTGTTGCATGCTACAATTACTCATACTAGTCCCACTGTTATGCTGGATATCATACCAGCGAAATATTAGCATTTAAATTAATAGTTATTTTCTTATCAATGTGTGTTTGCATCTATACCGTTAAAATCCAATCAACATCTGATAAGCCAGGCTGTGATATTTCACCTAGTGTCTAGTTGCCATTTCCTCCAACTAAGATGGTATCTCTTTGTATTGGCAATACTTGCTGGTTTTGCCAGAGCATCTTTTGTGGAAACAGGCCAGACTGCAAGAAGGTAGGGTTGACAATAAGGAGAGACTGTATATTGTGCATCCCTACATACCTATTAGTGGCTCCACAAACAAACCATTGGATTTTGATTTATTGACTTTTATCAACTTATGACTTTAAAGTAATAAGCTGCATAACCTTCAGAATGAGTTGCTTTGCTATCGTATACTACTTAAGACTTCAAATGTCCATAGAGAGTTAACTCTCACTATAATCATCAGAAGTCCAAACCAAAGGACTTCCATAGCCACATATGCTATCTTTAAAAAAAAGATTCACTAGAGAAAACTATTATCATTTCGTGACACCTCCAAGGAGTCCAAAGACTCATCGAGGGAATCTTTGATTGTCAATGGCTATGGGAAAGGTACAAGGAATGGAAGGAAGGTAAGATAGTGGCATTGTATAAAGGCTGTAGCGGGTCCAAACCAAAGGGCCTCCATAGCTACACATTCTATCTTAAAAAAAAAAAGATTCACTAGAGAAAACTATTATCATTTCATCACACCTCCAAGGAGTCAGACTCTTTGAGGGAGGGCACCTATTCTACAGCTCTCGATCTCCACCACTTCCATCTCTATCAGCTACACCAATGTCATGTACTTCCCACTGCTACCACGTTGTTGTTTTTTTTTTTTTTTGCCTGTAACTCACTTGGTATTTATTATGCAGGTATCTTCATGAAGTCAGAAGACTCATCACGGGAGATCCACAATAACAATTATTCACATAACATCACGAGATGAAGTGCTATAGAAAGATCTTGAGAATAAGCTGGATACAGAACGTGAACAATGAGGAAATCTACAGACCAATACAACCAAAAGAAAACCTGATCCAGAAAATAATCAAAAGGAGACTACATTTATTTGGCCATATGCATAAAATGAATGAGAGAAAATTAAATACGTTGCTGTTTGGAATGATTGAAGGAAAGAACAAAAGAGTAAGACCAAACAGAGAATGGGGCAATGACATCGTCAAATGGTGCAGAAACTCTATACACAGATTGAGTCATCTTGCACAAAACAGAATGCAATGGAAGAATCATATCAAGATGGCAGCAGACACCTATGGGCTTTGGACCTATGGTTGTTGATGATGATCACCATACCTCTACTTAAACTCATTCAGTGTCAGGATGGCATCCGCAACTTAAAATGGTTATCCCTAGTTCTTTCTACTTGTCATATTGAAAAGTTTTGCATGTTAATCTTAGTTATGGTGTGAAGTAGAGATGGGCAACAGGATATTTAGTGGGGGTGTTGCTACAAGCCAAGGAGTACAGAG
The DNA here is from genome assembly GCF_054136105.1 of Typopeltis vanoorti. Lineage (NCBI taxonomy): Eukaryota > Metazoa > Arthropoda > Arachnida > Uropygi > Thelyphonidae > Typopeltis > Typopeltis vanoorti. The sequence continues at coordinate 35,067,485 of NC_143573.1, forward strand.
GGTGGAGAGCAGGACATACTTAGGCAGTTGAGCTTGGCAAGTGTAAGAAGAATAATTGTTATGGGAGATTTTAACTACAGCAGTATAAGTTGAGAGGAGAAAAATGCATGCAGTAATAAGGGAATGGAATTTCTAGAATTCTTGAGGGACAAATGTCTTAGGCAACATGTAATAGAGGGAACAAGGGGTTCAAGGGTTTTTGGATTTGGTCATAGCATCAGAGGAGCTGATGATAACTCAGATAACATCTCTCCTCCCAGTTGGAGAGCATGACCATGTGGTTTTGGCTTGGAAGATGAATAGACATGCAGGAGTATCAAAAGAAATGGAACGTATGTGGAATTATAAGGCAGGTGATTATAATAACGTCAGATATCAACTTGGGGCAGTTCCATGGAGGGAGGAATTGGAAGGCTGGGATATCATTAGTGCTTGGGAAATTGTGAAGGAATATTTGTTAGCAGCAATAGTAAGCTGTATTCCATGAGTGAAGATGAGAACACAATTTGGATGTAAAGTGGATAACAATATCAAACAGGAACTGCAGGTGAAAAAGAGGTTATTGAAGAGAGATAAGGAGAGGGGGTGGAGAGCAGATGCATGAGTCTTATAAGACTCAGTCCAGAAGAGTGACTAATATGGTTAAGAAGGCAAAACTGGAATATGAGAAGAGATTGGCACTAAAATCCAAAGAAAATCGTAGGGAATTTTTTAGCTATGTGGCCAGTAGGAGGAGAAATGATTGTGGAAGAATAACATTGTGGGCCAAACAGAGGACATAGTGGAGTTGTTCAATGAACACTTTATTGGAGTATTTCATCGTGGAGAAGTAAGTTTTAATACTAGAGGGACAGGGCATTTTCGAGGTTTACATGTGCAAGAGGAGTGTGTTCCAAATACTGAGCTCTGGATATCAGTAAAGCTATGGGACTGGATGGAATTTCACTACAGGTTTTGAGCGAATGTGCTAAAGAACTGACAGCTCCGCTGACCTGGCTTTTCAATGAAATTCTGGCTATGGGAAAGGTGCGAAGGAATGGAAGGAAGGTGCCATTGTATAAAGGCTGCAGCAGACTGGATATGTCTAATTATAGGCCAGTTTGTTTATCATTATTAGTTAAAATCTTGGAGAAATTAGTGAGGGACTACATATATAGCGTTGGACAGATGAGGGTAATATTATCTGTGAGAGTCAACATGGATTGTTAAGGATGTTCTTGCTTTAGTAATATGATTGCCTTTTATAATAAAGTGACAATGGCAGTTGATCAGGGAAAGACATATATACTGCCATTTTTCTGGATTTTGCAAAGCCATTCGATAGGGTACCACATGATAAGCTGATATTTAAGTTGCAGCACATGTGTTTGGATATCAGGATTGGCTGTCTGATAGGTATCAGAGAGTTTTGTATGGTGTGGCAATATCAAGGAGGCAGAAGTATATAAGTGGTGTTCCACAGGGCTCAGTACTGGGACCTGTATTGTTTAACCTTTACATCTCAATGTCATTGTCAATGGATTGCAGGAGGATATTCAGTTGTTTGCAGATGTCGTGAAGCTAGGAAAGGTTATTAGTAATAGTGCAGATGTGGCAGCCCTGCAAGAGGAAAGAGGATTTGAATAAACTAGACAGATGGGTAAATGAATGGGGTTGTCGGTTTAATGCAGCATAATGTCAAGTCTTGAAGTTTGGGATCCATTGATGGGAGGCTGCACTTACTTGATTGGAGGAGCTGTACTGGAGAAAGCAGGGGAGACAAGAGATCTGAGGGTGATGATTGATAGAAAACTGAAATTCAGGGAGCATATTGCAAAGGTGGTGAAGGTAACCCAAAGGATTGCTGCAATACTGAGAAGGATGCTGACCTGCAGAGATAAGAGTTATCATTCAGTTGTATAAGACCCTGATCAGACCACACTTAGACTACTGTTTTCAAATTTGGTGCCCAGTATTTGAAGGAAATAAATTAACTGTGGAAGGGGTACAGAGGCAGATAACAAAGATGGTTTCAGGACTGTACAATGTTAGTTATGAGGATCGGCTGATGGAATGCGAGCTGCAGAGTTCGGTGAATAGAAAGAGGAGAGGTTACATGATCGAGACTTTTAAACTGTTGAGAGTCAGTTACAGGGTGAACATTGGGGAGTTCTTTCACTTGGTGGAACAGCAGGAAGGTGCGATGACAAGGGGGCTATCCCTGGAAGTTACGAAAGTACGCTGTGAGAAAGAGGATGAGGAGTAATTTCTTTGCATGGAGGGTGGTTGAACTGCGGAATGTTTTGCCTGATAGAGTGGCAAGAGCAAGAATGATCAATGAGTGGTACGATACTTTGTTTCCTAGGAAGGACCTCCCATGATGAGTCTTTTGATTCCATGAAGGCCTGAATAATAAAAATCTTATAGAATCCCCTTTTGTTCATGAGTGATAAAACCCTAGCCTTGTCAATTTCCTGCAATTCAGTACTATTAATATAGTACACAGTTTATATAATTGTGCCATACTGACATTATGCAACATCAAATTGATGACTATTATCCTTCACCTACATTGCAATTTATTTAAATTATTTTGTAGGATGTCAACATCACCTTTATTAACCCCTTAATGTACCAATTAAAAATCAGAAAGTGGTCATTTTTCTGCCAATTTTTTAGGTGAGGGCGATTTGCTGAATTTGTGCAAACGCAAACGAAAAATAGCGATACACGTCATTGGCAACTTTTCTCAGCTGAAAGGAAATAGGCACAAGATTGTCTAGCGTCTATATTCGGTTGTATTTATATGTGAAACCAAAATTCAAAATCAATTTTGGTGCAATAAGCAAAAGACATGTCACAGACGTCTTTGTATGTTAAGGGGTTAACTACTGCCCTGCCTAGTTTTGCCTAATCAGCAAACAACTTTATATCTCCCCCCCCCTTAAGTTATTCCCTATATCATAAAATACAAACTGAACAGTATCAGCCTCCATTACAAAGCCTTGAGGCACTCCATTAGTTGCCCTCATTCCTCTGGATTCTGCTCCACCATATACTACTCACTGGTGTCTATCAGCCATCCCTTCCCCCATCCATTCCCACTTGCTTCAACTTATGCAATAGTTTCTGTGTAGTATGTTAAATGTATTTACAAACTCCAACAGCATCATGGTGTACTTGTGTAACTTATCAAATTTTGGAATCACTATTATAAAATGTAAATTATTTAGGCACAACCTACCCTTTAAAAGAATCATGCTATCCTCCATAGATTAATCTTATTTCTGTCTATCCATTCCTGAATTCTATCTGGAACTCGGGGGGTTTGGCACCGTAGGTTGGAACGCTCCCTTTTGAGTCTTCAAAATTCGAGTCATCAGAATTCAAGGAGAACTGGCCTACCAGTCCAGAACATTTGGGCACTGTAGACACCAGGGGGGGGGCATAGCCCCCCTAGTAAGAATATAATTTTTTGTCAAATATAACATACATTGTTACCAAGTGGAAAAACTTGCCGCAAACTCTTGACTGTTGATAGTAGTATAATTTTTAGTTGCTGAAGTAATATTCCGATTCGATAAAGCATAGACATGCCAAGAAATTATATTCTTGTTTAATGCTTTATCCAAATGCAAGCAAATAGTTTGCATGTGAATTACCTTCATGACCAGGTTACTCGCATATAGAGGTTGTTTACGTCACATCAGTTAATTGCCTTCACATCCCATAATGCAAAGCACACTTCCTTTTAGATGTGCATACTGCTATGCGTTATGGGGGGGGGGTGTCATTGCCCAGACCAGTTTCAACCTTTATTGAGGTCTTCACGGTGGGAATTAACCAAGGAAGAAACTGTAATTAAATCAATATATATATATATCATACATATATCATCATAAAGTTCTAATGCAGTTTTAAATGTTTATAATTTCCATTCTATGCATGATAAAATCAATCTGTAAAAAACATCAGAAATGGAATTTAGAGTAGTTTAGTATGTACTAAGAGTAATTCATCTATTTGATTGTAGTTTAGCAAAAAAAAAAATTTTTTTTTTTGGCAGAATTAGGATTGACCAAATAACTTCAATAGAAGAAAAAATAAATGTGTGCTGTGGTTGACTGGATGAATAACTTTAATGAACAGGTTCCGTCAATAATAAACCACAATTTGGAAAGCAAAGTGTAAGTGAGGAAAGTGTGTACTGATCTCTTGGTAACCACATTCATCAGATTTGAGCTCAGTGGAATTTTTTTTCAATGGGTACATCTTAAATTTATTCAACAAGACCTCACTCTTTAGACCAGGGGTCGGCAACCAACAACCCACGCATGCATTTTTAGTGGCCCATAAAAGGTTAACCATACTTAGATGGCACGTGGCCCATATGCCAAATTATTTAAATAACACAATTTATAATATGAATAATAAATTAAAAATAATTTTATACCTATACTTTGTAATATTGCCGTGCAAATTGGCACGAGTCAACTGTGTGAGTCATTATGTGTGGAGATAACGAGGCATCTTCATCCAACGAAACCCGAGATTTCGACGCACTTTTTCAGTCACGTTCCCTGGTCCGTATTTTAATATAATTCAATAACATCAACTATTATTTTCGGAGGATATATATTTCTTAAAAATAATTTCAAAAAATACATAAAATTGCAGATGAAGAAAGAAGGTTTAATGATGAATGGAACAGCAAGCACTTCTTTATTGAAAATGAGGATAATCCCCTTTGTCTTATTTATCATAAAACTGTTGTTGTTTTAAAAGAATATAATATCAGGCATGATTATGAGAATATCGTACTTTATCTCGTAATCTCAAACTTTAAATATTTCTGTGTTTTTTAAGATATAAAAAATTGATAACTTAAAAAGTATTTTTTTTCACTCACTATTTTCTCTTAATTAAACGCTTGCAACCCGATTATTAAAAATAAAAGTTGAATGTGGCCCGTGAGTCTGAAAAGGTTGCTGACCCCTGCTTTAGACAATCTCCAGACCAGGATAATTAATATGATTCAGGGTATTACTGAAAATCAACTGCAAAATATATTTGTAGATCTTCAGAATCATATCACAGTTTATATATGTAATGATAGGGAATATGTTAAGAATTAATAATCCCAAAAATAAATGTATGTAAAACTGATGTAATAATTTTTTCACTTACTCCTGTTTTCAGATTGATTTTATCATGCACAGAATAAAAGTTATGAAACTTTTATTCTGTACATGATAAAATCAATCTGAAAACAGGAGTAAGTGAAAGAATTATAACAGTTTTACATACATTTATACACTACTTGTATATTTTTCATACATAAGTAGAAGACTCGTCAATAAGATTCTCTTCTCTAACATACCACAAAGACAACATGATGTCACCCAATATATCACCACCATAGCTATTCCATACGTTGGTGCCATTTCCAAAAAACTGACTCTCCTCCTAAAACCACACAATATTAGAGTGACCTTCAAGCTAGTCGAAATTATTCAGAAATTTCTAAGATCACCGAAAGACTTCCATCCTTTCTACAAGTATGCTGGAGTTTACAATATCCCTGGTGATTACATCAATTACAATATATGAAACCAAGGACCATTATCTATATGGTTATTACCTTATTTATTAATTAAAGTTATTACTGTGGACTTACGTGTTGTTTTTAATAATTATACTATGCCACAGGTCCCTCTAAAAATAAAAATTATCTATATGGATCATTATTGAAAATATGTTATCTACATGGATCATTATCGAAAATATGTTATCTATATGGACCATTATCTACATGGATCACATTATGAAGGAAAGTGGTATTAAACCTGATATCAAAATTGGAGATGTTAACCTCAGCTCTCTGCTTTATGTGGATGATGTTATACTTCTAAATAAATCTGTTACAAGTCTGCAAGATTCCCTGACTAAATTGAATAACTGTTGTAATAGATATGGTATGAAGGTCAGCATTAAAAAGGCAATGAAAATAGGCAGAAACATTGAAAATATCAACTTCATTGTGAATGGAGAACCTCTAGAACAAGTAAAACATTTCAACTACTTAGGCATGATTTTTAGTGAAGATGGTAAATTATATATGGAAATAGACAACAGAATCTACAAAGCTGGTATGGTAGGAAGTGAACCGAATAAATTTATATGGAATAAGAGAGAAATTAGCCAAAACACTAAATTAGCTGTATAATACCTGTACAAGACGGTGTTCAACCCAATTTTAACTTATGGATCCGAGAGCTAGGTCAGAAGCAAAACACTTGACCAAAGACTGCAGATATGAGAGTCCTGAGAAAGATTAGGGGCATGAACAGATGGCTTCAATGGCAATATCATATTAAAAACGAGGATATTAGGAAAGAATTTGACATTGTCAACATCCAGGAATGTGTTAGCAGAACTAATCTGAGGTGGTGGTATGGTCACTTAAATAGAATGGGAGAGGAAAGATTAGCAAAACAAGTGTTCTTGGCTAGGTTGGCAGGAAAAAGACCCAGAGGAAGACCAAGATTATAGGTGGACTGATAGTAAAAAGTGCCTTAGAAATATAAGCTCTGATAAGTCTTGACAGGTAACAGACTGATTTGGAGGAAAATTGTAGATAGGAAGTTAGTAATGATGTAAATTTTTCATGTAGTACTATCATATCCTGTACACCCCCTGAGAGTATATACCAGGAATTTGATGATGAAACCAAAGACTGGAAGAAACAAACAATTTTACTGAATGTCTTGTATGAGAAGACATTGTTCATCAATTATGGCAAAGGAAATACTCATGGTGGTTGCTACATCTACATTATATTACAGTAAAAGTAATGTGTAAGAAGCTCTCAGCAGTAAATATAAAATCTGTGGTCATCTTATACAGCAAGTATAGCACAAAATAAATTCTGATAAGTGATTTTGGGAACTGCCTTATATGCTAGCATATACATCGTTACTAATCACAGAAAGAAGACGTGATCTTAATGCATTGACCATTAGTAGAGTAGAAAATTTGTTAATTAACTGTTTTTCTATGGTAGTAGGTCTCATCTATAACAATATTTCTTCATGAATTCTATAATAGCTAAGTTAACTATATCAGCATGCTTTAAGAAAGCATAATGGCCACCACCTTTGAAGTCCAATACCTTTAAGTATTCCTTGTCAATACCTAAAATAAAATAATGAATTATTTTAATAATATTAAAGTTGAAACTTATTAAGTATTATTAAATCAAGTCACTCATTGATACCTTCATTATTAATGCAGTTCTGCCATTAAATACTATCTATTTATTCCTAATTTTCATCATAAAGTGTAACAACACCAGAAATCATTGATCAAGTGCACAATATGGTATTGGATGACCAGCGAGTCAATGTGCATGAAATTGCTGAGGCTATTGGCATTTCAAAAGAACGTGTAGGATATATTTTGCATGAAGAATTGCAAATAAAAAAGCTATGCGCATGATGGGTGCCAAGTTTGCTTACAGCAGATCAAAAACGCACACACATGAAAATCTCTGAACAGTGCTTGGAGCATTTTAACAAGAATAAAACTGATTTTGTGTGTCGATTTATTATTATGGATGAGACTTGGATTCACCATTACACAGCAGAATCCAAACAGTAGATAGAAGCTGGTTGTTCTGCGCCAAAGAAGAAAGTCGGTTCCATCAGCAGGAAAGGTCATGGCATCAGTGTTTTGGGATGCTAAAGGCATTTTGTTTATTAATTATCTTGAAAAGGGTAAAACAATAACCAGGGAATATTATTATAATCTTTCAACCAGACTAGACGAAAAAATTTGTGAAAATAGATCTGGTTTGCAGAAGAAAAAAACCATCTTTCATCAGGACAATGCACATGCACACAAAGGTGGTTTGGCAATGGGAAAATTAAGGGATCTGAACTATGAATTTTTGGAACATCCGCCTGGTCAGCGTTTTTTTTCTTCCTCACTGGTCAGTGTTTTTCTTTGAATCAAGAAGTGATTGCAGCTGTAGAGGGGTATTTTGCAGATCTTGCTGAGAACCACTACAGGAATGAGATAATGGTGCTGGAGCATTGCTGGAATAAATGTATTAGCCTTAAGAGAGAATATGTTGAAAAATAAAAATAATTCTGAAATGATAAATTCGTTTTTTCATTGTTAGGCCAAGAACTTTTTAGACCACCCTCGTCGGACAGTTTGCAACTGCAAGAGACCAGGTATACTCCAGGTAGGTCTAGGGGAAGTGGCTGGTTTTTGGTGGAGCAGATAAGAGATGCCGATTTCTTATGTGGTTTTTGAATTCTCATAAAGTGAAAATTTGATCTTGTCAACTTCTATTTAGCCTGAACTCAACTTGTTCTTCTCCAAACTTCTCTTCCACAATTTTTCTCAATGCTTTTCATGTCTGCTTGCATAAATCTTACCTAGAACACGTAGTAAAGACATTTTTTTATAATTCTTGTAGATAATTTTATTCCTCTTTTTTTTTACAGATGGGAATTATGTGAACTCTACTGAAATTCAATCTTCTCATCCCCTTTGAATTATGCAGTGTAGCCACTGCAAAACTTTTATACCTCCATATTTAAGATTTCTGATTGAATATCATCTATTCCAATTTCCCTTTTCTACCCCAAATACTGATACGTACTCCCACTCACATTTCTCTTGAAAAATTTCCTCTACTACTGTTCTGTCACTGCTTGTTTCGACTAATAGTATTTCAAAGTAATTACTCAAGACATCTAGGATATCCATATCCTCCATTTTCATGGCACCTTTATCATAATATGATTACTTTTATAGTACTCTTTCCCCATTTCTAAGGTTTTTCAATAGCCTCCAGAAATATTTTGCCACCTTTCTGATATTTACTTCTATATTCTTACCAAAGTCTTCACAAGAATTTTGTTTAGCTACTTTTACACATAGCTTAGGTCTCTTACGTTTTTCTATTATTTTAGAGCATCTGCCAACTTATTTGCATAAAACTTTCAGTATGCCCTTTTCTTGTTCAGACTGTTTCTTAAACATCTTGTGTCCACCATAGTTTTCTTATTTTTTTATCCTTGCAGACAACTTCACCAAATACTTCCCTAGGTGAGTCAATCAATGTTTTCTTCAGGGCTTGCCACTGAGACTCCAAGGTTTGATTCTTGTTTTCGAACTATTTCATTTTTTATTCGATAATGTTTGTACACTTGAGTCTGCAGTTTACCTGTAAAAGCTGCTCAACTTTTATTCTTGTTAAAACTTTCTTAGATACCATTCATTTTAATGTGATATTCATTTTTATCCTACTTAGAACTAAGTGATGGTCACTTTCAATTTCAATCCTCTGTATACCTTATATTTTGAACCAATGTGAATATATTACTATCGACAATGATCTAATCAATGAGGCTTTTCTTCTTTCATCTTCTCTCTCTCTACATGAACTCATGCACATCTTTATGTTGGAACATTGTCCCCCCCACCCCCCCCCCCCCCCACCCCCCCCCCCCCCCACCCCCCCCCCCCCCCACCCCCCCCCCCCCCCACCCCCCCCCCCCCCCACCCCCCCCCCCCCCCACCCCCCCCCCCCCCCACCCCCCCCCCCCCCCACCCCCCCCCCCCCCCACCCCCCCCCCCCCCCACCCCCCCCCCCCCCCACCCCCCCCCCCCCCCACCCCCCCCCCCCCCCACCCCCCCCCCCCCCCACCCCCCCCCCCCCCCACCCCCCCCCCCCCCCACCCCCCCCCCCCCCCACCCCCCCCCCCCCCCACCCCCCCCCCCCCCCACCCCCCCCCCCCCCCACCCCCCCCCCCCCCCACCCCCCCCCCCCCCCACCCCCCCCCCCCCCCACCCCCCCCCCCCCCCACCCCCCCCCCCCCCCACCCCCCCCCCCCCCCACCCCCCCCCCCCCCCACCCCCCCCCCCCCCCACCCCCCCCCCCCCCCACCCCCCCCCCCCCCCACCCCCCCCCCCAACTCTATTACTTAATTGATACAGAAAATATATCATAATTATCATCTGTGTTCCAGACCGCAATCATGTTAAAAGATCACTGTATCCTATCTTAAAAGAACATCTGAACAAACAGCAAGGACATTTCACAGATATAATTTGTATACCACCTTCAGAGTAGCCTGCCATCAAAGATACATTATCAGCCCTATCCTTGCCTGGTGTTTACCTTGTTCTTGTCATCTGTAGTTAACACTCTTCAATATCACAATGTCTTTTTTTTGAGGTCTACAAAACTAAAGTACATATCCTTCTTATATTTCATTATTTCTCAACTATTTGCCTTAAAGAAAAAAGCTACTTCTCAAGTATATTTATATAAATTTTATACTGAATATTTAGGAGAGAAATTTCTCTGTAATTCTGACTTTTTTATAGATGGGCCTATGAGAAGTCTACTTTAATTATTTGGAATGCAACCTTCTTACTAGTCTTGTTTAGGCTCTTATAGTTTAACTATTGATTAAATTTTATACTAGCACATTTCAAGAATTTTCATCAAACAAAATCTACCATCCTGCTTTCTGCACTTTATTTTATTTATTTCCTTCCATCATCTCCTATACTGAAATATATCATGACTGCATTCCCCTTGGACATTTTCTATCAAGTTCTGTTTCTGGTTGCTTCACTGAAAAACCATCAATTACTATAGACATTCAGAATATTAATGTTAAAAGTTTTTCCACGGGCAACTCTTTTTATACGAGTTGCCCAGTCATGAAGTTACTTCATGTGCAAACTTTGTTTTTTTTGCCATTTCTAAGCTTTCTTGGTAACCTTTCAAAACAATATCATGTTCATATTTATCTTCCATACTTTTCCTGACTTTTGTTCAGCTATTTTTTATTTTTATTTTTTTTTTTTTTTTTAACATAACTGAGCTTTCTTTCATTTTTATTTATATTTTCCAAGGGCATATTCTGATTTAACAACTAGGAATTTTTATACACTTTTTTCTTTTCTTACCACAAAGTTCTAATTCTTCTATCTTTGCAGACAACTTTACCATGCAGTAGTGTTTCACTGACTGAGTCAACAAATGTTTTCTTCAGAATTTGCCCCCAAGGTTTAGATCCCATGCAAACTGTAAACTCAAATAAATAAATATGGGGAGGGAGAGTATAAAAGTTCAGAAATTCTCATTTTAAGAACTACTTGACTGTAATTCTTTTTTAAAACTTTGGTTCACGTTTTTTCTTTTAATGTGATATTTTCATTCTGCTGAAAAGTAAATGGTGATTACTTCTCATTTCAAATATATTCTTATATCAATTCTTATACCAATCCAAAGACAACACTATCAACAATAATAACCTGATCGATAAGAATTTTATTTCTTGTGTGTTATCTTCATAATCTACTCATAGTCCAGATTTTGTCAATAGAACAGGGATCCTGAATTATCTAATTCTTTCATCCATAATAATAATGTACTACAGGTTTAAAATGTTCATGACTCACAAAATAATAATAATAATTTATGCACATCTTTAGGATGAAAGATGGTATTAGCAATGGACAGACCATGTCCTGAACAAAAATCCAATATATACCTTATTATCTTGTCTTTTTTTACTCGCATTTTTGCAGAATATTTCTATAGGCTTCCAATTTATTTATTATACTGCTTTTTAGAACTCCAACAAGAATCATATTTACTTTTTTTTTCAGCAATCATCTCCAATGATTCAAAGAATTCCTTCACTTCTTCAATACTAGCATGTTCATTGAGACTAAAGGTAGAAATAAATCCCACTTTCAAATTTTCCATTTTTAAATTTGCACCACCCATAATCCTATCTGAAAAACAAGCTATTCAAGAAGTTTATCCTTCTGTTTAGTGTCGAATACTGTGTCAACTTACAATGAAAAGAAACCTCAAAATCAACTATTGAAGAGACAGACATCTTAAAGGTAAGCATTAATGGGAAAAGTAGTAGACCTGGCAGAAGAACTGGAGAGATATGTCTGCATTAACTATGTTAGTGGGATGAAAATAATTTGGAAGAATTCTTCTGCTGAAAAAAAAAATAAAGACAAATCTCATTCTTGTTGGAATTCTAAATAGCAGTATAATAAATAAATTGGAAGCCTATAGAAATATTCTGCAAAAATGTGGGTAAAAAAGACAAGTTAATAAGGTACATACTGGATTTTTGTTCAGGACATGGTGTTATATCGTTTTTTGTTATATCTCTTGCTAAATATATCCCATCAACTGCACCACATATTATATAACTTCTTCTTCTAATTTATTTTTTTTATCCTTAATTCTTATTTTATTTAATCTTTTATTCTTGTCTATCTTTCCTTTTAAACTTTATTCTATACTTATTTCGTTTCTTTTACTTAAATCTCTCCCCTTTTTAAACAAGCAGTTCTTTGGCCTCTCTATAGCTTAACCACATGTAAGTTACTTATTGTTTAGGGCTTTGTCCTTGTATGGGATGTGACGATTAACATATCATCTGAGACTGTCCACCCGATAAGCAATGACAAATTTATTTTTTTTAACTGCGCCAGCCAATGCTGAGGATAGATGTGACTCTTATCCAGGATGGTTCTCTCAGAATGATACACAATAATTAAACTATAATAAAATCTAATCTCTGTTCACTAAATTCTTACATGCAGTCATAGTCCGCTTTGTTTAATCATACCCGTGGGTTCTTCCCGTTAAGTTCGATAGTAATTTTATGAGTGGCTGTTTGAATTCATATACTAAAGCAGATCAGGCAGGTATTAAGAAACATATTTATTAATAAAAGAAATTATACAAGTAAGCATTACTACTAAGTAATCTGAATCATTCTCAAGTAATATCTCAAGTAATTTCTAGGCAGACAGTTCTCAAACAAAATGGGCCTATGCCAAGTTGTAGACAGTATCTTAAAGTTCCATGAAATAAGCCCACTACACAAAATTGTTCTCTAGAAAGCACACAATTTCTCAAATGAAAAATATACCACAAGAGTCTACATTACCGTCCCTGGTATGACACTCGATGCTTTCTTCTGCCTTGTCTAGAACATCAAGGCTACTCCTCAATCTGCTATCCGTCTAGTCACCTACTACAAACTGTATGGCCGGATTCTCCGTGGGAAGGACGATATGGCTCAGGAGCTTAGCCAGAAGGGACGGCATCTACTTGGTTCTTCCATCGCACGACATAACACAGCTATCCTATTCCAAGGAAATAGATAGCCCTACTTGGTACGCTACGACAGATGCCTCATACCTCCCACGACCATCTGGAACTTCTCCGTAGGTACGGACTGGACCAACGTCCAAGCGATCAGGAAACCAGAACCAAAAAGCCTCGAGTGGGGGTTTGCTTGACCCTTTTGTTTTCTTTCTCTTCTCGGCTATCGCGATGCCTGCCAACGCGGTCACGTGGGTTTACATCACGGCATCCAGCTCCCTCTATTACATCGCACGTGCACTTGTTGTGTTTTTCTTGGAAAGCACTCTGGTTTCTCTTTCTCATAACTTCTTTCCCCCCGGTATACGTAACACTGGACAGTCAAAAGGTGACCCTTGGACTCTGGCTTGCAGGTTTTGCTACCTTATAACACATGAAATGAGGTTCTTAATTAAATTTAACACTTTAATTAATTTCTTTATCTGACCCTTATGTACAACAGGTTAGGTCTTACAATTTTCTTTCATTTGTTATACAATTTCTTACTCCTAATTTAGTGTTATATACAAAAATTTACCTTTCCAGTATATAGCCAACACACCACATTCTCTGCCTATATTTAAATAAAGTTGTTCCTGAATAATTCATGTTAAATCTTCTTTCTTAGTTTATTCAGGACACAACAATAGTCTGTCCATTGCTAATACCATCTTATATCCTAAAGATGTGCACAAATTATTATTATTATTTTGTGAGTCATGAACATTTTAAACCTGCAGTACGTTTATTATTATGGATGAAAGAATTAGATAATTCAGGATCCCTGTTCTATTGACAAATGTGGACTATGAGTAGATTATGAAGATAACACACAAGAAATAAAATTCTTATTGATAGTGATATCTTTGGATTGGTTTGGTATATTAGAATATATTTGAAATGAGAAGTTGTTGTTGTCCTGTCTTTTGAAGAGTCGTAGATGTTTCCATGTGCTCCTTTGGCTATGTCGATGATTTTGTTTGTATAGAGCTGTTGTTTAGGATTAGGATCTATTTTTTGCAAATTGGAGATGTTAATGTCAGCTCTTTGCTTTATGCAGATGATGTTATACTTCTAAATAAATCTGCTACAAGTCTGCAAGATTCTCTGACTAAATTGAATAGCTGTTGTAATAGATATGGTATGAACGTCAGCAATAAAAAGACAAAGACAATGAAAATAGGCAGAATCATTGAAAATGTCAACTGTGTTGTGAATGGAGAGCCTGTGGAACAAGTAAAACATTTCAGCTACTTAGGCACGCTTTTTACTGAAGATGGTAAATTAAATATAGAAATAGACAACAGAATCAGCAAAGCTGGTATGGTGGGAAGTCAACTGAATAAATTCATATGGAATAAGAGAGAAATTAGTCGGAACACTAAATTAGCTGTATACAAGAGAGTGTTCAAACCAGTGTTAACTTATGGATCTGAGAGCTGGGTCAGAAGTAAATCACTTGACCAAAGACTAGAGACTGCAGATATGAGAGTCCTGAGAAAGATTATAGTTGTGAACAGATGGCATCAATGGCAATATCATATTCAAAACGAGGATATTATGAAAGATCTTGACATTGTCAGCATCCAGGAATGCGTTAGTAGAGCTAATCTCAAGTGGTATGGTCACTTAAACAGAATGGGCGAAGAAAGACTAGCAAAACAAGTGTTCTCTGCCAGGTTGGCAGCAAAACGACCCAGAGGAAGACCAAGATATAGGTGGATTGATATGGTACAAAGTGCCTTAGACGATAGAAATATAAGATCTGAGAATGTTGGAGTCTTGACAAGTAACAGACTGATTTGGAGGAAAATTGTAGATAGGAAGTTAGTAATGATATAATTTTTTCATGTAGTACTATCATATCCTGTACACCCCTTGTGGGTACATGGCAGGAATTTGATGATGATGATTCTTGCAAGGCTGCTGTAATTGCTGGACAGGTAAAGATGTAAGTGGGTCTCAGTTCAGTATTAGGGCAGTTGTTGCAGTTTCTATATGTTCTCGTATCATCTGTATCGATCTTCATTCCTCTATAATGTCCTGTTCGTAGTTTTGCTATCGTGGTGGAGGTCTTTCTGTCAGCACTGATTTCGGAAATTTGATGTTGTATCACCGATTTCAGTGGAATTAGTTTAGCTTTTGCTAGTGCATTGGCATCAGCAAGAGTTATCATGTGAGTTTCTTGGTTGAGTTCTCTGGTAATTTATCAGCTACTTCATTGTAATCAATGCCTATGAGCAGGAATCCATTGTAAAATGCAAGTTTTTCCTAAACACTTTAGTTGATTTAAGAGTTTATGAATGTCTTGTGTGAGCTTGGTACTGCCATTTTTGATTGCCTCCATAGCTGATCTTGAGTCACTGTAAATTATAATTCCTTCAGATTGTTGAGATGATGATAGTTTTAAGTAGGCTTCTAGTGCTTTATTTATTGCATAGAGTTCACTGGTAAAATTGGAAGCGATTCTCCCAGATCCAACTTTTATTGAAAGTTTTACACCTTTCGGGAGTAGAAGGAGAACACCAGCACCTCCATTAATCATATTGGTGTCTGACGATCAATCAGTATACCAAATAACCTGTTTGGAGAATGTAAAAAGGTTGATAGTATTTAGGCCTTTTTCTTTGAGCATTTCTTTTGGTTCTTTTTTTTTGTATAGAGTATGGTAAGGTTTAGATTTATGGAGCTATTTGAAGGTAAAGGACTGGAAAATAGAGATTTTTTGTTTATGTGGGCATTTAGCTGATCAAGACCTATTTCTTTCCTGATAGCGTCATCATATTTTAAAGTTGAAGATATGTCAAGTCTGCATTTTTGGTTCCAATGTTCATATTTTTAGGGAGATATGATCGCTTTGGTAGATTCCGATATTATTTATGAATTTTATGGTAGCAAATTTTCGTCTGTTCTCCAGAAGGTCAAGCCCACATTATTGTTGGGTTCTGATGTTGTTATTGAATGAGACTGCACCAATGATAATCATGGATGCTTTTGCTTGTATTTTGTCTAATTTTTTCTTTACCGATGAGGCCAAAGGTGACCAGATAGGTGCTGCATATTCCATTATTGGCCTTATTAGTGTAGTGTAAGTAGTTTTGAGGATTTTTGGCTTTTCACCCCAATTTGTTCCACAAAGCCTTTTAAGTATATTTAATTTTTTTAGAGCTCTGTTGGAAGTGTTAGAGATGTGATGTGCAAAGTGCCATGGTATTATGCTTGATCAGGAGTTATACCACAGTATTTTGGATTTGTGACTTTTTCAATTAGCTTGTTGTTGATCACGACTTTGGGATTGTCGGAATATCTATTTTTCCTGTCCATACTAAAGGTGCTTAGTTTTGTTTTGTCTGGGTTGATTTTGAGTTTAAGTTCATCTGACAATTTTTCTAATCCTCTCATGGATTTGTTTAGAATCTCCTCTGATTCTTTGATTTTAGCACTAGTGTGCCAGATAGCTATATCATCTGCATACAAGTTACTTTTGTGTCTTCTGTAAGGTAGGGATGCATGTTATTGACATATAGAAGGAATAGTAAGGGACCAAGTACTGAGCCCTGGGAAACACCAGCCCAGGTTCTCCACTCTTTTGATATTGCTGCATTGATTCTGACTTTGATCTTTCTTCCTCTAATGAAATCAGCAATCCAGATTAAAGTGTTTCCTTTAATTCCAATATCATATACTGTTTGTGTTAATTTTTTGATCCAAACACAATCGAAAGCAGCAGTCATATGGCAGTTGTCTTTTTTGTTGTTTTTTCCTGAAATTAGTCTATTTTTGTTTGGCAGAAGTGGAATAATTGATCTGTTGTCGAATGACAGGTTCTATAGGCAGTTTGGTAGTAGTTGATTTTCTTATTTTTTGTCAGCTAGTGGATAAGTACGGAGTGTATGATGCTTTCAGTAATTTTACAAAGTATGCTAGTTAATGCGATAGGTCTATAACTTTGACATTCTGCAGCATTTCTGTCAGGTTTCAGGATAGGTACAATAACTGATTTTTTCCATTCTTTTGGAAGTTTGCCTGTTCGGCAACAGGTATTGAGAATGTCCAGAAGTTGTTTTTGGCATTTTTGCTAAGGTGTTTGACCATATGACCAAAGATAAGATCATTACCAAGAGATTTATTAGGTGCAGTTTTCTCGATTTATGAATTTAGTTCACTTAGTGTATTTTCTTTGGAGAAGATGTCATTAGTTTGGTATGTTCTTGCTTGTTTTAGTATTTTACTTGTAAGTTTATTGAGGGTCTTGTCCTCTCTCTGTTATACTGAAGTTTGGAGTTGTTTGAATAGGTTTTTGCCAGTGTGTTTGCAATTTCTTGATCTGTAATAGCTTGTTTCCCAGCATTTATGATGAAGTTTGTTTTCTGTTGGTTCTCTATTTTGATATTGTTGTCTAGGATTCTAATAATGTTCCAGTGTTGGCTGTCTTTTCTTGGATCCAAGCTATTGCAAAGCTCTGCCCATTTCTCTTGTTTGCACTTCCAAATTTCCTGCTCTATTTTGTGTATTATCTCCAATAATTTCTTTCTGTATTCATCAGTTTTATTAATTCTGAATGTTCATTGATATTGTCTCTTTCTGTAATCATTGAATCAATATTGTGATCTTTCCAGTATGGTATCCAGGTATTTTTCCACTTCCCTCTTGGTATTATTGCTTTGGCAGCTTCACAGATGTGTGAAGTAAGGATTTATAATTTTCTGTGAAGGTTTCCAGAGACAGGTTCATCTTGACAGAGGCTCTCCAAGGTTTGAGTAAACCTTGTCCAGTCAGCTTTTCTGAAGTTCCTTGTCCTTTTGATTTGCTGTTCTTGATCAATCTTGAAATTTAGCATTGTTATTATGGATCTGTGGTCACTGATGGCATTTCCCAAAATTTTCCATTGTACACTTGATGCAATACTATAATTAATAGCTGTGATGTCAATAGCAGATTCAGTTCCCATAGTAGTTTTAGAGAGATAGGTGCTCTGTCCATTGTTAATTGTTGTGAGTTGCAAATCTGTAAAGAGGTCTTCCAATTGTTGACCTTTATGTTCTAAATCAGGGAAGCCCCACATTGGGCTTTTTGCATTTAGGTCAGCAAGTATAATGGTTGCATCAGTTGGAGATTCACTTAGCTTTTCAATGATGTCTGTATCAATATTTGCATTATCAGGATGGTTTGGTAGATGTATTTCAACAGCTTGAGCTCTGTCGAACTGTTATTATTTAAATATTGATTTAGGGTGATTTCTTTGAATTTGATTTCTGGGGTTTTCAAAAGGATAGCAAGCCCGCAACCTGCTCTTTCCTCTCTATCCTTCCTAGGAACTGTGTATCCTTTGATGCTGAAGTTCAGATTTTTGTTTAATTTTGTTTCTTGTAGACAAGCTATATGGATATTGTTTTAGTAAAGCGTGTATTAAGTTCATCCATTTTTCTTTGAGTACCGTTGATAATGAGTTGCAAAATGTTAATATGAGTCCTCGTAGCATATTTATCATCAGGAGCCCAGACTGCAGCCCTGGACATGTGAAATACTTCTAAATAATAAATACATGTTAATTTATTCTTAAAAAAAGTGATCAGGGATAGAGGTAGCTGCAGATGAATTAATATATTTTAAATAACATCTTCACATATGCAAGAGAAGACTAAATAGAATTTCTTATTCCTATATATTTTGCTTTCATGATGTGAGGAAATATCAGAATGGGGAACTGGACAATGAGACTTATTTGTGCCTATGGTCCCATAGAAGGTTCTCCTAAGGTAGAAGAGGAGGAATTTTTTGAGGCTTTAGAAAAAGCAACTGACACAATGAAAAATGAAACGTTGGTCCTTGTTGGGGATCTAAATAGCAGAGTAGGAAATGATTGTCAGACACACAAAAATATTTTGGGAAAATTTGGAGAAAAGAGCAAAGCTGATAATAATGGCAAATACCTGTTGGATTTCTGCTCAGGACATGGACTGGTTATTACTAACACTATGTTCCAACATAAAAATGTGCACAAATTCACATAGAGAGAAGAGGCAAGGAATAAGAAAAATGTCATTGCCTATATTATTGTTGACAGTGATGTTTCTGCTCGGGTGCAGGACACTGGAGTCTACAGAGGATTTGAAATTGGAAGTGATCACCATTTAGTCTTAAGCAGGATAAAATTGAATTTCATATTGAAAAGAAGAACATGTAAGAAAGTTTTGAAATGAATAAAAGTTGAGCAGCTCTCAGATGTGAACTGTAGACTAAAATATACAAACATTATTCAAGAAAAAATGAGAGTTTGAGAACAGGAATCAAACCATGGATATTCAGCAGCAAGCTCTGAAGAAAACATTGATTGATTCTGCCAAAGAGGCATGTGGTGAGGTTGTCTGCAAAGATAGAAAATTCAGAACTCCCTGGTGGATACAGAAAGTTAAAGAGGCAGTGAAGGAAAAGAAGAAAGTATATCAAAAGTTCCTGGCAAATAAGTCAGCTTGTGCTCTTAGAGAATAGAGAGACAAATGTAAGAAAGCTAAACACTGTGAAACCTAGCTAAACAAAAGTCATGGGAAGACTTTGGTAAGAACATAGAAAATAAATATCAAGAAGGTGGCAAGATATTCTGGAGGTTGTTGCTCAGAAATGGAGGAAAGAGTACTGTAAAATGAATTAGAGATAATAAAGGTGATATGAAAACTAGAGAAAAAGATAACCTTGAAGTATGGAGTAATTACTTCGAAAAATTGCTAAATGAAACAAGCAGTGATGACAGCACAGTGATAAAAAAAACATTGACCAGGCATGCAATCAGGAATACACATCCATGCTTGAAATAGAAAAAGCCATCAAAAGTCTGAAATGTGGAAAGGCAGCTGGAGTCGATGATATTAGACCAGAAATGCTCAAGTATGGAGGTATAAAAGTTTTACGGTGGCTACACTGCATAGTTCAGAGGGCCTGGACAGAAGGACGAATTCCAGATGATTGGAGTAGAGCTCATAGTACCCATATATAAAAAGGGAAATAAAACTGATTGTGAGAATTACAGAGGTATTTCTCTACTGAGTGTTCCTGGTAAGATTTATGCCAGTATACTTGAGAAATGGTTGAGAAGGATTGTGGAAGAGAAGTTTGGTGAGGAACAAGCTGGATTCAGGCCAAATAGAGGCTGTCAGGATCAGATCTTCACTTTACGACAAATAGTCGAGAAAGCATGGGAATATAACATAGATCTGTATTTAAGTTTTGTAGCTCTGGAAAAGGCATATGACAAGACAGAAGCTATTCAAAATGCTGCAGTTGTATGGTGTCAGTGGATCATTATATCAAGCAATACTTAGTCTTTATTTGAATTGTAAGTCAGTAGTTAGAATTGAAGGAAATACAGGAAGGTGGTTTAATGCTAAATTTGGTGACATTATCCCCTTTGTTATTCATTATCTATATGGATCACATTATGAAGGAAAGTGGTATTAAACATGATAACAAAATTGAATATGTTAATGTCAGCTCTTTGCTTTATGTGGACGATGTTATACTTCTAAATAAATCGGCTACATGTCTGCAAGATTCCCTGACTAAAATGAATAACTGTTGTGATAGCTATGGTATGAAGGTCAGCAATAACATGACAAAGATAATGAAAATGAAAGGTAGAAGCATTGAAAATACAGCTGCATTGTGAATGGAGAACATATAGAACAAGTAAAACATTTCAGCTACTTAGGCACGATTTTTAGTGAAGATTGTAAATTAAATATGGAGATAGACAATAGAATCAACAAAGCTGGTATGGTAGGAAGTCAACTGAATAAATTTATATGGAATAAGAGAGAAATTAGTCAAAATACTAAATTAGTTGTATACAAGACAGTTATGGATCTTAGAGCTGGGTCAGAAGTAAAACACTTGACCAAAGACTAGAGACCACAGATATGAGATTCCAAAGAAAGATTAGGGGCAAGAACAGATGGCATCAATGGCAATATCATATTAAAAACGAGGATATTAGGAAAGAACTTGACATCATTAGCATCCAGGAATGTGTTAGCAGAGCTAATCTCAGGTGGTATGGTTACTTAAACAGAATGGGTGAGGAAAGATTAGCCCAACAAGTGTTCTCTGCCAGGTTGGCAGGAAAAAAACCCAGAGGAAGACCAAGATATAGGTGGATTGATATGGTAAAAAGTGCCTTAGAAGATAGATATATAAATATAAGATCTGATAGTGTTGTAGCTTTGAAAGGTAACAGATTGATTTGGCAGAAAATTGTAGGTAGGAAGTTAGTAATGATGTAAATTTTTCATGTAGTACTATCATATCCTGTATACCCCTTGAAGGTAAATGTCAGGAATTTGATGATGATGATATATTTCGCTCAATGTGTCATGAGCTTCATTCAGGAAGATGGTAAAGGAACTAGCTACAACATTTAAATTATGAAAAAGAACAAGTCACACACAGAATGACTATACTTCCACATGTTTCTGTTGCAGCTATGTTGCAGTAGGAGGAAACACTATTAGAGTTCCAGAGAAGTAAGTATAGTTGTATAATTAAATAAATAAAATAAACAATTAATAAAATCACCATAAGGGGCAATCATCTTGATTGTAAGGGAAGCGGCACTCCCATGGACCCCTAGCTGAATCTATCCTCTCCGTCTTCTACTTTGAGGAAGATCCACTTACTTTAATCTTTCCTATAAGGCCTTATCACCCAAGTCTTCTTATTTTATGACCCTTATGCTATTAGAGTACTCGAGGGCCATGGGGTCTTTTCATTTCTGGCCTTACAACTATGCCCTCTCTATAAACCTTACGATAATTCTTCTATAATCTACTCTTTCCCCTTCAATATACCCTATTCCATTCCTCCTATGGGTTTAAATTCGGAAGAAGGCTAGTTCAGAAGCCTTAAGGTAGCAGCCCTACCACTGAACTATTCCATCGCCATGCTAGTTCCCTGACATGGAGAACATAATCCTACTTGTAAGCTGACAGAAAAAAAGATAATTGGATTGAATCTATGGGAAACGACCCTGGAATGCAAAAGGTAAAACAAAAATGGAAACGACAAAATATAATACACATAGCAAACTGGAATGTAAGAGGAATAAAAATAGCATATAAAGAAATAGAATTAGACCAGTTATTAAATGAAAGAAACTTTAAAATAGCAGTAATCCCTGAAACAAAAAAGAAATTAAAAGGAACTATGAGAACCGAAAATTTTAATGTGATATACAGTGGAGTCGATAGAGACCAAAGAGCACAAGCAGGAGTCATGATTTGGATTCATAACTCCCTTTCAAAACAGTTAAAACATTATAAATTATGGAATGAAAGAATAATAGAAGCTAGAATAAAAATAGATAGAGGCTATTTAACAATAATTGGTTTATATGCCCCAGAAGAAGGAAGAGAACATGATAATATTGATTTTTATAATCAGCTACAAAACATATATAATAAAATAAATAAAAATGATTACATAATTTTAGCAGGAGACTTAAATGCAAGAATTGGAAACACGAAAATTAATAATAATATAGGAATACATGGAGAACATACTCTAAACAGGAATGGTAAAAAATTGATTGACATTGTAGTTTATAATAACTTAAAAATAATGAATTCCTTCTATAAACATAAAGACATACATAAATATACTTGGGCAGCAAGAGGATGGAAATCAATATTAGATTACTTCATATTAAATGAAAAGACATCAAAATTTTCTCTAGATGTTAGAGTTCACAGAGGATATGAAATAAGCAGTGACCATTTCCTTGTTAAAATAAAATTAAGATTACCACCTAAATGGCTACAAGTAACAAGAACAGAAAGAAAAATTGAAACATTTCTTTATAAAACTAGACTAATGAATGACATAAATGTACAATGGCTATGTGAACAAAGAATTAACCAATATCTAGATAAAATAAAACAAAATGAAGAAATAGAAATAGAATAGCTTAATATAAAAAGGATACTAAATACAGCAGCAAATGAAAGCTTAGGAAAGACCAAAAACTTCAATAAAAGAAAAAAACTGAAGATCTGGGATGATACAATCAAAGAAATAATCAAAAAGAAAAAAGAAGCCTATCACAAATGGTTAAGCAGTAAAAAATTAGATGTAATAGGATATAAAAGAATAAGAGCCATAGCTAAAAGAGAAATCAGAAAAAGACAGAGAATCATGGAATAAATTTGTTTCTAATTTAGAACATGATTTATATAAAATAATCCCAATGTATATAAGATTTTGAAACACTTAAATGCAGATACCAAAAAAAACATAAAATTAAACACTGAATTGAAATTAGAATAATTTCTAAATTACTACACAGAACTGGGGACAGACAAATATTTTAAAAAAGACAAATGGCAAACAATTAACGAAAATGAAAAGGAAATAACTAAAGAACTAGAAATCAGCCTGAAAGAAACAAGAAACGGAAAATCACCTGGAGAAGATAAGCTATATTCAGAACTATATAAATATGCAGGAACAAGATCCAAAGAAAGACTCATTATTTTAGAACTTTTTTCCATTCTACCTCTAATAGAATGGAAAAAAGCAATTGTGATTCCTATCTTTAAAAAAGGTAACAGAGATGACCCTAAAAACTATAGAGGTATCAGTATACTAAATTCCTGTTACAAAATATATAGCAGAATCTTAAATAACAAACAAATGAAATATTCCGAAAACTTTATTCTAGATGTACAGAATGGATTTAGAAAAGTTGTAATAGGTTTCACGGTATAATAAGAACACAGATGGTTAAGAAAATAATTATTTATTAACTTAAAAGCTAATATTTCGCTGGTATTATATCCAGCATCTTCAGAGCACACAGCACAAAGTTTCTTACAAAGGCAAGACAACCACAATCCGGTGTAACAGTGGGACTAGTAAAAGTGATTACAGCATGCAACACAAGACTAAAGTCCTAATATGGCGCCATCTAGGTTAAAAAAAAAAAAATTCAAAGTTTTGAAATAGTAGTCCAAATGATAGTCTTAAAAAGTTTGAAAAGTATAAATTAAAAAATAAAAGTAATAAATATTAATTTGGTCTTAGGATGACTGTCTCCCAAATCTTTGGTAGATTTATACAGCCATACTTGTTAAGGTTTGGAGTATGTTTTAAGGCTTCTGTTGATTCCAGGAATAACCTCTCTGACTTGTAGAAACTTTTGTTTCTTTCCAATTGATCCTGTGTGCAGGGGGTATCCAAAGCATGGTCTGCCAGACCCGATTTACTATAGCAAAAGTGTCAGATATATTTTTTGTGTTCACTGAGGCGGATGTCCACATTTCTTCCTGTCTGTCCATAGTAGGCTTGATGGCAAGAACAGGGTACTTCATAGACACCTGGATGTGGGAGACAAAGATTTGGGAGACAGTCATCCTAAGACCAAATTAATATTTATTACTTTTATTTTTTAATTTATACTTTTCAAACTTTTTAAGACTATCTAGGACTACTATTTCAAATCTTTGATTTTTTTTTTTTTTTTTACGTAGATGGTGCCATATTAGGACTTTAGTTTTGTGTTGCACTTTTTCTAGCCCCACTGTTAACCGGATTGTGGTTGTCTTGCCTTTGTAACAAACTTTGTGTTGTGTGCTCTGAAGATGCTGGATATAATACCAGCAAAATAATAGCTTTTAAGTTAATAAATAGTTATTTTCTTAACCATCTGTGTTCTTATTATACCGTGAAACCTATTACAGCATGTCTGACGAACACATAAGCCTATCCACGCAGATTTAGAAAAGGACGATCATGTATAGACCCGACCTTTTGCCTAAAATTAATAATAGAGAAAAGAAGAGAATACAATTTAAAAACACATATTGCATTTATTAACTTTGAAAAAGCATTTGACAAAGTTAAAAGAAACATATTATTTAACATATTAAAAGAAAGACAAATACCAAATAATATCCTAAAAGCTATCACAAGTATATATGAAAATGATCAAATACAAATAAGATTAAATCATGAGCTATCATATATGAGAGAGATAAACCAAGGGGTCCGACAGGGAAATAATAATAAAATGGAATAAAAATTTACATCAAGGAATTAAACTTTCTCCTACAGTTAACTTAAACACTCTCCTCTTTGCCGACGACCAAATAATAATTACAAATTCTGAAGATAACTTACAGAAAGCTATTTTAGATCTAAATGAGATATCCAAAGATTATGTTATGATAATATCAAAAGAAAAATCAAAAACTATGACCTTTAAAGGATAAGATCCAGCAAGAACTAAAATAGTAATAGATAAGATCTTAGAACAGGTGAATTCATTTAACTACCTAAGATGTATGATCACATGTGAAAATGAAAAAGATATAAACGTAAAAATTGCAAAATATTTAAAAATAACAGGAGTAATTAACTCTATATTTAAACCAAGCCTAGTTCAAAAACAAACCAGGCTAAAAGTATACAATACATTAGCCCTACCAGTCTTAATATATATGGAGGCGAAATCTGGACAATAAAACAAAAGGACAAACAAAGATTAACAACAGCAGAAATGAAGGTGATGAGAAAAACTGCAAAGTATACCGTATTTGATCACAAAAGAAACGAAGAAATTATGAAAGAATTAAACCAAGAACCAGTAATAGAAAAAATTAAAAAATATAAACAAATGGATGGAACACATTCAAAGAATGAAAACAGAAAGATTACCAAAACAAGCCTTAAAGTACAAGCCATTAGGAAAAAGAAAACCGAATGTCCTCTTAAATGATTCAACGATGACTTCTAAGGCTGGAACAGGCCATGCTAGGCCTAAATCCTTGATATGCATGATGATGATGATGACTTCCCAAGGCTTACAGGTAGGCATACAATCTGTTCAATCAAGATTAAGATTGTGGGGTAATCTTGGACAGACTGGCCATTCTGTTATAATTAGAATACAAGAACATCAAGATTATATAAGAATCCTGGCACCCCCCCCCCCCCCCACCCCCCCCCCCCCCCACCCCCCCCCCCCCCCACCCCCCCCCCCCCCCACCCCCCCCCCCCCCCACCCCCCCCCCCCCCCACCCCCCCCCCCCCCCACCCCCCCCCCCCCCCACCCCCCCCCCCCCCCACCCCCCCCCCCCCCCACCCCCCCCCCCCCCCACCCCCCCCCCCCCCCACCCCCCCCCCCCCCCACCCCCCCCCCCCCCCACCCCCCCCCCCCCCCACCCCCCCCCCCCCCCACCCCCCCCCCCCCCCACCCCCCCCCCCCCCCACCCCCCCCCCCCCCCACCCCCCCCCCCCCCCACCCCCCCCCCCCCCCACCCCCCCCCCCCCCCACCCCCCCCCCCCCCCACCCCCCCCCCCCCCCACCCCCCCCCCCCCCCACCCCCCCCCCCCCCCACCCCCCCCCCCCCCCACCCCCCCCCCCCCCCACCCCCCCCCCCCCCCACCCCCCCCCCCCCCCACCCCCCCCCCCCCCCACCAATGCACCTCATTAATAGGTATCCACTGAGTATTGAAGGCACAAGGATGGACTGGCAATTAGGAAATTAGCCAATCAAATTGTACAATATTCTGAGATTTCATGCCAGCTGGGGCATTTCCTGGTTAAACAAGACCCCACTCCTCTGCTGTTTTCATTAGGAAATCAGGGCATAAAGTGAAAAGTCAGCTACTGGAACAAACTGACTCATCTAGAACAAAACAAATAAATAAATCTAGCATCAGAAGCACTGAGACAGGAACAATCAATATAAGGAATATTAATGGAAAGGAAATCAAACTTGCAGAATGGAAAAGTACCATGCAGAAATAAATGGCATTACTGAGACAACAAAGATATAAAAACAGGTGAGCTCTTACTAAATAATATGTATAGAAGATTATATTCACCCAGTAACAATCAAGAAATGAAGGAGTAGCAATAGCATTCCACACCAAACATGAAGATAAACTTGTTGATTGGAAGGCAGTTTCAAGTAGTTATGTGGGCAAACTTCGAAATGGGAAAAATGGACAATGAAAAATATTTGTGCCTATAGTCCTACAGACTGTTCCCTCTAAGAAAGAAGTGGAAGAATATTTCAGGTCATTAGAGCAGAACAGCTGACAAAGAAAATGGAAAAAGTGGTCCTTGTTAGAAATGTAAACAGAACAGGTCATGAATCCTACCAGGCATATAGGAACGGGTAATGAATATAGGTAATGAATCCTACCAGGCATATATGAAGCAGGCAAAATAGCCGGAATTATAATAATATAGGAACGTTTTGGGAAAATTTTGAGGAAAAGGCACATCATCATCATCATCAAATTCCTGCCATGTACCCTCAAGGGGTGTACAGGATATGAAAGTACTACATGAAAAAAATTACATCATTACTAACTTCCTATCTACAATTTTCCTCCAAATCAGTCTGTTACTTGTCAAGACTCCAACATTATCAGATCTTATATTTCTATCGTCTAAGGCACTTTGTACTGTATCAAACCACCTATATCTTGGTCTTCCTCTGGGTCGTTTTCCTGCCAACCTGGCAGAGAACACTTGTTTTGCTAATCTTTCCTCTCCCGTTCTATTTAAGTGACCATACCACCTGAGATTAGCTCTGCTAACGCATTCCTGGATGCTGACAATGTCAAGTTCTTTCCTAATATCCTCATTTTTAATATGATATTGCCATTGATGCCATCTGTTCACGCCTATAATCGTTCTCAGGACTCTCATATCTGTGGTCTCTAGTCTTTGGTGAAGTGTTTTACTTCTGACCCAGCTCTCAGATCTATAAGTTAAAACTGGTTTGAACACTGTCTTGTATACAGCTAATTTAGTGTTCCGACTAATTTCTCTCTTATTCCATATGAATTTATTCAGTTGACTTCCCACCATACCAGCTTTGCTGATTCTGTTGTCTATTTCTATATTTAATTTACCATCTTCAGTAAAAATTGTGCCTAAATAGCTGAAATGTTTTACTTGTTCCACAGGTTCTCCATTCACAACACAGTTGACATTTTCAATGATTCTGCCTATTTTCATTGTCTTTGTCTTTTTATTGCTGACCTTCATACCATATCTATTACAACAGCAATTGAATTTAGTCAGAGAATCTTGCAGACTTGTAGCAGATTTATTTAGAAGTATAACATCATCCACATAAAGCAAAGAGCTGACATTAACATCTCCAATTTTGATATCAGGTTTAATGCAACTTTCCTTCATAATGTAATCTATATAGATAATGAATAACAGAGGAGATAATGTACATCCTTGTCTCACACCAGATTTAACATTAAACCATCTTCCTGTACTTCCTTCAATTCTAACTGCTGACTTACAACTCAAATAAAGACTAAGTATTGCTTGATATAATGCCCCATTGACACCATATAACTGCAGCGTATTGAATAGCTTCTCTCTTGGCACCTTGTCATATGCCTTTTCCAAATCGATAAAACTTAAATACAGATGTTTGTTATGTTCCCATGCTTTCTCGACTATTTGTCGTAAAGTGAAGATCTGATCCTGACAGCCTCTATTTGGCCTGAATCCAGCTTGTTCTTCACCAAGCTTTTCTTCCACAATTCTTCTCAACCGTTTCTCAAGTATACTTGCATAGATCTTGCTAGGAACACTCAGTAGGGAAATACCGCTGTAATTCTCACATTCAGTTTTATTTCCCTTTTTGTATATGGGTACTATGAGAGCGCTACTCCAATCATCGGGAATTCGTCCCTCTGTCCAGGCTTTCTGAACTATGCAGTTCAGCCACTGTAAGACATTTATACCACCATACTTCAGCATTTCTGGTCGAATATCATCTAATCCTGCTGCCTTTCCACATTTCAAATCTTTGATGGCTTTTTCTACTTTAAGCATGGATATGTATTCCTGACCTCATGCCTGGTCAGTGTTTTTTATCACTGTGCTGTCATCACTGCTTGTTTCATTTAGCAGTTTTTCAAAGTAATTACTCCATACTTCAAGGATATCTTTGTCTCCTGTTTTCATGTCACCTTTATCATCTTTAACTCCTTTTACAGCAATCTTTCCTCTATTCCTAAGCTTCTTCAACAACCTCCAGAATATTTTGCCACCTTCTTGCCAAAGTACTCCCATGACTTTTGTTTAGCTAGTTTTACACACTGTTTAGCTTTCTTACATTTGTCTCTGTATTCTGTAAGAGTAAAAGCTGACTTATTTGCCAGGAACTTTTGATATGCTTTCTTCTTTTCCTTCACTGCCTCTTTAACTTCCTGTGTTCACCAGGGAGTTCTGATTTTTTTATCCTTGCACACAACATCACCACAGCCTCTCTGCAGAATCAATCAATGTTTTCTTCAGAGTTTGCCACTGAATCTCCAAGGTTTGATTCCTGTTCTCAAACTTTTTAATTTTCTTTTCAATAATCTTTCTGTATTTTAGTCTACAGTTCACATCTGAGAGCTGCTCAACTTTTATTCGCTTTAAAACTTTCTTACATGTTATTCTTTTCAATATGAAATTCAATTTTATCCTGCTCAAGACTAAATAGTGATCACTTCCAATTTCAAATCCTCTGTACACTCTGGTGTCCTGCACCAGAGAGAAAACATCACTATCAACAATAACATAGTTAATGAGACTTTTCTTATTCCTTGCCTCTTCTCTCCATGTGAATTTGTGCACATTTTTATGTTGGAACATGGTGTTAGTAATAACCAGTCCATGTCCTGAGCAGAAATCCAACAGATATTTGCCATTATTATTAGCTTTGCTCTTTTCTCCAAATTTTCCCAAAATATTTTTGCATGTCTCACAATCATTTCCTACTCTGCCATTTAGATCCCCAACAAGGACCAACTTTTCCTTTTTCATTGTGTCAGTTGCTTTTTCTAAAGCTTCAAAAAATTCCTCCACTTCTACCTTAGTAGAACCTTCTGTGGGACCATAGGCACAAATAAGTCTCATTGTCCAGTTCCCCATTCTCATATTTGCCCACATTACTCTACTGTGATTACTCTACTACAGACTGACTGCCATTCAAGAAGATTAGCCTCATATTTAGTGTTGAATACTAAGGCTACTCCTTCTTTTGCTCGATTGTCATTGCCTGAATATAACATTTTGTATTTATTGCTCAGAAAGATCTCACCAGTTTTGGTCTTTTTTGTTTCAGTCACCCCTATTATGTCAATCTGGTACTTATCTGATTCCTCAGCTAGCTGCATTTCTTTGCCATTCAGGCTTCTTACGTTGATAGTACCGATCTTTAACTCTGGTGATGTTGAGTTGGGGTTTGTTTTCAGATTTGTTCCAGTAGCTGATTTTTCGCTGTTTGCCCTGGTTCCCTGGCAAAAACAATGGGGGCTTTGTTTAACCGGGCGATGCCCCAGCTGGCATGAAATTTTGTCATGTTGTACCATCATTTTTTATTTTGGTTTAACCAATAAGAATACAATTTGTTCAGCTAAATCCCAAATTGCCAGCCCATCGTCGTTCGTTCAGTATCAAAGTAGATACCCAACAGGGTACACCACGAGAAGGTGAGGATTGGACATTAGGTCAGAAGCCCTGGTCGGTTCTCCGTATTCCTTTAAAGGCTATGTGGAGGTCTCCTCTCAGTTATACAGAAAGGCACAGCTAATAATAATGGTAAGTATCTTCTGGATTTCTGCTCAGGCTATAGACGAGTAATTATTAACACAATGTTCCAACATAAAGATGTGCATGAGTTCATGTAGAGAGAGAGAAGATGAAAGAAGAAAAGCCTCATTGATTAGATCATTGTCGATAGTAATATATTCACACTGGTTCAAAATATAAGGCATACAGAGGATTGAAATTGAAAGTGACCATCACTTAGTTCTAAGTAGGATAAAAATGAATATCACATTAAAATGAATGGTATCTAAGAAAGTTTTAACAAGAATAAAAGTTGAGCCGCTTTTACAGGTAAACTGCAGACTCAAGTTTACAAACATTATTGAATAAAAAATGAAATAGTTCGAAAACAAGAATCAAACCTTGGAGTCTCTGTGGCAAGCCCTGAAGAAAACATTGATTGACTCACCTAGGGAAGTATTTGGTGAAGTTGTCTGCAAGGATAGAAAAATAAGAAAACTATGGTGGACAAGATGTTTAAGAAACAGTCTGAACAAGAAAAGGGCATACTGAAAGTTTCTAGCAAATAAGTTGGCAGATGCTCTAAAATAATAGAAAAACGTAAGAGACCTAAGCTATGTGTAAAAGTAGCTAAACAAAAGTCGTGTGAAGACTTTGGTAAGAATATATAAGTAAATATCAGAAAGGTGGCAAAATATTTCTGGAGGCTATTGAAAAACCTTAGAAATGGGGAAAGAGTACTATAAAAGTAATCATATTATGATAAAGGTGCCATGAAAATGGAGGATATGGATATCCTAGATGTCTTGAATAATTACTTTGAAATACTGTTAGTCGAAACAAGCAGTGACAGAACAGTAGTAGAGGAAATGTTTCAAGAGAAATGTGAGTGGGAGTACATATCAGTATTTGGGCTAGAAAAGGGAAATTGGAATAGATGATATTCAATCATAAATCATAAATATGGAAGTATAAAAGTTTTGCAGTGGCTACACTGCATAATTCAAAGGGGATGAGGAGATTGAATTTCAGTAGAGCATAATTCCCATCTGTAAAAAAAAAAAAAAAAAAAAGAGGAATAAAATTATCTGCGAGAATTATAAAAAAATGTCTTTACTACGTGTTCTAGGTAAGATTTATGCAAACAGACATGAAAAGCATTGAGAAAAATTGTGGAAGAGAAGTTTGGAGAAGAACAAGTTGAGTTCAGGCTAAATAGAAGTTGACAAAATCAAATTTTCACTTTATGAGAATTCAGAAACCACATAAGAAATCGGCATCTCTTATCTGCTCCACCAAAAACCAGCCACTTCCCCTAGACCTACCTGGAGTATACCTGGTCTCTTGCAGTTGCAAACTGTCTGACGAGGGTGGTCTAAAAAGTTCTTGGCCTAACAATGAAAAAACGAATTTATCATTTCAAAATTATTTTTATTTTTCAACATATTCTCTCTTAAGGCTAATACATTTATTCCAGCAATGCTCCAGCACCATTATCCCATTCCTATAGTGGTTCTCAGCAAGATCTGCAAAATACCCCTCTACAGCTGCAATCACTTCTTGATTCAAAGAAAAACACTGACCAGCGAGGAAGAAAAAAAAAAGCTGACCAGGGCGGATGTTCCAACAATTCATAGTTCAGATCCCTTAATTTTCCCATTGCCAAACCACCTTTGTGTGCAGGTGCATTGTCCTGATGAAAGATGATTTTTTTCTTCTGCAAACCAGATCTTTTTTCACAAATTTTTTCATCTAATCTGGTTAAAAGATTATAATAATATTCCCTGGTTATTGTTTTACCCTTTTCAGGATAATTAATAAACAAAATGCATCCCAAAACACTGATGCCATGACCTTTTCTGCTGATGGAACCGAGTTTCTTCTTTGGTGCAGAACAACCAGCTTCTATCTACTGTTTGGATTCTGGTGTGTAATGGTGAATCCATGTCTCATCCATAGTAATAAATCGACACACAAAACCAGTTTTATTCTTGTTAAAATGCACGAAGCACTGTTCAGAGATTTTCATGTGTGTACGTTTTTGATCTGCTGTAAGCAAACTTGGCACCCATCATGCACATAGCTTTTTTATTTGCAATTCTTCATGCAAAATATATCTGCAATTCTTCATGCAAAATATATCCTACACGTTCTTTTGAAATGCCAATAGCCTCAGCAATTTCATGCACATTGACTCGCTGGTCATCCAATACCATATTGTGCACTTGATCAATGATTTCTGGTGTTGTTACACTTTATGGATGTCCTTCACATGGATCATCTTCAAGGCTGGTACGGCCACATTTGAATTAGGCAGCACATTTCTTAATTGTTGAAAATGAAGGTGAAGAGTGTCTATAAACTTTTATGAACTTCAAATGAATTTCTTTTGCTGACTTTCTTCTTTGGCACAGAACAACAGGCTTCTGTCCACTTTTTTGACTGCTGTTTGGATTTTGGTGTGTAATGGTGAATCCAGGCTTCATTCATAGTAATAAATTGATGCACAAAATCAGTTTTATTCTTGTTAGAATGCTCCAAGCACTGTTCAGAGATTTTCCTTTTACAAAGAATTTTATAGCTGCACGATACTCAATTTTATCCATTTCAAGGGATACAGACAACACTTTTGCTTCAGATAGCTATATAAAACAAACTACGTGATAGAATGACTTGCAATTTCACATGGATGTTTATGACAGATGTACCAACTTAGGGAAAAAAAAAAAAATCGTGCCGATAGTGTTGCCATCTATGGTTGAGGCCGAGAAATTTTCAGACCACCCTTGTACTACAGCAAAACAGGCAGGACAGCCAGTATCAGGACATCTGACAAGGACTACATCCAGTTTCACCAATACAGCCACTCAGATCTTGCTGGCCATGCATTGGATACCCGTCGCAGAATATGCTGGAAGAAGGCCACTTTATTACACTGCAGCAAGTACAAGTACGAAAGATTGTTCCTTGAATCAGCCTCAGCTCTGAAAAACTTCTCAAACCTCAATAAATTTGGATGAATGAGACTGCCCCAAATTTGAGAAACGTACATTCTAGGATTCATCAGCCCAATGGCAAAGACAACCCAATTTAGCCTGCTAGGGGTTACCTTTAGAACTCTTGGACTGACTTCTGTTGCTTTTCTTCAGCCTCATTTGCTTAGTGTGAGTGGCTGTGTGCACATATCATTGTTTTGTGATCCCTGAAGGCAGCAATATAACATTGCCAAAATATAGAAAGGTATTGATTAGAGATTTTAATTAATATTCTAGTATATGTTTCCATTTCCTGAAAAGTTAAAAGCTATGTATAACCAACGTATAAGTTTATCTACAAGAAAGGAAGATAGTTTGATGTAAAATCAGTTTGCAGGAAATTCACTAAAAACAATACTGAAAGACAGTTTATTGAAAACAGTTCATTGAACAACTGCATTAATAATGAAGGTATCAATGAATGACTTGACTTATCTTATAAGCTTATCTACAAGAAAGGAAGATAGTTTGATGTAAAATCAGTGTGCAAGAAATTTGTTGAAAACAATACTGAAAGACAATTTATTGAAAACAGTTAATCAAAAAGCAATTAATCGAAAGACAGTTCCTCAAAAATACAATTCATCAAAATATGTAGACAACATACTAGTTTTGACCACTTACATATGTTGTCTCTATCTTGGGTGTTGTTACCAGACACTTTAAAAATATTTTGCAAGAAAATTATCTCAAAAACTCATCAGATAGCAAGGAAATTGACTTATAGAATGAGTAACACGTTTTAGTTAGGGTAAACAGAAGATGTAAGGCTCTTTCTATTTGTAGTGGACATCTATCTGAATCGATTTATGAGAAAAGGGGGAAATTAGAACACCATAACATCATATTGTTCCAACAGGATAATATCATATTATTTCAACCAGTTTTAACTTGTCGATTTGAGAGCTATGATAGAAATAAGAAAAAGACTGCATGTCACTGATTAGTCATGATGAAAATTAGTAATAAATAGATAGTATTCAATGGCAGAACTGCATTAATAATGAAGGTATCAATGAGTGACTTGACTTAATAATACTTAATAAGTTTCAACTTTAATATTATTAAAATAATTCGTTATTTTATTTTAGGTATTGACAAGGAATACTTAAAGGTATTGGACTTCGAAGGTGGTGGCCATTATGCTTTCTTAAAGCATGCTGATATAGTTAACTTAGCTATTATAGAATTCATGAAGAAATATTGTTATAGATGAGACCTACTACCATAGAAAAACAGTTAATTAACAAATTTTCTACTCTACTAATGGTCAATGCATTAAGATCAAGTCTTCTTTCTGTGATTAGTAACGATGTATATGCTAGCATATAAGGCAGTTCCCAAAATCACTTATCAGAATTTATTTTGTGCTATACTTGCTGTATAAGATGACCACAGATTTTATGTTTACTGCTGAGAGCTTCTTACACATTACTTTTACTGTAATATAATGTAGATGTAGCAATCACCATGAGTATTTCCTTTGCCATAATTGATGAACAATGTCTTCTCATACAAGACATTCAGTAAAATTGTTTGTTTCTTCCAGTCTTTGGTTTCATCATCAAATTCCTGGTATATACTCTCAGGGGGTGTACAGGATATGATAGTACTACATGAAAAATTTACATCATTACTAACTTCCTATCTACAATTTTCCTCCAAATCAGTCTGTTACCTGTCAAGACTTATCAGATCTTATATTTCTAAGGCACTTTTTACTATCAGTCCACCTATAATCTTGGTCTTCCTCTGGGTCTTTTTCCTGCCAACCTAGCCAAGAACACTTGTTTTGCTAATCTTTCCTCTCCCATTCTATTTAAGTGACCATACCACCACCTCAGATTAGTTCTGCTAACACATTCCTGGATGCTGACAATGTCAAATTCTTTCCTAATATCCTCGTTTTTAATATGATATTGCCATTGAAGCCATCTGTTCATGCCCCTAATCTTTCTCAGGACTCTCATATCTGCAGTCTCTAGTCTTTGGTCAAGTGTTTTGCTTCTGACCTAGCTCTCAGATCCATAAGTTAAAATTGGGTTGAACACCGTCTTGTACAGGTATTATACAGCTAATTTAGTGTTTTGGCTAATTTCTTTATTCCATATAAATTTATTCGGTTCACTTCCTACCATACCAGCTTTGTAGATTCTGTTGTCTATTTCCATATATAATTTACCATCTTCACTAAAAATCGTGCCTAAGTAGTTGAAATGTTTTACTTGTTCTAGAGGTTCTCCATTCACAATGCAGTTGATATTTTCAATGTTTCTGCCTATTTTCATTGCCTTTTTAATGCTGACCTTCATACCATATCTATTACAACAGTTATTCAATTTAGTCAGGGAATCTTGCAGACTTGTAACAGATTTATTTAGAAGTATAACATCATCCACATAAAGCAGAGAGCTGAGGTTAACATCTCCAATTTTGATATCAGGTTTAATACCACTTTCCTTCATAATGTGATCCATGTAGATAACGATCCATATAGATAACATATTTTCGATAATGATCTATATAGATAATTTTTATTTTTAGAGGGACCTGTGGCATAGTATAATTATTAAAAACAACACGTAAGTCCACAGTAATAACTTTAATTAATAAATAAGGTAATAACCATATAGATAATGGTCCTTGGTTTCATATATTGTAATTGATGTAATCACAGTGAGGTTTCATTAAGATTTAAATGAAAAAACTATTTGTTTGCCACACTGAATAAATTTATTAAATACGAATATTTAAAAAATATATATATATAAATATGCTAAATTATATAAGTCAAGTGGATAATTAGATCCAGCATTATTTCAAAGCCGAATGTAGAAATATGAAAGTTTCATTAAAATAAGTTGACCAGAGCTTACAGTAATACACCCACTGGCATTCACAAGTTGTGTGCGGTCTACTTAGAAGACATAGGCACTGCGTAGGGCAATAAGGCAACTCATAAATGCCACTGAGTGTATTCCCGTAAGCCCTCTAGTCAACTTATTTTAACTAAACTTTTATAGTTTCTATGTTTGCTTTGAAATAATGCTCGATCTAATATCCACTTGACTTATATAATTTTGCATCGCCAAACTGAATGAAGCCTTTTGGCTCTTTATTTTAGTAAATATATTAATATGCTATTATACTATTATTATCTATGTGACACCTCCAAGAAGTCCAAGGACTCTGTGTGGGAGGACACGTTACACAACTTACATGATTGATCTTGTGAAGGAAAGTCATTGACAGTATCATGTGGCTGGGTGCATTGCGAAAAGTGAGTCTGGCTCCACATCAAGTGCTACATACGTTGTTTTCTTGAATTTCATTATTTGTCTTCTCTGTTAATTTATTTTTCATGAATAATTTATATAAATTCACCCTTCATGGTGAATAATAAATGAAAGAAAACACAAACTGAGTTTTAAAACCCACCTTAAAGTATTTCTGCATAATTATGTGTAATCTATAGTGAGAATTAAAGAATATATTACTTTGTTTTGGCAGCGTAACTTTTTGTTTTAAACATCACCTATAACAATACTTATATAAAGTAGATTGATACCTTGGGTGAGTAAACTTTTTGTCTGGCCAGTAGATTTAAGTTATATTTCTGGAGTCCTAATTGGGCATATGATTCAAACAAGAATATAACTTCTTGTCTATCAAAATCATTACATATATAAACTGTGATATGATTCAGAGTGGGAAAAAAAAAGCTTTCTACAACTATCTCTGATTCAGAATATTTAAAAAATATGGTGATACATTGTAGAAGGGAGAGTGATGTTTTATGATAAATACGTTTAGCTTGTCTAGAATTAAAAAGTTGTCTGAGATGCAGAAATTTGGGGATAATGTTGTTTTCTCGATATCTTTTTAAGAAAGTGAGTTGATTTAAACACTTAGCCTTTTTACATTTTAAAAGTTCAAGATGGCATACCTTCTGTTTTGTAATCTCATCGATTCTGTTCATATTTGAAATTGTTATAATTCTTGACCACAGAGATTAATGAATAACCAACTCTTATTTTAAAGCATTGGTCAAGTGTTAATAAACTATTTAATAGCCAACTAGTTTTGCTGGCTATTGCTGTCGGCATCTTCAGGGTACAAATAAGGTAGGCAAAGTAAATTAGAAGCTAGACGTTAACTGACAATTCTAATTCAATAACAAAATAGTACTTAGCGTGAAACAATACACTTGTCATGGATACATGATTTACTTGTTGAAAAACATTTTGTAGTTGGTGCTGAAGTACATTTCATGTGTGTTTAGTGATCTGATTAAGGTCTTCCATATATCAGGTAGGATTAAACCTTGATTCCTATTGAGGTTTTTTTGTGGAACAGGCGACTGTAGCTGCTTCTTTGAAGATTCTGGAATGGTAGTTTTCTTCTATATAAGGCATATAACTTTTATTCCATTCAATAATGTGGTTGGTTGTAGAGAAGTGTGAAGAAAGGCCAGATATATCTTGTCTGTTATTTCTTACATAACCGATGTGTTCCCTTTGTGTCATTTCGAAGCTTCTAGACGTCTGACCAATGTAACTAAGCCCATAGGAACAAGGGATATTGTAAACTCCAGCATTCTTGTAGAAAGGATGGAAGTCTTTCGGTGATCTTAGAAATTTCTGAATAGTTTCAACTGGCTTGAAGGTCACTCTAATATTGTGTGGTTTTAGGAGGAGAGTCAGTTTTTTGGAAATGGTACCAACGTATGGAATAGCTATAGTGGTGTTATATTGGGTGACATCACGTTGTCTTTGTGGTATGTTAGAGAAGAGAATCTTATTGACGAGTCTTCTACTTATATATGAAAAATATACAAGTAGTGTATGTAAAACTGTAATAATTCTTTCACTTACTCCTGTTTTCAGATTGATTTTATCATGTACAGAATAAAAGTTATGAAAATTTAAAATTGCATAAGAACTTCAATGAAGTTATAAAGTTCTTATACAATTTTAAAGTTTCATAACTTTTATTCTGTGCACGATAAAATCAATCTGAAAACAGGAGTAAGTGAAAAAATTATTACATCAGTTTTACATACATTTATTTTTGGGATTATTAATTCTTAACATATTCCCTATCATTACATATATAAACTGTGATATGATTCTGAAGATCTACAAATATATTTTGCAGTTGATTTTCAGTAATACCCTGAATCATATTAATTATCCTGGTCTGGAGATTGTCTAAAGCAGGAGTCAGCAACCTTTTCAGACTCACGGGCCACATTCAACTTTTATTTTTAATAATTGGGCTGCAAGCGTTTAATTAAGAGAAAATAGTGAGTGAAAAAAAATACTTTTTAAGTTATCAATTTTTTATATCTTAAAAAACACAGAAATATTTAAAGTTTGAGATTACGAGATAAAGTACGATATTCTCATAATCATGCCTGATATTATATTCTTTTAAAACAACAACAGTTTTATGATAAATAAGACAAAGGGGATTATCCTCATTTTCAATAAAGAAGTGCTTGCTGTTCCATTCACCATTAAACCTTCTTTCATCATCTGCAATTTTATGTGTTTTTTGAAATTATTTTTAAGAAATATATATCCTCCGAAAATAATAGTTGATGTTATTGAATTATATTAAAATACGGACCAGGGAACGCGACTGAAAAAGTGCGTCGAAATCTCGGTTTCTTTGGATGAAGATGTCTCGTTATCCCCACACATAATGACTCGCACGGTTGACTCGTGACTATTTGCACGGCAATATCATGAAGTGTAGGTATAAAATTATTTTTAATTTATTATTCTTATTATAAATTGTGTTATTTAAATAATTTGGCATATGGGCCATGTGCCATGTAAGTATGGTTAACCTTTTATGGGCCACTAAAAATGCATGCGTGGGTTGTTGGTTGCCGACCCCTGGTCTAAAGAGTGATTGATGAATGCGGTTGCCAAGAGATCAGTATACACTTTCCTCACTTACACATTGCTTTCCAAATTGTGGTTTATCATTGACGGAACCTGTTCATTAAAGTTATTCATCCAGTCAACCACAGCACACATTTATTTTTTCTTCTATTGAAGTTATTTGGTCAATCCTAATTCTGCCAAAAAAAAATTTTTTTTTTTGCTAAACTACAATCAAATAGATGAATTACTCTTAGTACATACTAAACTACTCTAAATTCCATTTCTAATGTTTTTTACAGATTGATTTTATCATGCATAGAATGGAAGTTATGAACATTTAAAACTGCATTAGAACTTTATAATGATATATGTATGATATATATATATATTGATTTAATTACAGTTTCTTCCTTAGTCTAGTTCCCACCGTGAAGATCTCAATAAAGGTTGAAATTGGTCTGGGCAATGACACCCCCCATAATGCATAGCAGTATACACATCTAAAAGGAAGTGTGCTTTGCATTATGGGATGCGAAGGCAATTAACTGATGTGACGTAAACAACCTCTATATGCGAGTAACCTAGTCATGAAGGTAATTCACATGCAAACTATTTGCTTGCATTTGGATAAAGCATTAAACAAGAATATAATTTCTTGGCATGTCTATGCTTTATCGAATCGGAATATTACTTCAGCAACTAAAAATTATACTACTATCAACAGTCAAGAGTTTGCGGCAAGTTTTTCCACTTGGTAACAATGTATGTTATATTTGACAAAAAATTATATTCTTACTAGGGGGGCTATGCCCCCCCCCCCTGGTGTCTACAGTGCCCAAATGTTCTGGACTGGTAGGCCAGTTCTCCTTGAATTCTGATGACTCGAATTTTGAAGACTCAAAAGGGAGCGTTCCAACCTACGGTGCCAAACCCCCGAGTTCCAGATAGAATTCAGGAATGGATAGACAGAAATAAGATTAATCTATAGAGAATAGCATGATTCTTTTAAAGGGTAGGTTGTGCCTAAATAATTTACATTTTATAATAGTGATTCCAAAATTTGATAAGTTACACAAGTACACCATGATGCTGTTGGAGTTTGTAAATACATTTAACATACTACACAGAAACTATTGCATAAGTAGAAGCAAGT
The DNA here is from genome assembly GCF_054136105.1 of Typopeltis vanoorti. Taxonomy (NCBI): domain Eukaryota; kingdom Metazoa; phylum Arthropoda; class Arachnida; order Uropygi; family Thelyphonidae; genus Typopeltis; species Typopeltis vanoorti. The sequence goes on from NC_143573.1 coordinate 35,108,343, forward strand.
GGGAATGGATGGGGGAAGGGATGGCTGATAGACACTAGTGAGTAGGATATGGTGGAGCAGAATCCCGAGGAATGAGGGCAACTAATGGAGTGCCTCAAGGCTTTGTAATGGAGGCTGATACTGTTCAGTTTGTATTTTATGATATAGGGAATGACTTAAGGGAGGGGGATATAAAGTTGTTTGCTGATTATGCAAAACTAGGCAGGGCAGTAGTTAACCCCTTAACATACAAAGACGTCTGTGACACGTCTTTTGTTTATTGCACCAAAATTGATTTTGAATTTTGGTTTCACATATAAATACAACCGAATATAGACACTAGACAATCTTGTGCCTATTTCCTTTCAGCTGAGAAAAGTTGCCAATGACGTGTATCGCTATTTTTCGTTTGCATTTGCACAAATTCAGCAAATCACTCTTGCCCAAAAAATTGGCAGAAATATGACCACTTTCTGATTTTTAATTGGTACATTAAGGAGTTAATAAAGATGATGTTGACATCCTACAAAATAATTTAAATAAATTGCAATGTAGGTAAAGGATGATAGTCATCAATTTGATGTTGCATAATGTCAGTATGGCACGATTATATGCTGTATACTATATTAATAATACTGGATTGCAGGAAATTGACAATGCTAGGGATTTATCACTCATGAACAAAAGGGGATTCTATAAGATTTTTATTATTCAGGCCTTCATGGAATCAAAAGACTCATCATGGGAGGTCCTTCTTAGGAAACAAAGTATCATTTCACTCATTGACCATTCTTGCTCTTGCCACTATCAGGCAAAACATTCCACAGTTCAACCACCCTCCATGCAAAGAAACCACTCCTCATACTCTTTCTCACAGCGTCCTTTCGTAACTTCCAGGGATAGCCCCCTTGTCATCGCACCTCCTCTTTCTATTCACCAAACCCTGTAGCTCACATTCCCTCAGCCGATCCTCATAACTAACATTGTACAGTCCTGAAACCATCTTTGTTATCTGCCTCTGTACCCCTTCCACATTTAATTTATTTCCTTCAAATACTGGGCACCAAATTTGAGAACAAAGACTAATCTAAGTGTGGTCTGATCAGGGTCTTATACAACTGAAATGATAACTCTTATCTCTGCAGGTCAGCATCCTTCTCAGTATTGCAGCAATCCTTTGGGTTACCTTCACCACCTTTGCAATATGCTCCCTGAATTTCAGTTTTCTATCAATCATCACCCTCAGATCTCTTGTCTCCCCTGCTTTCTCCAGTACAGCTCCTCCAATCAAGTAAGTGCAGCCTTCCATCAATGGATCCCAAACTTCAAGACTTGACATTATGCTGCATTAAACCGACAACCCCATTCATTTACCCATCTGTCTAGTTTATTCAAATCCTCTTTCCTCTTGCAGGGCTGCCACATCTGCACTATTACTAATAACCTTTCCTAGCTTCACATCATCTGCAAACAACTGAATATCCTCCTGCAATCCATTGAAAATGACATTGAGATGTAAAGGTTAAACAATACAGGTCCCAGTACTGAGCCCTGTGGAACACCACTTATAAACTTCTGTCTCCTTGATATTACCACACCATACAAAACTCTCTGATACCTATCAGACAGTCAATCCTGATATCCAAACACATGTGCTGCAACTTAAATATCAGCTTATCATGTGGTACCCTATCGAATCTATCTATCTATCCCAATGGCTTTAACAGGCCTTTAAGGCCCACAACCTTCCAAGCATGCTTGGATTTCGTAACCGAAATACGAGGATAGAATGGTCACTCCTATGCCTCAAGGTATTCTTGGCTGTATCCCTGTGTGTTCAAGGGCCGGTTTGCCTGCTTGCGGGATGAAAAACACCAGATAAACTGGCGGAAAAAACCCTGCTGCCCGCGCCCAAGACCGGCTAACTTGGCTATGGCTGAGGAAGATCCTTCAGCTCCTCACGTCTCTGACGGGAATCGAACCTAGGACACTCCTTCCCCAGGCATATGGTTGCGAAGCGCAAAGCCACTAGGCTAACCGCGCGGACCTACCCTATCGAATGGCTTTGCAAAATCCAGAAAAATGGCAGTATATATGTCTTTCCCTCATCAACTGCCATTGTCACTTTATTATAAAAGGCAATCTTATTACTAAAGCAAGAATGTCCTTAACAATCCATGTTGACTCTCACAGATAATATTACCCTCATCTGTCTAACGCTATATATATAGTCCCTCACTAATTTCTCCAAGATTTTAACTAATGATGAAAAACAAACTGGTCTATAATTAGACATATCCAGTCTGCTGCAGCCCTTATACAATGGCACCTTCCTTCCATTCCTTCGTACCTTTCCCATAGCCAGAATTTCATTGAAAAGCCAGGTCAGTGGAGCTGTCAGTTCTTTAGCACATTCGCTCAAAACCCGTAGTGAAATTCCATCCAGTCCCATAGCTTTACTGATATCCAGAGCTCAGTATTTGGAACACACTCCTCTTGCACATGTAAACCTCGAAAATGCCCTGTCCCTCTAGTATTAAAACTTACTTCTCCACGATGACATACTCCAATAAAGTGTTCATTGAACAACTCCACTATGTCCTCTGTTTGGCCACAATGTCATTCTTCCACAATCATTTCTCCTCCTACTGGCCACATAGCTAAAAAATTCCCTAGGATTTTCTTTGGATTTTAGTGCCAATCTCTTCTCATATTCCAGTTTTGCCTTCCTTACCATATTAGTCACTCCTCTGGTCTGAGTCTTATAAGACTCTTGCATCTGCTCTCCACCCCCTCTCCTTATCTCTCTTCCATAACCTTTTTTTACCTGCAGTTCCTGTTTGATATTGTTATCCACTTTACATACAAATTGTGTCTCTTCTTCACTCATGGAATACAGCTTACTACTGCAGCTAACAAATATTCCTTCACTATTTCCCAAGCATTAATGATATCCCAGCCTTCCAATTCCTCCCTCCATGGAACTGCCCCAAGTTGATATCTGAGGTTATTATAATCACCTGCTTTATAATTCCACATACGTTCCATTTCTTTTGATACTCCTGCATGTCTCTTCATCATCCAAGCCAAAACCACATGGTCATGCTCTCCAACTGGGAGGAGAGATGTTATCTGAGTTATCATCAGCTCTTCTGATGCTATGACCAAATTCAAAAACCCTTGAACCCCTTGTTCCCTCTATTACATGTTGCTTAAGACATTTGTCCCTCAAGAATTCTAGAAATTCCATTCCCTTATTACTGCATGCATTTTTCTCTTCTCAACTTATACTGCTGTAGTTAAAATCTCCCATAACAATCATTCTTCTTACACTTGCTAAGCTCAACTGCCTAAGCATGTCCTGCTCCCCACCGTCTGTACTCCTTGGCTTGTAGCAACACCCTCACTAAATACCCTGTTGCCCATCTCTACCTCACACCATAACTAAGATTAACACACAAAATTTTTCAATATAAGTAGAAAGAACTAGGGATAACCATTTTAAGTTGTGGATGCCATCCTGACACTGAATGAGTTTAAGTAGAGGTATGATGATGATCATCATCAACAACCATGGGTCCAAAGCCCATAGGTGTCTGCTGCCCTCTTGATATGATCTTCCATTGCATTCAGTTTTGTGCAAGATGACTCAATCTGTGTATAGAGTTTCTGCACCATTTGACGATATCATTGCCCCATTCTCTGTTTGGTCTTCCTCTTTTGTTCTTTCCTTCAATCATTCCAAACAGCAACGTTTTTAATTTTCTCTCATTCAATTCTATTGATTATTTTCTGGATCAGGTTTTCTTTTGGTTGTATTGGTCTGTAGATTTCCTCATTGTTCACTTTCTGTATCCAGCTTATTCTCAAGATCTTTCTATAGCACTTCCTCTCGTGATGTTATGTGAATAATTGTTATTGTGGATCTCCCGTGATGAGTCTTTTGACTTCATGAAGATATCTGCATAATAAATACCAAGTGGGTTACAGACAAAAAAACAAACAAACAAACAAACAAAAAAATGTGGCAGTGGGCAGTAGATGGCTTTGGTGTAGATGATAGAGATGGAAGTGGTGGAGATTGAGAGCTGTAGAATAGGTGCCCTCCCTCAAAGAGTCTGACTCCTTGGAGGTGTCACGAAATGATAATAGTTTTCTCTAGTAAATCTTTTTTTTTATAAGATAGCATGTGTGGCTATGGAGGCCCTTTGGTTTGGACCTGCTCCAGCCTTTATACAATGCCACTAACTTACCTTCCTTCCATTCCTTGTACCTTTCCCATAGCTAATGACAACCAAAGATTCCTTCGATGAGTCTTTGGACTCCTTTCAGGTGTCACGAAATGATAATAGTTTTCTCTAGTGAATCTTTTTTTTTTAAAGAAAGAATATGTGGCTATGGAAGTCCTTTGGTTTGGACTTCTGATGATTATAGTGAGAGTTAGCTGTCTATGTACATTTGAAGTCTTAAGTAGTATACGATAGTAAAGCAACTCATTCTGAAGGTTATGCAGCTTATTACTTTAAAGTAATAAGTTGATAAAAGTTAATAAATCAAAATCCAATTGTTTGTTTGTGGAGCCACTAATAGGTATGTAGGGATGCACAATATACAATCTCTCCTTATTATCAACCCTACCTCCTTGCAGTCTGGCCTGTTTCCACAAAAGATGCTCTGGCGAAACCAGCAAGTATTGCTATTACAAAGGGATACCATCTTAGTTGGAGGAAATGGCAACTAGACACTAGATGAAATATCACAGCCTGGCTTATCAGATGTTGATTGGATTTTAACGGTATAGATGCAAACACATTGATAAGAAAATAACTATTAACTTAAATGCTAATATTTCGCTGGTATTATATCCAGCATAACAGTGGGACTAGTATCAGTAATTGTAGATCCTTTCTGGTTACACCGCACATCCACCTAAGCATTCTCATCTCTGCTACTTCCATCCTGCTGATGTTATTTTTCCTCAGGGCCACAGTTTCTATAGCATATGTCATAGCTGGCCTCACTACTGTCCTATAAATTTTGCCTTTCAGATTGATCGGCACCCTCTTATTGCATAACACTCCAGCCATATCCCTCCAGTTCCTCCAACCCGCTTGTATCCTGCATCCCACTTCCTTCTCAGCTCCTTCATCTTCTTCCACTGTTGAACCTAAGTATCTAAAGTCTCTCACCTTCCTGATGACATTTCCTTCCAGCTCCAGATCTGTCTCCTGGCCACCGCCCACTGCGCAACACATATACTCTGTCTTACTTCTGCTCAGTCTCATACCTCTCTCTTCCAGTACTTTTCTCCATCTTTCCAGTTTAGTTTCCGCTTCTTCTCTTAAATCTACACACAGCAAGATGTCATCTGCATATAACATTGTCCAAGGTGCATCTTCTCTCACCTCCTCTGTTACCACCTCCATCACAATATTAAACAGAAACGGACTTAATGCTGACCCTTGATGTAAGCCAACTGTTACTTGAAAACTTTCTGTCTGTCCCAAATAGGTCCGAACACTTGTCTTCACATTTCTGTACATTTCCCGCACCAACCTGACATATTTCTCCGGCACCTTCTTCTCCCTCAGACACCTCCAGACTTCTTGCCTTGGCACTCTATCGTATGCTTTCTCCAGATCAATAAATACCAGATGTAGCTCCCTTTGTTTCTCTCGATATTTTTCCATCATCTGTCGTAACCCAAAGATAGCATCTGTTGTTGATCTACCAGGCATGAAGCCAAATTGTTCCTTTGCAATCTCCACCTCCTCCCTCAATCTACCATCAAGAACCATTTCTAGGATCTTCATTGTGTGGGACATCAATTTTATTCCTCTGTAATTTTTACAGTCTTGTGCATCCCCTTTACCCTTGTAAATGGGAACAAGAGTACTCTCCCTCCATTCCTCGGGTATATTTTCCTGTTGGCAAACTTTCGTGAACAGGTCCCACAGCAGGTCAATTCCCTCTTCCCCCAGTGCCTTCCATGCCTCCACTGGAATTCTGTCGGGGCCTACTGCTCTTCCATTCTTCATCCTCTTCATGGCCTCCATCACTTCCATTCTACTGATGTTCTGCACCATCCCCTCAGAAGGCTGCCCATCTCCTCTGTGAGTCCTGGCATTTTCCTCATTCAAAAGTCCCTCAAAGTATATTTTCCATCTGTTTCTTATGTCCACATCCCTCCATAATACTCTTCCTTCAGCATCTTTGATCTGCCTCACATGTAAGATGTCCTTAGCTGCTTTATTTCTACATTTCGCTAGTTGGTAAATTTTTCTCTGTCCTTCCTTTGTTTCTAATTGATCATACAGATCTTGATATGCCATGGCCTTCGCCTGTGCCACAACTCTCATGGCTTCTTGCTTTCTCTCTTTGTACACCTCTCTGTCCTCTTCCACTCTTGACTCATCCCACTTCTGCTTTGCCTTCGTCTTAGCTGTCACTGCCACTTGTACATCATTATTCCACCACCAACCCTCCTTCTGCTCTCTAATCTTTCCAGATGTCTCACCAAGCACCTCGATTGCACAGCTCAGGATTACTTTTAAATTATGTTTCCACCAATCTTGTACACTTTCCAGTCCATCCGAAATCCTCTCTAACACTCTCTCCCTAAAACGATTCCTCACACTCTCCTCTTTTAAGCGAAACCACTTAATTGTCTTCATCCCATGACAACCAGAAGTTCTTATCTTCGATCTTATTTTAAAGTATGCGCACAGCAGTCAGTGTTGTTGTGCTACTTGATCTGTTGGAATTACTTTACAATTTGTCACAACCTTAAGATGTTTTCTTCTAGTCAAAATGTAGTCAATTTGTGAGCTGTTGTTACCACTTCTAAATCTGAGAAATGACTATGTCAGGGGAACAGTGAAAGTTACGAACTTAGGAGCGAAAATACAGGAGGCAAGGTCGAGATGGTTTGGTCATGTGATGAGGAGGGAGGACGAATATGTGGGAAGAAGGGTCATGCAGATGGATGTGCAAGGAAGGCGGAAGCGTGGGCGGCCAAAGAAGAGATGGAGGGAGCTGGTAGAAGAGGACTTGAAGATGAAGAACTTGGATGTGGTGACAGCCCAAGACAGGAACGTGTGGAGGAGACTCATAACAAACAGTGACCCCACTTAAGTGGGAGAAGCTGTAGAAGAAGAAGAGTAGCATGCAACACAAAGACTAAAGTCCTAATTAGCAGCCATCTAAGTTTAAAAAAAAAAAAAAGCAGATGTTAATTTGTCTTAGGATGACTGTCTCCCAAATCTTTGGTCGATTTATACTGTCATACTTGTTGGGGTTTGGAGTATGTTTCAAGGCTTCTGTTGATTCTAGAAACAACCTCTCTGACTTGCAAAATCTTCTATGCAGTACTTTTGTTTTTTTCCAATTGATCCTGTGTGCAGGAGTGTCCAAAGCATGGTCTGCCAGACCCGACGTGCCATAGCGAAAGTGCCGGATATATTTTTGGTTTTCACTGAGGCAGAATTCCACAGTTCTTCCTGTCTGTCCGTAGTAGGCTCGGTGACATGAACAGGGCATTTCATGGACTCCTGGATGTGATAAAGGAGAGAATCTGTCCTTAGGTGAACAGATGAGAGTTGCCAATTTCACATAAGGTTTAAATACGGTGCTTAATAGAATATTAAAGGCACATCTTTTCAGATGTACCTTTAATAATGTATGGGATGGTGATAGTTTTGTTGTAGTCTTCTGTGGTAGATTGTGGGGGGAATTTTTAGGGAGCATTTAGTATTTTATCTATCTTATGGGAATTATAACCATTGTGCAGGAAGGTGTGATGCAGGTGAGAAAGTTAAGTAGTGAGAGCAGTGTTTTTGGAACAAATTGCTCTAGCTCTATGAGTGTTTTTTTAAGATACCATATTGTTGAGAAGGGTGATGGTGTGATTTTTTGTGTAAATATCTCCTTGTATGTGTGGGTTTTCTATAAACCGAGAATGATAAGGAACCTTCTGGAAGACGTGTGAATCGTGTGTTCCAGGAAGGACAGAGCCATTGAGAAAGTCATTGGCTTCTAGTTCCATTGTAAAGTGGATTTTAGGGTGCTGGCTATTTAGTTGCACTAAAAATGTATTCAATGTGGCCAAAGCAAACACATCATCAACATAGCATAGCCATAGACTAGGTTTGAGAGTGGCTGTGTTGATAGCTTATTTTTCCAGATGTTCTATGTAGAAGTTTGTTAGCTAAGAGGGGAGAAAGGGGGTGGGATCACATAACTCTCCCATCTAATTGTTTGTATGTATATTTTCCCATTCGGTGTAAATTAAACCGCCTGCACTGTGAATTTAAATAGCTGAAATATATCAGGGGGAAATGTGAATTTAGTAAGTTAAGAGTTTCAGTTAATGGTACATTCGCGAATAATGAGGTGATATCAAAAACTCACCATTAAGGTCTGAACGTTTTAAGGTGTGGTTTTCTAAAATACTCTTTAGAAAACTTTGCGTTTGTTTGAGTTTGTTTTATTGTTTCTTTTGGCCAGGAAGTGACTGTTCAATAACTTTGCACACCTTATTCTTTTGTGAGTTGGTTGGATCTTGATCTATAATTTGATATGTTGACTGGTCGTGGAGAAGTGCATGCATTTTGCTTTCATATTCTGTTATATCCATCACTACAGTTGCATTTCCTTTGTCTGATTTGGTTATGGTAATGTGGATATTATTGCGTAGCTCTTTTAGAGCCATGATTTCTTTATGTGGAATATTATTTTTGGGAGGCTTAGAATGGATTAGGATGTTGGCCACGTCTAACTGAATATTATTGGCTATTGCTGGAGGCAGGTTGTATATATCCCACGTTCAATGGACGCCATTCTATTGGCTTTTGGAACTTCTTTAGGAGTAACGACAAAATTGTGTCCCTGACTTAATGCACTCGTGGCTTCTTTGGGTTAAAGTTATTGATAATAAGTTCACATCGACTCCTAAAGAAGTTCCAAAAGTGTGATGTCACGTCATGACACGGAGATTGGTTCCTCTCTGTACTTGTGTCATGTCCAAGATTATCTCTCTCACTGCATGTTCCCGCTATTTATCTTTCCATTTAATCAAACTTATAGACTCACAAACAATAACTGTGTGACAAACGCAGATCTCTTTCATAAACTTATTCCATCACATCGCAAGAAATCAACATAAACTATGCCAGAATCTCTTCACTAAAAATGCACTTTCACATCCACTTTACTAACATCTCTGGCATTAACATAAATGATGTTCACCAACATTTGCAGTCATCCAGACCAGACATCTTATTCCTGACAGAAACCCAGATCGCAACCACCTTTTGCAACTGCCCACCTGCACTGCCCAAACTACATACTTCCTAATTATTTTCACAAGTGGCACTTGTACCTTTGTGACATCTGACATATCCTACTGAAGATGGCTAATCAACATTTCCTTGCCCCATTTAGTAACATTCATTTGTAGCATTTACCAGTCTCCAAACACTGAAAACCACATATATCTCTTCACATTCCTTTCCATGAAACCTACCACCTACAATCCAGCTACCCGAATAGTGAGGTCATCTTCATGGGCTACCTTCTCCTACTCCAAAACCACCAACAAAAGGTTTTTCCTATAAGTAATGACCTAACATAAATCGTACATCTACATACTTGAATAGCTGAAAACACTCTTCGCTTTCCAAATACTCTGGATTTCATTTTGACTAGTTCTCCCTCCAGAGAGGTTACCTCTCTTGTAACTCAGCACACTATCTGGCACAAGTCAACCGTGCTCCAACCACTTGCATCCTCTGGCACTAAAAGGAGCTAATTGGGATGGCCTCCAGAATTTCTACTTCTCCTTTTCCTGGTCTGACTATTGCTTCCACTCATCTCACCCTAAAACGTTTTGTGAATGAGTCACAGAAATTATTCTCACTTGTGTGAAGGTCTTCATCTCTTATTCAACCCATAAACCTCCTCTGCTTTCCAATCCCTGGTTCAACTGAAAATGTATTAAAGCAGTCAAAGAAAAAATATTCAGCTTAATGCATGTGGCTCACATCATGGAATTTCAACTTCATACCCTGTCTATACTAAAGCATAGACAGGGTATGAAGGCAAGGAGGCAACATATTTTCTTAAATATGTTGCCTCCTGTCCAAATGGAAGCCATGCCTTCTGATCTCTTGCTAAGGCCATTGGGCACAACTTCTGCTCACATGCACTTCCATCTCTCTTTTATCCTGATGGTACCACTATTACTTCACCCAGAAATAAAACTTACCTCCTGACTTTTTCTTGAACTCCTGCATAGCTGACCAAGGGAAATACCTTTCTATACTGGAAACCAAATACTGTATGCCTCCTATACTTTTTAGACAAAAAAAAAAAAAAAAAAAAAAAATCAGAAAACTAGCAAATACTCGTAACTAACATTGATTCAGAGCTAACCCTCATCCTGCATCACTCTAATTTATTATACATATCTGGTACTTCCCAATGAATGGAAGCAATCTCATATCCATCCTTTTCCAAAAAAAAGGGCAATAAAACTTTACCATCAAACTACCAACCAATTGCCATCACCTTTGTTCTCTCCAAAATACTGGAGAAAGGCATTGTAGCGAACTCCTCCACGGCTTAGAGGCCCACCAAATAATTAGCAACCACCAGTACGGATTCCGCCATTCGCAATCAACAGCTAATCTGCTATGCAGCTCAGAGATGTCAAACTTGTTTGGCTTTGCAGACTGGATTAAAGCATAAACTATATAGCACAGGCTGGATAAGGACAATTATTCCTAAAAATCATTAAAATAACTTATCACATTTGGATTTTTTTTTTTTTTGTGAAAAATGCTCAATGTGATTAAGGCTCTAGTTGCATGTGTTGTTTTGATTAATTTTCCCATTTTGTAGGATGAAGGAACCCAAATTTCTGGGAGAAAAAAAAAAATCCCATTTATATAGCTGAAGGATAAATGTCACACTTCAGAAAAAATAAAGGAACATTAAAGAAATATAATCTCTGCACCGCTGTCAAGCTGGTGCAGAGATGATATTTGAAGCTGGCTTCTCCTTTACAGCTCTCCTAAAGATCCAATTCCCCCACACACTGTTCCAAGTGTTTACAAAGTTCCTTATTCCTCCAGCTTATCATATTATGGCCAAACTAGGAGATCTGCTAACATCCACCGTCAAAAAAACATATTGAAAATGCAGTTTCTTTGTCGTTTTTAGGAACTGTAGATATTAAACAAAACCTTAGTGAGGCCTACAGAATTTCAATTAATGAGCGTAACAAAAAGGTTACTAAAACCATGAAATTTTATCCAAGATAATTGACTATGTTATTTTGTGGAAATTTTGAAATTCCTTTACATGAACATGACAAAAAAGATGATTCGGCAAATCCTGATCTAATTAGTGAATTTTGCATCTAAATTAGATCCAGATTTATTAAATCATTTAGAACCCAGTACAGTCTTTAAAGGTGTTTCTAAGACTATTCAGAATGAGATACTCGATTGTATTTTTCAAATATATCAAAATGAAGTAAATAAGGATATTGAAGAAGCTTCATTTATAGCTGTCATTGCTGATGACACAATGGATGTTTCAGAACACTCTCAGATGAGGTTATTGTTTTTTGGTACTTATTGAATGAAGAAATATTTGAATGCTTTTAGGGATTCTTTATTTCAGAGAATCAAACTGCAGATGGCTTATCCAAATGTATTCTTGAGCAGTTAGATATTATCCTTCAAGGTAATAGACAAAAACTAAAAGCTCAGACATTTGATGGTGCATATGCCATGAAGAGTAAAAAAGGGGGCGTTCAAGCAAAAGTTAAAGAATTTTATAATAAAGCACATTTCACTCATTGTTATGCTCACCAACTGAATCTTATAATGAAAAATGCAGCAAGTGTTATGCAGAACTCAAGAATTTTTTCTTCCAATTATGGCTATATGAACATTTTTCTCGAGATCACCACAATGTCTAACAATTCTTCATAAGCATATAAACGCCGCCATTCCACACCCATCTACTACAAGAACTTTAACATATGCACTGTGAACAAAGTTTATGAAAATTTGCAACCGTTAAAAAGCTGCCTTGCTGAAATTCAGTCAACATCAAATGCAGATCAAACTGCCGATTATGAATATGCAAATGCAGATTATGTTCTGGTTGGAGCTTTTTCATCAGATAATGCCTCATGTTGAAGCAATTTACAATCAAATGCAATCTCGTGAAATTGATATATTCAAAGTACATGAATACATAGCAAATTTTAAAACTGCTATCTTGGCAATAAGAAATTCAAAGTACTGTGAGAATATTTCAAAGACGCTCACTGCTGAATCAAAGGAAGTATGTGATTCTTTAGAGAAACTTGTGACATTAAGATTATAATATATAGACACGTTTACACAAGAATATTATATTTTTTAATTTGCCAAATATTTCAGTCTGAAAATAACAGACTATCTTCAGTGGCTACATAGGAACAGTTTTTTAAACAAGGTGGCATACCAACAATTGATCATTCAAAAGTAGAACGAGCGACGTGATGTTATATCGCTATGTATTAAAGAGAGGAAAACATTTTTTTTTATCAGAGTAATGATTAAATTAAAGATATTAATTCAAAAATTTATATAATCTTAATTTATAAATAACATTAGACTAATGTAAGAATTAAAGTCTTAATTTAAATATATATATTAATGTGTTATCCTGATTAAACTTTCCCATATTTTTGATAAAGATATACAGTCATTTCGATTCAAGTTAGGGCATTGAAGTAAGGCCTTGGCACTTTCTTTAAATAAACATTCGAATTTATAGCAACATCTGTGTAGGAGGCAAGTTTTGGACCAGAGGATGTTGTGGCTTGTCTCTATTCTGTGCTGAGCCAATCCAGACTTATCAGATTTGTTGTGCTGAATGTATGATTGATTCCTGAATTCTTTTTTCTATAGAGCATCCCGTTTGTCCAAAGTAGGACAGATTGCAGTTACAAGGAATTTGATGCACACCAGGCAGTACTTTGAATTTCTTATTGCCAAAATAGCAGTTTTAAAATTTGCTATATATTCATGTACTTTGAATACATCAATTTCACGAGATTGCATTTGATTGTAAATTACTTCAACATGAGGCATTATCTGATGAAAAAGCTCCACACAGAACATAAATTTTTCATTATACTTCTCTGAAAAGAGTACACAACATCTGTTCGATTCTTACAAGCCAATCCAAAACAACACAGATTCAGTACGTCGAGTTCCAATTCCTTATATTTCCAGGATTTCAGAACCAATTTCAAGAATTCTGGAGAAATATGATTTAACAGTCACTTATATATCTATTAACCAAATATCCACCTATTTCCCCTCTTCTGAAGATAAACACTCAACTATGTCTCTGCCTAGTGTGTATCAAATTCCTTGTAACCGCAATCTGTCCTACTTTGGAAAAACGGTATGCTCTATAGAAAAAAGAATTCAGGAACATCAATCATACATTCAGCACAACAAATCTGATAAGTCTGGATTGGCTCAGCACGGAATAAAGACAAGCCACAACAACCTCTGGTCCAAGACTCGCCTCCTACACAGATGTTGCTATAAATTCGAATGTTTATTTAAAGAAAGTGCCAAGGCACCTTCAATGCCCTAACTTGAATCGAAATGACTGTATATCTTTATCAAAAATATGGCAAAGTTTAATCAGGATAACACATTAGTATATATATATATATATTTAAATTAAGACTTTAATTCTTACATTAGTCTAATGTTATTTATAAATTAAGATTATTATATGAATTTTTGAATTAATATCTTTAATTTAATCATTATTCTGATTAAAAAAATGTTTTCCTCTCTTTAATACATAGTGATATAACATCACACAGCTCGTTCTTCTTTAATAATCAATTGTTGGTATTCCACCTTTTTAAAAAACTGTTCCTATGTAGCCACTGAAGATAGTCTGTTAATTTCAGACTGAAATATTTGGCAAATTAAAATATAATATTCTTTTGTAAATGTGTTTTATATATTTATAAACTTCTCTTATATTATAAAAGAAGTATGTGACTGCATATGTGTTGATATGGAGGAAAGGTATTCTTTCACTAAACATTTAGTAGCTGCTAAATTATTTAAGAAGGATAAATTAGCTAATTTTAAGAATAAATTGTCTACAGAAGAAATAAAATTGACCACTGAAGTTAAAATTTATAGCAGAAAATAATTTAGATTGTGTTCTTAGTGAAATTACTGTATTGATAAAAATTCTCTTGACAATTCCTATGGCTACATCAGAGCCTGAACACTGTTTTTCAACATTAAAGAGAATAAAAATATTTCTGAGGAGCACTGTGAATCAGGATAGGTTAAATGCATTTCCGATGATATCAAAGGAGAAAAAATTCTTCAACAATCACACAAACATCAAGGAAAAAGTTATTGACCTTTTTGCTCGAAACAAAGCAAAAAGAATGGATTTTATTTTTAAGTAATTTTGAATTATACTAAACTGTATAATCAGAGCTGGTGCTAAGGTCTTTGGCGCCCGCACGATCCAGGAGAGTGTGATTCTTTTATGATAATAAAAATTTTAATTATTTAAAATTTCTTAAATAAATTTTGACGGAACAGCCACACGTTGGTTCGCTAAATGTAACGAACCGGGGGTGTTGACTAGGCTGGATAATCATTAAAAACCAGAATATTCAAAAAATTCTCAAAAGTTAAAGCAAATTTTGATAAAGCCACTTCACTTTAATTGTTGAATATAATAATATAGGGATTATAGCCTTCTCACTGACCCGAATCGCTAACAAATTTAAAATGAATTTTAATTAAAGTTAAAATTTATTTGAACTAAAGTTTAAAAAATTCTTGCATTTTACAAGTTACTAAATTCTTAATAACTTGTAAAATTTTTTTAATAATTTTTATAAGTGGAACTATCTTTTAGAAAAATAAAAGAAACTCAAAATAGATAAGAATTCAGAAATAATTAGAACATTTAATATAAGTATTCAAAAAATGACATCTTACAGAATAACAGAAAATAAATTAAATTACATAAATATACTTCAAATGTTTTTATTAAAATTTCAAGGTTTTTGATTTCATATTCACAAAATTAGAAATAATGGTCTTAACATCTAATTCTGCACATTTTCAATAGCTATTAACGCCAAACTAACAAGCCTTTTTTGTTACATACTTGTTCTTAAGTAGGTTTTAATCAATTTCAACTTGGAAAGGGAACGTTCACCGCTCGCTACACTAACAGGTAAGGTTAATAGTAATCTTAAAGCAATTGAAAAGTTAGGGAAAGATAAATTGTTGGACACAATAAAATTAAGAATATCGAAAGGGCTTTTGAATATTTAAATTATCCTTCCGAAAAATATCCCAGAAAGCACATAACTCATCATATAGTTCTAATGTATTTACGTCTTTATTGTCACAATCCTTCAAGAGACTCTCTAAATCGTCAAAATTTTTTCGTAAATCTTCGTTATTAATTTGTAATAATCTATACAAGAAATTGAAATTATCATAATATGTTTTTAGTTGTTCAAAACGTTTTATTAACGAACACATTGCAACGTCTATAAGTGTATAAAACACATTCACTAAATTTATCTTTTGGCGATTGTGGCGTTTCATCATGATGCTCGTAGTCAAATTATGGTGTCTTCTTTCATCATCAAACTTCCGTACCAGTTTTAAATTCTTGTTCTCCATCCACCTCTTCACTCAGTTATTTTGCCGTTTTTAGAACTTAAAAATTTGTATCTGATCGATACTCTTGTATCGATTTTATTATTAAAGTTTTTTTAAATTTTCAATAGATTCTAAAGCAAGTGTAATGTTCATATTTTTGTCTTGAAGCATTTTACTCACAGGGTTTATTCTGTTATGTAAATCATGCCAAGTTATAAGAGAGCAAATAAATTTGTAGTCCTTTATTTTAGCACATAATGTTTGTGCTTCATGCTGAGTTTCTTTATTAAAATTTTCATTATTTAAAATTTCAAAAAGTGCATCATAAATTTCTCCTAACTGATATCATAGAGGGCAGATTGCATTAATTTTACTTTCCCATCACGTTTCCAAGATTATTGATCATTCTAAGAAATTTTTGTTTTTATAATAAAAATTTTGTTTCTTAAAAATTAACTTACGAACCGCTCGCTGGTGGCGATGCCCCCGCCTGCATGCACACTTCTGCCGGCCCTGTGTATAATTTTATCGATAATGAACAATATTTTTTCATGAAACAAAACAAGAAGAATATATTTTATTTTTAAGTAATTTTCAATTATACCAAACTGTATAATTTTATCGATAATAAACAATATTTTTTCATGTTTAATTTTTTTTTAAGTTTTACTATAATTTTGATATTTTATCCAAACATGTATACACTGTATTTACAGTGTGTATGTATATTTCGAAAGTTGCAGCACCCCCTCCCCCCACGATTTTAAGCCACAAGTCGCCACTGGTGAACACATCATCAACATAGCATTGCCACACAGTGGGTTTTTGTGGGGCTGAGTTTAAGGCTTTTTCTTCAAAAGTCTCTATAAAGAAGTTGGTCAGGGGTAGGGAGAGTGGCGAACCCATGGCTGTCCCCTCCATCTGTTTGTTAAATTTTCCTTGCGAAACAAAATAGCCTGAGTTCTTTGTGAACTGAAATAGGGCTGAGATAGTGGGAAGAAATTTGGCTTGGATGAGGCTAAGGTATCCTTGAGTGGGACATTTGTGAATAGGGAGGCGATGTCAAAACTGTCAGTGTGTTGGAGTGAGAGGTTTTCTATACTGGCTTTGAAGTGGGCTGAGTTTTTTATGTGTGATTGTGTGATTGCCAGTATAGTATGTGAGCACTTTGGCTAAACAAGAATTAACCAAACATTTAGCCAAAGCAGATACAACAAAACTGCTATTCAAAAAATCATCGATAATTATCATCCTTCTATATAGAAGGGAGAAGAAGAAAAAGATCATCCTTCTAACAGACTACAGTTTGGTGTGAAAAGAATTTCAAAACCCTACCTTAAAGGAACCTCGGAACAAATAACAAAGATTCTTCATAAATGCAGTCTATATGCTTCCTTCGAACTAGCTCAGAACTGTCTTCTTTCCTATCATCAATAAAGGATACATTACCACCTCTTTCAAATATTAATAATAATAATATTATCTCACTTTTCCACTCCTGGGATGTCCTCCTATTTTGTCTAATGTGGGGTTTTCAATACAATTTCAATCTCCAGCTGGTATAATGTAGTGGGCTCCATATAAATATGACTGCAATTCCTAGAAGCATTTTCATCTAGCTGTTCTATTGGATGGAGCATAATCATTTATAAACCTTATTACACATCCACAGTATTGCCAGTCTATTGTCAAGATTCTTCCTTCTGCATCCCTTTGGATATTATAGAATGACACAAGGAGAGGGACAAGAACAAGAACTCCTACTCCAACCCTGTCAAATCTTCCAAAGCTCCAATTAGGAAGAAGTTGATATCTATCTGTTAAAGTTTTTATATCTTTATATCAGCAGAAGCATGTTTTGTGGAGAAACAAAAACCTGATATGGTATAGCGTAAATTTCCGTATAGCTTCTTGTTTACCTTGACTGTGGAATCCTCGTACATTTAATGTGGCAATACAGAAAGATGATATGGTTAGTGAAGTGCCACTGGTAAGTTTTGAACTTCTAGATTTTGGATGAACCTGATGAGGTCTTCCATCCGTGAAGGAGCAGTTGTATAGCCTGCTTTTTTTAAAGTGTTTTCCAGTTTTTTATTTTATTATTATTATTATTATGTGGCACCCCCAAAGAGTCCAAAGACTCATCGAGGGAGGACATACTGTACAGCTCTCTGTTTCCATCATTCAATCCACTAACTGCAACTACACCAATGCCATCTACTGCCTGCCACTACCACTAGTATTTCCACAGACAATCATAAACATCCATGCCCATGGTGGAATTTGAACCTGCAACCTTTTGGCTGGAGAGGGAATACACTAACTGCTCGACCAACCAGGTCAGCAAAAACTGTTTTTTACGTTGCTTTCAATCATTTCAATTTCATGCTTATCATTCTTGATTTGGAAGTTAGTTATTTTTTTCTCATGTAGATGATAATCATACTGAGAAAACTTTGAATCCGTAAACTTTATTATTTTTTCTTTAATTGCATCTCTTGCTTTCCCTTTATTAGCATGAGATGGTTCTTCATAGTCATAAACTCTGAGCTTGAATTCTTCATTTGACGATCTGCAACTTTCTCCAACTTTTCATTTTTTTATTATTTCTGCTTCATTTAGATTTAGTTCATTTTTTAACACATCTTTTAATTTTTTTGGTTTATGCTCAAATCTTCTTTTAATAATTCTTTTATTTTTTTGATGATCTTGTCTGCATATTAAGTTATTTCAATTGCTTACTTGCTTTTCTGTTTGTTCTACAAGAAGAAACCAGAGAAGATCATATTGTATCTATTCAGTTGTTATACTAGGTTCATTATTGGTAATTTCAACTGATGTTCCATCCATATTTGGCTGGAAAAGTGGCTCCTGCAGTTGTGAAATTTTAGGGCTAATTTCTGGCTGAATTAGTCATGCACTTTTTGTGATTTTACCAAGTATAGTTTGTTTAAAAGCACCATCTTTTTTATTATTATTATTATTATCAGTATCTCCATGGAGTCAGTAGACTCATCGTGGGAGACCCAAACTAGCAAAACAATATCTGTCATATCTCTTCTTGAATTCATTTACAGACGAAGAGCTCACAACTAAGTCAGGCAATGAATTCCACTTGATCACCACCCTCCAGGCAAAAAACCTTGTTCTGACACCTTTGTTAACCACACTCTTATTTAATTTCCAGAGATGACCTCTTGTTCTTCCATCACTATCACACAGCTGAAACATTTCCCCTCCATCAATCCTATAAAAACCTTTCAGTAATTTAAATGTTTCTATCATATCCCCTCTTCTTTGCCTATCAACCAATCTCTGCAATCCACAAGCTCTCAATCTATTAATGTAGGGGGCATTTTTTATATCACTCACCAACTTGGTCACTCTTCTCTGAACCCTCTCCACAGCCTCCTCATCTCCAAGGAATCCAGGTGACCAGACCTGAGCACAGTAATCCAAATGTGGAAGTATCAATGCTTTATAAAGGGGAATAATAACTTCTTTATCTCTGGATGTCAGTGTGTTCCTCAACAACCAAGTAATCCTATGTGCAATCTTGGACACCTTAGCAATGTGTCCTCTGAACTCCATCTCCCTATCTACCAACACCATTAAGTCCCTAGCCTCATCAATCTCTTGGAGTACCTTTCCATCAATGTAGTACACAGCTGGTAATCTTTTAATCCCAAAATGCATGACTTTACACTTTTCCACATTGAACTGACATCCATTATCTTTTACCCATTTTACCAGCTTATTTAAATCATCCTGTAAACTTTCAACATCAGCTTGATTTTTTATTGCATTACACAACTTTGCATCATCAGCAAACAACTGAATATCTCACTTTAAGCAATTTCCTATATCATTTATATACAAATTAAACAACATTGGCCCAAGCACAGAGCCCTGAGGCACACCACTGGTCACCTGCCTCATTCTGGACTCGGCTCCTCCATACACCACCTTATGGTATCTCTCCCTGAGCCATTCTCCTATCCATATCACCAATTTAATATCCATTCCCATCTGCTCCAATTTGCGTAATGTTCTATGGGGTATCCTGTCAAAAGCCTTAGCAAAATCCAGAAGTACCACTGTGTAGCCTGCTCCTTTGTCCAACTCAGATGTTATTCTATTATGAATAGTTAATAGATTGCTAAGGCAGGATCTACCTTTAGCAAAACCATGTTGGCCTCTATAGAGTATCATATCCTGATCCACCCATTCTTGAATTTTGTCTTTAACCAACTTTTCCAATACTTTTACCACTACTCCTGAGATGGTGATAGGTCTGTAATTAACTACCGCAGTTTTATAACCACCCATATGCAAAGGAACCACTTTGCCTAACTTCCACTCCCTAGGGACCATACCAGAGTTCAAACTTAAATTAAATATCCAAGTAAGAGGGATTGACAATTCATTTCCACATTCACGCAACACTCGAGCTGATATTCCATCTAAGCCTACAGCAGTGTTTGCATTTAAATTTTGCAATATATTTAATACCTCTGATTCTTTAGCTTCAATTCTCACATTAGGTATTGCTACAGGTATAGAGATATCCTGACTTGGGTGATAGACTTTTGAAAAGTGATCACTCAGTAACTCGACTATTACATCTGATTTTGTCACCTCACTACCATCGGCACCCACTAAAGTTATCCTTCCGAAGTCATTCTTCCTCTTACTTGCCACAGCGGAAGAACTCTTTGGGATTACCCTTGATCTCTTTGGCTAAGGTCTTCTCATAATCTGATTTCGCTTTTCTTACTATGCTGGTAACCTTCCAAGCTTGAGCCTTGTACTGCTCATAGGTGTACTGGTCACCTTTCTCCTTGTAAATTCTCCATAACCTTTTCTTTTTTTGTAGATCAAGCTTGATACTACTGCTCATCCATTTAACGCCTGCCTTGTTTGACCTCCTGACCATGGGGACACAATCTGATATTGCTTTCCTCAGATACCCGCTGATTTTATCCCATGCACTGCTAACATCTTTCCCTTGCAATATGTTCTGCCATGGGATGGCTGCAAGCTCACTCCGAAGCTAGCTTGTTATAATTGCCTAACCTGTAGTTCCGTATATACCCCTTCTTAACAGAAAAATCCACAGATTTTGCAACCTCCCAAGTCAATACCACATGATCGCTTTCACCAATTGGAGGTAACAAGGACACCTTACTTATGCATATAACCTCTGAACCAATAACCAGGTCTAACACTCTTACACCATGTGCCTCTTCAGTTATGTTCTGTTTCAAGTAATTATCTCGTAGAAGATGTATGAATTCATTTTCCTTTTTGCTACGGATATTTCCTCCTTCCAATTGATATCACCATAATTAAAATCCCCCATAATAATCACTAAGCCTTCACTCATTGCACTAATTTGCTGATGCATGAATTCAATATCTCCACCTGTACTTCCTGGCCTATAGCAGCATCCAATGTATATTTGGTTGCATTGGTCACTATTTCTCACCAGACTGCCTCAAATGAACTCTTATTCACATATCTATCATCTTGATATACTACTTTCTTTGGCTGCAACACATCAGCTATCATCAATAGTACTCCTCCCCCTGTTCTATCTTCTCTATCCTCCCTGAAAATACTGTACCCATCACATTCAATTCCAGTGACCACATCTTCTGCCGACAGCCAAGTTTCACTAATACCTACAACTTTTGTTGAGATTGCACTGACTAATGCCAAAAATTCTTCTCTCTTATTTCGAATGCTTCTAGCATTGGTATACAAAAATTGCAGATTCCCTCTAGATCTTGTACCGGCTTTAGAACTGATATATAAGTCACTAACTTCCGTAGTCCCGTGCCGATTTTTATCCCCTCTCTTCTGCAATTTATTCTACATATAAGGATCGATAAATATACAATCAGTGCTAAAGTTTCTTTCTCTTACACTCAACCTTTTCAATATTAGTTTCCCTGGCCAATAACTTCAACTTGTTCAGAAAACAGTAACTTCTTCAATCGCTTATGTCCTTCCATGTTAAGATGCAGTCCATCTCTAGCATACAACTGCCTTTTTCTTTCAAATACACTCCAAACATCAACAAATTCCAGACCTTTTTTTTGCACATTTTTGCAATCATATCATTCATTATCATTGCTCGTCTACTTAACTCATAATTGTCAAAACGAGGCAGCACACACACTATCCTCCCATTGACACTTTTCCTCTTCACAATATCTAATAATGTTCTTAAATCTTTCCCTACCCGATTTATACTACCTCTCAGGTCATTCATACCTACCATAACTATCATCTTGTCTGCTTCATGCCCTCTCTTTATTGCTAAAGCCACTCTTTCTGTTGTCCCACCAGCCAAGCACTCCTCATGCATACCACTCTCCATACCCTTAATCATAGAATCACCATATATCTTACCACTCTTAACTTCATTCAAGTCCACACTCATGGACTCATTCTCTACGCTATCCAGCATGACTCCCCCAGCTTCATTACTCAATGCTCTAATACTTACTCCCCCCCCCCCACTCTCACGACATCTCGTTTCTTCTAGGCCACTTGTGGCTTTATTTTGTTGACTCCCAATCACTCCCTACTATTTATTACTGCATCATTCACCAAAGACTCGCCCATATGTAATCCTGTTCTAGTTACTTCAGCTAAAGTAACCTCTATAGTCCTAATTTCTCTGTTTAACACATTAAAATCAGCTTTAACTTCCAGTATCTCCTTACCAAGCACTTCCTCATGAAGAAGATGAAAGTAATTTTTCATTTTCATAAACTCCCGCCGAAGTTCTGCTACGGTCACAATGTCAGCTTCCATTCCTAAACGCTCCAGCCTATCCCGACACTTCTCACATACATCGACATTTTCGTTCTTCTCATTTAGCCAGACCGACCACAGATCCTTCACATTCTTTGGCGCATACATGTAGCAGTTTCCGCAACGCATCCATTACGAAAAATCTAACGCTGAGCCAGCCTTTCGTGTAGAAGTAGAAGACCTGCGTGCCACTGATGTACGTTTCTTGTTGGACGCCATCTTTACTAGACTGAATTGAAAGATTGGGGAACTCTTTTTTATGCCCCTCTGATATATATATATATATATATATATATATATATATATATATATATATATATACATATACACTGTTCTAATTGGCTCTACCAGTGTGTGCTTCCACTCTTTCAGTGAAAGTTCTGAAAGGACAGATGTTAACATGGTGTTCAGAACTTTTACATTTTTGATTTGAGACGCTGATTAGTGATATTTCATGGTTTGAGACACTGATTAGTGATATGTCCAATCTCCATGTAGTTGAAATATTTAGCTTCAAGGCAGTTGACACTCAAGTGATTTTATGAACCACAATGCAGACACTGCCTCTGTACTCTGGGATAGTTTATCACAACTCGGGTTGTACCGATGTTGACAAAATTTGGTACAGGCTTCTTCATATCCATTGTGAAGGCAATCTCACCAGAAAATGAGTTTGGATCTTCACCTGATACACCACTTTTTTGTATGTTACTGATTTTATCCCATTTTGAGAATGTCTGTGTAAGATCATTACTGTTCTCTATATATTCCATTGAAAATCTTTCGATGTTTACTGTTTTAACTTGACTTCCCACCATTACAGGAATTACTGTGCTACCTTCAAATGTAAAACCCTCTAATTCCCCTGTTTCCACATCTTTAACACAGGTAAATATTCCCCCCCACCGTATGGCATGGAAGAATAAATCTTACTAGCCCCGACTATCTCTTTTAAAATCTTAGTCACCTGTCTCACTTCTTCACATCCTGGAATTTCAATTCCTAGAATTTGCACCCTTGAAAGAATTGGTACCATTATCTTGGGAGGGGGGAGTCTAAAACCTCTGCATTTGATTAAGAGAAAAAAAACTTTCAGTTGTAAGACTGAAAATTTAATAAACCGTGATATAGAACCAATGGCTGTGATACCATCAAAAGTAATCAGATATTAACTGCACTACCAGTAATCTTAATATTTGCTTTTAAAAATACCAGTGCTAGTGAGATGTAAACCATAGTAAAATAAAATCAAAGTGAAAAACAAAGGAAAGAAAACCAAAATTAAACTTATCTTGCCAAAATATGAGATGTCATCAGTGGGAGCCAGACCCAGAAGTGATACCAAACCAATGTTGAAGTAATGCAGAAGTTATATTTCCATGTAAAAGTAGTCAAAAGGTGTCACACCTTATTATTAAAATAATAATAAGGTGTGACAATAATACTGAAGAAACTCATCTAGCATTCATAGATCATAAAAAAGCTTTTTTAACAAGATAATCAGATATAAACTCTTTGAAAGTTTTTTCACTTGATTATATGATAAATTAGAGATGCCCAGAAATTATATTCTCAGTTTCATTCTTTATCCAAGTGTATCAATTACCTTAATAGAAATATATAAACTGCACCCCAAAATCTATAAAGCAGTGAAGTTCTTTTAGAAAGAAACAACAGATATTGGAGAGAGAGAGAGAGATATGACCAACAGTGGATAGATTATTATTATAAACTCTGGAAAGGAATCAGCAGTCAGAATTAAAAGAATTTTAGTAAATGTAACTGAAAATAATCTCCCAAATAACATTACATCAGAAGAATTAAATGAAGCATTAAGAGAATCAAAAACTGGAAAATCACCCAGAGAAGATAAATCCTAGTAGAACTTATAAATTTATATAGGAAATAAATTTCACCAACGATTTCTTACTTTAACAAACAGGTATACAATTTAACACTGGAAGAATACCACTGACCAAATAACCAATACAACTTTGATTCCCATCTTTAAAAAAGGAATCAAGAGTAATTGACAACTACATAGGAATAAGTTTATTAAACACAGGTTATAAGTTATATACTAAAATACTGAAGAACAGAATCAACCCTATACTAGAAAAAATTATAATTGAAAAAAAGAATGATTTTAGAAAAGGAAAATCCTGCATGATCCTATATTCAGCTTCAAACTACTAATTGAGAAAAGAAAAAAAGTTAACTTAGAAACTCATCTAGCATTCATAGATCATAAAAAAGCTTTTGACAAGATAATCAGATATAAACTCTTTGATATACTAAAAAATCACATGCCTGTAAATTTATTAAAACCACTCTACAGTCGATATGAGAAAACAATAAGCACAAAAAGAAGAAGATAACTCAAAACATTGGAAGTAATAGGCAATTAGACAAGAGTGTCCCTTTTCTACAATAGCATTTGGAATATACTCTATGTGAATGAAATAAAGAATGTTGGTTAACCAACAAAGAAGGAATTCACATAGAAAATAATTTCATCTCAGATGCCTTACTCTTTGCTGACAACCAAGCTGTATATAAACTGAACTTAATAAGGAATTCATATATGAAATAATTTCATCTTAGATACTCTTTGCAGACAACCAAGTGATATTTGGAACAACTGAGGATATTAAAAAAAAGCTGTATATAAACTTAATTTAATAATAAAACAATATAATATTGCCAATCTTTCAAGAAAAAAGTAAAAATTATGGCATTTGAAGAAAAAATGCCCATCCAAACTAAAATAGTAATAGAGAATAAAATAATTTAATGAGTCAAAATTGTAATTATTTAGGTTATAAGTTAAGTTGCAATCAAGATTTAGACATTTCTGATAAAATTAACAAATTCTCCAAAGTGAATCAAATAATTATTATTAACATCTGACTACTATGGAGTCAGAGATTCATCATTGGAGGTTATAGAAACAGAGGCAGATAAATGAAACGTTGGGTATTGAGACTGAAACAGGCCATCTGGCCCAGATTATTATTATTATTATTATTAAACAAGACCTCATGGAGTCAAAGACTCATCTAGGAGGTCCTTTTATCTCACACACATCTCATCATACCGCGTCTTAAACACATTCAAACTCCTTGCAGACACCACACTCTCAGGCAAGGCATTCTAATCATTCACAACTCTGCACGAAAAAAACCTGCCTCTCACTCCCCTACTCACACCCTCTTTATACAGTTTTCAGGGATGACCTCTGGTTCTCCCCTGATCTCCCACTATTCTCTGTAGAACTTCTCCACCACTGATCCTATAACAACCCCTTACCAACTTGTAGGTCTCTATCATATCTCCACTAGACTCTGCAAATTACATCTTTTCAATCTTTCCTCATACTCGACATTCCAGAGGTCAGAAACTACCTTAGTCAGTCTCCTTTGGACCCTTTCCAACATCTCTTCATCCTTCTGAAAACCAGATGACCAAATCTGGGCACAATAGTCCATGTGTGGCCTAATCAAAGCCTTATACAATGGAAAAAGAATCTCCCTACTTCTACACGTCAATGTCTTCCGAATCATTCCCAGAAGTGTTTGTGTTGTCTTCACAATTTTGGCGATGTGTCCCCTAAATTTTAGATCCTTATCCACTATCACCCCCAGATCTCTTATTTCCTCTACTTCCAACAATATATTCTCACCAAGCATAAATTCTGCATCCCATCTTTGATTTCCAAATTTTAAAACCTTACATTTTGCAACATTGAACTCACATCCCCATTTGCTTGCCCAATCACTCAATTTATTCAAGTCTTCTTGCAAGGACACAACATCTTCACTACTCTTTATGGTTTGTCCCAACTTTGCATCATCTGCAAACAACTGAATATCTCCATCGAAATCTTCGCCAATATCATTAACATACAAGTTAAATAGTAATTGCCCTAAAACAGATCCCTGAGGCACTCCACTAGTGACTTTCCTTTTCCTGGATATTGCACCCCCATACACAACTTTTTGATACCTATCAGATAGCCAGTCTCCAATCCAATGCACTAATCTAATATCCAACCCCATCTGCTCTAGTTTGACTGTCAACTTATCATGAGGTACTCTATCAAAAGCTTTTGCGAAATCCAAGTATATTACTGTGTATCCTTCTCCTCTGTCCAAGGAAGCAGTCACTTTATTGTAATAAGTAAGTAGATTACTAAAACACCACCTCCTTTTAGCAAATCCATGCTGTCCATCAAAGATTAAGCTTACATTTAAGCTTCGAGGATGAAAGGAAAAAAAATTAGTTCTCATCCAAGATGTATCATATGTAATGAAATGCATGTAATGTATGTATCACAAGAAAACCAATGTATGTATTATATGTAAACCAATGTACGTAATGTAAATATCACATGTAAACAAATGTAAAGTAATGTATCATATGTAAACAAATGAATGTAATGTATATAATAATTGTAACAAATGTATGTAATGTATATAATAACTGTAACAAATGTATGCAATGTAAAAAAAAAAATTATCTTAAAAGTAAATCATGAGTTTATACCGTATGTTTGTGAAAATAAGGACACATAATATTCAGATTGCATATGTGTAAATACTGTTGTATAATCACACCTTTTCAAACTTGGAAAAAAAATAGTAAACCACAACATGTAATATTATACAACTTATGTAACTCTGAACAATATAATTGTAAATTATTATTATGATTGTTATATAAAAAAAAACTGTTATCATCATTACAATTTAAATCTCATTATATGTAGCACAAAGTGCTGAACCATGTAAAATAATATACTAAATAGATGATCATTGTACATATGTAAATATTTGAAAGAACAATAAAAAAAAAAAAAAAATTATCTTAGACCTCCAGGGAGTCAAGGACTCATCAAGGGAGGCTGTAAATTACCCAACCCAGCTATCATACCTTCCCTTAAATTCATTTACACTAGATTCATGACAGGAGAAGAAGATCATTATCGAATCTTTCAGTGCCTACTGGCACATTGAGAGGTGGTTACAGGGTTGACACTGGGGAGTTCTTTCGTTTGGTTGAACAGCAGAAAGGAGTGATGACAAGGGGTCATCTCTGGAAGTTACGAACTGAAGCTGTGAGCAAGAGGGTGAGTAGTGGTTTCTTTGCATGGAGGGTGGTTGAACGGTGGAATGCATTGTCTGATAGAGTGGTGAGAGTGAGAACAGTCAATGAGTTTAAGAAGTGGTATGATAGACTTTATGTTTCCTAGGAGGGACCTCCCACGATAAGTCTTGATAGACTTTGTGTATCCTAGGAAGGACCACCCGCAATGAGTCTTTTGACTCCATGGAGGCCTGAATAATAATAATAATAATAATAACATAAGGCTACAATGCTGGTTTTCCATCTGTCTCTCACAGCTGCTCTTGCTTCTGCCCATCCTGCTTCCTTGATTTTGAATTCCATCATTCTTCTGCAAGTTAATTTTGGGCAACCTCTAGAGCGTCTTCCTTCTGGAGTCCAATTCAGTTTTATTATTATTGTTATTATTATTATTATTATGTAACACCTCCAGGGAGTCCAAAGACTCATCAAGTGAGGGCACCTACTGTCTACAACTCTTTGTCTCCACCACTCATTCCACCAACTACAACAAACTGCAACTACCATCATCATCATCTACACCATCGCCACCTATTGTCGACAACCATTACTATTTTCATAGACAATCACAACCATGCCCATGGTGGGATTCGAACCTGCAGCCTTTTGGTTGGAGAGCGGCTACGCTAACTACTCGGTCAACCAGACCGGCCAAAGTTTATCCCCATGTGAAGAACATGTCCAGTCCATTTCCATCTTCTTAGCTGAATCTCTTCATCGACTTGGAAAATGTTTTCTTTAAAAATTAATGGTTAGTGATTGGTGCTTAAGGGTCAAAGCTGTATAACTGAGAGGAGACCTCCACATAGCCTTTAAAGGAATTTGGAGAACCGACCAGGGCTTCTGACCTAATGTCCAATCCTCACCTTCTCGTGGTGTACCCTGTTGGGTATCTACTTGGATACTGAATGAATAAGGATAGGCTGGCAATTTGGGACTTAGCCAACCAAATTGTATTCTTATTGGTTAAACCAAAATAAAAAATGATCGTACAACATCACAAAATTTCATGCCGGCTGGGGCGTTGCCCGGTTAAACAAGGCCCCCATTGTTTTTGCCAGGAAACCAGGGCGAACAGCGAAAAGTCAGCTACTGGAACAAATCTGAAAACACATCCCAACTCAACATCACCAGAGTTAAAGATTGGTACTATCAACATAAGAAGCCTGAATGGCAAAGAAATGGAGCTAGCTGAGGAATTAGATAAGTACCAGATCGACATAATAGGGGTGACTGAAACAAAAAAGACAAAAACTGATGAGATCTTTCTGAGCCAGGCAATGACAATCAAGGAAAAGAAGGAGTAGCAATAGTATTCAATACAAAATACGAGGCTAATCGTCTTGAATGACAGGCAGTCTCAAGTAGAGTAATGTGGGCAAATATGAGAATAGGGAACTGGACAATGAGACTTATTTGTGCGTATGGTCCCACAGAAGGTTCTACTAAGGTAGAAGTGGAGGAATTTTTTGATGCTTTAGAAAAAGCAACTGACAGAATGAAAAAGGAAAAGTTGGTCCTTGTTGGGGATCTAAATAGCAGAGTAGGAAATGATTGTGAGACATACAAAAATATTTTGGGAAAATTTGGAGAAAAGAGCAAAGTTAATAATAATGGCAAATACCTATTGGATTTCTGCTCAGGACATGGACTGGTTATTACTAACACCATGTTCCAACATAAAAATGTGCACAAATTCACATGGAGAGAAGAGGCAAGGAATAAGAAAAGTCTCATTGACTATGTTATTGTTGATAGTGATATTTTCTCCCTGGTCCAGGGCACCAGAGTGTACAGAGGATTTGAAATTGGAAGTGATCACTATTTAGTCTTGAGCAGGATAAAATTGAATTTCATATTGAAAAGAATAACATGTAAGAAAGTTTTAAAGCAAATAAAAGTTGAGCAGCTCTCAGATGTGAACTGTAGACTAAAATACACAAATATTATTGAAGAAAAAATGAAAGAGTTTGAGAACAGGAATCAAACCTTGGAGATTCAGTGGCAAGCCTTGAAGAATTCTAGCCCTGATTGATTCAGCTAGAGAGGCATGTGGTGAAGTTGTGTGCAAGGATAGAAAAATTAGAACTCCATGGTGGACACAGGAAGTTAAACAGGCAGTGAAGGAAAAGAAGAAAGCATATCAAAAGTTCCTGGCAAATAAGTCAGCTTGTGCTCTTAGAGAATACAGAGACAAATGCAAGAATGCTAAACACTGTTTAAAACTAACTAAACAAAAGTCATGGGAGGACTTTGGCAAGAATATAGAAAATAAATATCAAGAAGGTGGCAAAATATTCTGGAGGTTGAAGAAGCTTAAGAATGGAGGAAAGAGTGCTGTAAAAGGAGTTAGAGATGATAAAGGTGACATGAAAACGGAAGGAAAAGATATCCTTGAAGTATGGAGTAATTACTTTGAAAAACTGCTAAGTGAAACAAGCAGTTATAATAGCATAGTAGTAAAAAACACTGACCAGGTATGCAGTCAGGAATACATATCCATACTTGAAGTAGAAAAAGCCATCAAAGGCTTAAAATGTGGAAAGGCAGCAGGAGTAGATGATATTCAACGAGAAATGCTGAAGTATGGTGGTATAAAAGTCTTACAGTGGCTACACTGCATTGTTCAGAAAGTCTGACAGAGTGACGAATTCCCGATGATTGGAGTAGAGCTCTCATAGTACCCATATATAAAACGGGAAATAAAACTGAATGTGAGAATTACAGAGGTATTTCCCTACTAAGTGTTCCTGGCAAGATCTATGCAAGTATACTCGAGAAATGATTGAGAAGAATTGTGGAAGAAAAGCTGGGTGAAGAACAAGTTGGATTCCCGCCAAATAGAGGCTGTCAGGATCAGATCTTCACTTTACGACAAATAGTGGAGAAATCATTGGAATATAACAAAGATCTCTATTTGAGTTTTGTTGATTTGGAAAAGGGCATATGACAAGGTGCCAAGAGAGAAGCTATTCAATACGCTACAGTTATATGGTGTCAATGGGGCATTATATCAAGCAATACTTAGTCTTTATTTGAGTTGTAAGTCAGCAGTTAGAATTGAAGAAAGTACAGGAAGATGGTTTAATGTTAAATCTGATGTGAGACAAGGATGTACATTATCCCCTCTGTTATTCATTATCTATATGGATCACGTTATGAAGGAAAGTGGTATTAAACATGATATCAGAATTGAATATGTTAATGTCAGCACTTTGCTTTATGCGGACGATGTTATACTTCTAAATAAATCCGCTACAAGTCTACAAGATTCTCTGACTAAATCGAATAACTGTTTTAATAGATATGGTGTGAAGGTCATCAATAAAAAGATGAAGACAATGAAAATAAGCAGAATCATTGAAAATGTCATCTGTGTTGTGAATGGAGAACCTGTGGAACAAGTAAAACATTTCAACTATTTAGGCACGATTTTTAGTGAAGATGGTAAATTAAATATGGAAATAGACAACAGAATAAACAAAGCTGGTATGGTAGGAAGTCAATTGAATAAATTCATATGGAATAAGAGAGAAATTAGTCGGAACACTAAATTTGCTATATACAAGACAGTGTTCAAACCAGTTTTAACTTATGGATCTGAGATCTGGGTCAGAAGTAAAACACTTGACCAAAGACTAGAGACCACATATATGAGAGTCCTGAGAAAGATTAGAGGCATGAACAGATATCATCAATGGCAATATCATATTAAAAACGAGGATATTAGGAGAGAACTTGACATTGTCAGCATCCAGGAATGCGTTAGCAGAGCTAATCTCAGGTTGTATGGTCCCTTAAATAGAATGGGAGAGGAAAGATTAGCAAAACAAGTGTTCTTTGCCAAGTTGGCAGGAAAACAACCCAGAGGAGGACCAAGATATAGGTGGATTGATATGGTACAAAGTGCCTTAGACGATAGAAATATAAGATCTGATAATGTTGGAGTCTTGACAAAGAACAGACTGATTTGGATGAAAATTATAGATAGGAAGTTAGTAATGATGTAATTTTTTCATGTGGTACTATCATATCCTGTACACCCCCTTGAGGGTACATGGCAGGAATTTGATGATGATGATGATGGTTAGTGATTGTATTTGGCTAAAAGATTTTTAAAATTCTTCTTATTTTGAAAATGTCCAATTTATTACTTTGTGCCTTGATAAATTTCTAAGTTACAGAGTCATATAGCAATACTGCTTACACAATAGATTTATAGATATTAATTTTTACTTTAATGGTAATATTTGATGTTTTCCATAATTTATTTAATGACTTGAAACAATTTTGTGCTTCATCAATTCTTTGTAAAACATCTTCTTAAGTGCCACCTTATTTATTTATTATTGATCTAAGGTATGTAAAAGTATCAACATCTTCAATTGTTTAATTTTTTAATTTAATTTCTTTATTTGATTTTTCATTTATTTGCATGACTTTGTTTTCCTTCTTGTTTATATGAAGAAGCACAGTTTCTACATAACTAGTAAAGTCGTTAATTTTTAGCTTAGGTCATTTAACTTGGAGGACAGGAGCACTATGTCAGCAAAATGAAGGACTTTCAGTGTGGATGTAAAGTCCCGACACATTCCTTTTTTTTGGTGATTAATTGACGTTTTCTTAATCCAGTCAATCAAAATTATAAATAACAGACCAGATAGAACACAACCCTGCCTAACTCCAGTTTCAATGATAAAAAAGTCTGTAAGATTTCCATGTACTTCCACTCAAGACGCACTCAAACTCTTTGTGGCATCTGTAAGGAGTTTGAGTGTGTTTAAGACATGGTATGATGAGATGTGTATGTGATAAAAGGACCTCCCAGATGAGTCTTTGACTCCATGAGGTCTTGGGGTAATAATAATAATAATAGTAATATTCTTGATAATGTTGAGAAATTTATAAGGTATTCCATATTCTTCTAGTATTTTCCAAAGTTTTTATCTACTGAGTCAAATGCTTTACTAAAATCAATGAAGTTTAGGTAAAGTGAGACTTGAAATTCTATACATTGTTCGATTATATTTTTAAGAGTGAATATTTGTTGGATGATTCCAATCAGTTTGGAAACCTTCATGTTCTTTTCTTAATAAATCTTCGATTTCCTTTTTTAATCTATTAATTAAAATTTTTGTAAAAACTTTTGCAGGAATTGAAAGCAAACTTAATACCTCTTCAATTTTCGTGCTTGTTCAAATCTCCTATTTTTTTGGGGGGGGGGGGGGATTTTTGTAATTACTGCTTCTTTCCATTGTTGAGGAATTTTTTATGCTTCCATATTTAATTTATATAACCTTTATAATTTGGTAGTAGTAGTTTGTTAAGATCAACTTTTAACCTTTTGTCATCGATATTATCATTTCCACATGCTTTGTTACACTTTACTGCCCTCAGGGCATCTTTGACTTTGCTCAACGACATCTCATCTTTGGAAATGTCTAAAGTGGGTATTACATTAGTTGTAATATTTTGCACTCATTTGAGACCCTGTATCTACCTTCATTCAAGGTTTCATCAAAATATTCTCTCTACCTTGCTTCGATTTCGAAGTCAATCGTCTACCACTGATTCATTTTATAATCTGATAAAGTTGTCTAATTTGTCCATTTTCTGCAGTATGTTGTGCTTCTTTTGCTAATTCATCAATATATTTTCTTTTGTCGGCTCTTGCTGTTCTTTATACTTTGATTTAGTTCATTATAACAACTGCTATATTATTATTATTATTAAACAAGACCTCATGGAGTCAAAGACTCATCAAGGAGGTCCTTTTATCTCACACACATCTCATCATACCGCGTCTTAAACACATTCAAACTCCTTGCAAACACCACACTTTCAGGCAAGGCATTCCAATCACTCAAAACTGCACGAAAAAAACCTGCCTCTCACTCCCCTACTCACATCCTCTTTATACAGTTTCCAGGGATGACCTCTGGTTCTCCCCTGATCTCCCACTATTCTCTGTAGAACTTCTCCACCATTGATCCTATGACAATCCCTTACCAACTGGTAGGTCTCTATCATATCTCCACTAGACTCTGCAAATTACATCTTTTCAATCTTTCCTCATACTCGACATTCCAGAGGTCAGAAATTTCCTTAGTCAGTCGCCTTTGGACCCTTTCCAACATCTCTTCATCCTTCTGAAAACCAGGTGACCAAATCTGGGCACAATAGTCCATGTGTGGCCTAATCAAAGACTTATACAATGGAACAAGAATCTCCCTACTTCTACTCGTCAATGTCTTCCGCATCATTCCCAGAAGTCTTTGTGTTGTCTTCACAATTTTGGCGATGTGTCCCCTAAATTTTAGATCCTTATCCACTATCACCCCCAGATCTCTTATTTCCTCTACTTCCAACAATATATTCTCACCAAGCATAAATTCTGCATCCCATCTTTGTTTTCCAAATTTTAAAACCTTACATTTTGCAACATTGAACTCACATCCCCATTTGCTTGCCCAATCACTCAATTTATTCAAGTCTTCTTGTAAGGCCACAACATCTTCACTACTCTTTATGGTTTGTCCCAACTTTGCATCATCTGCAAACAACTGAATATCTCCATCGAAATCTTTGCCAATATCATTAATATACAAGTTAAATAGTAATGGCCCTAAAACAGATCCCTGAGGCACTCCACTAGTGACTTTCCTTTTCCTGGATATTACACCCCCATACACAACTTGTTGATACCTATCAGATAGCCAGTCTCCAATCCAATGCACTAATCTAATATCCAACCCTATCTGCTCTAGTTTGACTGTCAACTTATCATGAGGTACTCTATCAAAAGCTTTTGTGAAATCCAAGTATATTACTGTGTATCCTTCTCCTCTGTCCAAGGAAGCAGTCACTTTATTCTAATAAGTAAGTAGATTACTAAAACACGACCTCCCTTTAGCAAATCCATGCTGTCCATCAAAGATTATACCATTGTTGTCAACTCAACTCTGGATCCTAGTTCTCACAAGCTTCTCCAACAACTTAACCACAACACCTGACACACAGATAGGCCTATAGTTTGATGCTTGAGTTCGATCACCTCCTTTTTGAAGTGGCACAATCTTGCCCTCCTTCCACTCTTTAGGTACTTGACCGAGTGCAAGACTCGTATTAAAAAAATATGTCAAGGCAGGTGTCAACTCTCTGGCACATTCCTTCAGAATACGCGGTGATATATTATCAAGTCCCACAGCCTTATTTACATCTAGTTTACTCAACTCCCCAAACACTCCTTGCTCACTTACAGACAGTCTCTCCTCCCCATCATCAACTGCTCTTAATCTCTCCATGAAGTCACATTCACAAGATTGAAAGATCTTTATGAACAGCTCATTAAGTATCTCCACCACACATTCTGCAACAGCTGTGTTTATACCATTTCCTCCAATCAATGTCATCCTTCCATAATCATTCTTTCTTTTGCTGGCTACATAGCGAATGAACTCCCTAGGATTCTTTTTAGCTTCATTAGCTAACTGCTGCTCATACCTCTCTTTAGCTACTCTCACCAACCAAGTCACCCTCCTTGCCTGGTCTTTGTAGACCTCATGAAATTGGTTACTTCCACTTCTCTTATGCTGCCTCCACAATGCCCTTTTTCTCTGTATTGCATGCTTAATCTCTTTATTCATCCATCTCACACCTACCTTATTTAACCTTTTCACCCATGGTATACATTTAGACATTGCATCTACTAAATATTTTTTGAAAATCCCCCAAGCTGCATTGATCTCTTTTCCAGCTAACTCCTCATTCCATGCTACACCCGCAAGCTGTCTCCTGAGCTCTTCATAATCACCCCCCTTGTAGTTCCACATATACCCTTTTTTCACAGGGGTCCTTGCACTGCTGGCAACCACCCAAGTAATCACCTCATGGTCACTTTCACCAATTGGTAGATGATTTGATACCTCATCGATAATTACATCCTCCGATGAGATGACCAAATCCAAGACCCTTAATCCTCTTGTGCCCTCTGTTACATACTGTCTGAGGTAGTTATCCCTCAAAAATTCAAGAAACCCATTTTCTTTACTTCCAGTTGCTATCTCTTCATTCCAGTCTATATTGCCATAATTAAAATCACCCATAATGATCACCCTTTTCTTATTTGCTTGGCTTATTTGACTATACATTTCAATATCACCACCATCCACATTTCCAGGTCTATATCCCACCAAGTATTTGATTCTATTCACCTCTATCTCACACCATACTGCCTCAAAACCACTTGCCCCATTTCCCTCTTGCATCTCTACCTTGTATGGACATAACTCTTTCTCTATCATCAATAGCACTCCCCCTCCCTTTTTACCCCTTCTATCCTCACGAAACACATCATGCCTTTCCATTTCTATTCCTGTCAGGATGTCATCCTCATCTAACTATGTCTCACTTATTCCGACAATCTCTGGGTGCACAGGCACAATTAGTGCAACCATTTCATCCGCCTTGTTTCTTATATTTCTAGCATTGGTATACAAACACAACAACTCATTTCTGGATCTACAGCTAGTTCCACTGATACCACTCACTCGATGTGATCTCTCCATGCTGGACTGGGGCCATTTCCCTTTCTGCTTCTTCATTTTAGAACCCTTTGCAATTCCATCTGTTTCCTTTTGATTCCTGATCATCCCATTACTTTCCTGCCTGCACATGCTCTCACCTCCTCTCGGAGCATC
This sequence comes from Typopeltis vanoorti, assembly GCF_054136105.1. NCBI lineage: Eukaryota > Metazoa > Arthropoda > Arachnida > Uropygi > Thelyphonidae > Typopeltis > Typopeltis vanoorti. Next base: position 35,144,728 of record NC_143573.1, read on the forward strand.
CACCTTTCTCATGCTGGTATCCCTGTCCATCCTGAGCCTCCCCGTTTCCCTGCTCCTCTTGCACACCCATTCTCTCATTTTCTATACTCATACCACTCACTTCCCCATTCATTTCCACTTCTTCAATTTCTCCTATCTTACTCTCCTGCTCTTCCTGCCCTTCACTCCCCTCTCGATCTGATTCATTCTCTCTATTCACTTCTCCACTTTCCAGCAGCAGTCTCTCCAAGCGACTCACACCATAACCACTCAAATGCAGTCCATCGCTCCCATACAGCTCACTTTGTCTCTCAAACTCATTCCACACATTAACAAACTGTACTCCCATCTCCTCACACATTTCAGCCAGAATATCATTCATAATCCTTGCTCTCCGCCTCATTTCACCACAATCATACCTAGGCAACACACTGACTACCCTTCCTGTCACACTATTCTCCTTTATCTTTCCTAGCAGTCTCCTGACATTCATTTTGACATGCTCTTTGTTCTCTCTCAAATCATTTGTACCAATTAATACAATCAACTCTTTTGCTCGTTCCCACCTCGTATTCAATGCCTCAATCACTCTACTCATTTTACCACCTGGAAAACCTTGTGCATTTTATCCTCTAGCACGCCTTTAATAATGAAGTCGCCATACAACGCCACTCGCTCATCTTTTGTTAACTCTTTCATGCCATCATGATTTATTTTAATAGTTTTGACCTGAATTCTCTTAATTTCATTCAGCATCCATTTCATTTCTTGCTTCATCCAATCCAATTCACCTTCCGAACCTTGCGACACATTCTCTCTATCATTAAATCTTTCTAACTTTCTAACTCTCGACCCCCTCTTCTCACTTTCCCTCTCATTCATCCTTCTTTGTTTCCGTACTTTCGGTCCAACACACGTCCAAATTTCACTATCATTCTTCTCACTTTCACTCTCACATATCTTTCTTTGTTTCACTACTTTCGGACTAACATGCGTCCAACTTTCGCTATCATTCTTCTCACTTTTACTGTCATTCATCTTTCTTTGGTTCATGTCTCACTTATTCCGACAATCTCTGGGTGCATTCATATGCATTCATAAAAGCATTATTTTATATAATCGTTCTGAATTTGTACTGTTCATTAATGATTTAATCTTTTTTTCTCTCTTCAATGATCTTCCAAGGTTCTGCAGTTAACCATTCTTTATTTTTCCTTTTTCTTCATTTACCAATTACATCTTCAGCAACTTCATTGTAGGTATTCCTGAGGTTTTTCCAATATTCTTCTACTTTGTCATTTTCTGCTGTTACATCTTCATTTTCCTCTATGTCTAATATATTATATCTGTTCTTTATCTCCAAAGCAAACTTTTCTCTTGTTTCTTTAATTTTTATTTTTTCAATATCAAATACAGTTCTTGAACTTTTTTTCTTTCTTAATACACTTGAAGTTTTAATTTCAACTTCATCACTAACAAGACGTGGTCAAACCAACATCTGCACCATGTTTGACTCTCACATCAAGCATGGATCTTACGAATTTGCTATTGATAGCAACATTGTCAATTTGGTTTCTTGCTGTCTCGCGAGGTCCAAATCAATTTATGTATTTCTTTATGCTTAAATTTACTTCCTCCTCTGACAAAGTTGTTCATTTCACAAAAAGATACAAACATCATGCTATTTTTGTTTCGGTCTCCACAAGTCTTGAAACTTAAGGAGTTTTCTTCTGCACATGACCTTTTACCCACTTTTGCATTAAGATTGCCAATGAGTATTATCATATTGTGTTTTGGAATAGACTTTATTACCTTTTGGAATTGTTCATAAAAGCATTCTTTTATTTCTTCATCTGCATCATTAGTAGGTGCTTAAACCTGCACAACAGAAAGTTTGATAAATTTGGAATTGAATCTGGCTTTTTAATTCTCTCGTTTACTGGTTACCATTCCATCAGGCTTTTGGTTACTTTTGGATTCAGTATCAGAGCAACTCCATTTTCATGCTTCTCCTCTGATTCGGAGTACAATATTACCTTTGTTGTCTTTAGTTATAAGTTTACCAAACCAGTCCATTCGAGTTCACTGATGCCTGAAATGTCTAACTTTTAATTGTCCATTTCATTTGTTACTTGCCTAGTTTTTCCTACCTGGTATAGTGCTGTGACATTCCATGATTCTAGTAGCAAGGCTTATACGTTGGTTAGACATAACTGGTAATTAGTTTACGGAATTAACAACGCAAATGAAGTATATTAATTAAAGGTAACTTTAATGAATCACTTCTATATTTCGGCAACGTCACATTGCCATCTTCAGGAACATAAAGATATGGTATGTGCACGCAAGCACTAACACAAAGCAAATGAGGAAGAAAGCAAGAAACTAATATTGTTCCTAAAGTCCTGATGGTGCCCTCTTGCGGGCGAATTTGGTAGTCTTGGCTGTTGGGCTGAAGTTCTCATAATGTAAGTCTCCCAAATTTGGGGTAGTTTCATGCATCCAAATTTGTTGAGGTTAGGAACGTTTTTTAGAGCTGCTGAAGATTCTTTGAATAATCTTTCGTATTTAAACTTGCTGCGATGAATTATTTTTGTTTTTTTTCCAACGAATTTTATGGTGGGTATCTAAGGCATGGTCTGCCAGCCCAGAGCGGCTGTACTGGTGAAACCGGATGTATTTCGGCAATGTGACATTGCCGAAATATAGAAGTGATTCATTAAAGTTACCTTTAATTAATATACTTCATTTGCGTTGTTAATTCCGTAAACTAATTACCAGACATTCCATGATCCAGTCTTTAAAATTTTTTATAGCTTCATAAGTGACTCTTTCAACAACAAGGATTTTGAAAGGCTTTCCCCTTATGTCATATATATTGTCCACATCAGACCAAGCTAGATAACCATCTTCTGGGGGTCTTGCAAGTCATGTCTGTCACCAGGTGCATTTATTCATCCCAGTGACCATGAAGCAATTACTTAAGTAATCACTTCATAGCCACTCCCACCAACTGGAGGGAGATTCGACACCTCATTTATAATGTCATCCTCTGATGTGATGATCACATCTGATTCTTGTATCCTCTCTTTTACATACTGCCTAAGGATACCATCCCTCAAAAACCCAAGAGATTAATTTTCTTTACTTTTTTAGATCTTATCTCATCATCTCAATCTATAATTACCAAATTACCATAATGAAAATCTTCCAATAATGATCACATTTTCCCTATTTGCCTGTCTAATTTGCTTATGCATTTCATTGCAACTGCCTTTTACAATTCCAGGTCTGTAGCAACATCCATTTAAATATTCTATTCTCTTCTATCCACCTCTACCTTACATCATATTTGCTCAGAACCACTACCATTATTTCACCTTGCAGTGTCACATCTCATTTTCTATCATCAACAGCACTTAACGTTTCTTTTTTTGCTTTTCCTGTCTTCATGAAAAACATCATACCCATCCATCTATATTCTTGCCAGGATGTTTTTCTCATTGAACCATGTATTATTTATTTCAGCAATTTTTGGGTGAAATCAACTCAATAGGACAATTTAATTTAATTTTCTTTATTTCAGATAGTCAACTGTGAACATTCAGTTCATTTCTGGGTGTATAACAAATTCTACTGATTCCACTTCTGAGATGTGACTCCTGCATGCTCTCCCTCAGCCATTTCTCCTTTTTTTTGTTACCCATTCAGAACCCTTTTCAGACCCAAATGTCGACACACATACACACATCTCAGATTATCCCATTTCTTTCTTGTCTACTCATGTGTTTATTTCCTTTTCAAGCATTGACCTATCTCATGTTGTGTTCCCCTGTTCATTCTAGCTGCTTCTGTTTCTCTTACTATGTTGCACCTTCTCTTATTCTTCTTAATCATACTACTCATTTTCCCACTCATAAGCATTCCTTCGATATCTTTATCCTTGCTCTTCTGTTCTTCTTCTTCTTGTTGAGAGGCTTATACGCTGGTTAAACATGATAACTAATATTTAAGGAATTGACAGCATATACTAGAAATGTAGATTAAATAAACTTTAATATATACTTTCCGATATTTCGGTGAACGTCACGTTGCCATCTTCTTGGGAGCTTACTACAAAGACACGTGCACACAAGTACTAATAACAGCAAATGAGACTGAAGCTAGCGTTTTCCTAAAGTCCTGATGGTGCCCCCTGGCGGGCTATATTGGTAGTTCTTGGCCTTTGGGCTGAAGTTCTTCTGATAAAAGTTTCCCAAATTTGGGGCAGTTTCATGCATCCAAATTTGTTGAGGTTTGGCATGTTCCTAAGGGCAGAGGCTGATTCCATGAATAGTCTTTCATACTTGAACTTGCTGCGGTGTATTACTGTGGCTTTCTTCCATTTTATTCTGTGGCGAGTATCCAGAGCGTGGTCTGCAAGCCCAGAGTGGCTGTACTGGTGAAATCGGATGTAATCGTTGTGTTCTGAGATTCTGATATTTGCTGTCCTGCCTGTTTGGCCAAAGTAGGACAGTTTACAGCTGCAAGGGACCTGGTATACACCAGGTAGGTCTAGGGGAAGTGGTTGGTCTTTGGTGGAGCGGATAAGGGATGCCAGTTTTCTATATGGTCTGTAACAAGTGGTCAAGTCATGTTTTTTAAGATTTTATTGATTTTTTCCGAGGTGCCTCTGATGTAGGGAATAGTGATGGATTTAGAGTAATCTTTTTTGTGAAGGGGAGGGGGTGGTGGGTTGTGGATAACTGGGTTAAGTATTTTTTGGATTTTTTGGAGGGGGTAGCGTTGGCTGAGAAAGTGTCACGGATGTGATTTAGTTCAGTGGTTAGGGCGTGATCATTAGAACAGATTATTTTTGCCCTGTTGAATAATGTTTTAATAACTCCATATTGTTGTAAGGGGGGGGGGATTGTTGGTGGATGTATCTGCCTGTATGGGTGGGTTTTCTATAAACTGAGAAAACCAAGGTTCCATCAGGTTGGCGGGTGACTAGTGTGTCTAGGAAGGGGAGGTTATTGTTTTCCTCTTTTTCCAGGGTGAATTTGATTCTAGGGTGTTGGTTGTTTAAGTGTGTTAGGAAGGAGAGGAGTGAATCCGGGCCATGTGGCCAAATAGCGAAAACATCATCAACGTAGCAAAGCCATATGGTAGGTTTTTGTGGGGCTGAGTTTAAGGCTTTCTCTTCAAACATCTCCATGAAGAGGTTGGCCAAGGGTGGGGAAAGTGGTGAACCCATGGCTGTCCCCTCTATCTGTTTGTAGAATTTTTCCTGCCAAACGAAATAGCCCGAGTTCATTGTAAACTGAAATAGGGCTGAGATATCGGGAGGAAATTTAGCTTGGATTAGCTCTAAGGTTTCTTTGAGGGGGACATTCGTGAATAGGGAGGAGACATCAAAACTGACCATTATGTCATTATGTTGGAGTGTAAGGTTTTCTATGCTGGCTTTGAAGTGGGCTGAGTTTTTTATGTGTGATGGTGAAATGCCAGTATAGTGTGAGAGCACTTTGGCTAAATGCTTGGCTAGTTTGTAAGTGGGGGAATCAATGCCATCCACTATGGGACGTAATGGCACATTTTCTTTGTGTATTTTTGGGAGCCCATATATGCGGGGGGGGGGGGGGTCTAGAGTTATAGGGTTTTAGTCTGTTGGTAATCTTTACAGGCCAAGAAGTGACCTTCTTAAGGAGCCTATGGAGTTTTCTAATTTGTGAGTTGGTGGGATTGTAATCAATGGGGAGGTAAGTGGAACGATCTAATAATAAAGCCTTGAGCTTACCTGCGTAGTCTTTAAGATTGAGTACCACAGTGGCGTTCCCCTTATCCGCTTTGGTGATCACTATTTTTTTGTTTCTCTTCAATTCTTGTAGTGCCTTGTATTCACTAATGGATATGTTGGATTTTGGAGGTTTTGCTTTATTGAGAACACAGGCTACATCCAATCTAATGTCGTTGGCGATGTGATTTGGAAGTTGGTGAATCCCGCGTTCAGTTTGAATCATTAATTCCTCGGCCGGTAATTTCCTAGGAGCAATGGTGAAGTTGTGACCACCTGACAGAGCATGGAGTGCTTCTGGCTTTAAGGTAGCTGAAGATAGGTTAACAACAGTGTTGGTTTGTTGTTTAGGTTTGGACGCCGAGTTCTTTGTTAATTTATCAAACTTGTTGATATGTCGGCTTCGTACTCGTTCAAATTCTTTTTTAGCTGCCGTACACGAGACGTCATGTAGGACCGACCAAAGCTCGTGATTCAGCGTAAGTGAAAGCTCATTTTCTAGCATTGATATAGCTCTGGGGGCACCATCAGGACTTTAGGAAACCGCTAGCTTCCTAGCTTCAGTCTCATTTGCTGTTATTAGTACTTGTGTGCACGTGTCTTTGTAGTAAGTTCCCAAGAAGATGGCAATGTGACGTTCGCCTAAATATCGGAAAGTATATATTAAAGTTTATTTAATCTATATTTCTAGTATACGCAGTCAATTCCTTAAATATTAGTTATCATGTTTAACCAGCATATAAGCCTCTCAACAATAATAATGATCATCCACGGAGATCTCTTCGCACGCAAGGCCCGCCATTACGGCAAACTGAAGCTGAAATTATCCAGACAACTTAACCGTCTGGCATTCCTAAAACGCTGCCGGGATAATCATGTCATCCCGAACTGTGTTAAATTTAAACACCGCTTCATCTCACAGAAAGCTCTCCGTATTTACAACCGCGCTAGCCAGGCATTACTTCGGGAGAAAATTACAGCTACACGCGGTTCCCTAGCCGACATAAACAGAGCTATATCAACGCTAAATAAACTTCCTAAATACCTACACATGGTCATCTCTTCTATTCAACATCTCCACATAAATATCCACAATATTTACCCACTCATACATATGTCATTCACAGAGCCATACCGTTCTCAAAAATTTTATGCCATTTATTTTGTCTTTCACATTGTAAGGGTCTTTCTCTCACTGCCATTTTGTCCCACAGTGCTACATAAGGAACAAAGAATTTAAAATAATACACTGATCTAAAAATTTATCCACACACTGCATATGCTAATTGCAACTATCACATTGCAACCTCATTCTAAAACTAAACAATACAGTCACACAATAAATAACATTATCCTGCTGCACCTCTTACAGTGATGATCTTCTTATGCTTGATATCTAGTGGCTTAAGTCCCATATCACCAGCCAATCCTCACTCATTCAGTGTCTGTGGCCTACTAACAGGATGCATCATGGAAAGGTAAGATTGGACATTAGGTCAAAAACATTGGTCAGTTCTCGACTTGCAGAGTCTGGTGGACATCCCCCCCACCCCCCCCCCCCCCCACCCCCCCCCCCCCCCACCCCCCCCCCCCCCCACCCCCCCCCCCCCCCACCCCCCCCCCCCCCCACCCCCCCCCCCCCCCACCCCCCCCCCCCCCCACCCCCCCCCCCCCCCACCCCCCCCCCCCCCCACCCCCCCCCCCCCCCACCCCCCCCCCCCCCCACCCCCCCCCCCCCCCACCCCCCCCCCCCCCCACCCCCCCCCCCCCCCACCCCCCCCCCCCCCCACCCCCCCCCCCCCCCACCCCCCCCCCCCCCCACCCCCCCCCCCCCCCACCCCCCCCCCCCCCCACCCCCCCCCCCCCCCACCCCCCCCCCCCCCCACCCCCCCCCCCCCCCACCCCCCCCCCCCCCCACCCCCCCCCCCCCCCACCCCCCCCCCCCCCCACCCCCCCCCCCCCCCACCCCCCCCCCCCCCCACCCCCCCCCCCCCCCACCCCCCCCCCCCCCCACCCCCCCCCCCCCCCACCCCCCCCCCCATAACAACAAAGCAAAGAAACAAATCCTTTTGTTAATCATATCTAGAATTTAACAACTGGGCCTTCCAATATAATCAATCATTCAATTTCCAAAATAACAGCCATCTCACTTATTCAAAGGCTACGTTCTTTCCAATTAAAGAATCTTGTTCTACCCCAGTAGACTTCAGCGTAAAAAGATATCAGAAAAATTACTCTACTTCAGAAAAATTATCCATGGAGTGAAAATACTTAAACCATGGCTTTACAGTTCTCTAAGCAGTCCTTTCATTGCTAACTGATTTCTTTTCTTTTGTTTGAATATAGTTCTTGTCTTGTCTTCAGTATTTTGTAACACACACACTATCACGAAGAATACTGTTTAGAAGAAAACAGTTTTTTTTTTACTTGAAACAAACTGGTCTCTCTTCAGTTTCATCTGTTGACAGGAACAAACACAGGGTTAAATAAACAAACACTAGACCAGAACTAGTACTGGAATTGCTCCATTAAAACATGAGCTGCTGTTTATCCTTTTTTTTTTAAAAAAAAAAAAAGAATGATTAGAGACCTTCATTTAGATTTTTATTTTCTGGCGATCTTACACCATTTAAAAGAATTTACTTTCAGATAAATCTATATCTTTGATTCTGTTCCCTCAACTTTTAACTCTCTTCTCTTTAAAAGAAACCCATACTCTCTTTCCTATCTCCATAACAATCCAAACAATAGCATTTGCTTAGCTGTGCATGCATGCACATATTCATTTAAAATTACTGATTAAAACTTATTGGTCTAAAACTTATCAGCACTCATTGCATATAGTAGGACAAAACAATGTGCAAAATAATGCTGGCCTGGTTGGCCGAGTGGATAGCATATCCACTCTCCAGCCCAAAGGCTGTAGGTTCGAATACCGCCGTGAGCATTGATGTTTGTGATTGTCTGTGGAAATACCAGTGGTGGCCGGTGGTAGATGGCATTGATGTACTTGCAGTCAGTTGGTGATTGAATGGTGGAGACGAAGTTGTGGTGTAGGTGCCCTCCCTTGATGAGTCCTTGGACTCCCTGGAGGTGTCAAATAATATTTTTTTTGCTGGCCTGGCTGGCCAAGCGGTTAGGGTATCCGCTCTCCAGCCAAAAGGCTGCAGGTTCGAATCCCGCTATGGGCATGGATGTTTGTTAGTGTCTGTGGAAATACTAGTGGTGGTGGTTGGCTGTAGATGGCGTTGGTGTAGTTGCTGTCAGTTGGTGGATTGAGCAGTGGAAACAGAGTGGTAGAGCAGGTGCCCTCCCTCGATGAGTCCTTTACTCCCTGGAGGTGTCAAATAATAATAATAATAATAATAATAAACTGTGAGGTAAGAAATGCAGTTATATTATACTTTATCATTATTTTATGTTAATAGATTGAGTTTCTTGATACTGCTGAACAAAATGTAGTGCAATTCTTGAGCTTGAAAGCTGTCAACTCCATGTTGACTCTGTTGTCATTACAAAATGCTGCCAAAGTTTACTGATACATACATTATAACATAAACTAATGTTACAGACTGTTTTAATAACAATCACATTTTATAAAATGATATTATTATTATAAAACCTCCATGGAGTCAAAAGACTCATCCCAGGAGGTCCCACTGTTACACACACACACAGTTTATATACCATGCCTTAAATATGTTCACTTCTCTGTGCTCACCACACTCTCGGGCAATGCATTCCAATCACTCACCACTCTCCATGCAAAAAACCTGCTCCTCACCCTCTTGCTCACACTCTCTTTATACATCTTCTAGGCATGATCTCTTGTTGTCTCCCTATCTTCACCCATTCTATTCAAAACATCCTCGATGTTAATCTGATAATAACCTTTTAAGATCTTACATGTCTCAATCATATCCCCTCTCCTCCTCCTCCTCCTATCCACCAATTTCTGCAAATTGCATTTTCTCAGTTTGTGTTCATACTCAACATTCCAGAGACCAGAAACCACCTTAGAAACCACAATTGTCTCTGGACTTTTTCTAATTCATCTTCATCTTTCTGAAACCAGGTAACCAAATCTGTGCACAGTAATCCATGTGTCACCTGATCAAGGTCTTTTACAAGGGAACCATAACATCCTTACTTCTACAAGTCATTGCCCTCTGCATAATTCCCATTATCTGCTGTGCTGGCCTCACAATTTTAGCAACATGTCCCTGAAATTTTGGGTCCTTGTCCACAATCACTCCCAGATTTCTCATCTCCTGTACCTCATCCAAGATATTTCCACTGATTGTGTACTCTACATCCCATCTCTGCTTCTCAAATTTCAAAATTTTACACTTTGCAACATTGAATTAATATCCCCACTCATTTACCCATTCAGCCAATTTATTCAAGTTCTCTTGCAGAGCCACATCATCTGCTCTACTCCTGATAGTTCTCCCCAACTTCACATCATATGCAAATAACTGCATGTCACCATTCAGACCCTCTCCCAATATCATTTACATACAAATTAAACAGCAATAGACCCAAAACAGACCCTTAGGGTACACCACTCGTAACTTTCCTCTTCTGCGATATCACCCCTACATAGACACCTCACTAATACCTATATATTCAGCCCCATTGATTCTAATTTAATTATTATGTGGCAATTTATCAAAGCCCTTTGAAAAATCTAAATATACCACTGTGTAGGCAACACACTTATCTAATACATTTGTCATTTTATTATAAAAAGTAAGCAGATTGCTAAAACACAGTCTTACTTGAACTAATCTTTGCTAACCATCAAAGGGTATTTTTCTGTTGTCAATCCATTTCTGAATCTTGGTCCTGACTAATCTCTCTAACACTTTAACCACGACTCCAGATAAACAGACTGGCCTATAATTCAAAGCCCTAATTTTATCATCTCCCTTATGAATCAGAACAGTTTTATCCTCTCTCCACTCCTTTGGAACTTGGGCCAGTGCAAGACTCATGTTAAAAAGATACATAAAAGCTGTTGTTAATTCTCTGAAACATTCCCTCAAAAGAAACTCAAAAGAGTTTCATGCCGAATATAGTAAATATATAAAGCTCGGCGAGTCCAAGCGTAAGCAAACACCTGGATAGTGTTACTACTGACCCTTTAGGGAGTGCAACACTGTGGCAACTCATGGTAAGGGTGGAGCAAGTTCCGATCACTATTCTTGATATTTCCCCATACTGTGAAAACCAGCTCCTAGGAGCTGTATTACTGTTCTACATTATGAGTGAGAGAATAGTGATCGGAACTTGCTCCACCCTTACCATGAGGTGCCTCAGTGTTACACTCCCTAAAGGCTTCCAAACACTATCCAGGTATTTGCTTACACTTGGACTCGCTGAACTTTATATATTTACTATATTCGGCATGAAACTCTTTTGAGTTTCTTATTCGGCTATGAAACAATATGGGATGTAATATCCCTTAACTGAAATAAGTTTATATCGCTGGATTGAAGCCTTTGGCTCTTCATATAATTAATAATTTATTAGGACACCTTCTTGGCAATTCTCATAGTAGGGTATATGTAAGTTCTGTTTGCTACAAACTTGGTATTTCTAGGTCTACCTACTCACTGATGAGACCTCAATGAAGGTTGAAACCGGTCTGGGTAGTGACCTTCTCTCACTCATAATGTAGAACAGTAATACAGCTCCTAGGAGCTGGTTTTCACATTATGGGGAAATATCAAGAATAGTGATCGGAACTTGCTCCATCCTTACCATGAGTTGCCTCAGTGTTACACTCCCTAAAGGCTTCCAAACACTATCCAGGTATTTGCTTACACTTGGACTCGCTGAACTTTATATATTTACTATATTCGGTATGAAACTCTTTTGAGTTTCTTATTCGGCTATGAAACAATATGGGATGTAATATCCCTTAACTTAAATAAGTTTATGTCGCCGAATTGAAGCCGTTGGCTCTTCATATAATTAATAATTCCCTCAAAATATGTGGTGAAATAGCATGAAGTCCTGCATCCTAATTTACATCAAGTTTATTCAATTCCTCATATACCTCTCGCTGACTTACTAATAGTTCCTCCTCCTCCCCCACTCCATTCAAGTTCTGCATGATGTCACATTCACAAGAATGAAATATCTTTATAAATTGCCCATTAAATGCTTCAACTATCCTCTGCAGAGGTCATCATTCCTCCATTTTGACAAATCAGTGCTGCCCTTCCATAATCATTCTTTCTTCTACTGGTCTCATATCGAAAAAATTTCCTATGATTTTTTTAGCATTACCTAACTGCTCTCATACTGCACTTTTGCTAACCTTAATAAGCAAGTCACCTTCTTTGCCTGCTCTTTGTACTTCTCATGCAACTGGTTGTTATAACCACTTCTCCTGTGCTTCTTCCATTATATCTTCTTTTTCCAGATTGCATACCTTATCTCTTGATTCATCCATTTTACACCTGCTCTATTTACCCTCTTGACCTTTGAAATACATTCTGATATTGCCTCCACCAAATAGTTCTTAAGTAGTGCCCAAGCAGCATTGATATCCTTTCCTTCCAGTTCCTCTTTCCAATTTATTGCTGCAAGCTGTTTCCTGAGCTTTTCTTAATTACCAGTCTTATAATTCCACATTTATCTTTTTCTAACAGACGTCCTCCAATGACTGTCACCCTGCATTTGATCACCTCATGGTGACTCTCACCAACTGCTGGAAGATTTGACACTCCATTTATAATATTTGATGAGATGATCAAATCCAATACCTTTGATCCTTGTGTGCCCTCTGTTACATACTGTCTAAGGTCATTGTCTCATTTTCTTTGCCTCCAGATGCAGTCTCTTGATTCCAGTCTATATTATAAGTCACCCACAGTGATCACTCATTTCTTGCTAGCCTATTTTACCTATACATTTGCTTCTCATTACCCCCCATGTTACCAGCAACACCCAACTAAATATTTCATCCTGTTCACCTCCACCTGACACCTTACTGCCTCAAAACTTCTGATATATTCAAATAAATTTTTATTCTTTTTATGGAAGCAAAGACAAGTGATTTAATTATAACAATAAATTAAATTTCACGTATGTTAAAATAAACTATATTACATTGAAATAAATGGGGGAAAAAGAAATGAAATAGTTGTAATTATCCGAATTTTTCCATTTTTTTTAAGATTGCATAATACATAAGTCACCTAATTTTTTTTAAAAAAAGGATAAAATAAAATGTAGTGCATCTGAATGAAAGTCATTATATACCTCACACCTCGTTTTCTAGAACTTGTTTTGGGAAATTTCTGCCCTGCTATAGCTGCACTGCATTGAAGGAAATACAGGAAGATAGTTTATTATTATTATTATTATTATTAAACAAGACCTCATGGAGTCAAAGACTCATCTAGGAGGTGATGTAAAATCAGGGGTAAGACAAGGTTGCACATTATCTCCACTCTTATTCATCATCTATATGGATCACATTATGAAAGAAAGTTGCATTAGGCCTGATTTTAAAATTGGAGATGTCAATCTTAGCTCTTTGCTTTATGCAGATGATGTTGTACTCCTATACAACATCTAGTGCAAGTCTCCAGGACTTGCTAAGTTGAATAACAGCTGTAACAAATTTTGAATGAAAATCAGCCATAAAAAAGACCAAAACTATGAAAATAGGCAGGAACATAGAAAACTTCAGCTGCATTCTGAATGAAGATCATATAGAACAAGTAAAATATTTCACCTATTTAGGCACAGTTTTTAGTGAAGATGGCAGGTTAAATCTGGAAATAGACAACAGAATAAGCAAAGCTGGTATGGTGGATAGCCAGCTGAATAAATTTATACGGAATAAGAGAGAAATTAGCCAAAACACCAAATTAGCGGTATATTCAAACCAATTTAAAATTATTGATAATGAGAGTTGGGTTAGAAATAAAGCATTTGATCAAAAACTAGAGACCACATATATACGAATTCTGAGGAAAATTAAAGGAATGAATCAATGGCAGAATCATATTAAAAATGAAGATATTAGAAAGGAACTAGACTTTATTAGCATTCAAGAATGTGTCAACGGAGCTAATCAAAGGTGGCATAGCCACTTAAATAGAATGGGCAAGAAAAGGTTAGCAACTTCCTCTGGATCTCTTTCCTGCCATTGTTTAGCAGGAAAGAGACCCAGAGGAAGAGTAAGTGGATTGATTCAGTCAGAACTACCTTAGAAGAACGAAATGTTAGATATGACAATATTGGAGTGCTTACAAGTAATAGACTAATTTGGAGGAAAGTGTGGATAGTAGATTAATAATAATGTACGGGGACTGTTCGATAAATCTGTGCAAAGTCAAAGAGATGACAGCACCAGTACATATCGAGGTTATTTTTAGTTGCTGGCAACTGTTGGAGGATCACACACTAAGTTTCAGTCAGATAGATCTATTACTCTGTGTTTGACGTTCATTTGAATCGATCAAGTATCGTGATTTGTGAAAAATGAATGAAAAAGAATTTTGTGTAGTGATTAAACATTACTTTTTGAAAGGCAAAACAGCTCAGAAAACCAATGCTAAGCTTGATAAACATTATGATGAGTCTGCACCTTAGATTAGAACGGTTTATAAGTGGTTTAGTAACTTTCAAAGTGGCCATATGAGCACAAGTGATGCTGAATGTTCTGGACACCCTGTTGAGGTCACTACTCCAGAAATTATTGAAAAAATTCATGATATGGTGATGGATGATAGAAGAGTGAAGGTGCGTGAAATTGCTAAGGCTGTGGGCATCTCAAATGACTGTGTACATAAAATATTATGTACACAGTCTCATATGAATATTTACATATGAGAAAACTATCCGCAAGGTGGGTGCCACGTTTGCTCACACTGCATCCAAAGCGTCAATGTGTGAACTGTTGCAAGGACAGCTTGAAGCTGTTTCAACAGAATCCAGAGGAATTTGTGCATTGTTGTGTAGCATGAATTCAATGTTACATGAAAACATGAATTCATCATTACCAGCCTGAGACCAAGAAACAGTCAAAACAATGTGTTGCAAGCAGGGAATCTGCACCAAAGAAAGTGGCTGCTGTCTTCTGGGAAGCTTGTGGCATAATCTTCATAGACTTCTTGGAAAAGGGCAAAACAATTACCAGAGTGCATTATGCATCTTTGCTGCATCATTTAAATAATGAAATAAAGGAAAAATGACCACACTTGGCGAAAAAGAAGATTCTTTTTTCACCACGACAACACATCCGCTCACTCTTCTGCAATTGTGACCACAAAATTGTTAGATTTATGCTACAAAGTCCTTTCGCATCTCTCCTACTCTTCTAATTTGGCTCTCTCGGACTACTCTCTGTTTCTAAACATGAAAAAATGGCTGGCAGGAAAGAGATTTTCATCAAACGATGAGATGATAGCCAAAAAACTGCCTATTTTGAAGAGTTGAACAAATCATACTATATGGACAGGATCGAAAAACTTGAGCATTGTTGTACTAAGTGTATAGACCTCAAAGGAGACTATGTTGAAAAATAAAAAATGTTTGTCCCAAAAAAATTGTTTTCTTCATTTTTGCATGACTTAATCAAACAACCCTACTAAACTTAATCGTGTAGTGCTGTCATAGTACCCTGAACACCTATTGGGGATATATCAGAAAATTGATGAAAAAATATATTGCTCTATATAATGTTCTGTTACACTGTATAATTTTAGTCTTTTGAAGAGCTTATGTTTTTGCACCTTATTATATGGCTTTTCCAAATCTCCAAAATTTAAATGCTGATCCTCATAACATTCCCATAATCTTTTGCCTATTTATTGTGAGTAAAAATGTGAGCCTAATATCTGCTTGGCTTGAACCCAGCTTATAGCTCTCCATGTTTGTCTTCAACATTCTTTTCTACTCCTCTTCTTAAGCATGTCGTAGAGAGAGATTCCTTGCTAATTCCCACATTGTTTTATTTTCTCAATTTCTAAATTAGAATGAGAGTCTAGTGCAGTTATTGGGGATTTGCCTGTTTTGACAGATGAAATACCTGAGTTTTCAGGAGGAAAAACCCTCCACCTTCATATAAGACTAGCTAACTTACCTTCAGTTGAAAAGCCCTGATAAAGGGTCTTTGCATCCTAGATGGGATTTGAACCCAGGTCTATCAAACAAAGGACTTTGTGTATGCTGACTATGCTATGGAGGTGTTGGTGCAATTTTTATGCTACCACACTTAATGTCAGATGTCAATGCTCTTGCAATCTTTCTACATTCTGGTTTCTCATGGTTTTTCTGCCTCAAATATTGATGTCCTTCTTGCACTCTTTTTGAATGTTTTTTGACCTTTCTAGGATTTTTTTTTTGGTATTTTTCCACAATTTAAGATCAGGTAGAAATAAGAAACTATTTTTATTGATTTCTCAAACTAGTTTTCGTGGAAATCATTTGTTTCATGTTATCATGATAATTATTTGAATAAACCAAAAAAAAAAGACACTAACAGTTAACATACGTAATAAATATATTTGAACATGAGTAACAATGAAAAACCCACCTTTGCTATATGTGGGTGGTATAAAAAGTTTTCAACCTCGACCATACATGGCAACACTAATGGCACAATTTTTTTTTCTAAGTTGGTACATCTGTTATAAACATCCATGTGAAATTGCAAGTCATTCTATCAAGTAGTTTGTTTTATATAGCTGTCTGAAGCAAAAGTGTTGTCTGTATCCCTTGAAATGGATAAAATTGAGTATCATATGATAAATTTAGTTTAATCCTTTATCCAAGTGTGAGCAAACAAAGTTTGCGCCTGAAAGTATCTTCAGGACTGGGTTAAGGTGGTACAACACCAGGGCAACTCGTTGCAAAGGTGGAGCAAGATACCAACCCTCCTATCTCAGTATCTCCTATAATGCAAAACACATCTCCTTGCGGATATGTCCAATGTTATGCATTAAGGGAAGGGCCACTACCCAGACTAGTTTCGACCTTTATTGAGGTCTCTTCAGTGGGAGCCAGGCCCAAGTGGAGATATCAGGCAGAAGCATTAGCAAGTCATCTCCACCTATAGGAATTGCCAATTGGTGTGCCACCCTTTTTTAATAATTTACTCTGGATTTAGAGAAATATGTTGAAAGTTTATTTTTCACTCACATTTTGCATTATAGGAGATACTGAGATAGGAGGGTTGGTATCTTGCTCCACCTTTGCAACGAGTTGCCCTGGTGTTGTACCACCTTAACCCAGTCCTGAAGATACTTTCAGGCACAAACTTTGTTTGCTCACACTTGGATAAAGGATTAAACTAAATTTATTATACTTTAACCAAGTGAAAAATAAACTTTCAACATGAGTATCATATGGTTATAAAATTCTTTGTAAAAGAAGGTTTAACACCAAAAGAAATTCATTTGAAGTTCATAAACGTTTATGGGCACTCTTCCCCTTTGTTTTCAACAATTAAGAAATGGGCTGCCAAGTTTAAACGTAGCCGTACCAGCCTTGAAAATGATCCACGTGAAGGACATCCACAAAGTGTAACAACACCAGAAATCATTGTGAAGTGCACAATATGGTATTGGATGACCGGCAAGTCAAAGTGCATGAAATTGCTGAGACTATAGGCATATCAAAAGAACGTGTAGGATATATTTTGCATGAAGAATTGCAAATGAAAAAGCTTTGCGCAATATGGGTGCTGCGCTTGTTCACAACAGATCAAAAATGTCCTCACATGAAAATCTCTGAACAGTGCTTGGAGCATTTTAACAAGAATAAAACTGATTTTGTGCATTGATTTATTACTATGGATGAGATTTGGATTCACTACTACACACCAGAATCCAAACATCAGTGAAAACAGTGGACAGAAGCCAGTTGTTCAGTGCCAAAGAAGACAAAGTCGGTTCCATCAGCAGGAAAGGTCATGGCATCGGTGTTTTGGGATGCTAAAGGCATTTTGTTTATTAATTATCTTGAAAAGGGTAAAACAATAACTGGTGAATATTATTCTGATCTTTTAACCAGACTAGACAAAAAACTTCGTGAGAAAAGATCCGGTTTGCAGAAGAAAGAAATCATCTTTCATCAGAACAATGCACCTTTGTTGGGAGGCAATGGGAAAATTAAGGGATCTGCGCTATGAACTGTCTGAACATCCACCCTGTTCCCCAGATTTGGCTCCCTCTGACTTCTATCTCTTCCCAAAACTAAAACTCTTCCTCGCTGGTCAGCGTTTTTCTTCGAACCAAGAGGTGATTGCAGCTGTAGAGGGGTGTTTTGCAGATCTTACTGAGAACCACTACAGGGATGGGATAATGGCACTGGAGCATTGCTGGAATAAATGTCTTAAGTCTTAAGGGAGATTATGTTGAAAATAAAAATAATTTTGAAATTATAAATTCTTTTTTTATTATTAGGCCAAGAACTTTTCAGATCACCCTTTGTAACATTGTTTGCTTGTTTGTGGACAGCTGTATTCTACTGGTAACTATGTCTGTGTCATGATGAATTAGTGAAGACCACACACACCTGATTTAAATCATCCCTTGTTTTTTGTTGCATTGTAGCAGATGTTTCATCATTTCAGTTGATTCTTTGAATGCTGTTGTGAAAAATCTGTAATTTATGTGGAGCAGTGATGTTTTGTTTCAGTTATATGTGCTTTCAGTCCAGTCAAGTACTATGGCAACAAGCATAAGTGCTCCACATAGATTAGATTTTTCTCAAGAGTGTTCCAAGAATCAGCTGAAATGATAAAACATCTGTTACAGTGCAACAACAAAAAAAAAAAACAAGGGATGATTTTACATCAGGTGTGTGTGGTCTTCGTTAATTCATTATGACATGCACGTACTTACCAGTAGAATACAACAGTCCATGAACCAGCAAACAATAAAAAGTTACAATGTTATAAAATGTATGATACTCATCTTTATTTTGTTGGAAGGTTGATAATTACTTCCTGTTCAAAATTCATTGTATATTTTTGTACGTTAAATAAATCTCTGGAGGTATCATTATTGACAAGACTTAAATAGAATTAATCACGACATGATCTTCCATCAGGTCACTGTTGGATTATTGCTGTCAGCTTTGCTCTCCAAGATTTTTAACTGATGTCAATTAAATCAAGGATAGTCAAAGAAGAGTTAAGAGGAATTGTATTGTGATAGTTATGAGAATCTATTAATTAGTTATAATTTCATGAATTTATCTAACAGGAGATGGAGAGAAGATTTAATTGAAGTCTAAGTCAACTCAAAGTATACACTATATATGATAAGGAGCAGTTGTTGCATTTGGCTAGATGAAGAAGAGAGCTCAAACAAATATAAAAAGCTAATTTTACTGTTAAAAAATAGAAAATGTGTGGAATGGTGTCTAATATTAGTGGGTTATAGAAGAGGTGAATTTATGTGACTTTAAGACACATCAGATCATTGTAATTGCTGGAAGACAATTAAAATTTATGTATAATGATTATCTATGGGGGTCAGTTTAAGGATCTTAGATGGATAACTGGCATGATTCCTCCTTTTATGAACCTCCATTAAGTATGAACCAATACTTCATACTTAATGTCTGATCCTCACTTTCTTATGGTGTACCTGTCAGTAGGTTTCTACCTGTATAAGCAAATGAGGATAAGCTGGCAATTTGGAATTTAGTCATCCAAATTGTATTCTTATTGACGTAAACCAAAATAAAATTACGGTACCACATGATGAAATTTCATGTCAGGCAGGGCATTGCTTGGTTTAACCAAGGAGTTCCCTGTTTTTAGTGAACAGAGATGAACAGCAAAAAGTCAGCTACTGTATCAAACCCAACTCAACTCCAGTGGAGATCAAGACACATCAGATCATTGTAATTGCTGGAAGACAATTAAAATTTATGTATAATGATTATCTATGGGGGTCAGTTTAAGGATCTTAGATGGATAACTGGCATGATTCCTCCTTTTATGAACCTCCATTAAGTATGAACCAATACTTCATACTTAATGTCTGATCCTCACTTTCTTATGGTGTACCTGTCAGTAGGTTTCTACCTGTATAAGCAAATGAGGATAAGCTGGCAATTTGGAATTTAGTCATCCAAATTGTATTCTTATTGACGTAAACCAAAATAAAATTACGGTACCACATGATGAAATTTCATGTCAGGCAGGGCATTGCTTGGTTTAACCAAGGAGTTCCCTGTTTTTAGTGAACAGAGATGAACAGCAAAAAGTCAGCTACTGTATCAAACCCAACTCAACTCCAGTGGAGATCAAAATTGGCACCTTCCGAATAAGAAGCATCAATGGAAAAGAAATGGAACTGGTAGAAGAATTGGATAATTATAAGATGATATAATGGATGTTACTGAAACGAAGAAGACAAAAACAGGCAATTATTCTTCTAAGCAACAAACAACAAATACAAGTAGTTATGTTCAGGCAACAGTGATCAGTGGAAAAAGGAGTAGTAATGGTATTCAACACTAAATACAATCAGCAATCTTCTTGAACTGCAGGCAATATCAAGTAGAGTGATGCGGGCAAATATCAAAATGGGAAATTGGATAATGAAACTTATTTGTACCTATGGTTCCACAAAAGGTTATGCTAAGGAAGAAGTGGATGAATTTTTTGAGATATTAGAAAAGACAGCTGACACAAAGAAAAAGGAAACATTGGTCCATGCTGGAGATTTAAGCATTTAATGATTATTATTATTATTATTATTATTATTATTCCGGGCAACTCCAAGGAGTCGATAGACTCATCGAGGGAGGCCCTAATATTATGTCAAGAACAACTATTCAACATTCACACAGTATCTATCATACCTTGCCTTGAACTCATTCACGGTCATAGCACCCACAACAGACTCAGGAAGCTTATTCCACTCATTCACCACTCTCCAAGCAAAAAACCTAGCTCTAACACCCTTGTCAACCACACTCTTGCCCAGCTTCCATGCATGACCCCTAGTCCTCCCACCACCAGTCCTATTTTCAAAAATATCTTCTGGATCAATCCTATAGAAACCCTTCAGTAATTTGAATGTTTCAATCATATCACCCCTCCTTCGCCTATCGACCAATTTCTGCAACCCACAGATCTTCAACCTATTCTCATAAGGTTCATTCCACAGACCTGTTATCATCTTGGTCACTCGTCTTTGGGGTGAAAAGATCTTCTCCACTTCCTCCCCATCACAAAGAAACCCTGGTGCCCATAACTGGGCACAGTAGTCCAGATGGGGTCTTATCAAGGCTCGATACAGAGGAACAACAACTTGTTTGTCTCTGCATGTTAAAGTATTTTTCAGAAGCCAAGTGATTTGATGATCTGATTTAGCCACTTTTGCAATGTGCCCCCTAAACTTCAATTCCCCATCCACTAACACTCCCAAACCCCTGGCCTCATCAATCTCCTGGAGTACGGTTCCACCAATGTGATATACTGCTGCTATTCTTTTCGCCCCAAAGTGCATAACCTTACACTTTGCCACATTAAACTGACATCCATTTTTCCTAGCCCAGTCCTCCAAACTATCCAAATCATCCTGTAAAATTTTGACATCCTGTGCACTCACAATTGCTCTACCCAACTTTGCATCATCAGCAAACAAGTGAACACTTCCTCTCAGATCCTTTCCTATATGATTGATGAACAAATTGAAAAGCAGTGGTCCAAGAACAGAGCTCTGCAGCACACCACTAGTCACAAGCCGTCTTTTAGACTCCACTCCTGAATAAACCACTCTCTGATATCTCTCCTTCAACCACCCTCCTATGATGTGGGTTTGTTACTGACGTTATGTTTACTCAGTTCTGAAAGTTGCCCTGAATGAAACAGAATGATGATACTAATGAGATATATGAATGCAGTGTCAAGATCAAGCAGAGTAGGAAATGATTATGAGATGTACAGAAATATTTTGGAAAAATTTTAAGAAAAAAAGCAAAGCTAATAATAATAAGTACCTGCTAGATTTCTGTTCAGGTCATGGACAAGTCATTATTAACACCATATTCCAACATAATGATGTGCACAAAGACACAAGAAATAAGAAAAGTCTCATTACCTGTGTTATTGTTGATAACAATATCTTCACACTATTTCAGGACAGAAGAGTAAACAGAAGATTTGAAATATGAAGTGATAACCATTTTGTTTTGAGCAAGATAAAATTGAATATCTTATTGGAAAGAAAAGTGCATAAGAAAGTCTCAAAGTTGAGAAGCTTTCAGAGGTAGACGACTGTAGACTCAAACACAATGATATTACACAAGAAAAAATGAAAGAGTTTGAACACAAAAACCAAACCTTGCAGATTCAGAAGCAGAGCCTGATTTAACCATTCACTAATTCTGCCCGAGAGGTATGTGGTAGTGATGTCTGCAAGGATAGAAAAATCAGAACTCCATGGTGGATTAAAAAGGCAGTCACAGAAAAGAAAGAAGTGTACCAAAAGTTCCTGTGCTCTAAAAGAATACAGAGAAAAACATAAGAAAGTAAAGCAATATGTAAAACCAACTAAACAAAAGTCATTGGCACTCTTTGGTAAGAATATGAAAGAGCTACAGTAAACATAAATGCTATTTTGTATGGTAATTGGTGACAATGATTAAATTATTATTATTATTATTATTATTAAACAAGACCTCATGGAGTCAAAGACTCATCTGGGAGGTCCTTTTATCACACACACATCTCATCATACCGTGTCTTAAACACACTCAAACTCCTTGCAGACACCACACTCTCAGGCAAGGCATTCCAATCATTCACAACTCTGCACAAAAAAAACCTGCCTCTCACTCCCCTACTCACACCCTCTTTATACAGTTTCCAGGGATGACCTCTGGTTCTCCCCTGATCTCCCACTATTCTCTGTAGAACTTCTCCACCATTGATCTTATAACAACCCCTTATCAAACTGTAGGTCTCTATCACATCTCCCCCTCTTCCTTCTCTCCACCAGACTCTGCAAATTACATCTTCTCAATCTTTCCTCATACTCAACATTCCAGAGGTCAGAAACTACCTTAGTCAGTCGCATTTGGACCTTTTCCAACATCTCTTCATCCTTCTGAAAACCCGGTGACCAAATCTGGGCACAATAGTCCATGTGTGGCCTAATCAAAGCCTTATACAATGGAACAAGAATTTCCCTACTTCTACATGTCAGTGTCCTCCTCATCATTCCCAGAAGTCTTTGTGTTGCCTTCACAATTTTGGCGATGTGTCCCCTAAATTTTAGATCCTTATCCACTATCACCCCCAAGATCTCTTATTTCCTCTACTTCCAAAAATATATTCTCACCAAGCAGAATTTATGCTTGGTGAGAATATATCCCATCTTTGTTTTCCAAATTTGAAAACCTTACATTTTGCAACATTGAACTCACATCCCCATTTGCTTGCCCAATCACTCAATTTATTCAAGTCTTCTTGCAAGGCCACAACATCTTCACTATTCTTTATGGTTCGTCCCAACTTTGCATCATCTGCAAACAACTGAATATCTCCATCCAAATCTTCGCCAATATCATTAATATACAAGTTAAATAGTAATGGCCCTAAAACAGACCCCTGAGGCACTACACTAGTGACTTTCCTTTTCCTCGATATTGCACCCCCATACACAACTTGTTGATACCTATCAGATAGCCAGTCTCCAATCCAATGCACTAATCTAATATCCAACCCCATCTGTTCTAGTTTGACTGTCAACTTATCATGAGGTACTCTATCAAAAGCTTTTGCGAGTATGAATTTGAGTAGAATCTTGCTTATTTTTGATAGCTTAGTCTAACTGCATGATTTTGGCAATTTGTGGGTTTGTTACTGACGTTATTTTTACTGAGTTCTGAAAGTTGCCTTGAATGAAACAGAATGATGATACTAATGAGATATATGAATGCAGTGTCAAGATCAAATGTAATTAATAAATTTTTCGAGAATGGTTTGATGTCACAAGTGCAGCATATGTGTATGGATGGCGAAATATGAAAGATGTGTTTCTAGAGAAATAGAACAGGAGATAAGAGAAGTTATGGGTTTTCAGAATGTATGATATTTTATTGAAGTATGAGTTTCCAGTGAATGCAAAATAGACTGACTGAATGAAAGCTAGTATAAATTAAAGATGCCAAGAAATTATATTTTGGGTTTAATCCTTTATCCAAGTGTAAGCAAACACAGTTTGCATGTGAAGTAACTTCACGACTGAGCTACTTGTATATAGAGGCTAATGACTTCACATCACTTACGTATCCCATAATGCAAAGCACATATCCTTACAGATACATATAATAATATGCATTATGGGAAGGGTCACTACCCAGACTGGTTTCAACCTTTATCGAGGTCTCATCAGTGGGAGCCAGACCCAGAAGTGTAATACCAAGGTTGAAGTAATACAGAAGTCATATTTCCATATACCATTAGTCAAAAGATGTCACACCTTATTACTAGTTAGATGTTACTTCACGTGCAAACTTTTTTTGCTTACACTTGGATAAAGGATTAAACCAAGAATATAATTTCTTGGCATCTTAATTTATAGCATAATCAAGTGAAAAAACTTTCAACAGCTAGCATAAATGTGGGCATAAAAGACAACTGTGTGAATAACAGAATGAAAGTGAGCATGGCAAGAAAGTATGAGTAAAAAAAACAAAAGTAAGGGAAATTATAGAAGTGAAAGAAACTAGAAATGAGAAATTGGAAATGAGTGACAGTGGGGAAGCACAAGAAAGATATGGCAGAATGAAAGGGAGTGAAAATCCCAGATTTGAAGTTGTTTGGAAGGAGAAATGAAAAGAATAATATGTACAGTGATATTAGACGTTTGGTGAAAAGGAATAGAGTACAAAAGGATAAAATGAAGGAAAGTAGAGAAAAAGAGGTGATAAATAACTTGAGAACAGCAATGTATGGAGAGTCCATTATTAGAAGTGAAGTTAATGAGAAAGTCTGCAAGGTCTGTGTGAATGAGCAAGATAATTGATTATTATTATTATTATTATTATTATTTCGGGTGACTCCAGGAGTCCTTAGACTCATCGAGGGAGGCCCTAAACATCATGTCCACACAACTATGCGATTACATTCTCACAGTATCTATCATACCTTGTCTTGAACTCGTTCACCATCATAGCACCCACAACAGACTCTGGCAGCTTAATCCACTCATTTACCACTCTAAAAGTAAAGAACCCAGCTCTAACACCCTTGCTAACCACACTCTTGCCCAGCTTCCATAGGTGTCCCCTAGTTCTCCCACCACCAGTCCTGATCTCAAAAATATCCTCTGAATTAATCCTATAGAATCCCTTTAGCAATTTGAATGTCTCAATCATATCTCCCCTCCTCCGCCTATCAACTAGTTTCTGCAACCCACAAATCTTCAACCTGTTCTCATATGGTTCATTCCATAGACCTGTTATCATCTTAGTCACTCGCCTCTGGATCCTCTCCACCTCCTCCCCATCAAGAAGGAACCGAGGTGACCAAATCTGGGCACAGTAGTCGAGATGAGGTCTTATCAAGTCTCGGTACAGAGGTACAATAACTTGCTTGTCTCTGCTCGTCAAGGTATTTATCAACAACCAAGTGAGTTGATGAGCTGATTTAGCTACTTTTGCAGCCTAAACTTCATCTCCCTATCCACCAACACTCCCAAGTCCCTGGCCTCATCAATCTCTTGGAGTACAGTTCCACCAATGTGGTATACTGCTGCTATTCTTTTCACCCCAAAATGCATAACCTTACATTTTGTCACATTAAATTGACATCCATTCTCCTTAGCCCAGAACTCCAATCTATCTAAGTCATCCTGCAAGACTTTGACATCTTCTGCATTCACTATTGCCCTACCCAACTTTGCATCATCAGCGAACAAATGAATTGTTCCACTTAGATCCTTCCCTATATCGTTAATGAACAGATTAAACAGCAGTGGTCCAAGAACAGAACCCTGCGGCACACCACTAGTCACAGGCCGTCTTTTGGACTCTACTCCTGAATAAACTACTCTTTGATGTTTCTCCATCAACCAACCACCTATCCACCTCACCAACCCTATATCCATTCCCATATGTTGTAGTTTACGGATTAGTATTCCATGTGGTATCCTGTCAAACGCCTTTGCCAGGTCCAGCAGTATCACTGTAAACCCATTTCCCTTATCCAGTTCAGCCGTCGCCTTGTTATAAAACTTGAGCAAGTTACTGAAGCATGATCTACCCTTCACAAAGCCATGCTGTCCCCTGTACAGTATCTCGTTTTCATCAATTCATTCCTGTATTTTTTCCTTGACTACTTTCTCTAAGACCTTGACAACGACTCCTGATATGCTGATCGGTCGGTAATTTGCAACCGTAGTCTTGGATCCTTCTTTATGCAGTGAAACTATTTTCCCCTCTTTCCACACCTTCGGGATTAAGCCAGAACTGAGACTCAGATTAAACAACATGGTCAAGGGCACTGATAATTCTTTAGCCGCTTCACGCAAGACCTGTGCCGGTATACCATCCAATCCCACAGATGTGTTCACATTAAGGTTCTGTAATAGACTAGTCACCTCCACTTCATTCATCACTATTCCCGTATAAACTAATGGTTCCTTCATTTTTTCAATGTCACCACCTGGATGATATGCTTTTGCAAAGTGCGTGCTCAGTAACTCCACTATATCGACTGACTCAGTGACCTCCTTACCATCGTCATTCCTTAAAATCATTTTACCGTGTACAGTTTTTTCCTTGCTTGCAGCATATTGAAAGAACTGTTTTGGATTCTCTTTTGCTTGCAAAGCTAGTTTCCTTTCATAATCCGCTTTTGCTTTTTTTACCACACTCGTTTGATGCTTTGGATATGAGAAATAAATGAGCAAGAAAGTTAGTGGTGGTTGTGGGAACAAATAATTTGGTTGGACATAAGGAGAATGTAAGGATGGATATCAGGAGGTTACTCAAGAGAGTGAAAGATGACAGTGCAGTAGGAAAGGTTGTCAGTGTATTCCCAAGGAATGACAATGATGAGCTGAGACAGACAGCAGTAATCATGACTGGATACTGGTAGAGCTGTGCGAGAAGAAAGGAATACAGTTTGTAGATGTGTGGCCTGTATTTGAAAGAAGAATCAACCTGTACAAAAATTCATTATATTTGAATGGCTTTGCTGTTCATGAACTGGAGAGACTGTTGCTAGAAGGAAGTGCAATGAGTGATGCAAGCAGGAGATCACAGGAAGTAAGATGTGAAGTGGAAGATAAAGAGAATGGAATGGATGAGACTGAGTTGCCCATTATTCTATGCGATTCCTCCATTGGCGGTCCATCCATAAGCACTGCGACTCTGCAGCATCCCCAAGGAAAAAATGAAAAAATTAAATTTTGTTTGTGTTTATAAATAATAACAATGCTTATAACATTATATAAATGCAATACAACATGTTAAAGGTTACGGCTTATGTTTTGACATTGATTGAATAGTTAATAATTGGAATTGTTCGATTAACGCTTTAGATTATGAAACAAATGCACTGCGATCTAACGCCAATATTCATTTGCTCTTGTCACTGCACATAACATCATTCCCACACTGCTCAAATGGCAGTGTATCTTTAGTGCTTACGCGTGTTATTTCTGTGAGATATGAAACGTTTCTTATTGGTGAGTGTTTGTGGTGAACTATTTTTTGTAAATCTTATTTTATTTTGTTAAAATAACATATAATTATTTATTTATTATAGATACAAGGCTGAATTATGACGAGTGTCACTGTTGAAAATATGAAAAGAATTATATTTTTTCAATTATCATTACAGAAAACAAATGCACTGCGATATAATGCCGATATATATCGCAGTGCATTTTTATCGTTTGCGTTTGTCATTGCTATTGATATGAAAATTTTATTATTGGTGTTTGTTTGTGGTGAGGATGAAATATTTTTAATAAAGCAATTTTTAATATGTAAATTTATTTATTAATAAATTCATTACTGATTAGGAAAAAAAAAAAGTTTTTTTCTTTTTTGTTGTTGTTTTTTTGTATATGCAGCACTCCCACTTGAAATTTTCACCAGCCGCCACTGGATTCCTCTCTATCTATTTGATTGGTGCCTCTCACCATCTTATACATCTCAGTCATATCAACAAACTATGAGAACAGATTGAAAGAATGTGGTCTTCAGACCACATTCTTTCAATCTGTTCTCATACTGAATATTACAAAGTCCTGAGACAGTCTTAGTTATTCACCTCTGCATCCCTCCAGTGTTTCCTGTCACTGATATAGCCAGGTAACCAGTTCTGTGCACAAAAAATCAAAATGAGGCCTAATTAGCACATATATAGAGTGGAACCATTACCTCCTTATCAGTACATGTCAATGTTGCTTCACAATATAACAGTGAATTTTTAAGTAATTGTTACAGCTGTCATGATTTGTTCTCTGAACTTCAGTTCAGAAGACATGATTCACATCTGCTGAAGATATAGTGGAAATGTTCATTGAGTATTTCATTTTTGTATTTCATAAGGTCCTAAGAGTAGTGTTCAATAGCAATAGGAAGGAGAACAGAAGACTGACAGTTCAAGAAGGGGAAGTGTTTAGTATATTAAGTAACATTGACATTAATAATGTTATTGGACTGGATGGGATATTGCCACGTATATTACGGGAATGTGTAAAACAGCTGGCAGTGCCCTTCACTTGGTTGTTCAACAGATGTCTGGCAATAGGAACAGTCCCAAGCGGAACAAAAGGAAAAATAGTACCACTGCATAAAGGAAAATCCACAGTGAATGAATGGCAGAGATGCTTATACTGTGATTTACTTGGATTTCGCTAAAGCATTCAGTCGAGTACCATATGATAAGATTCCATTGAAATTGAGCAGGATGGGGACTGATAGTCATATGGTAGCTTTGTTACAAAGATTGGTTGACTAATGGGAGCCTATGTAGGGGCATTGTCTCCAGAAAAAAAGGAAGGAGACAAGTGAGTTGCTACAAGGTTCTGTTCTGGGGCCACTGCTGGTTAACTTGTATATTAATGCTATAGCTCATAGTGTGAAAGGAGATATTCAGTTATTTGCTGACGATGCTAAATTAGGAAGAACAACGTCAGAAAAATTCTGATTAGTTTGTTGTTACAAGAGGATTTCAATAGGTTGGTACTTTTGACTGAAGAATGGGGATGCCATTTCAATGTTGCTATTCAGTTTATTCAAAAAAAAAAAAAGTGTAAAGTTTATTCAGTTTGGCAAGAGAAGAATGAATGAGGTTTATCATACTAAAGTAAGTTTGCTTCAGGAGGTGGAGGAGGAGGCAAGGGATCTAGGAATCTTGGCAGATAGAGAACTGAAGTTCAGGGGAACGCATTGTGATAGTTGTGAGGGTTATTCAAAAAATTGCTGCTATAATGTGAAGAACATTGACATGTACAGATAGGGAGGTGATAGTTCCACTGTATAAGGTACTAATTAAGCCTCCTTTGGATTTCTGTGCACAGATCTGGTCACATTGCTGTGTTTGTTATAAGGAAATATTAGAGAGAGAGAGAGAGAGAGTGCAGAGGTGAATAGAATACCTGTCTCAGGACTCTGGGATATTGAGTATGATGACATATTGAGGAGAATGTGGTCTTCCGAGCTTAGCAGATAGGAGGAAGGGGTGATATGATCGAGACATATAAGTTGGTGAGAGGAGTCTATCAAAGAGATACAGAGGAATCAATGCATAGAATAATGGATGATGTGAGAATGATAGGTTATCCCTGAAAAGTGTATAAAGGTCATGGGAGTAAAGAGGTGAAAGGATATTTTTTGTTTGCCGATTAGTAAATGAGTGGTATGCATTGCCAGAGCAGACAGTGAGTGCTCTAACATTGAATGTGTACAAGGCAAGGTTTGATAGTTATTATTATTATTATTATTATTATTATTATTCAGGTCTCCATGGAGTCAAAAGACTCATTGTGAGAGGTCCTTCCTAAGAAACACAAATTCTATCATACCACTCCTTGAACTCATTGACCGTTCTCACTCTCACCACTCCATCAGGCAATGCACTCCATGGTTCAACCACCCTCCATGCAAAGAAACCACTCCTTACCCTCTTGCTTACAGTTTCCTTTCATAACTTCCAGGGATGGCATCTTGTCATCACTCCTTCCTGCTGTTCAACCAAGCGAAAGAACTCCCAAGTGTCAACCCTGTAACCACCTCTCAACAGTTTAAAAGTCTCAATCATATCACCTCTCCTTCTTCTATCCACCAAACTCTGCAGTCCACATTCCCTCAGCCGATCCTCATAACTATCATTGTACAGTCCTGAAACCATCTTTGTTATCTGCCTTTGTACCCTTTCCACAGTTAATTTATCCCATTCAAATCCTGGGGACCAAATCTGAGAACAATAGTCCAAGTGTGGTCTGATCAGGGTCTTATACAATGAAATGATAACTGTTTTATCTCTACAGGTCAGTGTCCTTCTCATTATTATTATTATTATTATTGACACCTCCAGGAAGTCGAAAGACTCATCGAGGGAGAGTGTGCCAACAGCATCGAACAATTAGTCCCTTTCCAACTACTAACCGCGCTCAAACTTACTTAACTGATCTAATAGTAGCAAAGGCTCTACCAATCGACCAACCTTTGCCAGCAGCAACTTTTTGCTGCCGGCAAAATTTTTTGCAATTTATTGCAGCAATCCTCTGTGTTACCTTCACTACCTTTGCAATATGTCCCCTAAATTTCAGGTTTCTATCAATCATCAACCCCAGATCTCTTGTCTCCCCTACTTTCTCCAGTATAACTCCTCCCTTAGAGTATGCAGTGTCCCATTGATGTTTCCAAAACCTAAAGACCTTACATTTTGCTGTATTAAACTGAAATCCCCATTCATTTGCCCATCTATCTAGCTTATTCAAATCCTCTTGCAGGGCTGCCGCATCTGCACTATTACTAATAATCCTTCCCAGCTTCGCACCATCTGCAAACAACTGAATATCCCCTTGCAATCCACTGACAATGTCATTGATATAAAGGTTAAACAATATAGGTCCCAGTACTGAATATTGTGGGACCCTCCCTCCCTTATAACTCTCTGCTTCCTTGAACCTGTCCCACCATACACAACTCTCTGATACCTATCGAACAGCCAATCCTGAATCCATTTGACCAATCTGACATCCAGACCCATGTGCTGCAACTTAAATATCAGCTTATCATGTGGCACCCTGTCAAATGCTTTTGCTAAGTCTAA
The DNA here is from genome assembly GCF_054136105.1 of Typopeltis vanoorti. Classification (NCBI taxonomy): domain Eukaryota; kingdom Metazoa; phylum Arthropoda; class Arachnida; order Uropygi; family Thelyphonidae; genus Typopeltis; species Typopeltis vanoorti. The sequence continues at coordinate 35,175,774 of NC_143573.1, forward strand.
GAAAATGACAGTATATTCCTTTTCCTCATCTAATGCTTTTGTAACTTTATCATAAAAGGCTAGCATATTACTAAAACAAGAGTGCCCCTTCACAAATCCATGTTGACTCTCGCTGATAACATTACCCTCATCTGCCCAATGCTGTATACTGTCCTTCACTACTTTCTCCAAGATCTTACTAACTACTGATGACACACAAACTGGTCTATAATTAGACACTTTCAGTCTGGTACCACCCTTTTATGTATACGCCCCTGGTATACAACTTAGCAGCAATGGTAAGTTGTATACCATCCAGTCCCACAGCTTTACTGACATCCAGAGTACTCAGTATTTGAAACACACTCTCCTCCTGTGCCTCTAAACCTTGAACCTGCCCTATCCCTCTAGCATTAAAACTGACTCCTCCAGGATGAAATACTCCAATAAAGTGTTCATTGAACAATTCTACTATGTCCTCTGCATCAGTCACTCTATTCCCATTTTTATCCCACAATATCATTCTTATACAGTCATTTCTCTTCCTAGCCACATATCTAAAAAATTCCCTAGGATTTTCTTTGGATCTTAGGGCTAATCTCCTCTCATATTCCAGTTTTGTCTTCCTTACCATACTAGTCATTCTTCTGGCCTGTGTCTTATACTCTTCATGCATCTTCTCTTCTCCTGTCCCCTTATATCTCTTCCACAGCCTCTTTTTTGCATGCAATTCCTGTTTAATATTGTTTGTCATCCATTTTACTCCAAATTGTGTCCTCTTGTTCACTCGTGGTATACAACTTACCATTGCTGCTAACAAATATTCTTTCATAATTTCCCACACACTAATGATAGCCCGGCCTTCCAATTCCTCCCTCCATGAAACTTCCCCAAGTTGACGTCTTAGACTATTATAATCACCTGCCTTATAATTCCACATACGTTCCCGTTTCTTTGATATTCCTGCATGTCTATTCATTTTCCAAGTCAAAACTATATGGTCACTCTCTCCAACTGGTGGGAGAGATGTCATCTCATTTATTATCAACTCTTCTGATGCTATAACCAAATCCAAAACTCTTGAACCTCTTGTTCCCTCTATTACATGTTGCCTAAGACATTTGTCCCTCAAGAATTCTAGAAATTCCATTCCCTTATTGCTACATGCATCTTCCTCTCCCCAGTTTATACTATTGTAGTTAAAATCTCCCATAACAATCATTCTTCTTGCACTTGCCAAACTCAACTTTCTAAACATTTCCTGGTCCCCACCCTCTGTACTCCTGGGTCTGTAGCAACACCCCACTAAAAGTTATTGTGGTCTGTGAGTGTTCGACCTTCCACAATGAGTCTTCGGACTCCATGGAGCCTTTGTAAGTAATACTAACCTAATACTTTTTTCTTTGTCTCTTATAGGCTGAAAATCAACTAAAAGAATTATCTGCAAAGAAGTTCCCACTGTTTCTGGCTGGTAGTGAAAATGATCCAGTAATGAAAAAAGAATCACTGTATGAGATGGCAAGTTTGTTAGGAGCCAGTGAAGAAAATATATGGTGTTATGGTAAACATGGTGAGATAATAAGAGGAGGTGAGACTAGGAGTAGTTTCATTAATATTTTAATATTAACAAAAACATTCCTATCTAATTAAATAAATATAAGATTTTAGTAGTTTTGTGATCTATCAGTGATTAGAGCTAAACTTATAGAAAAAGTAACGAGAAGTAGTGTAGCATATGCTTAAAAAAAATAAATAAATAATATATATATATATATATATATTATTATTATTATTATTATTATTATTACAACGTGATGCTTCCAAGGAGTCCAAGGACTTATTGCTGGTGGGCACCCTACTCTACTCTGCTACACACATCTCACTGTCTCTCTTACTACTTACTTCTCCAACTACACACAGCAATATACTACTGCCATCAACATCATCTACTGTCCACCACCACTCACAACAACAGAATTTTTTGTATGTGAATTGCACATGTTCTCATTTACCTATACGTGAGATGAAAAACTGGAGTAAACCCGAGTTTCTAAGAGAAAAACCCTGCTACCTACATATAAGATTGGCTAACTCATCTTCAATTGAAAAAGACATAAAGATTCCTCTCGTCACAATGAAAATCAAACTTAGATCTTTTTTAATCAAAGGGTAGAAAGTTCTGTTGTTCTTCCAATTGCACTATGGAGGCTATATATATAACAACCTCAAACTGTTGAAGTAGATGTTTCATCTATTCTACTGATACAACAATAATGTCTTTTATTTGTAGTATAACAAGTTCGCTGAATGGAATACTTATCCATTTTGTCCAAAAAAAAAAATCATATTCTGCTTTTAATTATTTAACCAAGTATAATCAAACATGTTTGTGGAAAGTTTTTTGCTTGGTTACAAAGTAAATTACACTTCAAGAAAGTATATTCTATTTATATTTAATCCTTTACCCAAGCATAAGCAAATTTTGTTTGTTTACATCGGGTAAAGGAGTAAATAGGAAAAGAATTTCTTAGAAAGTATAATTTTTTTTGTGCATGAGTTATTCTTCATGAGAGTTACCTCAGTATTCCATAACTTATATAGTACATTTCCTTTCAGACATGTATATTAATATACAGTACATTATGGGAATATCACTACCCAGATTGTTTGACTTTTATTGAGGTCTCTTCAGAGGAAGCTAGACCTAGGAATCAATGCAGGAATCAGATTTTCCATTTGCAAGAAGTAAAATGGTGTATCATATTATTAAACTACTCTGGATTAGTCATTGGTTTAGAAAGCTTTTCCATTTCTTTTCTATTATAATTTACTTTGTAATCAAGTGGAAAAACTTTCTAAAACTTATCTCTAATCCAGAGTAATTTAATAATATGATACACAAATTGAAATATAACTTTTGCATTGATTTAATCATGGTATATTCCTGGATCTAGTTTCCACTGATGAGATCTCAATAAAGGTCAAAACCATCTGGATAGTTATCTTCCCCATAATGTATAGCAGGGTTTCCCAAAATGTGTTCTGGGAAGGTGAATAAGTGTTCCACGAGAAGTTCTCCTGGAATTTGTCATTTTAGTTTTCTAAGCATGTTTCATGAATAAATATTTTATAGTGGAAATATTCTGAGGAGAATAATATTCGTGAATACGTCGAAAAGCGCAGACCCAGAACGCCTAATAACATCTGTGTAGCAATTGTTAGTGACCATGCCGTGTATTTTTAAACATGGAGGTATTCATGAATTATCGTTAATTTTCACACATCGAAACCTTTCAACATTTGGGAAAGGGAATACCACTGTTTATGACTGGTCAAAAATTGTCTGCAAGTGGATTACAACAATGGGTAGCGTATCCTCTGTTCTCAAAACTGAAGGAAATGACATCTGTATAGCAAATGTCAGTGACCAATCAACAAGGAAGTATAAAGAAAATTTTTCCACTAAAATTGACGATCAAGGTAGTCTGTATCCGGTTCTCACATCTAGTGATACTAAATACTTTCTTCGCAAGTTCGTATTGTAGGGTGAAAGTTTCGAAACAGTAGTGCCATGATTTTTTAAAAGTAATAGGCCTGCAGATTTAAATTTTAATATGAATAAGAGACAAGGGACTTTGTTTAATTTTGGTATTAAAAAATCTCTTATTGAAGGTGTTTGTGATGCAACAGATAGTGAGTCATCCGCTGCCAGCCTACAAAGCGATCTCCAGGATCTACAAAAGGAGGGGTAAACTAGCAGCACACAGGAGAAAAAGTCTGTATTCACTCATAAGTACTTATAATAATAAAATTTTAGTGATCACAATGGGATATGTCAATGAAAATCAGCACAAATTAATTTAATGATGTTTATGTTTAATTGATGTTTAATTAATTAATAATTAATGATCAATTATTAATTAATAATAAAAGTCAGCTAAATTAGCAATTAATTATTAATTAATACATTAAAAAATAACTAAGGTGTTCCGTGAAAATTTCACGATTTGTGAAGTGTTCCGTCGTAGAAAAAGTTTGGGAAACGCTGATGTATAGGATAGTGATGTTTCCCATAATGCATACAATATACATGTGTGAAAGGAAGTGTGCTGGGCATTATGGGAGATGTGAAGTCAATTGCCTCTATATACAAGCCTAGTTGTAAAGATATTTCATATTATTTTAATTCTTCACACAAGCTTTGCTTGTGTGAAGAATTAAAACTGGAGTCTTATAATTTACTTTGTAACTGAGCAGATAAACTTTCCACAACTTTCTCCAAAAAATTGGAGGTTTATTAATTTAACTTTGTCATTAATATAAGAATTTTTCAAATAACATATGTCTTAATAATAGTTTGCAAAATAATGTTTTCCAAACACTGCCTACATAAAAAAAAAAAAAACTATCTAAAAGGAATGCTACAAAAACAAATTAAATACGTTAATTCTTTGCATTTTCTATAAACTTTATAGAGCAAGCTGAAATATTTAGTGAAACTGGGAAATACCTTATCATCTTCAAACTAATCTACTTCAAAAAATTTCATATTTTTATTTTTTTTTTCATGTAGCTTACACTACAGCACCTTTTTATGACAAAAGTAATTTAGCTAATAGCTAGCAGTTGTTGTCCAGTGTAGGAATATTTATTGAAGAAGTGTCTAGTTGTGCTGTATTATAATTTTGAAGTCAAGTCAGAAATAAATATAAAACATCATGTGAAAAGAAAATGTGATATTCTGTACTTAACGAAACTGTGACAAAATCGTGTTCTCGGTTCAAAAATTCATTATATTAGCCACACCATCTGGATGCAAAAAGGTAAGTTGAAGGAAATTCACAAACAGTTAAGAAGTGTTTGCATGAAGCAATGGCTGACAGTATACCTAGAGTCAGAATAATAAATCAAGTAGGGGTTAAATGGATGAATAACACCATTAAGCTTGAGCTGTAAAAAAAGAAACAACTATGGAGGAAATTTAAGGAGAAAGGTGACCGGCAGGCACATGAACGGTATAAAGCACAGGCCAGAAGGGTAACGAGTGTGGTAAGAAAAGCAAAAAAGGATTACGAAAGAACATTGGCCATGCAGGTTAAAGAGAATCCTAAAGAGTTTTTTCGATATGTTGCAAGTAAAAGAAAAAATGTATATGGCAGAATGATTTTAAAGAATGCCGATGGTAGGGAAGTCACTGAATCAGTTGATATAGTTGAGTTACTGAGTGAGCACTTTGCAAGAATATATCATCCAGGTGGTGACATTGCAGAAATGAATGAACCAATAGATTATACGGGAATTGTGGTGAATGAAGTGGAGGTGAGTAGTCTATTGCATAACCTCAATGTCAACACATCTGTGGGATCAGATGGCATATCAGCTCGTGTCATACATGAAGCGGCTAAAGAATTGTCAGTACCCTTGACCATTTTGTTTAATTTGAGTCTCGGGTCTGGGTTAGTCCCGAGGGAGTGGAAAGAGGGGAAAGTAGTTCCACTGCATAAAGGAGGTTCCAAGACTGATGTTGTAAATTACTGACCAATTAGCATATCAGGAATCCTTGTCAAGGTCTTGGAGAAATTAGTCAAGAAAAGAATACAGTATTGGATAGATAAAAATGGGATATTGTATGGGGGACAACATGGTTTTGTGAAGGGTAGATCATGCCTCAGTAACTTGCTCACGTTTTATAACACAGTGACGGCTGAACTGGATAAGGGTAATGGGTTTGCAGTGAGTCTACTGGGCCTAGCCAAGGCCTTTGACAGGATACCACATGGAACTTTAATCAGTAAACTGGAGCAGATGGGGATGGATATATGGTTGGTGAGAAGGATAGGCGGGTGGTTGATGGAGAGATACCAGAGAGTGGTTTATTCAGGAGTTGAGTCCAAAAGATGACCTGTGGCTAGTGGTATGCCACAGGGTTCTGTTCTTGGACCACTACTATTTAATTTGTTCATTAACGATATAGGAAAGGATCTGAGAGGAACTGTTCATTTGTTTGCTGATGATGAAAGTTGGGTAGTGCAATAGTAAATACACATGATGTCAAAATTTTGCAGGATGATTGTATAGTTTGGAGGACTTGGCTAAGGAGAATGGATGTCCATTTAATGTGGCAAAATGTAAAGTTATGCATTTTGGGGTGAAAAGATTAACAGCAGTATACCACATTGGTAGAACCGTACTCCAGGAGATTGATGAGGTCAGGGATTTGGGAGTGTTGGTGGATAGGTAATTCAAGTTTAGGGGGCACATTGCAAAAGTGGCTAAATCAGCTCATCAAATCACTTGGCTTCTGAAAAATACTTTAACAAGCAGAGACAAACAAGTTATTGTTCCTCTGTATCGAGCTTTGATGAGACCCCATTTAGACTACTGTGCCCAGATTTGGTCACCTAGGTTTCTTCTTGATGGGGAGGAGGTTGAGAGGATCCAGAGATGAGTGACCAAGATGATAGCAGGTCTTTGGAATGAACCTTATGAGAACAGGTTGAAGATTTGTGGGTTGCAAAAATTGGTTGATAGGCGGAAAAGGGGTGATATGATTGACACATTCAAATTACTAAAGGGTTTCTATAAGATTAATCCAGAAGATATTTTTGAGAATAGGACTGGTGGTGGGAGGACTAGGGGCCATACATGGAAGCTGGGCAAGAATGTGGTTAGCAGGGGTGTTAGAGCTAGGTTTTTTACTTGGAGAGTGGTGAATGAGTGGAATAAGTTGCCAGTTGTGCGTGCTACGACCGTCAATGAGTTCAAGGCAAAGTATGATAGATACTGTGTGAATGTCGAATAGTTGTTCTTGACATGATGTTAGGGCCTTCCTCTGAGTCTGTTGACTCCTTGGAGTTGCCTGGAATAATAATAATAATAATAATACATTATTGTCTTGGTTGGTACAAATGATTTGAGAAGCAAGGGGTATTCTATGTGAGAAAATGTAAAGGAGTTGTTAGAAGAGACAAAACTGAAGAGCAAGAAGATGAAGATTGTAAGTCTCCTAACCATGCTATGATAGAGGCAAATGAGGAGAATGCATTGATAGCCAGTGAGTCTATATGTAGATCGTGCAGAAGGAATGATCTAGGATTTCGGAGTTGTGGTCTGTGTTTGATGGAAAGAAAGATTTGTACAATGCTGATGGACTGCATCTAAATGATTTTGGTGTTAGATGTCTGGAGAGAAAGTCCTTAAAAATTGAATTTTTAAGGACTTTCCAGTTGTTGGTAAGTTAGCCAGTCTCCTCCAGAAGGTGACAAGGTGTTTACTGCCAGAATTCTGGTTTCATTTCTCAAAGCAAGCAAACTGACTATCTCTCAAACATGACAAAATATCAGTATCTTTGTCAGCATCTAAAAATACTTGGCAACATTTTCTGCTCAAGATTTCTATTTATCATTCTAGTAGCTATTCAATTTATAAATCCTAAATCTTCCAACCATAGAATGTGTTTCTCATGTTTAGGTGGTGAGACAAAAATTTAAAAAATTGTTAATATGCTGTCCACAGAGAAACATTTGAACTAATCTATGATTTCTCTCATACTGACTGGTGTTAAATATGAAACTCTTAGATCTTGATCTTCAAGTTTCTTATTCAGCTCTAAAAATAATGAGGGATTTATTATTCCCCTTAACTTAATTTACGTTGCCAAAAAAAAAAAAAATAGCCTCTTGGCTCTTGATTGTAATAAATGTATTCATTTTGAAGTGAAACTGTGTGTAGTAAATAATGTCCCCCCTTCCCTTTCCAATACTAAATAAACAAAACATAGTAAATGTTAGTTGTGCATGTGAAGTGATCAAGGATTGTTTGAGAGAAGCAGTATCAGACTGCATACCCCAGGAGGATAAACCAAATGGGGTAAAGTGGATAAGTAGCTTTTAAATCAAAAGAAAAGAAAGAAAACATCGTGGAAGGAATATAAAGAAAAAGGTGATCAACATACTCATGAGCAGTACAGAGTGCAAGGAGGAAGGATGACTAGTATGATAAGAAAGGCCAAATCTGATTATGAGAGAAAATTAGCTAAGCAGGCCAAAGTAAATCCAAAAGAGGTTTTTCATTATGTAGCAAGAAAGAAGAAGAATGACTATGAATGGATGACTTTAATCAATGGTGATGGTGGTAGAAAGATGACTGAAGCAAAAGAAATAGTTGAGCTGCTGAGTGATCACTTTGCAAAGTTGTATCATCCAGGTGGAGATTTTACAGTTTCTGATGTTGGAATTTAGGGTAGATGAACAGGAGGTGCTCAGTATGCTGAAAAATATCAATGTGAATACAGCAGTGAGACTGGATGACATGTGTGTGTAAATGTGCAAGAGAACTAGCAGTGTCACTAAGGAAATTGTGGAACAAAATTGTGCCTCTGGAAAGGTTCCAAGTGAGTAAATAAAGGGTGAGATAGTTCCATTACATAAAGGTGACCCCAAGACAGAAGTAGCAAGTTCACCACACCAGTAAATATTTGAGAAGTGGTAGTTAAAGTATTGGAAAAGTTAATTAAAGATGTTAAATCCAGCAATGTGTGGATGGGAATGGAATACAATACTTTATGTTGTGCAGCATGGCTTTGTAAAAGGTAGGTCTTGCCTTAGTAATTTATTGATGTTTTTTGATACAGTGACAGCATTATTAAATAAGTGAAATGGCTACACCATTATACTGCTGGAATTTGCTAAGGCATTTGACAGAATACTACATGGAAAACTATTGCATTCTCATTTGCTCTAACTATTCAGTTGAAGAAAATGGGAATGGATATAAAGCTGGTAGTATGGATGTGGGGAGCTGACAGAAATAGTTGAAATAGAGTAATATACGGTGGAGTGGAATCTAGGAGAATCAGGGTGACTAGTGGAGTATCCAGAGTTCTATACTAGGACCACTACTCTTTAATTTTTATATCAATGATATAGGAAAAGATTTAATGGGAGACATTCATTTGTTTCCTGTGATCTAAAAACAGGAGACATTCATTTGTTTCCTGTGATCTAAAAACAATCGCTTTAGCTGTTCCGGATGCAGTAGCATAATCTTGACTTAGTAATGATATTCTATTCATAGGGGATTTTGGCAATTTTAATGCAGCTGGTTTGTCATTCCTCTTGTGCATTTGTCCTAGCTTTAGCTAGGCATGACAGGAGAGAAAGCAGACTCCCACTGCATGAGAAGAACAAAGTAAGATAGGAAAGGTTCACCCCTAGCCCTCTAAAAGCATTGGGGGGGGGGGGGATTAAGAATAAAAGAAAGAAGGATAGGGACCAGTCTTCAGATTCAGATATATAACAGATGTATATTATGTGAAATAAGGCATGATCCAGCATCAAGTAATACAGAAGTGGTTCACCACTTCTGTATTCACTAAAGTGAGCCCTTGAGGCCAAAATTTGCATACAGGGTACTCAACACATCATCTGATTGATGAGAAAGAAGAAGAAAAATTCATTCGTTTGCTGATGATGCAAAAATGGGGAGAGCAATAATTAATAAACATGTAGATATCCTGCAGGATGATTTAAATAAATTGGCATTGCAAGCAAAGGATAATGATTGTCAATTTAATGTTGCAAAAAACAACTAACCTTTTCAACCCAAAAGGGGTTGTTTCAACCCCTTTTGGTTGAAAAGGTTAGTTGTTTATAATTTTTTTTAAATTATATAACTATTCTTACTTCTCTGAACTCTAATAGTGTTTCTTCATACTTGTACAGCTGTGATGTTGTATATGTTCTGCATGTCATTCTTGTGTTCATAATTTAAATATTGTAGCTAATTCTCCTGCCTTCTCCCTGAATGTAGCTTATGGCATATTGAGTGAAATATATCATCATCATTATCATCATCGCGAACCATGGGCTCACTGCCTGTTGATGTCTGATGCCTGCTTCACTATTTTCTTCCACCTTTCTTTGTCCAGTGCACAGTGTCGCAGTTTTTGTACACCCATTCCACACCAGTCTTTTATATCGTCTATCCATTCTCTGTATAGTCTACCTCTTCTGTTTAAACCATCCAAAATACCAAACATAAATGTCTTTATCTTCCAGTCCTCACTCATTCTACAGATGTGTCCAAATAATTGCAGCTTCCATTTTATAATCTTCTGCACTAGATTCTGTTTTGGTTGTATCTTCTGATAGAGCTCTTCATTGGTGATTTTCTGTACCCATCCTATTAGAATCTTCCTGTAACAAGTTCTTTCAAATGCCAAAATTCTTTTTCTTGATTCCTTATTTATTACCCACGTTTCAGATCCATACAGTACACTGCTGAAGATGCATGTTTCCAGTACTCTTAGTTTTGTTTGCAGGCTGATTACTTTACTTTTCCAGATGTTATCCATGGCCTTCAGATTTGTTCTTCCCTTTGCAATCCTGATCTTTATTTCTTTTTTACAGTCCAAGTCATATGTCAGTTTACTTCCGAAATATGTGAATTGTTCTACATTTTCTATATCAGTTCCATTGACTTGTATCTTTTGTTTCATTTTCTTCTCACCAAATACCATTGTCTTTGTTTTTTCCACGTTCATAACAAGTCCAAATCTCTTCCCTTCCTCATTTAACAGTTTCAGTGTTTTTTGTAGTTCTCTTTCATCTTCTTCAATAATAACAATGTCATCTGCAAATCTCAGATTGTTAATTCTCATTCCGTTGGCATCTTCCTTCAGTTTGTCCATTGCTCTTTCTAAATGTGCGATGAAAATGCTTGGTGATATTGGGGTGATACCTCTGCTTGTTTTAAACCATTTCCCCAAATCATCACCTATTCTAACTGCTGCAATTGCATTCTGATAAACATCTTTTAATATAGCTATTAGTTTTTTATCAATTCCATAGGATTCCAGAACTGCTATTGTCACTTTCTGGTCAATACTGTCAAATGCTTTCTGAAAATCAACAAAGCAAGTATATATGTTTTTTGTTTTTTCTCCTAGCTTTCTCTGCTATTAACCTCATTGTATTGTCAAAATCTGTTGAATTGTAGTTCTATCCATCCTAAATCCTGCTTGCTCGTCTGCAAGGTATGCTTCCAATTGTGTTCTCAATCTTTCTGTCAATATGATCATCATCACTTTACCAAGGTGACTTATCAAGGCAATTGTTCTATAATTTTTACATTCTAGCTTATTTCCTTTCTTGTATAATGTTACTAATATTGATTTCTAATAGTGAAATATGTAGCAGTAATCAATTCTATTTAGTTTTCTCTTACATGTGTGAAGCTGCTATTTAAAATATTATACCCTGATAAATGTTCCTGATGTCCTAAATGGAATTCAAAAACAGGTCTTTCCAACCAAAGGGCATCATTAATATTTACAGTGCTGTTGAGGTTGTTATCTGATTAAAAGTAATAGTGACTGTAGTATTCTATTTAGATACATAATGTTTGATTTATTTTTGGTTCCAGGAGAGGGAAATGAGGCTGGAAACTCTACTCGTCAGTTTAACATTACATTCAACATATTCAGTACATAAAACCATTGAATGTTTGATGAAAATTGGACTGCACACCAATTCCTTATGGATTTGGTGTGTGTGTGTGTGTGTGTGCGGAGACTGGAAAAAGTGTGGTTGAATGAAGTGAAAGCGGATGTGCAGAATCAGGGACTCTAGAGTTATAAAGGGGGGGGTGGATATGCAGACTTCAGGGAGGCAGTTGAGTGTAAGAATGTGTATAATATGCCTGAGCTAGTACAAAGGACAACAAATCAGAATGGGATAGTTAGTATAAGGCATCAAGATAGGGGTGGGTCTAACAGGCTTCTACATTTCATGTGTACTAATGCCAGGAGTATTAGGAACAAAAAGGAAGAATTTTTGGCCTTGGTTGGCTCTTCCTGGCCACAGGTTATTGGCATTAGTTAAACATGGCTGACAGAAGATGATATAGCTAGTGGGATAGAATGTGAGGGGTATAGTGTGTTCAGGAGGGACAGAGAGAATAAAATGGGGGGGGAGGAATGTTATTGATGATAGCTGATGAACTACAGCCAAGGAGAATATAAGTTGAACTGCAGGATAGAGAAAAGAGCACATTTGAGGCTATTTGATGTGAGATTGAGACTAGCAGAACAAAATATTCAGTTGGGTGCTGCTATAGACCAGGTGATGGAATTAATGGTGGAGATAGTATGCATAAGCAAATAGACGCAATAAGTGGAAGGAGGGTAATTATTATGGGGGATTTCAACTATGGTAACATTGATTGGAAGGAGGAGAGGACACATGGGAGGAAGGAATTGGATTTTATGCAGTTATTAAGAGATAACTATCTGCGACAGCATGTAATGGAAAACACTAGGGGTTCGAGAGTGCTTGACCTAGTAATTGCATCTGAAAATTTGACTGTAATGAATATGATCATGTTGCCACCAATTGGTGAGTGTGATCATAGGGTCTTGACCTGGGAGGTGGCTAGATGTGTGGAATTTTCAATTAAGACAGGGTACATGTGGAATTACCGGGCTGGTAAGTATGACAAGCTGAGGAGATTGCTTGGTTCAGTGCCATGGCATGTAAAACTGCAAGGGCTGGATGTTGATAGTGCGTGATAAGTGGTTATGGAGCATTTGCAGGAGGTAAAGGCTGACTGTATACCTAGAGTCCGAATAGTAAATCAAGTAGGGGTTAAATGGATGAATAACACAATTAAGCTTGAGCTGCAAAAAAAGAAACACCTGTGGAGGGAATTTAAGGAGAAAGGTGACCTGCAGGCACATGAACAGTATAAAGCGCAAGCCAGAAGGGTAACAAGTGTGGTGAGAAAAGCAAAAACGAATTATGAAACTGAATTAGCCATGCAAGCTAAAGAGAATCCCAAACAGTTTTTTCGATATGTTGCATGTAAAAGAAAAAACGTATATGGCAGAATGATTTTAAGGAATGCCAATGGGGAGGTAACCGAATCAGTTGATATAGTGGAATTACTGAACGAGCACTTTGCAAGAGTATATCATCCAGGTGGTGATATTGCAGGAATGAAGGAACCAACAGCTTATACGGGAATTGTGGTGAATGAAATGGAGGTGAATAGTCTATTACAAGATCTTAATGTGAATACATTTGTGGGATTGGATGGTATACCAGCTCGTGTCATACGTGAAGCGGCTAAAGAATTGTCAGTGCCCCTGACCATTTTGTTTAATTTGAGTCTCGTGTCTGGGTTAGTCCCGAGGTGGTGAAAAGAGGGGAAAATAGTTCCACCGCATAAAGGAGGTTCCAAGACTGCTGTTGCAAATTACCCACTGATCAGCATATCAGTAATCGTTGTCAAGGTCTTGGAGAAAGTAGTGAAGTGGAAAATACAGGAATGGATAGATGAAAATGGGATACTGTATAGGGGACAGCATGGTTTTGCGAAGGATAGATCATGGTTCAGTAACTTGCTCATGTTTCATAACACAGTGACAGCTAAACTGGATTAGGGTAATGGGTTTACAGTGCCAGACCTTGCTAAGGCCTTTGACAAGATACCACATGGAATTCTAATCAGTAAACTGCAGCTTATGAGATGGATATAGGGTCAGTGAAATGGATAGGAGGGTGGTTGATGGAGAGATATCAGAGAGTTGTTTATTCAGGAGTAGAGTCCAAAAGACGGCCTGTGGCTAGTGTATGCCACAAGGTTCTGTTCTTGGACCACTACTATTTAATTTGTTCATTAACAATATAGGAAAGGATCTGAGAAGAACTGTTCATTTTTTGCTGATGATGCAAAGTTGGGTAGTGCAATAGTAAATACACATGATGTCAAAATTTAGCAGGATGATTTGGATAGTTTGGAGGACTGGGCTAAGGAGAATGGATGTCAATTTAATGTGGCAAAATGTAAAGTTATGCATTTTGGGGTGAAAAGATTAGCAGCAGTATACCACATTAGTGGAACTGTACTCCATGAGATTGATGAGGCCAGGGATTTGGGAGTGTTGGTGGATAGCAAGTTGAAGTTTAGGGTGCACACTGCAAAAGTGGCTCAATCAGCTCATCAAATCACTTGGTTACTGAAGAATACTTTGACGAGCAGAGACAAGCAAGTTATTGTTCCTCTGTATCGAGCCTTGATAAGACCCCATCTAGATTACTGTGCCCAGATTTGGTCACCTAGGTTTCTTCTTGATGGGTAGTAGGTTGAGAGGATCCAGAGGCGAGTGACCAAGATGATAGCAGGTCTATAGAATGAACCTGATGAAAACAGATTGAAGATTTGTGGGTTGCAGAAATTGGTCGATAGGTGGAAAAGGGAAGATATGATTGAGACATTCAAATTGCTGAAGGGTTTCTATAAGGTTAATTCAGAGGATATTTTTGAGAACAGGACTGATGGTGGGAGGATTAGGGGCCATTCATGGAAACTGGGCAAGAGTGTGGTTAGCAAGAATGTTAGAGCTAGGGTTTTTACTTGGAGAGTGGTGAATGAATGGAATAAGCTGCCAGAGTCTGTTGTGGGTGTCATGGCTGTGAGTGAGTTCAAGGCAAAGTATGATAGATACTGTGTGAATGTTGAATAGTTGTTCTTGACATGATGTTAGGGCTTCCTTCGATGAGTCTAAGAACTCCTTGGAGTTTCCCATGATAATAATAATAATAAATGATAGTACAAAGACAGATGTAATTTTTTTTATTTCCAAAGAGTAAAGCCTACACTCTTTTCTCAAAGCAATTTATTAAATTAACACACACACACACACACGCACGCACGCACTCACAATGGGAGGGGTTGAAAAGGTCTGATAAACACTTGAATAAAAATTATATTAAAGCAACTGATATAACCACAAGAAAGAACGTATCTTAGAACCCCTTTAACCCCCATGTTTCATCAAATTGTAATAATTTGTTCATTTTCTTTTAGGATATATAAGAAGACGTCGGAGGTTTTGAAGACACAGAGGTGTGGGCAATAATCAAGTTTCTCATGCTGCAAGAAAAGTCTGCAACTTAGATTCACTGAACTTTGTATGAGACTTTAATAAGGGACTGTGTCACAGCTTATCCAGCAGTTGCCAGATAGGTGGTCAAGTTTAAAACTGGGCATCCTAAGACACCCTAGATCAGGAAGATCTTCCACAGCAATCACACCTGAAAACATCAATGCAGTGCATGCGATGATCCTTGATAATAGACAAATATCAGCCAAAAATATTGCAAAGACTTTGGAGATATCCAGGGAACAAGTCATTATGAGAAATCAGGTGCAAATATTTTGGCCCATATTGTGACTGGTAATGAAACATGGCTTCATTATTATTACCCAGACACCAAACAACAATTAGTGGAGTGGAGACACAAAGGTTCTCCATGGGAAAAAAAAAGTTCCAAACCCCAAAGTCAGCTGAGAAGGTTCATGCCATTGTCTTTTGAGAATGGAATGGTGTAATCCTTACCAAGTACCTCAAAAAAGGTGAAACTGTTACAGTAGCAGCTTATTCAACAGCTCTGAAGGAACTGAAAGAGGTACTGAAGGAAAAATGCAACAGTGAAACTGAGCAGAAGTGTGTTGCTTTTGCAGGACAATGCATTTGCTTGCATTGCTCATGAAACCCAGCAGACAATATACACCTTGGGCTTTCAATGTCTGCCTCATCCTCCTTATTTGCCAGACCTTGCCTCATCTGACTATTTCCTATTCCCAAATTTAAAGAAACACTTGAAAGGAACAAAATTTACCACAGATTGATGTCATATCTGCAGCTGAGGAGTGTTTTGTGCAACAAAGGAAAAACTTTTTTTCTCAGAGGATTGCAAATGATGCAGCATCATTGTAACAAGTGTATAACACTTTGTGGGGAATATGTAAAATAATGTGTAAGTTACATGGTTCTACCTCAATTACTTCATGGTGATTATCACAACTTTTCAACACACCCTTGTGTGTATGTAGAAGAAAACTTAAACTAAGTTATAAACTAATTGCTGACATTTTAAGACATTCTGGATCACACAGTATTGCTGAACACCACAGTGGGATAGCTGAGGATTAATAATCTGAGAGATTATAGCTTAGGTTAGTATTAAGGTAGACTTGATTGAGAACAATTTCTGTTAACCAACAATTTTTCTTTCACTCTCATCATAGCATTTAAATATGTTTTCTGATTTTCCCAGGATTACTGCGTGAGTGGTAGAATTTTCATCATCACAGTTAACAGAATTAAGAACATGACTGAATAGAGCAGTGGCCCTAGCTCTGCCATATGTGATGTTTTCCATATGTTCCTCTATACATGGTTCACTGGAATTTTCTGTCTGCCCAAAATATGGTATATTGCATTTATACTAAATACAGTAGACTCCTGGATATTTTAAGCTGTCATGTTTTGGTTTTACTGTAGGAAGCAAGGAACAGAGTTTAGTCAGAGAAGTAAAAGAATTGTAGATTTTATAATTTTTCAGAATTTTGGCTAACATTGGTGAAACAGAGCTTTCATATCATTATTATCTTCAAAACAATGAGTAGAGGGATTAAATATGAGTTTATTGTCTGTTTATGATAACTGTTCTTCTGAAAGGTTGTTTAGAAGAAACTTTAGTCTTTGGTGATCTCTTCTTCTTCACATATGAGGAAGCAAGCATATTTATCTAATGTAGAAATGGTGCCAAACTTTTTTGGGCAGGCAATAATGAGATTGCACATGAAGGTATCTGTTGCTGTATGTGGTTTTTTTGTGAATAAATATCTTCAATTTTTCTGACTCATATATCAGTTTGACATCCAGGATTAGAAGAGAACCATTAGCTTCCAAATCTGCAGTTGTAGAAAATTTTTTCACTTGGTTATAAATTTAATTAAACTCACCATGAAATTATATTATTGTTTACTCTTTTATCCTTTAAGTGTAAGCAAACAAAGTTTGCATCTGAAGATGACTAGTATACTTGTATATAGAGGCTAATGACTTCACATTAATTGCCTTATAAGTTAAAGATGCCAAGAAATTATATTCTCAGTTTCATCCTTTATTCCTTTCATCCTATCAAATGTAAGCAAACAAAGTATGCATGTGAAGTCACTTCATGACTGGGTTACTTGTATATAGAGGCTAATATAGGGACTAATAGAGGCTAATTTCTTTAACTAAGAAATTAGCCTCTTGAAAAAACTTTCAACATGAATTGCCTTCATATCGCATAATGCAAAACACACACACCTTTTCAGTAGGTTTAATGCTATACATTGTGGGAAAGACCGCTACCCAGACCAGTATTGACTTTTGTTGAGGTACTGTTAAGGTGCAGGGGTACCTCTCCAAAATCACTGAGTGATCCTAAAGGATCACTACTAAACTCATCACTTCTGACTTGAATCAACCCAGTACAGAAAATTCAGTGACAGGCAAAAACCCTCCACTGAGCAGAACTCTACTCCCCATGATGCAAAGATGAACGTTATTAGATGCCACGAGTGGGAGTCAGACCCAGGAGAGATACCAAGGTTGAAGTGATGCAGAAATCAATATGTCCCATATACAAGTAGTGAAAATGTAACACCTTATTATTACAAGGGATTTCTGAAAAGTAAGATAACACCATTTTTTTCCTCAAGGATGTTTAATAATAGGAATTTGACACACTAAGAAATAAGTGAACATGCACTACTTCTCCACGAAGTCTCCAAATTTATTGACGCACTTGATGCATCTTCATGCAATGATAGATAAGTTTATCAATCAGTACTGAAGAAGTTTGTGCCCACACCCAGTAACCAACTTCACACCACCTGATGAACTTCCTTGTCCACAGTGAAATGCCTTCTGGAAAGATGTTTCTTGAGGGTGCCAAACAATGGAAGTCTGAAGGCACTAGGTCTAACCTGTAGAGGGGGTGATGTTGCAGAGTTTCCCAATGATTAGAGAAGTTTTTTCACTTGGTTATACTATATTATGGGATACTAAGGCAAGTGATGTGAAGTCATTAGCTTCTATATACGAGTTGTCCCACTCCTGAAAATACTTCAGGTGCAAACTTTGTTTGCTTACACTTGGATAAAGGATTAAATCAAGTATATAATTTCTTGGTTTCTTTAATTTATAGTATAACCAAGTGAAAAACGTTCCGACAACTTTCTATAATCCAGAGTAATTTAATAATAAGGTGTGACAACTTTGGCAACTAGTATATGAAAATATGACTTTTGCATTACTTCAACCACTTCTGGTATCACCTCTGGGTCTTGCTCTCACTGGAGAGACCTCAATAAAGGTCAAAACTGGTTGGAAGCTTGGATGATGGATGGCAATGCTGTAGCCCATGAAGTTTTAACTGAGGCTCGGCTGCTGTTGTCACCCACATCCTGGGGGGGGGTAATGAATGGCAATGCTGTAGCCCATGAAGTCAACTGAGGCACAGCTGTTGCTGTTACCCCCCTTCCCCAGATGAAATATCAGCGGCTCTGCTCAGTGGTGGGGTGAGCCTTTGGGTTGCTCATTGTTGGGGGATCACATGAGTTTTTGGAGATTGACCTGTACTTAATCAATAAAGGTCGAAACTAGTCTGGGTAGTGAACCTTCCCATAATGCATAGTATTATACATACCTGTAAGAATATGTAAGTATTCCCTGATGCTTTGCATCATGGAATACTAAGGCAAGCGATGTGAAGTCATTAGCTTCTATACACGAATTGCCCCAGTCCTGAAAATACTTCATTTACAACCTTTGTTAGCTTACACTTGGTGACTATGATGACCCAATCCATATTGGAAGAGTGCGTGTATTGTATGTATGAATGCACATGAATGAATCAATGAATGAAAGTGGGATATCAAAAGCATCCATTCCGAAGGGCAGTATTCAAACCTGAAGCCTTTTGGCTAGAGAGTGGATATGGATATGCCAAATGCTTATATAACCAGGACACACATAATTTTAATATTATAACTGTCTGCCTGTGATTGCACATATCCATTATTCAGAGCTAATATTTTACTTTACACTTCAGGTTTCGAGTAAAAGCCAAATATGCTCATAGAAAACCTTTGGATCTGAAGAATAATAAGTAATGAACTTAGAAAATGAGTAACACATTCTAGTTAAGTTATCAAACAGAATAAGTAAGGTTTTTATTATTTGGACTGTGTAGCTAGCTAAGTAAATTTTTATGGAACATGTGGGAAATTAGCCACAACATCAAGTTAGTAGTATGTAATTCAAACCAGTTTTAAATTGTAGATTTGAGAGCTGTTATAGAAATAAAACAGCCAAAGACTGGAATATAATAATTTAGTTTATTATATTCTAGTGATACAGCAGATCTCATCCGCTTACAGAGCACAGCATTACTATTGCAAAGCAAATTACCTCAAAGGAACCTTCCTTACATGAAATACACATCCCTCAAAGAACTAAAATCAGACAAAAATATCGTTATAATCAAAGCAGATAAAAGGAATGCAACAGTAGTTTTGAACTCTGAAGATTATAACAATAAAATGAAAACTCTTCTTGAAGATGCTAATACCTATAGACCTTTAGACAGAGATTCCACATGGCATGTTCACAATAAAACCTATGATCTAATTAAAAAGATGCCTAATTGGACTGAAGAACTTAAAAAGAACTCTACAATCAAAACACCCATTAGTTCCAAGAATTTATGATGTACCAAAAATACATACGACAGGTATTACCTTAAGACCGATAGTGGATGGAAGAGACTCTCCAACCTCTAATTTAGCAAAACATCTCACCAACATGATTTTACCTCACACAGGAAAAACATCTTCTTTCATCAAGAACAGTGCACATTTTATTGAGAAGGTAAAAGATATTTACATTGGACCTTCAGACATCTTAGCAAGTTTGGATGTTATCAGCCTATTTACAAATGTTCGAAGAAACGAAACTGTGAATCTCCTCAAAGACCTTTTTCCTCCAGACATTGTACATCTTTATAAACATTGTATAAATAAGACTTTATACAACTTTTTTTCATGTATCAAGACAAATTTTGGGAACAAAAGGAAGAATTGGCAATGAGTTTTTCCCTCTCTCTGGCTTTAGCTAACATATTTATGGAAAATTTTGAAAATAATGCTTTAATCAATTATCATAAAAAACCAAAAATTTGGCTAAGCTATGTAGACGATATTTTCATCATATGGCCAGGAACAACAGATGAACTCATTGCTTTCAAAGATTACCTGAATAATTTACATAAGAATATAAAATTTACTTTAGAACAAGAAGAACTTAGAAAACTTCCCTTTCTTGACATCCTATTAGAAGTCAATGAAAAAGATAATAAACTTCTTTCTCAATATATAGAAAACCCACCAACACAGGAAGATTTCTTAATACAGCCTCACACCACCATCCTTCGCAAAAAATAGGTCTAATAAAAATCATGAGGGCAGAGCTTATAATATTTCCATCACAGAAAAACAGAGAAATGAAGAATTAGAATATTTAACACAGATCCTCAAAAAAAATGGTTATGAACCCAAAACTATCAAAAAAATTCTCCACACACCTCCTACAAGCATCTCACAGAAACAAGATTTCAAAAACGCTATCGCGCTTCCATATATCAAGAATGTTACAGACAAGATGGCTAAATTACTAAACAAACATAACATCAAAGTAGCCTTTCTGCTGCTGGAAAAAATTTCAAGATTTCTATCCTCCACATCATCCTTTAAAAAAACCAGGTGTTTATAAAATTTATTGTTCTTGCGGCATCTGCTACGCAGGAGAGACAGGAAGATCTGAGGAAATACGCAGGAACGAACACCATAAGGATGTGCAAAACTGAAGAGAACACAAATCAGGTCTAGCTTTCCATACCACTTCCACCGGCCACAATGTACTCTGGCAGAAAACAAACATGTCTTACATAGAAAAAAACTGTTACATAAGGAAATTTAAAGAAGCTGCAAACATGCTTAGAATTCCAACACAATGCAATAAAAACCAGGGCTTAATTCTACACCAAGTTTGGTCAGCTTTGATAAAAAAATATACTTCAGTCAGACCTCGGATATTATGAACGTGAACAACAGAATGTGGCATCATCCAGCATTATTTAAACTTAGCACTGCTTTGCATCTGCATTCTGATTTTTTAATTTTATGAACAGTCAGATGGCTACAACTGTATCGTATGAACTATTTTTGAATAATTTCTCTTTTTTGTGTTTTAAACATTAAGTTACCTTTTACCCCTGAAGATGTAAGTCAAATGACTTACGAAACTTGTCGGGTTTTATTTCTTAATTGTGTTTTTAGCTTAATAAAAAAATGTGGTCCAATTATAGGAATATGCCTTATGAACTTCTAAACCACAGAAACCTCCACTTACAAATTTAGTCTTTTATCCAAGTGTAAGCAAACAAAGTTTGCGCCTGAAAATATCTTCAGGACTGAGGTAAGGTGGTACACTCCCGGACTACTCGCAGCAAAGGTGGACCAAGCTCTCATCACTCCTTGTCTCAGTATCTCCCATAATGCAAAGCACATCTCCTTGCAGACACGTATACTGCTATGCATTAAGGGAAGGGCCACTATCCAGACCGGTTTCGACCTTTATTGAGGTCTCGTCAGTGGGAGCCAGACCCAAACATGGAGATACTAAGGCAGAAGCAATGGAGAGGTCATATTTACCTATACGAGTTGACAAAAGGTGTACCACCTTATTATTAAAGTACTCTGGATTTAGAGAACGATGTTGGAAGTTTATTTTGCACACGGTTAGACTATAATAAATTTAGTTTAATCCTATAGCTGCTATGCAAATAACTGCTATGCATTAAGGGAAGGGCCCTTCCCTTAATGCATAGTAGTATACATATCTGCAAGGAGATGATTATGGGAGATACTGAGACAAGGAGTGATGAGAACTTTATCCAACTTTGCTGTGAGTTGCCTGGGGATGTACCACCTTACCTCAGTCTTGAAGATATTTTCAGACGCAAACTTTGTTTGCTTATACTTGGATAAAGGATTAAACTAAATTTATTATAGTCTAACCAAGTGCAAAATAAACTTCCGACATCTTTCTCTAAATCCAGAGTAATTTAATAATAAAGTGGTACACCTGTTGGCAACTCGTATAGGTAAATATGACCTCTCTGTTTTGCTTTTGCCTTAGTATCACCACTCTGGATCTGCCTCCCACTGATGAGACCTCAATAAAGGTTGAAACCGATCTGGGTAGTGGCCCTTCCGTTAATGCATGTCTGCAAGGAGATGTGCTTTGCATTATGGGAGATACTGAGACAAGGAGTGAGGAGAGCTTGGTCCATCTTTGCTGTGAGTTGCCCGGGGATGTACCACCTTACCTCAGTCCTGAAGATATTTTGAGGTGCAAATTTTGTTTGCTTACACTTGGATAAAGGATTAAACTAAATTTATTATAGTCTAACCAAGTGCAAAATAAACTTCCAACAGCCAAAGACTGGAGACCATAGATTAGTCATGAGGAAAATTAGGAATGAATAGATATATAGCATTCAATGGCAGAATCACATTAATAATGAAGATCAAAAAATGGCTTGACACATTATTATTCAAGAATTGTAAGTAGAGCCAATCTAAGAGATATGATCACTTAACAATAAGTAGATGAAAAATAAACAAAATATATTTGACAGTTTGGAGTGCTTTAGAATAGTATGATAAGAAAAACAGTAAGAGCACAGAGACTTGACAATTGACCTGTTTGGAAAATTTTTATCCTAGGATTATAATTAATATTTAGAATTAATTTCCTGATTTGGTATATCCTTAATAGTATACCAGAACATATCTGAATATTGTATACTATAAAATTGTTTTTAAGAAATGGAATAAGCATATCAGAAGAGTAACAGAATAATTTTATTTTTACTCATCATATTCTTAATAAGTTTCACTTTCAATTATTAAATTAGTTCATTATTTTATTGTAGGTATTGACAAGGAATATGTAAAAGTATTGATCTTCAAACATGGTGGTCATTATGCATTCAACAAGCATGCTGATATAGTTAACCCAGCTATTAGAGAATTCATGGAGAAATATTTGTTACAGAGTGAAACCACCATTGAAAAATCAGTTAATTTAAATTAAAAGAATTTTTCTGCCTGTTATTAATGGTCAAGTTATAAGGCTCAAGATTAGTAATTTCTCTGTAGATTTGTTTTTAATAGTTTAAAGTAAAAATAAAACTTATTCACTTAGAACTTCATCGCCATTTCCTCATCTCAGAAAATTATATTCTCAGATCAGACAGTTGCAATATACTCATACTGTAATGAGTGGGGAAATCAAAGAAACTGTTCATTTTAATGAAAAGTGCATTGTGCTGAATTTGGAACAGAACTTTGTGCTCATTGGACTGGTTTCAAAGAATAAATTCCCTCAAAAGTGTATCCCTCAGTGGGCATTTGGTGGGTGCTAGAAGGGGGATTATTGCATTGCCACTTTCATTCACCACTTCTTTCCTTACATTGCAGCAGTTTCAAAACATGTATGTAATTAAATCATTTTCAGTATTACTGAGAGTAGTATTTTGAATACTTAAGTTTTTAAATATAATAATAAAGAACATAATCCTATCCACAACTTAATCCAGAACTTTTTTTACAAGGTTAATCGAAGCAGCAATTGGGGGGGGGGGTCACATGATGACAACAATACCACCTGCAAAAAAATTGTAAACCTATTGTACATTATTAGATAATTCACTAACTTTAATTTAGAGACAAACTGGTAATTTTTTTTATCAGTTTGTCTCTTTTTTGGGCCTACACACAAGCAAGATGTTTGCAAATATCATGCAAGGACATTCACAGACATCAATGCTACAATGGAATTCAAATCCACATCTAGCTTATAGGTTTTGGGTACATCCTGGCCATAGTGACTAAATGATTAATATTACAATTAAGTGTGGCCAATGTTGTTTAATTTGTATATAAATGATATAGGAAACGGCTTAAAGGGAGATATTCAGTTGTTTGCTGATGATGCAAAGTTGTGTAGTGCAATAAAAAATCAAGCTGATGTTGAAAGTTTGCAGGAGGATTTAAATAAGCTGGTAAAATGGGCAAAAGAAAATGGATGTCAGTTCAATGTGGAAAAGTGTAAAGTCTTGCATTTTGGGATTAAAAGATTACCAGCTGTGTACTACATAGATGGAAAGGTACTCCAAGAGATTGATGAGGCTAGGGACTTAGGGGTATTGGTAGATAAGGAGATGAAGTTCAGAGGACACATTGCTAAGGTGTCCAAGATTGCACATAGGATTACTTGGTTGTTGAGGAACACACTGACATCCAGAGATAAAGAGGTTATTATTCCCCTTTATAAAGCATTGATACTTCCACATTTGGATTACTGTGCTCAGGTCTGGTCACCTGGATTCCTTGGAGATGAGGAGGCTGTGGAGAGGGTTCAGAGAAGAGTGACCAAGTTGGTGAGTGATATAAAAAATGCTCCCTACATTGATAGATTGAGAGCTTGTGGATTGCAGAGATTGGCTGATAGGCGAAGAAGAGGGGATATGATAGAAACATTCAAATTACTAAAAGGTTTTTATAGGATTGATGCAGGGGAAATGTTTCAGCTGTGTGATAGTGATGGAAGAACAAGAGGTCATCTCTGGAAATTAAAGAAGAGTGTGGTTAACAAAGGTGTCAGAACAAGGTTTTTTGCCTGGAGGGTGGTGAATGAGTGGAATTCATTGCCTGACTTTGTTGTGAGCTCTTCATCTGTAAATGAATTCAAGAAGAGATATGACAGATATTGTTTTGCTAGTTTGGGTCTCCCGCGATGAGTCTACTGACTCCATGGAGATACCCGTAATAATAATAATAATAATAATAATAATAATATATGTGGCATGTCATGTTATGCATCTACAACGTCACTCAGTGGTGTAAATATAATTCAAATTATTTACCAAATTCTACTATTCATGAATAAAATTATTGTGATGTTTTTGATTGGCTGGAATTACAGCTAAAGCAGCTAAGCCTGTGATGCCATATATTGTGTCTTAATTGATATTTTTAGAACCTGCTTTTATGATGAAAAATATTTTCCAGGAGGATATTTTGAATAAAATTATCTGTACTGTCATGTACAGAATACAGTAGTATAATATCACAATTTTTTTTTTAAAAAGTCATTATGTAATTATTCTTGTGTATTTTAAAAATATTCAAATATTCCAGGGTGTATGTTTCATATTTGACAATAGCATCCATAAATAAATTATTCTTCCATTGAAATGTGGCTTTCTTTCCTTGTTTTTCTTGCTTTGTAAAACCAGCTTATAACTTGTCAAGTGCTCAAGAGGTCCTATGCCTTCATATTTCTACTAGGTTATCTACCTAGCTGAAGGGGAATCTTGGCAGGAAGGAGAAAAAAAGTGAGTGCTACTAGTCATCGAGCTCTGACCCAACTCCGGGAAAGCACCAACAAATAATTTGTAAGAAAGATTCTACAGCTTGTTTCCCAAAAAGTGTATCTACACTATGAGAGCCGATTTTTAAAAAAACCTTTTCAGTGTGATTCGTAACTTTTACAATACTACATCAATATCGAGAAATGACAAAATAAACTGGACTTAATATTCTACATTAACTACCTAATTTTGGCACAAATTATAATTTACTCTTCTGTGCTTTTTTCAGTTGTTATTCTGTAGTACCTAGTTATGAAATAATTGCATTTGTTCTCTGGCTAGATTTTTGTGGGGGGGGGGACAAATTTGAAAGATAACCCTTGAAGCTACTGTATGAATTAGTGATAGCTGAAGGGTTGAGACTAACTCCATCTGCTCTATTAGGAATTAAAGACATTAGAGGGTTTTTTTTTTTTGAAGTTGCTGGTAACAGCTTTATCTAGAGCAAGGGTTGGCAAACGTTTTCTATGAATGGCCAAATAATAAATATTTTAGGTTTTGCTGGCCAAGAGGTAAAAAGCAATGACATCTTGTACCTATGTATAAAATTATTATTAGGGATGTGCCAAACCATGATTTGACACCGAAAATTTGGATGGAGTATGCTGAATTAAATTTTATAAACAAATGTTTTGGAGTTAAAAAATACACTCCTTAAAATATGATAAATGTTAATGCATGTATATTTTTTGTTCAAAAAAATATACATTTTTTGAACAAAATGTATATTCAAAACATTTGTTTATAAAATTTAATTCAGAATGTTTGAAATTTAATTAAGCATGCTGCAGCCAAATTGCAGAATGAAGAAAGATTGAAAAATATCTGAAAGAATACTTCATCTAATAATGCAACCACATGAAAATGCAAAAATTAAAGGAACTTCCCTCATTTCATAACTGAATATATGTGTAGAAGCATTGGCGTACCCAAGGAGGGGCCAAGCCCCGCCCCCCCAAAGGAAAAGGGAAAAACACTAGAAAAATTTCCAAAAATATTTTCCTAATTAAAATTCTTTTTTTTAAAAAAATTTAAAAATGTAAAAAAAAAACTTAAAAAAGAGAATGATATCACGTGTGTTACTGATGATCTGGAGGTGAGAGCCTATCGTTGTTCTACTGGACACTTCATAACACCATAACTTATGCATCAAAGGGTGATAAAATCAAAGGCACTTCTACAGCAGTACTCAAACAACAGACACAGAGATATTCTCTTTAAAGATGAGAAGATTTTCACCAGTGAAAAGTCGTTTAACTGCCAAAACGATCCGGTATATATGCCCTGATGGCCCATCATGTGCCATAGCATCCAGTATTCAGAAAGGTCATCGCCACGCATCAGTGATGGTTTGGTGAGAGGTGATGTATCAGGGATATCCCAGTTGCATTTCTGCGAGAAAGGGGCCAAAACCTCTACCAAAGTGTATCAAGACTGTGCTGGAACCTGCAGTACCAATGTTCACAGTATTCACGATGTTCACAGGTAGGTAGTGGACTTTCCAACAGGATTCAGCCCCAGGGAACAAGGCGTGTGTGTGGTGAGGGGGGCTACTCAACAGTGATTAGAAGCGAATGTGCCCGACCACATATCACGTCTGATTGGCTGTCTGGAAGTCACGATCTGAATCCGTCGGACTACAAATTGTGATCGGAGCTTGAGCGATTAGCCTGTAAGAGATGACATCCCAGCATCACCAGCATGAAGGTAGATTTGGAGCGAGAAGTGGCAACGTTTCTGTTGGATGTTGTGCATGCTGCCATCGATATGTGGCCTCACAGACTTCGGGCGTGCGTGAAGGCAAAAAGGTGGACATTTCAAACATTGAGTGCTGCTATATTCACGTTATACATGTGTTTTACATGTGCTGAAAGCTGTAAATGATTTACTAATAGATTAAAGGTTTATGCGCTGTTCAAGTTGTAACAGGATTTATGGCTAGACTAGGTAGTTTATGAGTAATAGGTCTGAGTAGCCCTAGGGATGGATTTGCATTAATAGCATTAGGTCGGAAGAAGGACCATTCTACTTTCAATTCTAGCCGCCAATTAGAGGAACTTTTTCTCGTCCTTTCTTCTACTGTTTTCCGAATTAGTTGATATCTGAGACGGGCAAGCTAGTTTTGCATCTCAGAAACTCAAGAAAATTTACTAACGAATTTTCACAATTGCTGACAATAATATAGGAGTAGAGACAACGAGATGGCGACAGACTGCCATTTTCTTCTATTCTATCTTCCATCTATTCTGCAATTGACTAAGGATGAAGGATAGCTGCCGACTAGTCTTCAAAAGTTAATTAAGACTAAATGGCTCCACCTTTGGGAAATAAAAGGTGTTAGGAATTTATTTATTTATTTGGATGTTGACTATGAGAACAAGTTAGTAATAACTGCGGGATGCAGAGTCTGTCATATACGCGGAGGAAGAGTGTATGATACAGACATGGAAGTTAGTGAGCGAGTTTTATTGGATAGATACGAGGAATTTTTCAGTTCATGATAGGTAGGGATAGAAGAAGAGGGAGTGAGGAGCAGATTTTTTTCATGGCAAGCGATGAGGAGTGAAACATTTTGCTCTGGAGAGAAGTGAGTGTGACATCGGTGCATGAGTCAGGAATTGCGATATTGCATGATTAAATCCCTGAAGTTCCTGTTTGAGATTTTATGTGCAAATATGATCTCGTGTGTGTGTGTGTCAACGATGAGTCGTAGACGCTGAAGTTTCCAGCATAATAAAATTGAAACATTCTTAAACTTCTTCAGAACTGCATTTGCAGAAGAAAAAAAAAGCAGCTTAGTATTGGTCAGTTTTGGCATTGAGTCCTTATTTACCAGTGCTTGCTGGCACTCTCCATTTGTTTTCACAGGAGTTCCTTATAGACAAAGTCGAACTGTTCGATTTTGTCATTCACTCAGGATGTTTAATCTGAGGAAAAAACTATACAAGCAGATTGAAGTTACTGCTGTGAAGCATGATCTTTATTTTGCCTTAGCTAATTTCTACTTGAACATCTTGAAGACTGATTCTTCAATACAACTACCCCTTCTTTTTAGATTCGCTATGTTGACGATGTTTTCGCCATTTGGTCCCAGTGTGAAGCATCTCTACTTTCTTTATTAACGAAGATGAATAGCTTGTAATCTCGTATAAACTTCAACTATAAGAAAAAGAAAATTGACGGAGAATTAGCCTTCCTAGACATCCTATTCTCACTCATCCCATGTAGTGACTAATAACTTTGATTCATCGTAAACAACCTCAACAAGCCATTGTATATAATTTAGTTCGTCATCCTCAAATCCTTACATAGTAGAGCACATGTTGTCTGCTCTAACCCAGAAGATCTCAGACTACAACAACTGGACACATCCAAACCATCGTGCTGCAGAATGGCTTCACCTCCCAGGAGATTCAATGCATCTTTGGCACCAGCTTGTCCTTAAGAATCTTACTTTTGACAAAATTCCAATTCTACACGTGCGAAACTCTGAATAAATTTTCAAGATCTCTAAAAGATATAATTTCCCACATTCTTTCCTGTTAATAAAATATGTTCCAGTTATCCTCCACGAATGATAGACCCTCTCTCTCTCTCTCTATTTACTAGGTTCAGTGTGATTGCCTTTGTTCTTACTTCAATCAAATAGTCGTTTTGTAGAAAAACTACGACAGGAAGACTAGTCTGATATCACTCATTAAAAGTCCGAGGAAATTCGTCTAGAACAGCACGAAGTGGACACTAACCACAGTATCCTCTGCTCCGATGTCTGCTTGTTACGTCGGTGTTGGTTTAAGATTGAAAAGTTGTTAAAAGAGTGCCGAAGCACTTTTTACACTGCACAAACCAAAATCAGAATGACTGCTTATTCGGTTTATCGGTTTGATTCATAGCAAAAATTTGGGAGAGAGATACTGATCATCAGCAAGCAGTAATTACTCTGCCTTTCATTTACTTTTTATTTACGAACATCATTATATGAAGGGTGTAAAACACTAGCCGTGTCATTTTTATTTTATTTTACTTATTTAATTAATTTTCTATCATACCTTGCCATCTATCGTATTGTGCCAATCTAGCGGGGCTCATATATACTGCTTAGGAAGAAGTCAACAGACACGCCATGGCAAATTGCATCGTATTCTCACTATCCCATAGCGAGTCACGTGTTTGTAGCCATTATGAATCGGAAGAATATGATGCTCCCAAGTCAGTGTAACTGAGCCCGGGTGAATTCGCTGTGAGAAGGGAACTGACGAAGTTTGAAAGAGGCATTGGAATAGAATGCCATGTTGCAGGCGTGTCTTTTCAGCAAATTGTTGAAAAATTGGACCATCCCGGGTCAATAATTCGTGACATCATACTGAGATGGAAGCGCATGGAGTCAAATGCAAGTGCTACCTGCAGTGACTGATCACCACACTCACCGAATGTGACCTTAGGATGCTACGAAGGATAATATGTAAAAACCGTTATTCGTGGGCCGACACGTTGAAGGCGGAGTTCCAGGCATCGACTGGAACATGAGTCCGCACATGTTCCAGTCAGAATAGATGTTCAAAGCATGGGTTTCAATGGCAGGATCGCAATATGCAAGCCCCACGCTAACCAAACCAAAATGCAGCATCGTCTTCAGTGATGCAAAGAGCGTGAACAGTGGTACGTGGAAGCTTGGAAAGCTGTGTTATCGAGCGGCGAATCACTTCACATGAAATTCGGAGGTGGCGGTGTGATGTTATGGTCGTGTTTTTTGCTGGTTTCGCCTCGGACCTCTGATTGAGTTGCCACGAACATTGAACTGTGAGAGGCAGTGCCGTAACGAGGGCGTGACGAAAGAGGTGCCCGTCACGGGCGCAACTAAGTTTGGGGCGCAAAACGTAAAAATAAAAATAAATAAATAGATATAAAAGTCCGCTATTTTATATTGTATTTTTACATTTCGGCAATATGCCGCTTTAGACACACAAATTGTGCAATACACTGCAACTCATTTTGATGGGGTTAATCGTAAGTATTCATATTGCATTTAGTAAAATTGAACTTGTTACATTTAAATTTTCCAACATTTTTGTTATTTTGGGGTTGGGGGAGGGGCGCAAGTTAGACACTTGCCACAGGCGCTTCATACCCTCATTACTGTACTGCCGAGAGGTATCTGAACATTATGGACAATGCGAAGCTTCCTAGTTTGTGGCGTTTCTACAGAAGTGAAGCCCTTATTATCTCAACCTTGTTGAATATCTGTGGGACAAACTAGAGCTCTGATAAAGTCAAGGGATGGCCCACAACAATCCAGGATCTCATTACATGCCTACAAGAAGAATGGTCCGTTGACTTCTTTCCAAGTAGTATATGTTGAAAGAAAAAAAAAAATCATTGTTGTAGCTCCACGTTTTGAGTTGCTGGTGCATTGATGATGATTTGGTACATTCAGATCGAAATATTTCCATTAAAAATCGTCATTGATTTCTTTTGTCTAGGTGTTTATATCAATCCAAAACCTGACAAATCAATAAGTAAATGAAACAATAGCTGAGAAATAGTATGGAGTCAATATTGGAAAAGCGCATGAGGCGTTATGTTGAACCTTGAAATGATCTGCGAAAGATCATTTGTACTAGAAAAGCAGGTCTGCCTCTGCTTCATAGATATTGAAAATGGGTTTAACACTGCCATTCATTTATGAGCTGATAATGATTTAGCCTTGAACACTAAACTGAACTCAGAAGACTTGAGGATAATAATAATAATAAACATATTTTGTAATGAAAGACAGCGTTAAATGCGTTTTCAACCTTTATGAAGCAGAGTTCATTTTTATAAAAATAAACACACTTTCATAATGGGCAACCTTTCCTAGTTCGGGGGTTAGATTATCATTCTGTCTCCGATTCAAGGGCCGGACCAAATTATTAAATGAATTAAAACAAGTTGCTACTTTATATTTCATTCATTTATAATATTATAATGCTTTGGTATAAAGCTCTACATAAATTTTATAATATAATGATCCACATAACAATTTAATATTAAGATTGGCCTTGTATTTCAACTACGAGACGATCAATATTGACATTAATATTACTTAAGGATAATCGCATAGAATTTTCGAGTTTTCGCCCGTTATTCTTGTCCGAATTTTTGATTTATTGTATTTCATCCTCGAAAAAAACTATTCACACATATATGTGCTGCCGAAAAGACAAATGATTTTTCTTGAAAAGGCACGTAAATTTGTATATTTTTCTTCCACCAAATAAAATTTATAGAAATTCGTCAAAGCAATGTTGCTAAATTGTGATTTTAGCACTAAATCCACCTGAAGCTCAATAAGTTCCATCTGTAAGTTTTCTGGCACATTATTTACATCAGCATCCATCGGACGAGCAAATATAGCGAATGTGGAGTCTTTGTTTTTGAAACCGGCAAACCTTGTATCAGATTGCTCTATTAGTGCCTTCAGTTCATCTCCATAAATTATAAGGGATATTTTTATGAGTTGCTAGAGTAGGAAAATGATAACAATTTTTAGCTCTTATCTGACTTTCCAACAATCTTAGTTTATTACAAAAAGCTTTGACATGTCCATTCAGTTCATGAAGCAGTTGTCCTTGTTTTTGCAATTTAAGATTCAGTTCGTTTAGGTATCCGGTGACATTTACAAGGAATGCTAAATCACACACCCACTCGTCATCTTTTACTTGGTTAATTGTGTTTCCTTTTATGTCCATAAAATCAGCAATGTCTTGTCTCAGATCATAAAATCGTTTTAACGTTTCATCTTTACTCAACCACCTCACTTCACAATAATAAGACACATCTTCATAATCCGAAGATTATGAAGATGTGTCTGCCAAATACTCCTTAAATTGGCGATGATCAAGTGCACATGACTTAATAAAGTTAATACTGGCTACTACAACTTCCATGACATTTGTGAATTTAATCGATTTTGCACACAGATTTTGTTGGTGGATAATGCAGTGAAAATTTGTTAAATTTTACGGATGGATCTGAAGTTCTATTGCTCTTTCATGAACTATTCCAATAAATCCCTTCTGTGCACCAACCATTGCAGGGGCTCCATCGGTGCATATGCCAGATAGTGAACTCCATTTAAGCCCAAATCTCTCGAAGACTGTGTTCACTGTTTCAAATATATCTTCACCGGTAGTTGTTCCAATAATTCTTCTGTGATGTTGAAATCCGCATCAACTCCTCGAATAAATATTGCTAGTTGTGCTGTATCGGAGGCATCGGTGCTGTCATCCAAAGCAATTGAAAATGATTCCAGTCTAGCAATGTTCTCTTTTAAACTTTTTTTGATATCATCAGCCATAATTTTTATCCGTCGGACAACAGTACGTATCGACAAACGAATATTCTCGAAATCTTTTTTCTTTTCAGGACATATTATACTTGCAACATCCAACAGACATCCTTTAATAAATTCTAATTCACCAAATGAATTAGAATGCTTAGCGATTTTTTCGCTTACCGCAAAGCTGGCTGATGATGCTGCATTCTTTGCTTGTTGAACATTTGCTGCTGGGTATCCAAGTTCTTCTTCATCTTCTGTATTTCATCTTTTCGTAGTTGTCCATCAATTTTTGGGTGATCCGCATGTCTCGAAGTAAAGTGTCTCTTCAAGTTGTATTCTTTGTTGACGGGTACGGATTCGTTGCACAGCAAACATACAGGCAAACCTTTATTCAGAATAAAATAATAATCCTCCGTCCAGTTGTCTTGAAATTGACGATTCTCTGCATCTACTTTTCTTTTTTTTTTTGCAATAATCCCTGACATTGTCCCAAATTTATAAACGATATTCAGAACTGTCAAACAAAACTGTCTTCTACACCGCAGGCACTGAACAGAACAGAACATCAATGCAGGCACTGAACAAAGCACAACACCAACGCAAGTACCGAACTGACACGTTGTAACACGTTCACACACGCCGCTAGTCAAAGTGAGAAAGAGACCTTGGTTGGAGAAAACAGTGTGTTTTGCGCAAGTCATATGCCGTCAGCTTACTGTGAGTTAGTAGAACACATCATGTTTTCTCCCACCATGAATCAGACAAACTTCGCTGAAATAGATTAGGGCCGGATCCGGCCCGCGGATTGCCCATATGTGCTGTACAAACAAGTATTTAAAAGAGCATACCAAAACAGAAATTTACTGACTGAGAAGAAGAATATGAAATTTTCATATTTTAAGAGAACTGAATAATGTGATAATAGAAAATATAGGAAACTCTAAAGAAGAAGAGGCTAACCGCGTGGACAATAAAACACTCAACAGGAAAAAAAAAAAAAGTACCATCCAAATGCTGACAGGTGTACAAGATAGGAAGAAATGGTGACCTATGACCACCAATCTTCGGATCGGAGACATTTTCTGAATGGATGAATGGATACTTTTATCGTTCTGACAAGAATATTCTTCTTGTGTGTGTTGTGTGTACATGCGCGCGTGTACGTACGTACTGCATCCACAAAATTAAAAGCTTGCAACTCCAATTATGTATCGTCATTTAATCTAAGAAAGAGAAACTCCTCCTTGTCCGATCTTCATGAATTTCTTGAAAAAAGTAATTTAAAAAAACCCGAGAATCAAATTTATCCTGAAAGTAGAAGATAACAATTATTTTCCTTTTCTGGATATTCTCGTTCTATTTACATTATTACCCATGTCAGAAATATGATGTTATAATCTCTAGTAGACAGAGCTCAAAAAATAAGTTCCTCAAATTCTCTTCTAAACAAAGAACTGTCTGCTATCGGAGCTACCTTTTATTTCTAATGGTTATAATTCACAAACTGTCGATAAAATAATGGCCGTCGTCTTATACCCTCCTCAAGAATTTACCAGAATTTGTATCCCATGCTGTATGTTAAAGGACTTTTGGGGGAAAAAAAAAGCAAGACTACTTAGACAGATTGACTTACAAAGCCCTTTCCATCCAGTTCGTAAACTTAATACGTTCCTTTTCTCTCCTAACGACAAATATCCTCTTCTTCTTATGCTGGATTTTACAGAATCCCTTGCTCTTGTTGCTTATGTTATGGATAGACTGGTCGTTCTGCAAAAATTCTTGTTAAAGAACATCAAGAATATATTTCACTTAAAGAACCCAATAAATCTGGTTTAGCAAACCACGTGTTCTTCAAATAAAAATGTTTAAATTAACATAAACGATTCCGTTATTAGTTATAAGGTAGGTATCCGAGGGGCTGGGCTGCCACCTTAGGCAATAAACATTGTTTCTTTTAAAAGTGGCAGTTACACTGAAAGGAAAGATTACCCCCCTAAAATTGCTCTAATATCACTGGGAGGGGTGGAAATAAAGTAGAAGAAAGTACAGAAAATAAGAATTGATGGCCGATCTACAGATATAATATTTCAACTGTACATTGTAGGAATTAAGATCTGGTCTACCTCGGATATCTCGAGAATGCTATGCCCGTATTCACCGATGTGAGCCCCTGAGATTGGTCTGAGACTAAGTCTTTGCCTCAGACTTTTGTCCGAGAAACTTTTACTCGGCAGTAAGAAACACAGCAGTATAAGGAAGAATAATGTGTATGGATTGTTATTCTAATTCAGGTGGGGTGATGTGAAAGAAACTTATGTTATGAATTCTTTAAGGCTTTTGATTTTGTCTAAAAATGGTAACTGTATATTCGTGAAATGATAAAACTCTGAAGACTGCTGAGTGACACGTGTTAACACCTACCAAAGAGGGAACAATAACAACTGCTACATTTTATACGAAAAAGTAGTTTGCTAAGAACGATGATATAATTAGGATCCTTGGCGCAGACTCGAGGAACCAAGAACTGAAGAAACTTGAGTAGATTTATAATTTGCAGCTAAAAAAAAGTTCTAGAGTTGACTGTTTGATGCAAAATGTGAAAGACTGAAACCAATTTTGCTTGTCACGAGATTTATAAAGGTTTTCACATTCTTCATCTTTCTTTCGGCCTATATTTGGATCACGCATTTGTGCTTATTTCAATCAATTTCGTGTTAGTGAGATATTGTGAAGAAGGAATAACTTCATCGTAAGCTGTCCAGGCCTCAAGCTATTCTTCAGTGCTTAAAAACATCAACCTATTCCTCATTTTTGGAGCCTTTATATCCTTTATGTATTCCAGCAAACTTTTCCCTCTCCCTTCTTTCTCACTATTCTGTTTTTTGGTATGAAACCTTTTAGAATCCTCATCTTCTGAAATAAATAAGATGAATATGTGTTTTTCACGCATGGCTGGTATGCCATGTTTTTGCAACGAGTCATACTGCCATTATCAAAGTCTATTGTTGAAAAAAAAATTTTTTTCATACACGCCTGTTCTCATCATGCTTGACAAGGATTTAGGCCTAGAGTGGCCTAAATCCCTTTTCCACCCTTAGAAGTCATCGTTTAAGAGAACGTCCTGGTTTTCTTTTTCCTAATGGCTTGTACTTTAAGGCTTGTTTTGGTAATCTTTCTGTTTTCATTCTTTGAACGTGTTCCATCCATTTATGTTTATATTTTTTATTTTTTTCTATTACTGGTTCTTGGTTTAATTCTGTCATAATTTCTTCGTTTCTTTAGTGATCAAATAGGGTATACTTTGCAGTTTTTCTCATAAACTTCATTTCTGCTGTTTTTAATCTTTGTTTGTCTTTTTGTTTTATTGTCCAGATTTCGCTTCCATACATTAAGACTGGTAGGACTAATGTATTGTATACTTTGTTTTTGTTTGTTTTTGAATGTGTCTAATTTGTTTTTGAACCAGGTTAGGTTTAAATATAGAGTCAATTACACCTGTTATTTTTAAATATTTTGCAATTTTTAGATTTATATATTTTTCATTTTCATATGTAATCACACATCCTAGGTAGTTTAAATAAATTCACCTGTTCGAAAATCTTGTTATCTATTACTATTTTAGTTCTTACTAGGGTTACCATACGTCAGCATTTATGCAGACATGTCCGCATTTTAATAATGAAAATATCAAATATCATTTTGCCAGTGTTGTCACAATGCCAGTGTTGAAAGGCTCTGTTTCATTAATACAAGCTCAGTGGACCAAGGAAAGAAATAGACTTACCATAGAATCTGTGAAAGGACTTGCTATAGTTAACTTTAATTACAGACATTTTGCGTGTAAAAATATGTTCGACTCTTTGTGCGGAACAAAGAACTGCTAAAGAAAATTAGGTCTAGTGAAAAATATGCACTAGCTGCAAAGTAATGTATGTAGTGTGATAAGTCTAATTATTTTTCATGTAGGCCTACTCTTGTTCATAAGACTTATGATGACACTTAAAATCTTATATTTTTGTGTGTTCTAATAAGCATACTCATCACATCTAATTCATGAAAAGCTTACAAAGATAAAGATTTCAAACATATGTATTTATTTTTGTGTTAGATGTTTGTGTCCGGAACGAGTTGATCAGGCGATGGGGTGTCAACATTTTGGCATTTTAGAATATGGTAACCCTAGTTCTTACTGGATCTTGTCCTTTAAAGGACTTTTATAAGATTGACACGGGAAACTTTTTTTTTCAACAAGAAGGGGAATAAGAGTCACCAGTGGAAGTCGTGTAAGAGTGTAGTTAGCAAGGGTGTTAAGACTAGATTTTTTATTTTTTTTGACGTGAATACGTCTTTAAATTCAGAATAGTACTAAGGGGTACGGGACAGAAAAGTTGAGTGTAACGAAATCATTTGATAAGGTTTGGCTTAATAATTTCTAAAGTATTAAAGTAACCAAACTTACATCATTCGATAACTGAGGGAATAAAGATTCGTCAGTGACCTTCAGATAGCGTCTCGCGGGTGGCAGTGGGGTCTCAGCCATTTTGTATACGATCTGCCGAGCCTCAGAAACTTCCACTCAGTATAACTTCGCACTCTGTTGTGTACGATGCTCGTTTTAGCGTCAATCAAGAGCTCTCGTCGAGATCTACCGATTTAACACATAATTCTTAAATTTCAATGCAGTGTTGGTGAAGAAAATGTGGATTGAAGGAATAACTGAGGGAATAAAGATTCGTCAGTGACCTTCAGATAGCGTCTCGCGAGTGGCAGTGGGGTCTCCGCCATTTTGTATACGATCTGCCGAGCCTCAGAAACTTCCACTCAGTATAACTTCGCACTCTGTTGTGTACGATGCTCGTTTTAGCGTCAATCAAGAGCTCTCGTCGAGATCTACCGATTTAACACATAATTCTTAAATTTCAATGCAGTGTTGGTGAAGAAAATGTGGATTGAAGTTGAAAAATTTTAGAAATTTCACAATGTCCGCCTATACTCGCCGGAAAGCCAGCCAGAAATATGCGGAACGCATACGACGGGAAAGAGCAGCTCGTCAGCTTTCCAATAATATCCCGATGTCTGGGTCGGAACGAATAAGGAAGTATCGGGAGCGAAAGAAATTGGAAGCGGCGCAGCGCGCGGCTGACGGCAAAAGCACTTCGGCGGCGACGGCTCACGAACCCATGGATGTGAATGATGTAAGCGACAATGCCACCGCTTCGGAAGATGGATTGAACGAAATGGGTGTGGATTTCGGAAGATGGGTGACAATGGAAGAGCATTGGAGGTCGGCGAGCCCGCTTGTGCCATGACGATTCACAAATCGTAAGGAGACACCTTCAATCGAGTCGTCTTTCAGTACAACAAGTCTCAACAAAATCAACTGGTGTACGTTGCACTGAGCAGAGTTACTTCTATCGACGGGTTGTATTTGACTAACGAGAGAGACGATTATAAATTTTATCACGGTTACGGAAATTCAGCACCCACCGTCAGGGAGATACGCGACGAATACGAGAGAATGAAGAAACACCACTTGCCGACGCTTGTTAAGGGAGTTGACAGTTTCTGTGGTCGACGATCGTCGACTGCTGCGATTACAGAGGAGGTCCAGGTATTAAATGTAGATAATGATCATGACAACGGCGAAAAGTCACGACAGGGAGTGTTACTTGTCTCGGCGATCAACGCGCAGAGTTTGGTGGAGCACGCCGAAGATATCGAAACTGAGTCCGTTATGAACAGATCTGACTACTTGGTCATCAGTGAAACCTGGATGGATGATGCCACACCTGTGAATGCATCTAGTTTCGAAGTTAAAGCATGTAAGAATACGGCCATAGAAAGGCGACGCAATCAACCGTCAACTTTGTCGTCATCGTCCAAACGCACCGCCGATTGAGTCTCCATATACAGGAACCTCAACAGCTTCACCGATTGTCAACGTTTCGTTACCATTGATGTCAGTCGTAACCATAGAGTCGAAGAACCATCAGTTGGAGATATATGTCTGGACGACGTAACGATCAACGGTGTATCTAAATTTGTCTTCGGAGCTGTGTACGTTCATCCGAACGCTTCATCGTCGACAGAATGTTGTATCCATCGATCCCTGCTGCAATACTCGAAGAGCGTAAAGAAAATAATCCCCAGTATCGAGCCAGACCTGCATACTCCCATCATCATCACTGGTGACTTCAATGTCGATGTGTCACAAAACCGATCGCTGCAGGACTTTATGGAACGCGAGTTTAATCTCACTTACGTTCAGACCACGGCGACCACGCTAGGTAACACTTTAACATGTTCATTACCAATCACGCGATATCGCGCGATGCGAGTCCTCACTAGACGGCCGATCACGCGTTATCGCGTGGACGTCGCTAACTAAATAAAAAAAAGGAAAAAAAATTTGGCTACCACACGAAATTCCAATTTTCAGCTTGGCAATGAAAGTGTTAAGTGATTTGACTTGCACCAGAAACTTGGATGTATCTTGTCTACCGTTTGTATCTTACTTCTCTTTACCACCTCTGATAAATAAAATTATAATCTATTATTAAACTTGTTTTCATTTATTTACACTTCCCAACACATATATAATCCGCTGGCGTTATATATTATGTAACGTTTCTTTTTGCATTATGAGGATAACTCGCAGCGTCAAATTTTAAATATTACGACAGAATGCTTCATTCAAACAACGCAACTGTGAATAACAAACCGGCTTAACGAAGCAGTGCTGCACTAAGAAATTCGATTCCTGGTGTTGTTTCTAAGTGTATGACAATTATATTTACAATTCGCCTCTTGAATGACATACTTTTGGTAACATGTTAAATTTCAGTTATTTTTTATTATGAATTTATTTTTTGTAATATACATCAATATCGGATATCCATGAAAATGCCAAAACGGAAGTGCATTTTCAAGCAGATACTGTGAAAAGAAAATACACTTCCTTTAGAAAGGGAAATAGGACTGGTAGGTAACTTTTATTATTTATAACTGTACTATTTCATTCTGGCATTTAAGCTGACATTTTCCTTTTACTTAAAATAGGGATGCTCGTATTTCATGCGAAAGAAAACTCAACCTCAAAAAATGTATCTTCATAATGACAAAATGCTTGGATTTTTTTATTGTGAAGCCAGGAAATAAAAACATTTAATGCCACAATCGTCTCCTCCACTTTCTCGAAGGGTCCCTGGCCGATCCTTCTCATACTATTCGAGACTATAGATTGAAATATAGTGCCCTCCCATGGTCAGTCCTTGGACCATTTGAAGGTATCATGTAGCAATTAATATATTTTTTATTAGATAAATATAGAAAATCCCAATACGACATTGGAGGCACCGCAAGTCACAAATACATAACTCTTCACCCCTGTCTATAATCCTCTTTACCAAACGTCACCAAAGAAGTCACCTGACCCCTTTTCACATCCTTGGGCGTATTTACATCTGCCGCATATCGTCAGTTACTCTTTCTATTCGCGTCCATTTCAGTTATTCGCTTCTCAACATTTGTTAACTTTTACATTTTCATTATTACTTCGTTCAAAAAATGTTTGCCGAGGTATGTCTTTTTAATTCTCTTTTAATATTAAAAAAATGGAGTAGTTAGAACCTAATTTTAGCCTTAAATTGTTTATTTTTCTTGACCGAGTTAAGCGGACAAAGGAGATATTACCTTTGTGATTACGCAAAGCTACAATGTAATGTAGCTTTGCGTATGTAAATCTGTCCACTGATTGATTACCATCATGGATGACTACTTACCTTTTGTTAATCACAAAGGTAATATCTTCTTTGTCTGCTTTACTTATAATGATTATTAGGTTTTTTTTTCTAAAAAAAATTATAGTTTCGTTTGTGAGATACGAAAGAAAGATGGGTTTTGAAATTATTTTGCTGTTGATTATATTGCTTATTTTATTTTGTTTGAAGGGGGAAAAATCTTTTGTTACAATCATTTTCTACTTTCGTGAGCTTCGATAATTTATTCTTTTCTAGTTAATTTTCTTGGGGAATGGTAAATTTATTTAAACTTTTTCTTAAGACATCCATTACTTAAGGAGAAAGGGGATGCTTTCTGAACTTAAGCACTGTTTTCGTTGGTAACAGCAAAATGGAAGGTGGGGGACAGTGACGCACTCAGAATTTAATTTTAAGGGGAGGGGCCGAGCACTCAAGATTTAATATTGGGGGGGGGGAAGAGAGTTGAGTAGACGATTTGAGACACACACTACGCATTGCATACGAGCTATGACTGATCATCGGCAGTGATCGCCAATACATGATACCCGTAATCTCCTCTGGCCTGGCTCGGGCGAACGAAGTAGTGCTCGCTCCGCCCAGCACTACCTCATTTGCCTTGTGTTCACAGCGGCCGTGATTCCCGAGAGCTATAGGCAAGACTTTGCTGACTATAAGGGTGAAGCAAAATGCTTTTTTAATCCCTGCTGTCTGATAAGGATTGCTGTGTGAGGAAACGTTTGAGCTAAGTGCTCTGCCTGAGTGGGTGCGATTTAAAGATCTTCATTGGGAAGTAGGATGGCCTTAGGTCTCCTGTATTTTGAGAAGTCTGTTTCATCATAATTTGCTGCTTGTTGCACTAATTCATTTGGATGTGAAGAGGATGCTGAGAAGAACTTTACTGCTGAAGACTGCAGGAAAGAGTAGATGTAGGGGATATTTGTATCCCGGTGGAGTTGGACATTTCTGACATACCATGGTGCGTTTAAGATCATGCGGAGACATTTGTTTTGCACTTTCTGTAGTTTGAGGATATTTGTACTTGAGGTGTGACTCCAGACTGGGGACGCATAAGTAATATTGGGTCGAATCATCAACTGATAAAGGAGCAGTTTTATTTTGGTATCCAGCTTGCTATTCCTATTGATAAGAGGGTAAAGCTGTGCAATGACTCTTGATGCTTTTGTACATGAGGCTTTTGTATGTGAACTAAAGGTTAGTTTTCTGTCCAGCAGTACACCCAGATATTTGGCTTCTGCTTTCCAGGGAATCTTGGTATTAAATCGGAAGATGTCATCTTTGGGAGATATTGAGTTTTTAGTGAAGAGCATGGCGATACTCTTCTGAGGGTTTACTTGCAATCTCCTTTCCGAGAACCAGTGCTCTAATCTCTGCAGGTTTTCTTGCAGTTTCTTGGTGACAAGGTGCGGTTTAATAGATCTGGCTAGCATAGCTGTGTCGTCTGCGTATATGGCAATGATAGATGACATTGGATTGTGGGAATGTCCGCCATGTAAATCGTGAAAAGTATCGCTGCCAGTAAGGACCCTTGAGGAACTTCTGCCAAGATGCGTCGCTGAGTAGATAATATATCATTTAGTTTGACTTGCATTCGTCTGTCACTAAGAAATGACTTTATAATTTGGA
Organism: Typopeltis vanoorti; assembly: GCF_054136105.1. Classification (NCBI taxonomy): domain Eukaryota; kingdom Metazoa; phylum Arthropoda; class Arachnida; order Uropygi; family Thelyphonidae; genus Typopeltis; species Typopeltis vanoorti. The sequence continues at coordinate 35,217,878 of NC_143573.1, forward strand.
CTAGATATAATGGAATGCCAGCTAAAATCAACTTGTATAGTAGTCCAAAGTGCCATAATTTGTCGAACGCCTTTTCTAAGTCAAGAAAAACTGCTCCGGTGTATTGGTGCCAATTGTAACTTGTGATAATGAATTCGATTAGTGTATGAATTTGTTGGGTGGTACTGTGAAATTGGCGAAAACCGAACTGTTCTGAAGGAAGGATGTTTAATTTTTTCACTGAAAGTTGAATTCTGGAAAGGATAGCTTTTTCTGCTGTTTTGCCCAAATTAGAAATCAGACTTATGGGACGATAACTTTGAGGCTGCTGAGGATCCTTTCCAGGCTTGTATATAGGAACTACATCTGCCAACTTCCATGCAGAGGGGAAGTACTTAAACCTGAACATAGCATTTATTATTGTTGTAAGATATACGATAGCCTTTCAGGGTAGTAGTTTAATAACTTTGTTGGATATGCCGTCAGGCCCTGGAGCTTTTTTGTTCTTTAAATTCTTTATAATGTCATAAATTTCAGCCTGGGAAGTAGGCGTGAGTTGGGTGGTACAGGTATTAGGCCGTTTTAACACGTGTCTGACGTGGCAGTGGACTTTGTAAATATGATTGAAATTTAGATTATTGTATGAAGGGCTACGCTGTTTTTCTAAATTTTTAGCTATAGTTTCGGCTTTTTCTGCATCTGTGTAAACAATGTTTAGGTCAGATTTGAGAGGAGGAAGAGATTTGTTTTTGATGTTTCTCAGGAACTTCCAAACGGATTGATCACCGGGCGATATGGAGGCTAATTTGTCTTCCCACAGTTTTTCTATGGACTTTAAGTGCATCTCTCACTGCACTGTTCATTTTGTTGAGATATTTTTTTGTCTTGGGGTGCTCTGGTGTTGTGGCATCTTTTTCTTGCTTTATTTTTTTCCCTGATTAAGTTTATTATGTCATCTGGTAGTCGTTTAGGGTTGAAGGCAATTGAATCTGAGGAGATAGATGCTATGGCTGTGTTGATTTGATCAGTAAGTTTATTGACTGCAGAATCAATTTCTTCCTTGGAATTAATATGAGGGATGGGATCAATGTAGTTTGGAAGCATTTTGGATAGTTTTTCTCGGGGAATGAAGGTGTGAGGCGAAGGGGGGAAGTCCCCTCTGATAACCCAGTTGGAGCAGAATAGGATTGTGGTCTGATAATAATTCATTCAATGATTCCAGGGAGTACTGTAGGTTGACATTCTGAAGGACAGCTATATCCAAGACGTCGGATGAGCCAGTAGGGACTGTGGTGAGTTGGCACTGAGGGACCAGCCACAGTTGCGCAATTTCAGCTTGTGTAGTTAAAGAGGATGCGGCCATTCCTATTTATAGACCTACTGCTCCAGGCGTGATGTTTTGCGTTAAAATCTCCGGCAATAATAACCGGCAGTTTAACGCCGAGGATAGCCTCCAGATCTGTGGTCAGCAATGTTTTTGATGGTGGGTTATAAGCAGCATAGATTTTTGTTTCCGACAGAGTTTGTGATGACATTGATACCTCTAACTTCGAGATTAGTGGTTGTAGGAATGGCTACAGCATGATGGTTGATGTGATTTTTGATGAAGATGGCTGTGCCACCACCTCTGTAATCAATCTGTCCTTCCTGTAGAATTGATATCCTTTGAATTTAGGATTGTCAGCAGGTCTTAGGCGAGTCTCGTTAATTAATAATATATCCGGATTATATCTGTCATCGAATTCCTGCACTTCTAGTATTTTATTTTTAAGGCCGTTGGCATTCCATGAAATAATCATTAGAGAATCTGGGGTAAATTTTTTCCTATGCATTGGAGAGCGCAGATAAAATGAACTGTGTTTGCTGCAAGAAAATTTTTGTAGTGCTTAGTGATGTATTTGCGTTACTGAAATCCTGTAACATATTTACAAGAGAAGAGGTGATGATGGCTGTTATATTTGAATGTGGATTTGGCATATTCTGGTCATGGATTGCTTTTTGGGGGCGGGCCACGTCAGCATATGTTCTTGTTTGGTGTTGAAGATTTATTTTCTTAGGGGACTCAGTTGATGGTGGGTGAACACCTGTCATCTTGTTCAAACTAATAGGAGCCTGATGAACTTGAGCTTCTGGGACTCTCGTTTCTGATAGTGAGGTAGATTGACTGATTAACTCAGTTTGTCTGTTTTTTTGGGTGGCAAATGCATCCTCTGTAATTTGCAGGGTGGGGGCCACCACAATTAGCACACTTAGCCGCGGTGGTTTTTGGCTTGGAGCAGGTATGGGTGGGGTGGGTGTCACCACATTTTAAACATCCGTATTGAGCTTTGCACAACTTCTGGGCATGACCAAATATTTTGGCATCTATGGCACTGCCCAGAAGAGGCCCTCTTCCTAAGTGACTCCGGTGAGACCTTAAGCCTACAAATTGTCTTCAAGTTATAAATATCTTTATAGATATTGTGTATTTCCACCAATACCAGAGGCATAGGGGTCTTGTTAGATCTGTACATTCTACTGACCTTTATGGGAGGCATATCTTGCATGTTGAGGTCAGCAGCTATTTCAGCTGTTTCAATGTCTTCAGATACTCCTCGGAGTACCACTTTAAAATTTTTCTGCGAGGTAAGTGTGAAGGTATTCATTGGTGGAGGCAGAGGAATCTGTGTTGGGGGCATCTTCATCCATGCCATTTTCGTTTGCTGACTCCGAGGCGAGAATTTTGCGTTTTTTTTTTTACGCGCGTGCCTCTCTCCTTGATCTGAATGAGTAGAGGCAGAGATTACTGGATTTAATTTTTCCTCCATTTGAGGAGCGTCTTCATTTTGATCTTCATCAGTCTCGGGTAAAGAGTAAAGATTCAGGAAGCCGGGCCATTCAAGCTCGAACTTCTTATGGAGTTCCTTTATGAAGCTGAAAGTCAGTCCTTTATCTAGAGAGTCTATAATGTTATCAGGATCTATCATGTTTGATGGCCATTTGAGCTTAAATTTCCTTTGAAGTTTATTTACAAGTATAAGTACTGGCTCTTCATCCAGTGAATCTGTGAGGGCGTCCAAATCTAACACATTCATCAATGACGGTTTGCGTATAAACGCAAGTAAATGGATCTGAAATAGATATGCTAACAATGGCAATTCTAACGGCTGTTAGGCTAATGAATCGCCCACGTTGCAATTACAGTCCACTTACCTTTGCTGATGTTTTTAAATACAGTATAATTCACAATTTGATGACTTTAAACACGTCTCTGCTAGTTAATCTAGCAGCTACACTACAAAACCAAAGTTTCTCATATTTGATTAACACGTTCTACCGAGAAGAAAATCCACAACCGTATCAAATGATCATAACTCGATCTCCAATCCAAACTCCCAAACTTCAAAACTCTTCAGAATTCGAGAGCTATAGGGCAGTGGTGGCGAACCTTTTTATGTCCGCGTGCCAAAAGTTTACAAATCGAGTTGCTGACGTGCCAGCGCGTGCCAAAAATTTAGAAATCAAGTTGCTGACGTGCCGGGCACGCCAGCAACGTTCATAATAACGAACACATAATTTGACATACACATTGTCATATACAAATCAATATTAACCTTTTATTAATTTATCAATATATCAATTTATTAATGAGATTTTTGCTGTTGTACATTAGATGCCAAATGCTTTATATCAGGTTCATATTTTGTCACTTTTAGTAATACACATGCGGAACTAGATTCATCAGTTATTCTATTTCTTAAACTGTCTTTTATCAAATTCATTTCAAAAAATAATGACCCACAAGCATATGTAGAGGGGAAAATTGATACTATAGCCATCGCTAGTTTTTTTAAAGAACAAAAGGTTTCAGGAATGGCATCCAAGTTCTCAATATTTCCTCTTCTGCATTCTTTTTAATTGCCTCCAATAATCGATCATTTTCCATTATTTCCAAGTCATTTCTCAAATCGACCAACTTTTGTTTGCATATAGAACTAGATTGAAAATCGATTCGTTGCATTTCTATCTTCCAAATTCACCCACTCGGAAATCTCCAAATTGAGTTTATCTATTGATGTTGTGTCCAGATGCAAAATAAATTTTGATGTCTCTGCAAATTGCCTGAATCTTGAAGAAAATTCATTGATTATCGACTGAATAACTGTAGAAAACTCTTTTGTCAATTTAACTTGATTTGTTTTTTTCATGGGATTCTAGATCTGCAAAGACTTTTTTTGTATTTGGAAAATATCGGAAGGTATTGGAAATGACGTCACGATTAAAAATTGGTAATTTAGCTTCGAATGCTTTGATTAAATCAAACATGACAATAATTGTCTTGTTAACACCTTGCAGTTTAACATATAATTCATTTAAATGTAAACACAAATCAGTAAAAAACATTAATTTCGAAAGCCATTCGACGTTCATTAATTAATTGTATTTTTCGATGATTTTCTCATTACGTAAAAAAAGTCTGACTTCATCTAAACACTCAACAAATCTTTGAAGAATTTTCCCACGACTTAACCATTGTTGTACATAAGTAAACCATTGTACACCGAGTTTACCACACTTAATAATTCTATAAATTTTCTATATTTAAAGCACATGCAGATATAAAATTGACCAATTTTGTTACAATGCTCATAATATTTTCCAGCGGCTTGAAACAAGCCTTTGCGCATAAAACCTGCTGATATATAATACAATGAAAACCCAGAACTGAATGTCCAATATATTTGGTAAATAAATTGACGAACCCATTTTCCTCTCCAGGCATACTGCGAGCACCATCAGTAGTTACTGATACAATTTTGGAGGGATCTATATCTCTTTCAGCAAGTGCATTTACAACTGCGTTGCAAATATCTATTCCTTTTGTTGTTGTTGCTAATGATGTTAAACTTATCAATTCTTCTTTGATGTTATTCCCAACACAATAACGAATAAAAATTGCTAAACGAGCTGATCCAGTTATGTCAGTACTCTCATCAAGACAAAGAGAAATCAAACCAGAAGATTTTATATCTGTTTTTTGCTGATGTGTTATATTTTTTGCCATTTCTATGATTCTATCTTTCACCGTGTTTCTAGCCAAAGGCATACCTTTTATTCTTTGAATAATTCTTTCCTTGTTTTCAAAATCTTCAAAGAGAACTGGTCCGCATTTTAACCATGCTTCTTTTATATATTCCCATCACTAAAAGGTTTCCCGTGTTTAGCAATTACATTTGAGGCAAAAAAACTAGCAGCAGTTATATTTGAACGACTGCCGATAAATTTCATTAGGGTTGTTGACTGGATATTCCTATTTTTAATTGCCGGAGCAATAAATTTTTTCTGTTCGTCCTTGCTTTTCTCAAGGAGCGATTTATGGTTTGTCTTATAATGCCGTCCCGGAACATAAAACGCATATTGCTTTATTGTCTTTATTAATCATGCCATACTCTTCAGTCCACCAGCTTAGGAACTCTCTACTGCTTGACTGTGATAATTTTCGTTTTTTATTTTCGCCAGCCATGTTCGGTAGAACTGTAACAAAATAATTCACAACTTAAATCAAATGCATTTTTTATAGTTTCAAAAAAAAGCAACACTTTATTATATGCCTAAATTAATTATCTTTATAATTCTCACTTGCCGCTGCGTATTTCTGCCTACTGGCATGTGCGCGGTGCGAAATGCATAATAAACGCACGTACGATTAGAAAATGGAAAAGTCAGGGAATCCTAAGGATCAGTCGTCAATTCTTTTTCTATAGACTGTATTTTAATTTATTCTTACTGTATTAAAGGTAATGCAGTAAGAATAAATTACAGTCCCAACAAACTTACTCGTAAATACCATTCCAATTTTTTTAAAGTTCATACATTAAACTAACATAAGTATTAATATTATATAAATTAAGTGGATATTAAATCCAACGTTATTTCAAAGCCGACTACAGTAACTATAGAATTTTCGTGGGAAATTTGGCGAGTGTGTTCCCGTAAGATCTCTGGTCAAATTTCGCAAGAAACGTCTATAGTTTCTGGAGTCGGCTTTGAAATAATGTTGGATTTAATATCCACTTAATTTACATAATTTTGTATCGCCGATGTTGAAGCCTTTTGGCTATTTATTTTAGTAAATAAGTATTAATAATTAATTATGGCATAATCATAAAGAGTATTAATACCCTTAATGTAACGGTGTAGCATGTCGACCAGTATAATAAATGCAATCTTAAGACTTCACTATTTTCCTTCCACCTGGAAACTGGCTGATGTGATTTCTATACATAAGCCAGGCAAAGACCCACACTTACCCCAGAATTATCGTCCAATCAGTCTCATCTCCAATCTGTTAAGGTTGCAGAGAAGGTCATCCTCTCACGACTCCAAACCTCAGTAAATGACCTAAACATCCTCCCTAAAGAACAGTTTGGTTTTTGACAACACCATAGTACTACTACCCAGCAAATCCACAGAATTGTCGAATACATCACCACCAGCTACAACTGGCGCCAGTGCACAGGAGCTGTTTTCCTAGACCTATCCAAAGCATTTGACAAAATCTGGCATTTTGGACTCCTGCACAAACTCACTAAAAATGGTTCATCTAATCCATTTATATCTTCAGAATAGATTAATGCAAGTTAAAATCAACGGTTCTACATCGTCCCAGCGCCATATCTTTGCTGGAGTGCCGCAGGGATCTCTACTGGCTCCATTGCTGTTTTCTGTATACATGTCAGACATCCCACACAATCCGATGACTTCCATTTTAGCCCTGTATGAGGACGATACGGCAATACTAACCAGATCTCTCAGACCCCACTTCGTTACCAGAAACTTCAAGAAAACCTTCTAAAGCTGGAGGGTTGGTTCTCCAGTGGAGATTGGAAGTCAACCCCCCTGAAAAGCTCAGCCGTTCTTTTCTCAAAAAGGCCAATGTCTCCTGCAGGAGATATGTTACTATTCAATACTAAAATTCCCTGGCAGATAGAAACAAATTACCTGGGTGTGATTCTCGACAAAAAAAGCTATCTTTCAACCAACACATCAAGTCTGCGTGCGCAAAAGCATCTAAAGCCATAGCTCAGATCTATCCGCTAATTAATAGAAATATCAAGCTCAGCAACATAATCCAATTGCAACTATACCAGATGACGATTCGTCCTATAATCACCTATGCCTCTCCAGCCTGGAGCCACACCTCTAATACTAACATTATCAAAATACAGCGAGTGCAGTACAAGTGCTTGAGAATGATTCTGAACGCCCCGTGGTATGTTAGAAACAACCAACTCCACAGAGACACAAATATTCCCTATATTCTCTCTTTTCTGCAATCCTTAGCTTCCAAGTTTTTCCTAAAGACGTCCACACATACCAACGATTTGGTTCAACAAGCTGCAGCATACGAGCCAACGGACATATTCAAACATAGAAGACCAAAAGCTATATTAGCCTCCTATAACGATGCATAATCTCCATGCCCATTCAGGGCGAGCAAACTGCTCGTTAATTTTACCCTCACTGTAACCACAACAGATAGCGGGGAATATGAAAAGCATCTTACTTCACCCTTAAAGACATAAATGTCAATTGTAGCATGTCGACAAATATAAAAGTACGCATTTAAATTAGTTATCAATCACAGAAGTAATGCTAAAATATTGGAGTTTCCTCAGGCCAACATCATTAAATTAACTTCTGGTAAGTTTTATTGATATATCCCATTCTGATCACCAAAAATGTATAATATTATTCAGTATTAAAATTGATTATTGCATTGTTAAATTGATTTTAATGATGTTGGTTTGAAAAAAAAAAAAAAAGGTAGTGAGAAATATTTATACATTATAACTCACCATAGAAGTCAGGGGAAGCAGCAGAAGGGTGTCGATGTCGGCGAACGCTTACTGTCGAATATAACTTGCCCTCGCGTATAACTGGCACCCCTGATTTCACTTTACGAAAAAAGACATTAAAAGATTTTGCATATATATATATATATATATATATATATATACTTCCCACACAAAAAACACACCCTCCCCAACAGCCATTATATACTGTAGATGCAAGGGGGAAAAATAGTTTTATTGTATCCCTGAAGAGGCTTTTGCAGTCTGTGTAATATATTTCTCAACAAATAGTGCAATTAGAGACAGCTGGAATAACTAATGAATCGCATGTACCCCTCTCACAGAAACTACGCTGTATAGGCAAGCAAAACCATATGTTGCACCGGAAACACAGTATCTAACTAAAACGATTGTCCAATTTTTCAATTACATGAAATAAATGTTTATTTGATTGCATTTGAAATTCTCGATGTCATTATGAACGATTACAAAGACTAACTTCAAATGAAATTTTACCACGAATTGAAGCATGCCATATAATGCTCGTGTGAGTTCCCCTTCCAGCTCAAACGCAAACAAGACAATAAAAACCAATCATGGGTTGAAACTTTGGGTGAGTTGAGCCCGCCGGTAATGAGAACGATAAACGACACCCCGTCGTGAATGTCTTAAAACTAAGAAATATGTAGTGAATGTTGCATCTGACAGTTGCAGATGTTATGGAATTCGGTTGAAAAGAATTTGCATTTCAACTCAAAATTTGTCGGTTCCATTTGTCTTTGGGTGGGGTGATCTTTGGTTAATACAGCACCAATCAAATTTATGTCATCATAGCTGCTCCGCCTGTAAAACAAAATTTAACTTGCATTTCTTTTCTTTTCTTTTTTTTTATTTTTTAATGTTCCAGTATATGATAGAATTTACCATCTCTCCATTCCAGAATTTATCCATTTATCCTCTCTCCCCGACATTTGTGAACTCTTTAAGGACTCTTACTCGAGATAATTTAGTTGGAACAAACAGCTAAACAACACACTTAGATCGCTCGAAGCTTTAAAATGCCGAAGCTTCAAATTAGACATTAGGGAAAAGAAAAAGAATGTTCTTTGCGATTTTTCAAAGTCAGTGGATTCATGCCAGTTGTGTGAAAATCGACGAATCGGCGCTCTGAGCAACTTCAGCCGTCTATTCATCTTTCCCCTGTGTCTTCCCACTTAAACAGTTTCTAAACCTTGGCAAGCGCATGGATAGCCTGGGACAGCGCCTTATGCTCGGCGAAACCTTTTCCGTGTGTAAAATAAAGGGCGCGAAGAAATCCACGATCAGTATCTCATAGCTAACAGGCCTACTGCAGACAACGCGGCATGCTTCGAGACCATATTGCTGCATCAGTTCAAAACACGATCGAGGCAGAAAACAAGTACATGCCATCATCCTGCGTTCTCCAGATGAAATGAAAGACGGAGAGCAAGGATTTATTATTATTCTTTCGTGACACCTCCAAGGAGTCCAAAGACTCATCGAGGGTACCTACTTTACTACTCTTTCTCCACCACTCAATCCATCAACTACAACGAACCGCAACTATCATCCTGTACACCAGTGTTTCTCAAAGTGTGGTACGCGTACCTCCGGGGCAGTGCCAGATTTACGTATAAGCTAAAACAGCTACAGCTTAGGGCCTCGTAATCTGCCGGGACCTAAAAATTAGAAGACAATATATTTTCATATATTAAAAAGGTATATATTTTTAAATTTTTCTGAGACCAGCTGATGTAATTTAAAATAGTAGGAGGCCTCTGGGTTTTGTATAGCTTAGGATCTCAGCAAGTCTAAATCCGGCCTTGCCCCAGGAGTACGTGAAAGGTCGTTAGGGGGTACGTGGCAATTTTCAGCTATGCATAATTAAAGGAGTCATTATATTTTTCAACAAACAGTGCAATTAGAGAAAACCGGGATAAAACATAACTAATAAATCGCATCCCCTCTCCAACAGAAACTGCTGTGTAGACCAAGCAAAAGCATATGTTGCTGGTGGAACATATGGTTTTGCTTGACACCACCCCCGTCGTTAACGTGTTAAAACTAAGAAATATATAGTGAATGCGTTTCAGGTATTATGGAATTCGGTTGAAGGGAATTAGCATTTCAACTCAACTGTTAAAATGCTAATTTGTGTTTGGTTCGCGCGATCTTTTCTTAATACCGCACCAATCATATGCAGTTCTTCGCTGCTCTACGTATCTCAATTCTTGTAAATGACTGGTAATTTTGCTTGAAAGAAAGAAGATAACGCTATTTGGGTAGATGATTTTGACATGCACAAAAAGAAACTGTTCTCGATGCCAAAAGTAGTGATAGCGAGTAGACGCTTCTTGGGAAGTCGCACCATTTTCAGTTTTTTTCTGAAAACTTTAGTTTCCGAAAATTCCCGCACGTATCTCGCAACACGATTTTTTAGCTTTAATTTTTGGAAAAAAAGTTATAGTCGAGTAAATACAGTATTTTTTTAGCTTTCAAATTCTTACGTATGGATCATTGGTTAAAGACTGGATTTATAAAACGCACAAGCGAGAGCAATATAGCAAATAGACGTAGCTGTAAGCAACAAGAAAACGTTAATATTGGATCTGGATCAAATGAAATTGATGAGTGTGTCGTCTGACATTTCTAGGGAACCAAAATTTAAAACAAAATCATATTTTTTGTTTACATGAACATATAAATTCAAATAAAATAGGTATTTAATTTTAATTAATATTTTAAATTAATTTATTAATTTTAAATTAATTAATTAGGGAATACTTGGTAATAATAAAAATTTAAGAAGGGGTACGCGGATATCTGAAGTTTGAGAAACACTGCTCTACACCAACGCCATCCCACCCACCCACCAGTATTTTCACATACAAACATCCTTGCCCACGGTGGAATTCGAACCACAGCCATTTTGGCTGGAGAGCGGATGCGCTAACCACTCGGCCAATCAGACTGGCCATTATGAATGTGTTAACAGAAATCTGGAAGAGAATGGAGTGCGTTTGTTTATGTGTGGAATGAGTTTGAAGGAAGAACTAAACTGTATAAGACTGGATTGCATTTCAATGGTTTTGGTGTGAGTTATTTGGAGAGACTTATTGGAAAAGCGAGTAATGAGAATGATAATTCAGGGAATGGATCAAGAAAGCAAGTAAGAAGTGATGTGAAAGAGAAGATTAACGGGAGTAGAGAAGTAAAGAGGTATTTGTGAATGGAGAAGTAGGTAGCATGAGTGTACAGAATAAAAGAACAAGTGCATGAGACACAGGGATACAGGAAGACTCGGGGTGAGCCGAGGAATGTAGCATGAAAAAGGCTGATGCTCGAGAAGGAAATGGATTTGAAGAAAGTACTGGGATGGTAAAGAAAAAGAAATGGGTTGAAGAAGGGATGGATAATCTAATAAGTGCTATTAATGAACCAATCATCGATCACGAAATGAGTTATGTTTGTATATGAATGCTAGAGTATCAAAAACAAGACAGTGAAATTGTTGCGTTGATCGCATTTGTTCATCCAAATCTTGTTGGAATAAGTGAGACATGGTTGGATGAGGACGGCATCCTGACAGGAATAGAAATGGATGGGTATGATGTATTTTGTGAAGATTAGAAAGAGTAAAAAGGGAGGGGAAGTGCTATTGATGATAGAAAAAGAGTTATGTCCCTACAAGCTAGAGATGCAAGAAGGAAATAGTGTCAGTGGTTTTGACGGAGTATTATGTGAGATAAAGGTGAATAGAATGAAATACTTAGTCGGATATTGCTGTAGACTTGATAATGCGGATGGCAGTGACTATGAAATGCGTAATCAAATTAGCCAAGCAAATAAGAAAAGGGTGATCATTGTGGGTGATTTTAATTACGTAATATAGATTGTGATGATGAGATATCAACTGGAAGTAAAGAAAATGAGTTTTTGAGGGAATACTACTTCAGACAGTATTTGTCAGAAGACACACGAAATTGAGGGTCTTGGATTTGATCATCTCATCAGAGTATGTTATGATAAATAAGGTGCCAAATCACCCTCCAGTTCGTGAGAGTGACCATGATGTGATTACCTGGATGGTTGCTAGCAGTGTGAGAACCTCTGCAAGAAAAGGGTGTATGTGTAACTACAAGGCTGGTGATTATGAGTCGCTCAGCATAGAATGAGGAGTTGGGTAGAACGGAGATCAATGCTGCTTGATTGATATTCAAAAACTACAGAAGAAGCAATGTCTAAATATATTCCAAAGGTCAGAAGGTTAAATAAGGCAGGTGTAAAGTGCATGAATGCAGAGAAAGAAACCATTATGGATGCAATATAAGATGAATTATAATAATCATGAAGAGTACAAAGAACGGGAAAGGAGGTTGACTCGGTTGGTAAAGGCAGAAAAAATTCAGTATGAGCAACAGTAATTTGACAGATATTTATCGAGCACTTCTTGAAAGTCAATTATCCTTGTGAATGTGACATCATGGAAAGTTTGAGAGCAGTGGATAGTGAGCAGGAGAGACTGACTGAGTGAGCAAGAGGTATGGGGAATTGAATAAACTAGATGTTAATAAGGCTATGAGACGTGAGGATATATCACCACGTATTTTGAAGGAATTTGCCAGGCAGTTGAGTTATGCCTTGTAATATTTTTAATAAGTCTAACATTAGGCCAAGTTCCAAAGTCATGGAAGGAAGGCAAGATGGTACCGATTCATGAACGAGTTAACAAAACTCAAGCATCCAACTATAAGCCAACCTCGGTCAGGTGTTGTGGTTAAAATGTCAGAGGTTAGTTAGAACCAGGATGGAAGATTGGATTGAAAACAGTGGTATTATCTTTGATGGACAGCATGGATTTGCTAAAGGGAGGTGTTTTAGTAATTATTTATTACAATGAGATGACAGTTGCATTGAACAACGATGATGAATAAATAGTCGTATACTTAAATTTTGCAAAGGATTTTAATAGATTACCACATGATAAGTTGAGAGTCAAATTAGAGAATATGGTTGGATATTAGATTGAAGATTGGCTATCTGATAGATATGAGCAAGTTTTGTATGAGGGAGCAATATCCTGGAAGAGAGAAATCTCTAGAGGTGTGCCTCAGAGGTCTGTTTTTGAACTATTGCTGTTGTAACCTGTATGTTAATGATATTGTGGAAAATTTGAATGGGAATATTCAGTTGTTTGCAGATGATGCAGAGTTAGGAAGAACTATGAGAAGTAGAGCAGATGTTGAAGCCTTACAAAGACTTGAATAGACTGAGTGAATGGGCACGGGAGTGGGGATGCCTGTTCAATATTGCGAAAGGTAAGGTTTTAAAATTTGGGGAAATAAAGATAGAGTGTGAAATTTACTCTTTGTTGAGATATATTGTTGGAGGTGAAGGAAATCAGAGATCTTGGAGTGTCGAATCTCTAAGATCTAAAATTTAGAGGGTACTATGTAAAAATTGTGAGAACAACACAAGGAATTCTGGCGATGATGCAGAGGACGCTGACTCGTGGAATCAAGGAAATTCTGGTTCCATTGTATATGGCCCTGATTAGGCCACATATGGACTGCACACAGATTTGGTTGCATGGTTTCAAAAGTATGAAGAGATTAGAAATGGTCCATAGGCGATTGACTAAGTAAATCGCCTCTGGAATGTTGAGTATGAAGAAAGGTCGAGAAAATGCAATTTGCAGTCTAGTGGATAGGAGGAAGAGGGATGATATGATAGACGTTCAAGTTGATAAGGAGTTATTATAAAATGATGGGAGATTGGGAGAACAAGAGGTTATCCCTGGCTATATAAGGAGGATGTGAGCAAGATAGTGAGACGCAGGACTTTGCATGGAAAGTTGTGCATAGAGAATATTAGAATGTATTGCCTGAGAGTGTGTTATCTGCAGAGAAATTGAATGTATTTAAGGCTGATGATCTACTAGTGTGACAAAGGGATCTCCTGTGATGAGTCTTTGACCCTATGGGGTGTTGTGAGGATGATAATAAATAATCCTCCATTTCCATTTGAAAACCGATGCAACTCTAAAATGACTAGATTTACAAACTCTCTAATGAATGCAACTTTGACCCCGAGAAAATTGTCAGATGTCACCGCTTTGGATCCACGATTACACTTAGAGACGGAATGAACTTCCTTCGCTTGATAAAAAATAATGTGCGATACCCAAAGAAGCAGATCTTCGTTCATATTCCGCTGGTATGTATCCTGCAGTTAAAGTAACCCATGTACTTCCTAAGAAAGTGACAAATCTCTTTCGTTTTCAATTAATACTGAAAAAACACACGGAATAAGTAATACTATTTATTTAAGGCTATATATTTCAGCCTGAATATTACAGATCATCATTACAAAATACATCAATACAGATCAAATTACAAAACAGAACGCGAACGGCGAATTGATTTGAAAAATTAAGAGCCGTGTGATATACATAAAATAACGCAATTGCATAACTGAGGAAATATTAATAATTCATTAGCTATCAAAAATTATTGACTTGTGATTAAAATGAGATTTTCCCATCTCTTAGATAGAGAGGCAGTCGTTCCGATTTAATTTCGAACGGTGAAGTAAAGCTTCAGCACTTTCTTTAAACATGCGTTTCAATTTATACCGACACACTTTCAGAAAGGACCATGCAACATCTTTCAAGTCTGGTCAGATTTGAGAACCATTAAGTGTCAACAGTTGAGCAGAGAGAAGTATTGTTCAGTACAAAAGATAATACCAAGCTTGGGGGGGGGGCTTGGTATCATCTTTTGTACTGAACTATATATGTGAAGGGGGCTATATATGTGATTATTTGTACCATGACAAGTAGATGTGAAAGTCAACCCAAGATGGAAAAACTGATCCTGGTTGGCTAGCACAATATTATCACAAGTGAGAGAAAGAAAGAGAGTGAAGAATAGTCCCATTTCCTCTAAGAAAGACAAGATTGTGTTTCGGTTGCCTTAAAATTTATCGGATTCTCATCCCACTTGATAACGCAAGGAGGTCAGTGCTTGAGGCACAAGGTGGTAGCATTGATAACTGGCCTCCTGGTCCTTGTGATATTCCATGGCTTGTGTCCAAAAGTGGGCAAGGTTAACTAGAAGATTCTACAGTGGAGTGAGAATGATGAAATACATATTAGTGATCACTAAGTAATTACTAGTCCCCGAGTAGTGAAGCAGTTGATTATTGATATTTTCTATTATTATTGCACGTATTGAGGTTAGGGAGTTAGGTGATAATTTGATGGCTGACTTTTACTTTGTGTGTGTGTGGGGGGGGGGAGACAGGCTGCGTATTAAATAGATGCCAAATGAGTATGAAACCTTGTAGAGGAGATATAAGATGGCTGTTAGTTCTGGAGCATCAGCTTTTATTACGACTGGAAAAATATCATCAGGACCAGGAGACTTGTTGATATCAAGGCTACGGAGTATTTTATGATGTCCTGCTGATGAAATATCAGAGGAGGATACCGCGAAGAGTTCGTAGAACAGCAGGAGTAAGGCTTAGTTCATTTCGCCTTTACAAAGTGTGCTTTGGATATATTGATGATTTTTACAGTTATGGGCTATAGGAGCTGGAAAGACTCGCGCTCGAATCCCGTCCATGAAGTGAGGAACCTTTATCAATTTTTATCAATCAACTGGCGAGTTAGCTGGTCGCACACACGGACGTGGGAAATTGAGTTTTTCGTACCTCAGAACAGACAAACCGGCCGCCCCATGAATACACAGATCCACATCCATAAATACTTCCCCTTGGGAAATGGAGCGGAGGAGTGACCCCTAATCAGGGGACTCTACTCGTCCTAAGGGGCGGATGGGTTGAATAGATGAGCTGTAGTGTAAGCCGAGTTATTGACTTGATTATTAATTATTGGCTGAATTGTTGGAGATCAAGGGCTCGGATAAAGGTTGAGGGATTTCAGTAGAGCGGGAGTAACAACACTCATTCCAGCGAGAATAATTTCATTCAATAGATCAAGACATGTTCAGAAGAGCAAAAGAAATAATCAGTCATGGAAACTATATCCAATCCCATAGGTTACAGTTCCTGTAACAGTCTTTCATGTGGCATATTGTCAAATGCCTTAGTAAAGTCCATCAATAAGATATTTATTAAATATGAGCAAATTGCTAAAACATTACCTCCCTTTAGAAAACCCACACTGTTCCTTGCAGAGTATAGCTTGTCTATCAATCCATTTCTGTATTGAAGTTCTTACCAACTTCTATAAAATCTTCACCACTACTCCAGAGATACTGACAGATCGGTAGTTAGACATATCAAGTTTTCCACCACTTTACAGCAGAACTATCGCGCATTCTTTCCGTGCCTGTGGTACCTTTATTGAACTGAAACTCACGTTATACAAACACGTAAAGGGCCTCGCTAATTCGGCTAAGCATTCCTTTAGCATTCATGCTGATATTCCATATGACCCTACTGTCGAATTCTTAACCAGCTCATGCAATAGCTCTTCCACATGAATCTCTTTTTCATGTAGTAGCAGCACTGTGCACCATGTTACATACACCTGGTTGTATACCTTAGCAAAACGTGTCCTCCTTAACTGAACAATCTCCACAGCTTCTGACACAAGAGTACCATCTGCATATAGTAAAGTTATTCTTCCCTATTCATTTTTTCTTTGACTTGTGGCATAAAAGATAAAATTCTGCTGGATTGTCTTTAGCCTGCCCTGCACAGCTAATTTCTTTTTGTATTCTGATATGGCATTCTGCAACTAATGATAATAATAACAATTACAAGGATGAGTGACATAGGTTGGAAATCTCCTCCCTCAGAGTGAAAACTATATTGTATGCCACACTTCCTAGAGCCGACCTTGGCAATGTGCCAAGAATAGTCAATTCATGCTGAAGGGGAGAAAGAAACAAAGGATGTAGGAACTGGTCACCAACACGCGAAATCACGTGCTTTATACGTACATTTTCCAACTGTTGTACAAGCAAAATCGTTACCATTTTAAGAACTAGAATTTTCATAAAATAAAAGCTAATTTTCCGATGTATAATAATAAACACTCATCCCACGAAACGCATTGATTACCCTATTATTGGAATGGATTCTCCTTCTGACATGTGCAGAAGTGTCGAAGGGTCTCGTATCTGTGGGCATACAGTAGGTTTGTTGGTTTTGGTCTAGGACTGCTAAGGTCTGAATTTGAAATTATGTTCTTCACTTCCAACATAAAGCTTTTTAATACTTCCCTATGGAATTTTGTTTTCCAAATTAGTAGCTTATTTTTTCTTTTCTGTACTTCAGTTGTCATATTTCACTTTGTTGATGTCATTAAATCCGCACGGTTGGCCTAGTGGCTATGCGCTTCTCAACCATATGCCTGGGGAAGAAGTGTCCTAGGTTCGATTCCCGTCGACGACGTCAGGAGCTTAAGGATCTTTTTCAGCCATAACCAAGTTAGCCAGTCTTGGGCGTGGACAGCAGGGTTCCCCCCCCCCCCAGTTTATCTGTTTTTCATCCCTCAAGCAGGCAAACCGGCCCCGTGGACACACGCTGCTACAGTCAAAGATACATTTCTCCTCAGCGGCAGGCTCGGAGACAGGCCGGCAGGGGGTTGTACTAACAAAAGTCGTATCTACGTAACACGCGAACCATTCAATGGAAGCGGGAAAACGCGCAGAGGAAGAAGTGTTGATGTTATTAATCTCCCACGATAAGTTCAAGGACTTCATGCATTTGCCCTTATAGATGCTAATAATAATAACTTTCTATGCGAGTTTCAAGGAAAAAACATTGTTTTGCTGTTTGAATAATAATAATAATAAAAAAATAGTAGTGTAATATTTTAAATAAATTTTACAGAGAGTTTAACCCTTTAACTTCTTATTTTATATTCTACTGACATTGTTCCATGTGCTGAATTAATTTTGCAAAAAAATTATAAATAAAATCAATTAAAATTCTTACAAGTAAGAAGTCCGGACAGCATCATACATTCTTGATATACACTTCTTCACTCACAAAAATGGCAATAATAGTGTTTTATAAAATTTACATAATCTGCAAGGGGTGTCCACTTGAGGGCGTCATTTTTTTCCGCGCTCGAGTTAACTCGACCGTAGCAGTTAAAGGATCGGATTTCTAACACCATTTCTCCTCGATCTCGCATTTGGCTACATTTTGTGGGTGACATCTTTACAATCTGGTAAAAAAAAGCACTGTGAAGCAGATGATGCTGATCAGCCTGTGTTTTCTACCCACTATAGTGTGAAGGGCTCTCCCACTGCGGGAGGGTTGGGTCTACTTCTCCCATGGTGACCCAGTCCATCTTGGGAGAGTGTATATATACTTGGACGAATGAATGTATGAAGGTACAAGACAATCACAAACTATGCCCTTTGTGGGATTCGAACTCGCAGCCTCTTGGCTGGAGAGCTCGAATATATACGCTAACCACTTGGCCAACCAAGCTAGCTCTGGAACAAAACTACTTCAATTAACTCTTGATAGACTCGCATCAAGTTCACTATTGAACGAGAATCGAACAACAGTCCTCCCTTTTTGATACTTTAGTACATCCTAAATCTTCTGGTTATATTGAATTTTCTGTTTACAGGAGGCTCTCCTTTACAGGCAGATATATCCACTCATCTTCACATCACCATCTTTCACAAAAAATAGGTATTATCAAAAGTCTTGCGCACCAAGCACGCATAATTTGTTCTTCTGAGTCTCTTCTATTAGAAGAAGTAAAAAAAAAATGCAACTTACTCTTAATGGATACAGAAAATTATTGATAATTATCATCGCGCTCCCTGATTGCAATCTGATATTAAAAGGATCCTTAAAGGAACATTTGAACAAATAGCAAGGACCCTTCGCAGATATCTGTATGTCACCTTCAAACATGTCTGGACGTTGTCTTTCTTACCACCTATCAAAGATACATTATATGAATAGGGTATTTGATAAACACCTTGCCTGGTATTTATCAAATACCCCATTCCTGTCATCTGCTAATTTGGACAGACTGGCCGTTCTGATACTATTAGAATCCAAACACATCAAGATTATTTGGAATTTGAAGGTTCAGGCCTTACTTCTCATGCCATCGACTAGATATAGAGTTCAGTGGAACCATAACAAGATGCTACACTACAGTAATCAAAGTAAATTCAACTTTGATTGTCTATTTTTTACAATGCTACCAGCCCAAACTGTACGTAAATCACGCGTCACCCCACTACATTATCCCCACTAGGTAGCGGTTTGGTGCAGTCTGTATTAAATGTAGCTTCAGCGTTGAGTATAGTTGCTAGTACTGATACTAGCCGTAGCCCGCGCAGCACGTTGATTATTGCGAAATGCAATTATTGCTATAAAATGAATTATATAAAATACTGTTGAGCAGTATTGTACAGTGGCGACTCGGCCATAATGGCTGCATTCAATGCAGCTCAAGCGTTGAATATACTCGCTAGTATACTCTGTGTTGAAGCTGTATTCAATGCAGCCCTTATGGGCGAGTCGCCACTGGTATTGTATTAAAAACAAGAAAATAACGATTTTTAAATAAATATATAAAAATTAAGAACTGCGATAATAAAATAGGAACGTTCATTTTATACTGGAGGGACTGCATCCTTTATAGACAAACCGCTATTGGTCTGTACCCACTTCTGAACTTTAATAGTGTTTTCTCCTACTGTACATCGTACATGCGCCAGCGAGACACGTGATACTATACCCATGCTGTACGACTCGAATAACGACGAAGAACATTTCTGGCTAGATGGGTGAAGCAAAATTGCTTTTCATATTCCCCTTTGTCTGTAATGAAAGAACTTTGAATGGAGTGTTAGTGAGCTATATGCTCGCCCATTGAGGGCAGTGAAGTTAGTTTTGTTCAGCTGAAATTAAGATTTGGTCTTTTATATTTGTTGATTTCTGCTTCATTATATTCCGAGGCTTCCTTGATTAACGGGTTTGGATGGCTACTTGTCTTGGTAAAGAACTTCTCAGCTAGATTTATGAGAAAGGAAGAGATATACGGGATATTAACTTCTCTATGGACCTGGGAGTTTCTAATAAACCAAGGGGCATCCAGAATCATCTTCAGGCACTTATTCTGTAATCTCTGAAGTTTCAGAATGTTTATATTCGCGGTGTTGCTCGATGCGGAGGATGCGTAAGTGATGACCGGTCGAATTACAATCTTGTAAATTGTTAATTTCATTTGTGTGTCCAGTTTACTTTGTCTGTTGATCACAGGGTAGAGCTGTGCTAAGACGTTGGATGTCTTTGAGGTAATGTAACTAATATGTTTGCTGAATAGGAGTTTACTATCAAGAATCACTCCAAGATATTTAACTTCACTCTGCCATGAATCTTTACTCCCAATAAATAAATGTTTTATGCTCAGATCTTGCTATCAATGCAGTATCATCTGTATATAATGCAGTGAATGTTGTTCTCGGTTTCAGAGGAATGTCCGCTACGTAGACTGAGAACAGGAGAAGGCCAGAAGAGATCTCTGAGGTACGCCTGCCGAGACCCTGCGTTTGGTCGAAACCATTTCGCCGACCCTGACCTGCATATATATGTCTTTCAGGTAAGAGTGGATTATTTTTATTAACTTGATTGGCAAGTTAAATTTTATCAGTTTGTAGAGAAGGCTTTGATGCCATTCTCTGCGTTGATGAAGATGGCAGCTGTATTGAGTTTCCAGTTATAGCCTTTTGTAATGATTTCTACCAGCCAGTGTACTTGTTGAGCTGTACTATGGGCCTTTCGGAAGCCAAACTGTTCGTTAGGCAAAATTCCTAACTTATCTGTTTCTGCTTGGAATCTTGAGAGGATCACTTTCTTTGTCACCTTTCCGAGGCTGGACAACAGGCTTATGGGTCTGTTGCTTTCGGGAAGGTGAGGAGTTTTTCCTGGCTTCTTCAATAGCATGATGGTGGTTGTTTTCCATGTAGTAGGAAAATGCTGGAATCTAAAAATGGCATTTGTAATGTTGACGAGATGGACTATGGCCTTTCTTGAAAGTAGTTTTACTATTCTGTTAGTTATGCCATCTTTTCCTGGAGTTTTTTACTGTTTAGATGGGTGATGATATTTATCATTTCTGCCGGAGTTGTAGGAGTGATATGTTCAGAGTTGACAGTGTTCTGTCGTAAAGTTGTCCTAATATGACGGTGAATCTTGAAAAATGAACTTATGAACGGCGCCCCGGCGGAGGCCCCCCCCAAGTTATATATATATATATATTTCTTATATATATCTTATATATATATTATAATTAGATGTCTTATATATATATCAAAAAAAAAAAAATCAGCCAACGCCTTTTTATTCCCGTATACATATATATATATATAAGGTTGATATTTAGATTTGTATAAGATGGATTGCACTGAGATTCAAGGTTATCTACTAGTGCTTCAGCTTTCTCTTCATCTTTTTGAACTGTCCCTTTCTTGGTTTGTGTAGGGGATATGAGTTGTTTTTTGGTGCAGATCACTCTTAAGAATTTCCAGACAGAATGATCATCAGTATTGATGTTAGCCAATTTGGTTTCCCATTGATTGTTTCTGTGTTTTTGAAGAACTTCACGGACTTGTCTGTTTAGGTTGTTCAATACTGTTTTGTCTTGTGGGCGCTCTGGGATACGGTTGATTGGGTGGAAAACAGTGGATTGCCTAACTGATTCTATTGCTTTCTGAATTTGTATGGTTAGGTTATTTACTGCTGAATCAATCTCTTCCTTTTTACTGATGTTGTGCACTGGACCAATGTGATCAGGAAGAACCTTGGCTAACTTGTCCCATGGCATGAATGTGTGTGGAGGAGATGAACCTAGATTAAGCACTATGGGACTGTGGTCAGAAGATAATTCGTTAACTGATTCCAATTTGAATTGGCATCTTATATTTTTAAAGATGACAATGTCTAGTACATCCGAGCTACCTGAAGGGCTGAAGTGGGTGGGCTCGGTAGGTCCAGCCACAACAGCAGAGTTGAGCATTGCAAAGTTGAATAGTGTGTGGTCTTTGGTGTTAATTGAAGAGCTGTACCAAGCTGTGTGATTTGAGTTGCTCAGCA
Source organism: Typopeltis vanoorti (assembly GCF_054136105.1). Taxonomy (NCBI): domain Eukaryota; kingdom Metazoa; phylum Arthropoda; class Arachnida; order Uropygi; family Thelyphonidae; genus Typopeltis; species Typopeltis vanoorti. The sequence goes on from NC_143573.1 coordinate 35,239,819, forward strand.
GCTTTCCCAATCTGAGGAATTCCTTGTACACCTCAAATATGGCCCAATTCAGAGGTTTTGCCATGACAACAATAGGTGGACAATGTATAAAGGCACAGATAGAAAAAGAATTGAGATTGCGCAGGTATCCCGAGCAGATTACAGATAATCCTGTGGACTTTTTGAGGGTCCACTAGCAAATCCCGTAGAGACACACAGGTATCTACCAGCAACAAAATATTACAGATAACTGCCCTAAAATAGGGAAAAGAAGTGTCAAGAATCTACTTGGCTACAGATTGAGATCCTACCTCCCTATAATACCATAAATCCACTACCGGTCCTCATAGTAGGGGGGGGGGGCTGCCGGCCATTAAACCTCTTGCATGTTTCATGCAGAAGGGGAGAATCAAACTGTATCAGCGCCAGTGCAATGCGAGATTCCTGAAAAACCTTATATGCAATCTAATCAGGATCAATCTAAAATGCGTCCGTTCTCGTCAAAGTCAAAAACTTTCTCTTATTCCCTCAACCCTGTACGACTCATTCTTATATTCAGAATTTAAATGTTGTCACAATTCTTTTGCTTTTTTTGCTGAATTGAAGCTCATGGCATATTGAGCGAAATACATAGGAGTAATAAATTCAGGAGTATTATAATAAACATAGTAATATAATATAATAATAAATATAGGAGTTTTAAAGTCATAATAAACAATATGATGCCACGTGTTAAATGCCTTTTTACGGTTTACTGTTAGGTGACGCTGCTCAAGCAAGTCGCTAAGATCGGCAATTTGTGTATCTCTCACTATCATAGAGAATAAGCTATTTGAAACGATGGGCATAGTTTGAAACGATGGGCACAGCGGAAAAGAAACTCCGTAGAGTTTCTTTTCCGCTGCATGAGAGTAGGAAAGTTTGTCCAACAAATTTGCTTCACCTAAATAGGGAGTTCATGAACTCCTGTAATTACGAAGTTCACTAGATTAACGGGTGCTACCAATATAAGTGATCTAAAATATAAAGCATAGCTAATTGTTATTCGTGAAGAATACTGAACAACATGTGAAAAAACTAGGGTAAACGGGGTTTTTTATCCCCAAGTTTTTATATATATATATTGATTATGCAAACTAGCGTACTTGTAACAGCAGCCGATGCACTGTCGTGATATGTGTCAGCTGAGGGAAGCGAGCCAAGTGTCCAATGGCCTTTGTGAACTCACCAAACATAATAAAATAAAAATTGCAGATTTAAAAATTTATAAAAATAAGACATAACAATAAAAAGTAAAAGCCATAGTTTACTATTCATTGATTCTGGGAAAAGAGAGCTATACAACTTGAAACTAACAAGCAAAATTAGTAAAAAAAAAAAAAACATGAAATTTACTATCCATAATTTGTCTAGTTGCATTTTTTTCTAAATGCTTCTTTTAAAAAATTTTTACAATTTTTTAAAAAGGGATATGAAGTTTTTGAATTTTCGTGTTTTATAGAGAATCCATATTTTTTTCCTCAAATTACTTATTCGATAACCATTTAATAGTTAACATTAATAATATTACTAATAACTTTATTAGTCAAATAATTGCAAATCAAAAATCACAAATAAAAGGAAATAATCAAATCAAAGTTTTCAAATATCCAAAGCCACAAAAACAAACAACTCCTTCACATCGAATACATTCAAATACAATGCACCTCAGTGAAAGGCGCGCGCATGCACACAGAGAATGTGATCTAAAAATGATCACATTTTCTGGTACCAAGAATTATTATTATTCCAGGCAACTCCAAGGAGGCTACAGACTCATCGAGGGAGGCCCTAACATCATGTCAAGAACAACTATTCGACATTCACACAGTATGTATCATACCTTGCCTTGAACTCATTCACGGTCGTAGCACCCACAACAGACTGTGGCAGCTTATTCCACTCATTCACCACTCTCTCCAAGTAAAATACCTAGTTCTAACACCCTTCCTAACCACATTCTTGCCCAGCTTCCATGCATGGCCCCTAGTCCTCCCACCACCAGTCCTATTTTCAAAAATATCTTCTAGATTAATCTTATAGTAACCCTTCAGTAATTTGAATGTCTCAATCATATCACCCCTTTTCCGTCTATCGACCAATTTCTGCAACCCACAAATCTTCAACCTATTCTCATAAGGTTCATTCCACAGCCCTGTTATCATCTTGGTCACTCGTCTCGGGATCCTCTCCACTTCCTCCCCATCACGAAGAAGCTCTGGCGCCCATAACTGAGCACAGTAGTCCAGATGGGGTTTTATCAAGGCTCGATACAGAGGAACAACAACTTGTTTGTCTCTGCATGTTAAAGTATTTTTCAGAAGTCAAGTGATTTGATGAGCTGATTTAGCCACTTTTGCAATGTGCCCCCTAAACTTCAATTCCCCATCCACTAACACTCCCAAACCCCTGGCCTCATCAATCTCCTGGAGTACGGTTCCACCAATGTGATATACTGCTGCTATTCTTTTCACCCCAAAATGCATAACCGTACACTTTGCCACATTAAATTGACATCCATTTTTCCTATCCCAGTCCTCCAAACTATCCAAATCATCCTGTAAAATTTTGACATCCTGTGCACTCACAATTGCTCTACCCAACTTTGCATCATCAGCAAACAAGTGAACATTTCCTCTCAGATCCTTTCCTATATCATTGATGAACAAATTGAAAAGTAGTGGTCCGAGAACAGAACCCTGCGGCACACCACTATTCACAAGCCGTCTTTTAGACTCCACTGAATAAACCACTCTCTGGTATCTCTCCATTTCACCAATCCTATATCCATCCCTATCTGCTCCAGTTTACTGATTAGGGTTCCATGTGGTATCCTGTCAAAGGCCGTGGCAATGTCCAGTACAATTACAGTAAACCCATTACCCTTATCCAGTTCAGCCGTCACTGTATTATAAAACGTGAGCAAGTTACTGAGGTTATCTACCTTTCACAAAACTATGTTGTCCCCCATACAATATCCCATTTTCACCTATCCAATCCTGTATTCTTTTCTTGACTAATTTCTCTAAGACCTTAACAACGATTCCTGAAATGCTAATCCGTCGGTAATTTAGAACAGCAGTCTTGGAACCTCCTTTATGCAAGGGAATTATTTTCCCCTCTTTCCACCCCCTCGGGACTAACCCAGACCCGAGACTCAAATTAAAGAAAATGGTCAAGGGTACTGACAATTCTTTAGCCGCTTCTCGTACGACACGAGCTGGTATACCATCCAATTCCACAGATGTATTGACATTGAGGTTATGCAATAGACTACTCACCTCCACTTCATTCACCACAATTCCCGTATAATCTATTGGTTCATTCATTTCTGCAATGTCCCCACCTGAATGATATATTCTTGCAAAGTGCTCACTCAGTAACTCAACTATATCAACTGATTCAATTACCTCCCTACCATCGGCATTCTTTCAATCATTCTGCCATGTACATTTTTCCTTTTACTTGCTACATATCTAAAAAACTGTTTAGGATTCTCTTTAGCCTGCATGGCCAATGTTCTTTCGTAATCCTTTTTTGCTTTTCTAACCACACTCGTTACTATTCTGGCCTGTGCTTTATACCGTTCATGTGCCTGCCGGTCATCTTTCTCCTTAAATTCCCTCCATAGTTGTTTCTTTTTTTTGCAGCTCAAGTTTAATGGTGTTATTCATCCATTTAATCCCTACTTGATTTATTATTCGGACTCTAGGCATACAGTCAGCCATTGCTTCATGCAAACACTTCTTAAGTGCCTCCGATGCACTATCAACTTCTAGTCCTTGCAGTTGTACATGCCATGGCACTGAACCAATGAAACTCCTAAGCTTGCCATACTTTCCAGCCCGATAATTCCACATGTACCCTGTCTTATTTGTAAATTTCACACCTTTAGCCACCTCCCAAGTCAAGACCCTATGATCACTCTCACCAATTGGTGGCAATGTAGTCATATTTGTTACAGCCAAATCCTCAGATGTAATTACTAGGTCAAGCACTCTCTAACCCCTAGTATTTTCCATTACATGCTGTCGCAGATAGTTATCCCTTAATAACCGCATAAAATCCAATTCCTTCCTCCGTGTGTTCTCTCCTCACTCCAATCAATGCGACCATAATTGAAATCTCCCATAATAATTACCCCCCTTCCACTCATTTCTTCTATTTGCTTGTGCATACTGTCTCCAACATCTTTTCCATCACCTGGTCTATAGCAGCACCCAATTGTATATTTAGTTCTGCTAGCCACAATCTCACACCAAATGGCCTCAAATGTGCTCTTTTCTCTATCCTGCAATTCAACTTCTATTCTCATTGGCTGCAGCTCATCAGCTATCATCAACAATACTCCTTCCCCATTTTATTCTCCCTGTCATTCCTAAACACACTTTACCCATCGCATTCAATCCCACTAGCTATGTCATCTACAGTCAGCCATGATTCACTAATACCAATAGCCTGTTGTCTGAAGTTCCAACCATGGCTAAAAACTCTTCCTTCTTCCTAATACTCCTAGCATTAGTGTACATGAATTTAAGACCCCATTATCCCCATCCCTACCTTGATGCCTTATATTAACTATCCCATTCTGATTTGTTGTCCTTATTCGCTCGGGCATATTATACTCATTCATACATTCAACTTCCCCCCCTAAGGTCTGTATATCTACCCTCCCCTTAATAAATCTAGTTTCCCTGATTTTCCACATCCACTACATTCAGCAACACTTTTTCAAGTCTCCTTACACCATAACCATTCAAATGCAAGCCATCCATCTTATATAGATCGTTTCGCCCATCGAACTCACTCCACAAGTTCCACACTCCTCTTCATACATAACCCACGCATAAAGTCATTTGCAATTATGGCCCTCCTTTTAAACACTTCACTGTGATACCGCGGCAAAAGACTAATCATCCTAACTCCCTCACTCTTTTCTTTTGTTACCTCAAACAATTCATTTAGGTCCTCTATCATTTCCATTTTATCTCCTTTCAAATCATTCGTACCTGCCACAACAATAATTTCTTTCACCCTTTCCTTTTGCTCTCTAATAGACTCAGTTACATCTTTTATGGTCGCACCAGGTTGGTACGATTTTGTCAAATCCTCTACTAACACACCTCATACTAACGAGTCTCCATACAGCACTCTCTCTTTCATTCCTGTACTCTTGGCCCTAATGCCCTTGAGAACCAACTTTAAACTTTTACTTTCAGTAAAATCAACATACTACTACATCTAACCTTGGTCAACCATAATCACTAATATTGATAAGCACCACTACAATTTCTATAGCCTTTTTCTTTCTGGTTTAGATAACTAACCTGAACATTTATAGTCAATGAAAACAATATAGTATCACTTTAACAAAAAGAAGAGAAGAAGAAAAAAAACTTGCTACCAAAAAAAAAAAAAAAAGAGATGCTCAGCAAGAATACTCATGCACAACATTCATAAACTACCATTTCTAACACCAAAAAAAAAAAAACGTCTAATTAAAATTTCGGTAACTCTGTACTATTCTTTATTCTCTATATGACATGATCTTTTTGTTCTCGATATCTCAAAAACACGTTTGTAATTACAAACAACCAAATAAAGTTGATTCCTTGTGATTACTATCAAGCCATTGTGATTGCATGTTATGCCATGTTGTTTAGTTAATATCTTGGTTTTTTGAAACGGATAACCATTATTTTAGCATTCACAGATGGATACTAAATTTATTTTATATTTTATATTGAGCCCGTACACGAGAGGTTGGTTGATTAACCTATAGTACATTAGTACCGTAGATGGGTAGATACACAGACATACAGGGTGTCCCTGAATTCATGGCCCAAACGTGAGGGAATGGTAGTACACACCGAAACCACCAATATTCGTCATTGAATATGCGAACGCAAACGCAGCCCGGTGCCGGTAGGGGGCGCAGACGAGGGGGCACGGATTAATAGCGCTGGATCGGCCAAACCCCAGCATTCTCAGCGTCGATCGGATCCGAGATGGAGCAGTTTACGAACGCAGAGAAAGCCGATATGCACCTGATGCACGGTGTAGTCGAGGACAATGGTAGAGAGGCTCAAGGACTGTACCCTGAGCGATATCATATGCGGAGTGTACCCGATCATAAAATGTTTGCGCGACTGCACCATCAGCTGTGTGAGGCAGGCACCTTCCACGTCAGTCGACATGATGCCGGACGAGCACGGACGGTCAGAACGGAAGCTATGAATGAGGACATCTTGTGTATGGTGACAGATAACCCAGGTATAAGCAAGCGATCCGGAACCTGGGTGTGCAGCGGAACAGTGTCTGGCGAGTACTGGATGAAGAAGGACTGCACCCCTATCATTTGCAGCAAGTGCAGGCATTGACAGCTGTTGATCCCCTGCGCATGGATTTGGCCCTGTGGTTCCTGCAGCAAAGTGTCATACAGCCCGATTTCCCAGCTCATGTGTTATTTGCGGATGAATCAACTTTCTCACGTGAAGGCATAATCAATGTTCATAATGCCCATTTTTGGGCGGCCCAGAATCCTCATGGTACACGTCCACAGCCGAACCAGCAATGGTTCGCCGTCAATGTCTGGCCGGGGATCGTGCATGACTACTTAATTGGACCCTATCTACTGCCAGACCGCCTCGATGGGCGAACGTGCCGTATTTTTCTGCAACAGGTATTGCCGGAATTGCTTCAGGATGTTCAAGTCGCCATCCGCTTCGTGATGGCACCCGCCCATTTCAGCATGGACGTGCGTCAGCATTTTAATGCCACATTGGGAACTCATGGATTGGGCGCAGAGGTCTCATCCCGTGGTACCCCGAGATTGCCCGATCTTTCTTGTCTCAATTTCTTTTTGTGGGTACATTTGAAAAGTGTCTTGTACGAGACGCCCGTGCAGTCCACGAAGGATCTGGTAGTCCGACTGTCCGGCGATGTGCGCGACAAGCCCGATCTTTACGAGCAGGTACGCCAATCATTACTCCACCATTGTGCCGTGTGTATCAACGTTGGTGGGCGGACGTTTGAGCATTTGTTGTAATGATCTCCAATAAATGCCACTCTGGAAACCTGTGTCTGTCCTTCATTTCCGACTCCTCACTGCGTTTGCAGCTGCATATTTCATAACAAATATTAGCGGTTTCGGTGTGTACTAACATCCTCTCACGTTTGGGCCATGAATTCGAGGACACCCTGTATATCCATGAAGAATATGGATGTATATCTCAGGAGGATACAGTCATTCTGACCATATAGTGATTGCGCATCCCAAGTCAATAACATTTTGCTTGAAAAAAGTCAACGGACAACACCACCACAATGGGCAAGGTGCATTGTGCCATGTAACGAGTCACTTGTTTCTAGTCGATATAAATTGAAGGAATGTGATATTCCCAAGTCAGTACAACTGTGTCCGTGTGAAATGACTGCAAGAAGAAAACGAATGGAGTTTGAAAGAACTATTGTCATAGAATGCCATGTTGCAGGCTTATCTATTCATCAAATTGTTGACATATTGGCCCATCCCAGGTCAACATTCAGTGATACCAAACAGAGATGAAAACACAAGGAGGCTATTGCAAGTGCGATCCGCAGTAGACGACTCACCGAATGTGACCGTAGGGTGCTACGAAAGACAATATGTAAAAACTGCCATTCGTCAGCCGACACAATGAATTTGGAGTTCCGGGCATTAACTCCGTACAAAAGCATTCAGAATCGAGGCTCACAACATGAGTTTCCATGGTAGGACCACAATATGCAAACTCCAATTACCTGAACCAACATGCAGCATCGTCTTCAGTATTGCAATGTGACGTGAAGCTTGAAAAGCTGTAATATGGAGCGACGAATCATGCTACACCCTCTACTAAGCAGATTGATGGGTGTGAGGATGGCCGGTGAACGTCTCTCCTCCCAGAGTGTGTAACCCCAACTATGAAATTCGGAGGTGATGGTGTGGTCCTGTTTTTCTTGGTTTAGCCCGACCTCTGTCTGTTTGTGGTGCTATGAATATTGACCTCCAAGAGGTATCTGAACCTTCTGGACAATGCATGCTTCCTACTTTATGGCGTTTATTTGGAAACAGACCATTGTCTCTTTCAGCAAGACAATGCACCATGTCATAAGCTGTTGCTTATCTGCGTGTTTGTTGACATGCATGTCAACACACTTCACTGGTCTCCACAGAGCCGTGACTTCAACCCTATTCACCGTCTGTGGGATGAGCTGGATTTTCGGGTGAGGCCAAGGAATGTCCGCCCCACCACAGTCCTGGACCTTGTATGTCAACAGGAAGAATGGTCTAACATTCCCATTGATTGCTATGGTACTCTTGTGGTAAGAAAGTCCCGTACGGTTGCTGCAGTCATCGTAATGAAAGGAAGTCCGGCATGTTATTAAGGTGGGCACCATGGCTGTTTGTTCCTCACACTATGTTATCCTTTGACTGCTTTCCAAGCAGTGTATAATGTGACTGACTTGGGATATGTAATTTTATGTGTTAGTTCTGTTAAAACAAGCCCAACAGAAAGTAGAGGACTGAGTTGTCATTTCAGTGGAGCATTCAGGGCCGTCTTATCCTACCTAGCAACTAAAACAATGCCTAGAAGCGACAAAAACTGGTGAAATGGCATCTCAACCATAACACCATTTAGAAAAAAAAAGTACATATTTTCTTGAAATAGTACATATTTAGGGGTACATATATATATATATATATACCTAAATACCCCTAAATATGTACCTAAAAAAAGTACATATTTAGGGGTAGCGAAATAGTGCTTTTCTAGGGGTAGCTTATACCCTGAAAACGATCATGGCAGTGATCATGAACATTTGAAATGGCACCAAGAGAAAAATTGTTCAGAATGCTACATTGCTACATTTATGATATGGAGTAGATATAACATAGTATACAGCGAACTCTATATTATTCGAATAAATTGGGAACGTCGAATAGGTTTTTTTTTTTTTTTTTTTTCACTAGACGCCCTTGTAATGACATTTTTCCGCGATGCACGAGTGGCGCCATCATACATTCGATAGGTGAATTACGTTATCAAGATACCAGTGCTCTTAGTAGTCACTTCATGATTTCATATATATAAACCGGTAACGCCTTTGATTTCCTTACGGAGAGTAGGCGAAGCCGATTTAGCTCTGTTTTTGGAGACTGCAGAGAGAGTTCAATCTCCACCGGAGGTCAGTTAAAGATAGCTGGCCAAAGACTATCACTAATAATATCCGCATCCGGTGGAGAGACAGCTGACAAGTGCCGCCATCTCGTGCTCGCTAATCCTAACACTGTATATTTGTCTGAGATAGTGTGGGTTCTATGGTCGATTTTCTTCAGGGACCTTCTAATACAGATGATTCGCTAACTACTCACCTCCTAACTAAATCATCTGAAAATTTTAGAGCTTTCTCAGTTCTGTTTACGTTTGCATTCTTTAATTTTTATCACCAGTAAGAAAGCTTTATTGCGTATCTTTAGATCTTTATTTTTTGTTACTCCAACAGGTGGGTAAGAAATGCATACTTAATTTATAAAACACACAAAATTGGAAAGTGACAGGTGTAATAAGAAAAAAGATATTCAATATGAGGGAGGACTTGTCCAATAGCCAACGCATTTTACAAAAAAAAAGTTACGATAGTGCCGGAGAAAGAAGACGTTTATATTGTAATATATCTTGATTTTGCGAAAGCATTTGATAAAGTACTGTGCGATAAATTACTTTATAAATTGCAGGGGAACAACAGGACTGATTGTAGATTGGCGACATAGATTTCGAGGTATCAGCGAGTTGCGTATGGAGGAGTAATGTCAGAGAAGGGAAGATGACGTGCAGTATCACCAAGTTCTGTGTTGTGGCCACTACTATTTATGAATTGATGATATAGCATCTGATTTTGAATGGAGACACTCGTTTATTTTTTTGGGCAGAAGAATGGGGATGTCTGTGCGATCGTCGATAAGTGCAAGTTTTCATTTCGGACCAAGGAGATGGAGTGTAGTTAATGGAAAAGCATTGCAGAGGGAGGAAGCCAGGAATTTCGGGACAGAGGATTGAAGTTTAAGGGACATATAGCAAAAGGAAGCGAAGATAGTACAAAACATTGCGGGAATAATAAAAGGACATGGTCAAGTCGTAAGAGAGGTGGTTATGTCATTATAAAAGACACTGATTCGATCCCATTTAGACTATTATTCCCAAATTTGGTCTCTTGTCCTTAAAGGTAATGAAACATAGGATCCAGAGGCGAATAACTAAGATGATTTCAAGGTTTCGAGCAAGGTTGGATTCAAGATTGTTGTGGTTCCTGAACTATACCTTAAGGCGCCCTCTACTGTATGAATTTAGTTTATCTATTGTAATGCGAGACCCACAAGCTGCAGCTTGTCTAAATTATGCATAAATCCAGCCCTGGCTGTGGGATGTTGACTATGAGAACAGGTTTAAGGAACTTTGGGTTGCAGCGTCTGCCAAATAGACAGACGCTGTAATAGGTTTTATAGGATAGATACAATAGGAATATTTTTCGGTTCATTGTAGGAAGGGACAGAACAAGGGACTCTTCATACAAGTTGAAGGTCCACACATTCCCCTGTTCACCAAACAGGGGAAAGAGGACCATATATTTCTCGTGGCAAGTGGAGCGCAATATCAGTACATGAATTTAAGAGCGGCATTACTTAAATGGCATTGTTTATTCCTGAAGTTGTTTCTGTTCTAGATTTTAAGTGTAAATATGTCCGCGCGGTTAGCCTATTGGCTATGCGCTTCGAACCATATGCCAGGGGAAGGAATGTCCTAGGTTCGATTCCCTTCGACGACGTGAGAAACTTAAGGATCCTCTTCAGCAAGGCCGTATTCATGGGTGTGCGAACTGTGTAGTTTCGCACAGGAGTTCTGAAATAACTACAAACAGTTCTTCGGCTTCAACATTAATTAATAATGAGAGTTCTGAAATACTCAAAGGAAGCGGAGAACATGACGCGTTTGGTCAAACAATGAGTATTGAAGATCCTAAAACTGAGACACCAGAGGAAGGTGAACTATTTACTATTGATGATCCAGCAACATGGCCCAAAATTTTGAACAACGCAACACTAACACAAATTGTACAACGTGGTCCACCGTCTCCTCCGACTGAAAATGATTTTCCAAAAGATGAGAACAAGAGGTGTTTTTCCACAGCTCACTATGTTAGGACAATTGCAAACGGAGAGAAGCAAAACAGAAGATGACTTGTATATTCAAACTCTTCCAACTCTATTTTTTGTTTTTGTTGCAAATTATTTTCTTCTGATGATAATTTTTTATCTAATAATGGCTTTTCTGACTGGCGACATGTAAGTGAAAGATTAAAGTCGCATGAACGAAATCCAGTGCACATGAAATGCATGTATTCATGGACACAAATGGAAAGTAATTTAAAAAATCACAATACAATTGATCAGGCAAATCAAAATGTCATAAAATTTGAAGCAGAACGGTTAAGAAATGTTTTAAGACGAATAGTAGCAGCAATTCTTTATTTATCCGAACATAATTTAGCTTTTAGAGGTAATTTTGATACTTTGTACACAGCTCATAATGGTAATTTTTTTGGAATCATAGAATTAATTGTGAATTTGATCCACTTTAAAAGATCATTTAATACGATGTTCGGGAAAAAATTATAGGTAAGAAACAAAATTCGTATCTATCACCCATTTTACAAAATGAATTAATTGTTGATATGGGAACCAAAATTCAACAAAATATTGTAAATATGATACGACAGGCAAAGTACTACTCAATAATTCTCGCTTGTACTGCTGATGTTAGTCATCAAGAGCAAATTTCAGTACTTTTTAGATTTTTACATATATTTGAAGCAGATATTGAAATTCGTGAACACCTTTTGACGTTTTTAACAACTAATGACACTACTGGTAAAGGTATATATGAAAATATAAAATCACTTTTGAATGAATTAAATCTTAAATTGTCAGATTGTAGAGGACAAGGGTATGATAACGGAGCGAATATGAAAAGAGTATATAAGGGAGTCCGTGCTTACATTTTAAATGAAAACGAAAAGGCATTTTATACTCCTTGCGCCTGTCACAATTTAAATTTGATTTTAGGGGATGTCGCAAAATAATCAATTATAGCAATAAATTTTTTTAATGTTATACAAAAATTATATACATTATTTGCTGCCTCAACTTCACGTTGGGACATATTAAAGAAATTTTGTTAAACAATTAACTCCAAAACCGTTATGTGATACAAGATGGGAATGTAGAATAGAATCAGAGCTGTACGTTTTCAAATTACAGAATTTTTAAATGCACTAAAAGAATTATTTAAAACTGAAGCAGATAATACTATCAAAGTAGCAGTGGTTTCAATATATGAACAAATAGATTCATTTGAGTTTATACTAAGCCTTGTAATTTGGTATGAGCTTTTGTCAAAAGTTAATTTAGTAAGTCAAGTATTACAAAATGCAAAAATTCCCATAGACGTAGCAACTAAGCATATTAAAGAGTTAGTGCAGTACTTTGAAGAGCAGAGAATATCAGGATTTGATAGCTGTTTTGAGATTGCTAAAGAACTGTCAAATCTATTAGAAATTAAATTTAAAGAAAGTCGAGTACATCGAAGAAAAGTATTTTTTGATTATGAAACGCCTGATGAATCACACATAGGTGATAACAAAGATAATTTTAGGATAAATTTATTTTCTGTAATTTTAGATACTGCTCTACAATCTGTCAAAAAAAGATTTGAATTGTATGAAATTCACGAAAAATTATTTGGATTTCTTTATGATATGAAATTAATAAGAAAAATGACAGAAAATGAATTAAAATTGTGCTGCAAATAGCTGTATCAAAAATTAAATACAGATATTGATGAATCTGAATTTTACAATGAATTAATTATTTTTAAAAATATTGTTCCAGAAGATGCACCCATTAATATTTTAAAATTCATAATTGCAAATAATTTGTCGGATATTTATCCAAATATTACTACGACATTTAAAATATTATTGACCAATTCAGTTACGGTCGCATTAGCAGAAAGGTCATTTTCCAAATTAAAATTAATAAAAACCTATTTGCGATCTTCTATGTCTCAAGAACGTTTGTCATCCCTGGCAATAATATCAATAGAGCATGAAATTGCAAAAAAAATTTGAATTTTGATAGCGTTATAAATGATTTTATTGATAAGCGCATTAGGTTAAATAAAATTTAATATATTAAGATTTCTTTTAAATCTTATAAGTTGTTATACATATATCTCATTCTTTATAGTAAAAATGGATATTTTTTTCGTATTTTTATATTATTATTTATATTATTAAATAAATCATTGTTCTGGCGTATTTATATGATAATGTGTACTTACATAATAAAATAATACATCATGTACATGCAAACAGATTTATTTTTTAACTAATTTTTTCCCCTCACTTAAATTGATGCTAAAGAGCATACTTGTTTATTTATGTGCATAAATATTTTTCATAGTTGATTTAATTAATTAATTAACAAGATATTCTTCTATTTAAAATTTCCATAAATGTTACTAACTTTCAGGGGCCCCGCAAAATGTAGAAACGGGCCTATTCCTCAGCCATAGCCAAGTTAGTTGGTCTTTGGCGTGGACAGCAGGGTTTTCCCCCTAGTTTATCTGGGGTTTTCCATCCCGCAAACTGGCCCTGTGAACATTCAGGCTACAGTCAAAAATAAATATTTAAGCCCTCATTAGGAGGGTTCAATCATATCAAACACTGGTCAGGAATAAGTATCATCTAGATCAGTGGTTCCCAGAGTGGGTGGTACCTCCCCCTTGGTGGAGCTGGAACGTTCCCGGGGGGGGGGGGGGGTATTGGCGCCTCATGAGCGAAAGTTGAATTGAGGTAAGGGGACGGTGAAAGCATAAAGGATAAAAATTAGGTGATGAAAAAAATTTATCATCGAAAATTTTGATAATATAACTGTTGTATAACGTTTGCTTTATTTTTCCAGGAAACGTAAAATGCAAGTTACATCCGATCGGCGTTGAAGTCCGACGACAGATCTTAACAAACATAGTGTTGGCAGGCGCACACTTTCAAGTGATCGGGATTTTACAAGCCCAGTACGCATCGGCAGGAACACGTGCATGTTATGATTGTTCACTGTATAATACTATAAATACATGAGACGTATGAAATCAGTTTTAGATTGTTTCTGAATTGTGTGTCAAGCAGTTAGCAATTTGATGTAGTGCATAAACATTTTTAATACTTAGTCGATGCCTTACTTACACAGATTTCACACAAAGCACATTATTGTTGTTCCAGTAAAACAGCAGCTTTCACGTGAGTATTTTTATACCTTTTCTTGTAAAAAATAATTTGGTTTAGGTAAATTTTGTAAATTTAACTTTTTTTGCAGATAATATCATGGCTGAACCCAAGAAGAAATGTAGATAATATAATATGGAATATTTGAAATATAAGCTTTACTCAGTCGCGACAAACAAAACACTGCCAGTGTGCCTGATTTGCCAGAAGATTTTCAAGCACTTAAAGAAATTTTTTTTTAACAACCAACATTGGCAGGTATGTTTTCAGCAGCATCCATACTAGATGATGATGGGTTGCGCGCCTCTTACAACATTTCCTTACTAATTGCTAAATCGGGAAAACCGCATAATGTTGTTGAGTAACTGATCCTACCAGCTGTTAGTGAGGTCATGCATTGGAAGAGGTTTTTTTTAAGCTGTTATTTCTGCGTTTGTGTCAAAACTTGTCCTATTCAAACGAAACTTAGGAGGAGAATTCAGCCAGTTTCCAAATCTATTAACAGTGGAAAAATGTGATGAAGATGTGCTTCAGCACTTGGAGGCTCTCCATTGAAATTCCCACCAACGATTTAAAAATATTCTTGAAATGAAAATACCCGATTGCGTTTTGGACCCGTTTTCAAGTATAAACACTGAAGAATTTTTATAATTACAAGAACTAATAGAAGTAACAAAAAAGGAGGAATTGAAATTAAAATTCCAAAACGGGTACCAACAGTTCTGGTTGCGAAAGCAGATGGACATCTGCTTTTAGCAACCAGACTTTATCCTGGATTGTGGGCTGTAGTAAAGAAAAAGAATAAAAGTTTTTAATCGCATTTCCATCATCATATTTCGTGAAACGTGGGTTCACTGCGATCAGAAATCTTTTAACTAAAAATACAAACCAATTGCAAATAGCTGATTTTGATTTAAGAATGCTGCTGACAAATATAGAGCCAAATATCAATAAACTGGAGCAGCACGCCAGGCTCATCCTTCTCATTATGATTGTTTTTAATATTATTGATCGTTATTTAGTATCTTATGTGCGATTTTTACATATGTGCAATTTGTTTTTCTTAATTTTAATAGTATTATTAACTGTTCGGTTCCAACTTGTCCTATGTTTACGGGCAATTTATGTTTCTTTTGTAAAATAAATAAATAAATCAGCTAACGCCATTTATTCCCTCATAGGGAGTAAGCGAGGCCTTTATACCCTATCTAGCTTTTGGAGAATGACTGGGCAGTTCGATCTCCACCAGTAGCCAATCAGAGATAGTGGGCCCATGTCTGCTACTAATTATAGGTGGCCACTAATGAAGAGACTGGCAAACAAGTACTGCCATCTCTTGGTACCTAACTCTTACAGGATATGCTACTGTCTGGAATAATGTGGATATACTACGGTCGATTTTCTTGAGTTTACGGGACGAAAAACCCAAGTTTCCGGGATCAAAATCCCGCTTGCCCGTTCCAGAGATCGACTAACTCGGAAACCGGTCGAAGTGAGGAACTTTTTCTAAGCCTATCTTCGACCGGTTCCCGAGTTAGTCGACCTTTGGCATGGGCAATCGGGTTTTTTCTCGGTGAAACTTGGGTTTTTCGTCCTGTAAACTCAAGAAAAGCGACCGTAGTACCCACATTATTTCAAATAGTAACATTCCCCCCCCCAATAAATAGTTTTAAATTTTCAGGTCCAATGTGTCTTATTTCCAAACTTCAAAAATCTCTAATAGATGCATAATAAAACGCAAATTTGTTTCTGTATGTATCTGTTTCTTCGCTTTAAACTCGAACTGCTGATCCGACTTTCTTTTATATATATATGTATCAGGTAGAGCTGTCAGGTCTTAAAAGAATTTTCCGGGGAAGGCAGTACTGATTTTTTTTTTTTTTCTTGAAACGGGGGTAATAGCTAAATAAGTTTTGAAACCATTGATACAGATCTCGAGAAATATACAAGACTGCAAGAAGTGGAGATCCATGATTGTGAACCTCCTGATCGGGAACAACATCTGAATAAATGAATGCAAATATATATACTTCTTACCGTAATTTTTACGTGTCTCGAATATGAATGATTTTTTTTACCACCATAGACTATTCTTGTTTTTAGTACTAAGATAATACCAAACTGATTTTTTACGAAGTGATGCCATTGTGTTATTTACAGGAGATGATTTGCTAATATGGTCCCTTTTTTATAAATGACATTTATTACAATAGTGTGCTGTGTGTATATACCAACACAAACGATTATTTTTTTTCAGTTTGGTATTTTTTTTCCTTTTCTGCATTATTTGTAATCTCATTAAATTATAAGAAATCTAAATAAGTTTTTTTACCTTGGGTAATGTATATTAGGGTTACCAAGTAATTTTATAAACTTGGTTGTTTTACTCCTAATCCCAAGTACGCAAACAGTTAAGTTTGCACCTGAACGTAGTTCAAGTCTAAAGGTAGTGCAACACCAGGGCAACTCATTGTATTGTAAAGGTGGGTAAAGCTCTGATCACTATTCTTAGTATTTTCCATAATGTAAAGCACATCTCACTAAGAGATGTATACTGCAATACATTATGGGTGGGGTCACTACCCAGACCGGTTTCAACCTTTTTTGAGATCTCCTCAGTGAGTAGCTAGATCCTAAATACCAAGGTTTTAGTAATACAGAGCCTTATCAACTTTACCTATGCAAGTTGCTAAAAGGTGTTTTTATTTTGAATAATCTCTGGAGGAGATATAGATGTAAATAAGTTTTTTTACCTTCAGTAATGTTGAAAAAAAAAAGGTTGAAACGGGTCTGAGTAGTGACCCCACCCATAATGTATTGCAGTATACATCTCTTAGTGAGATGTGCTTTACATTATGGAAAATACTAAGAATAGTGATCAGAGCTTTACCCACCTTTACAATACAATGAGTTGCCCTGGTGTTGCGCCACCTTTAGACTTGAACTACGTTCAAGCGCACAACTTAATTGTTTGCTTACTTGGGATTAGGAGTAAAATAACCAAGTTTATAAAATTACTTGGTAACCCTAATATAAGAATCTATTTAACGAACACAACATGTCGTGTTGTGTTTGCTCTGCCAGCTCAGTCACAAATGATTGCATCAAACCACCACGAAGTAAATCTCTTTAGGACTATTTACTTTGTGGTAGTTTGCCGTCTTGTCTTGTCTTGTCAAATGTCATCTCCATCCAGGAGGTTTACTATTATAAATTTCTACCTGAAATTCATAATGTGCAGTAAAAAAGGTGAGATGATGGGGCTCTAATCTTTTCCATCTCGCAGTTAGTATCCTATGTTTGTAGATATGTGTGTTTGTTCCCTTTACCTATTTTGAGAGGCGAAAAATCCTAGTTATAGACAAGATATAGACAAGCCCTTTACCCTTTATTCTTGCATTCTCTGAAAAATTGATGTTTAATCTCTCATTCAATGCTAAATAAATGAAGTTTAGCATTTTACTAATCTGATATAACTCGTAGCAAGCAATTATTTAGATGTTGTCACAAGTCTGTTTCGAAAAATATATTTTTTTAAAATTTCATATTATAAACATAATATAAAAGAAAAATATTTATCCCGTATTAAGATATTATTTGTATAAAATATTAAAATGGAAGAAAATATCTTAAACGATTCTCATATTAGAATAATATTTACAGACTGCTGGGTATGTCCGAGTTCTGCATTTTCGTTTACAGTTTTCAGGAAGTCTAGTTCTATATTCTTAATGGATGAATTAAAGGCTGTAGCAGTACTAAGTTGTTAATAAAACGAATTTACATAAAATACGGTTAAGATTATGGCAATAAACAAGATTTCACGTTGAAATCGTGTTTATTGAAGAAACGTGAAATCTTGTTTATTGCAGTAAGGTGATAAAATGATTGCATTCAGCCAGACAAAGCGACTATTTATAGGTAATAAAATGACTGATTAGAATTATTTATGCACATTCAGGCACTTCTTAAACACTTGTTTCATAACTTAGTTTCCGTCATTACCTAAAACAGAGTTTCCTACTTCTTGCTAAAGTCGAGCCCTAAAGCAAGCAAAATATTTTTGCGGAGCCTATACAACCTCAGTCTTTAAAACAAACACGAAAAAAGAAAGAAATCAATAAAACACTCAGCATTTTACACTTTAGTGCGCCGTAAATTTCTAAATAAATTAAGTTCATTTTAATGACTACAGTACAGTTGTTTTGAACTGCAGAGTTTTTCAAAGTCTGGTATGATGGATGTAACTGTTAGCATATCTATCATATCATCGATTCATTAATTAAAAAATAATAAGTGAATGATTGTAAACAAGATTTGTGGATCCCGCTTTGAGAAACCTTGACCTAAAACATATTACGAGTTGGCATGAAATTTAAAAGGAACAAACTACGTATTTTTAAGACCTTGTAAGCAATTTTGTTTGCTTCCGTACTTGAGTACTGGAGATACAATTAAAATTAGTGAACGATGGATAACATAAAAATAAATAAGCAAGTAGGGATTGTTATTGTTCAGAATATGGTTGGTGTTACTGTCACTCGGGAGTCTTCGGAAGTTTATTGTTTCATGAATTTATACAGTTACTATTTTCAAACAAAAAATTAATAAAAGCAAAAGCCTAAATAAATTTATAACAGAAATATATTTTCAAACCACTCTACTTGTCATACCTTTTTTTAAAAAAAAATTCATTGGCACTTCCTGCAATCACGAAACCACCTCATAAAAAAAAAAAAAAAAATCCATTCCAATGGAGCAACACTCTGAGAGAAAAATCTAGCACTCACCCCCCTTCTTGAGGGTATTCATTCTCAATTTTAATTGGTGCCCTCTCGTCCTCTCCCCACCACCTTCCATTAAATTAAAAATTCTATCTACTGATACTGAATATGACCCTGTCAAAGTTTGTAAGTCTCAATCATATCACCTCTCTTTCTCCTATTAGTGTCTGCAGTCCACGAATTCTCAATCAGTATTCCACAATCCTCATATAATTTTTAATACTCTGATTGGCACTCTCTCCAATATATCAGAATCACAAAAAAGGAGACCAGACCTCTGCACAATAGTCCAAGCGAGGTCTTATCAAGGCCTTGTAAAGAGAAAAACTGACATTCTTATCTTTTACATGTGAACGTTCGTTTCAGCATTGCAATTCTTTTTTGAGTTATATTTTCAATATTTGCCACATGGCCCCGAAACTTCAACTTCCTCTCCAAGATCCTTAGCCTCATCAGTTTCTTCTAGCATAATCCCACCAATATAATACGACATTGGATATCTAATCACACCGAAGTGAATAACTTTACATTTACTGATATTGAACTGACATCCTTTATCCTATGTCCACAATTCCATCCTATTCAAATCATTTTGCAAGTGCTGCATATCGCCAGCATTCCTGATTACCCTGCCTATCTTTGCATCATCAGCAAATAACTGTATGTCGCTTGTCAAATCCTTCCCAATATCATTAATGTACAGATTGAATGACAGTGGACCAAGCACTGATCCTTTTGTACACCACTTGTTACCTTAATTCTTGCAGATTCATATCCCCATAGACCACTTTTTGATATTCTTAGCAAAATCCAAAAGTATCATGGTATATCCATTCCCTTTGTCTAGTTTAATGGTAACATTGTTATAGAATGTGTGAGCAAGTTGCTGAAACATGACCTTCCCTTAATAAACCCATGTTGCTCATTGCAAAGTAGAGATTCACTATAAATCTATTTCTGAATGCGAGCCCTAACCAATTTTTCCAAAATCTTCACCAATACTACTGAGATACTAATTGGTCAATAGTTGGTACATCGGTCTTTGCACCAGCTTTGTGCAATACAATTACTATACATTCTTTCCATTCCTGCGGGATCTTCCCTGTTCTGAAACTCATATTAAACAGCTTGGTCAAAGGAATAGTCAGTTCAGCTGAACACTCTTTTAATACGTGCCGATATCCTATCAGTCCCTATTGCTGAATTCTTATTCAGTTTGTGCAACACTTCGAATACCTCGTCTTGATACACCTGAGTTTCTTCATCCGGTGACGAGGTGGCAGCGAGTTGAATGCCGAGTACTCCAGGTTGACAGCTTTTAACAAAATGGGCACTCATTAGTTGAACAACATCTTCTATCTTTATCTTCAAGCCATCTGGATTTAGAAGAGTTATTCTTTCATATTCATTCTTTCTTTTACTTGCAGCATATCAATAGAATTCTTGTGGGTTTCTTTAGCATGTAGAGTCAGTTTCTTTTCATACTTAGACTTTGCTTTCCATACAACAATTGTGACTATTCTCGCCTGCTGCTTATGACGTTCATACTTATAACGTTGACTCCTATCCTATTTATTCTTCGAACGCTCGGGACACATTCTGATATTGCATCATTTAAGTATTGCTTAAATGCTTCCCATGCACTGTCGATATTCTGCCCATCCAGCAACCGATCCTATTCCACTGAACTCAGTACACTCCTTAGTTGGTCATAATTTCCTGCTTTGTAATTCAGCATATAACCTTTTCTGAATGGAACATTCATTAACTTAGTCACTATAATCAAATCTAACACTCTTTAACCTCGAGTTCCTTTCGTCACATGCTGAGGAAGTTTTCCCGCAACAGCTCAATAAATGAATTTTCATTCTACTGCTTCGCAATCAATATTTGGATAATTAAACTCCCCCATTATGATTGCTCTTTTCGTGCTCATCTTTTCTATTTAGTGATGCATTTCTTCATCACCAGCAACCGATCCACCAGAACTGCAACAAACACTCCACTGTGTAATTGATCTTATTAGATTCCACCTCACACCAGATGGCTTCGAACTCACTGCCACATGAAATACTGTTGGTAGTAATACTACAGTCATAGGTCTCAACTCTAACTGGATTCAAGTCATCCAGTATCATTAGCAGCACACCCCCTCCTCTCCTATTCTCTCCATCCTTCCTAAAAATAGTCTACCCTTTACACTCGCTACCAGTTAATATGTCTGATTCTGATAGCCAGGTCTCACTAATATGTATAATTTGAGGTCCCAACATATTGCGTAAGGCAAGAAACTCCACCCCTTTTTGTGTTTGATACTCCTAGCATTCGTGTACAGATATAATAATCTACCTGCATGTTCTTTTGTATACTCTTGTCTGCAGTCTGCATGACACAGTTGGGAAAACTTGCAGATCTCTATTATTCTTTAGTTCCTCATACATGTAGACATCTTTGCATACGTTTGATGGGTCCGAACCGGACGAACACAAAGTCGAAGTCGTTCTCTCCTCGTCAACATTTCCATGACAAAGCCCATTCCCGTCATTAACACAGTTATATAACATTGTCGTTCTTACACTCACATTCTGACCATTCCTTCCTTTATAATGTAGTTTCTCCGACTGCCTGTGTTAGGTCTCATACCAATTATTAATTTTTCCAGACTCCTGATACCAAACGCATTCAGGTGTAAGCTGTGCCTCTTATAAAAATCGAATCTTCTCTCAAACTCACTCCATACATCCAAAAACTCCCATCCACTCCTGCACAGCCTACGCATCGAATCGTTTGCCATCATGGCCATTCTTCTTAATTCATTTTTACCATATCAAGGTAAAATACTGACGATTTTCACTTTCTCACTCTTCACTCTCACCTCTTTCAACATCCCTTTCATGTTTTCTCTCATACAGAACTTATCGCTAGTTAAGTCGTTAGTACCTACAACAATTACACTTTAGTTTACTTTTCTTTTCTGTTTTTGAATTGCTTCCTTTATATTCCCCATATGCCTGGGGAAGGAGTGTCCTAGGTTCGATTCCCGTCGAAGACGTGAGGAGCTCAAGGATCTTCCTCAGCCATAGCCAAGTTAGGTGGTCTTGTGCGTGGATAGCAGTGTCTTTCCCCCAGTTTATATGGGGTTATTCATCCCGCAAACAGGCAAAGCGGCCCCTTGAACACACAGGCTACAGTGATAGGATACTTCCAGGAATAAGAAGTAACCAACCTATTCCGTAGGATTTCGGTTCCGAATGCCTACACGCTGAAAAAAAGTTTTGGGCTACGCGTGAGCGTAGGCCAACACTTTTAAAGTAGGAAGGATTCTTAAATGTAGAGATTCATTTTGGCATTGCAATTAATCTCGGAGTTGTATTTACAATTCTTCGTCATATGGCCGTTTAACTTCAACTTCCTGTCTAGCCTGATTGGTTTCTTCTAGGTTAATCCCACCAATAAAATACAACTAGATATCTCATTACACCAAAATGGATAGCATTACATTTACTAACATTGAACTGATAGCCAATTACACATTCTCGCAATCAGAGCCTTTCTTGTGTTACGTGTAATGTTTTCTTTTTTTTTTTTTTTTGTATTTTATCAGATTTATTTTTGAGGTGTGTATTTTTAATGCTGTCAAGTTATTTTTAATATTGCTTTGAATGTGTAATTTGTGGCATATGTTGTTATTTTTTTTTACTTAGTTTATTTCCGTTTTTGAAATTTGATATTTTCGAAATTTATCGCTCAACGTTTATTAATCTTCCGCTTGTCGGCGCATTGATGTCTAGTCTTTAGTGCGACCGCGCATCATCGCTCTGACGTCACTTTCAGTGAAGTTGAAACGAACCTCACAGTTGAGCACGTGATTTTGGTTACGTTCTGTATCAGAGAGCATGTTGTTGTTTATGTATCTATTTCAAGTAGTGACTAAGGTGTGAGTTTGTCCTGTAGTGTATGCACGCATGCATTTGGTGTGAATGAGATTAAGAAAAGGTATTATGCTGATAACATTTTAATTATTTTTTCTAATTTGTAATAGGTTAATATGATGATAGGTTGCAAATTATGGTGGTGCATACAGCAGTCAAAATTTCCTGTAAGAGCGTTATTTCACAAATCATTTCATCAATTCGCATTTAGTAAATGTACATCTGGTTTCTGTAGGAAGATAAAAGAACTCCGTTCCAGAAGCATGTTGCATAGCAATAATGGTTGTCATGCTGTTTTCTATGATAATTTCAGAACTGTCTCTACATCAAAGGAGAATTCCAAAATCATCGAAGAATTATTTTCTGAAATGCAAGTAGAAATTCATATTCGTGAAGAACTGTACAGAAAATGGAAAAAAGAGAAAATATTACCAAGCGTACCAGAGGGAGGTTTGACATTTAATGTGAAATATGTGGATACTGGTACAAAATACAGTGAACAAGAGAAAAATGAATCGCCAGTTGTTGTTGCTCTTCACGGATCTCCAGGATCATATAGAGACTTTGCAAATCTGATTACCACACTTAATCAAAATGGAGTAAGAGTAATTGCACCAAACTTTCCAGGTATGGTAATTTCATAATGTATTATTTTGATTTCTTCGGTAAATACCAGTCATATTATTAAGAAGATTATTATTATTATTACGTGACCCTCCCCCTGGCAGTCCAAGGACTCAACGCGGGAGGGCACTCTACTATACTTCGCTAAATGCCGTATCCCCCCCCCCATCCGCGGTCAACCCAGGTCCGAAAATATTAAATGAAAAATTCCAGAAATAAACAATTTATAATTACATTAGCAAAGTGGGGGCTTCGTAAGCTGACCTGAGAGCTTACGAGAATACAATCCTCGGCATCTCCGAGTTAGCTTGCACTACTTGACTTAGGTAGCTAATGCAATTCGGGGATGCCGAAGATTGTATTCTTGTAAGCTCTCAGGTCAACTTCCGAAACTTTAATAGTTTCTACAAACATTCGGCTGTTCAATAATATTGAATCTAATATCCACTTTGCATATGTAAATTTACATCGCCGAAATTGAAGCCTATGGCTCTTTCTTTTAGTAATAGACAATTCATAAGTTTTAAATTGTGCGCAGTTCTGAGTTATTCTCGGTTATATCAGATCGACTATTGAATATCGCAGTGCTTTTGTTCAAGTAACCCTTATTTCACTTAATAATGGTCCCAATATGGCATGAGGCATTATAGAAAATTTTAGAACATCATGGTATTGACACCAAAATCATTAGGATTATTAAATCTCTTTATTCCTCATCTGATATGAGAATTGAAATTAAAAATTACAGCAGTGAAGCGTTCCGGGCAGAACGGGGGGGGGTAAGACAGGGATGTATCTTGTTCCCTCTTCTTTTTAATTGTTTTCTGGAATATGTCATAGATGAAGCTCTTCATGAATATGACACTGGAATAGTAGTTGGCGGACTAAGAATAAATAACTTACGTATTGCAGACGATATCGATCTTCTGGCAGAAAGTGAAGAAGAATTACAAGAGATAGCCAGCCGCGTTTAAGGAACATTAAAAAAAAATATGGATTATACATAAACCTGCAAAAAACAAAAACAATGATAACCTCAAAATCAGACATTGAATTCTTAAAGATACAAATTGGCAATAAACAAATTGAGAATGTAAACAAGTTTACTATCTACGAAGCACCTTGAGTCAAGATGGCTGCTCAAAAACCGACATTAAATACCGAATTGCTAAGGCAACTGTGGCCCTACAGAAGTTAAAACCATTGTGGGGAGATAACAGAATAGCAATCGCAACCAGACTAACACTAATTGACACCTTGGTGAATTCTATCCTCTTGTATGGTTGTGATCCTGGACTTTATTGAGGGAAGATGAGAGGAGACTCCTGTTTCACAGGAGACTTTTGAGAATTCCCTAAACTGCTCACGAAACCAATGAAATGTCTGAAAACTGATTGATTCAATAGACGGGAGAAAAAGGGAAAATATTCTGACAGTCATCAGAAGAAGACAGGTGAAATGGATCGGACATGTGGAGAGGACTAATGGCATTCCAAAGCAAGCACTAGAAGGAATCGTTCCGGGACCAAGGGTTAGGGGCCGACCTCGATTAAAATGGACTCATAACATCAAAAAATGGACAAATTCCTCCCTTTCTCAACTGACATCAAGAACAAGAGACCGAGATGATTGGAGGAGGCTAACAAAGAATATCGCCTACCAGCCATGAATGACCCAATGGTCCATTTAGGACTACGGGAGAGAAGAGAAGAAGAATGGTCCCAAATGCTGGCAATTCGGATATGCCAAAGGTAAGCCATAAAGTGCTTCCTTTTAAGTGAAAATGGTGAAAATTCTCGACTTCATAAAATAATCATCATCATGCTTGTCAAGGATTTAGCCCTAGAGTGACCTTTTCCGGTCTTAGAAGTCATCGTTGAATCTCTTAAGAGGACGTCCTGGTTTTCTTTTTCCTAATGGTTTGGAATTTAAGCCTTGTTTTGGTAATCTTTCTGTTTTCATTCATTTATGTTTATATTTTTTCATTGTTTCTATTACTAATTCCCGGTTTAATTCTTTCATAATTTCTTAATTTCTTTTGTAATAGTATACTTTTGCAGTTTTTCTCATAAATTATATGGAAGTGAAATCTGGACAATAAAACAAAAAGACAAACAAAGATTAATAACAGCTGAAATGAAGTTTGTTTTAACTGTTTAACTGTTTTGGTACGGCTAATGTATACTTTTAATCTGGTTTTTTTGTACAAGTTAGGTTTAAATATAGAGTTAATTACACCTGTTATTTTTAAATATTTTGCAATTTTTAGGTTTATATCTTTTTCATTTTCATATGTAATCATACATCCTAGGTAGTTAAAATGAATTCACCTGTTTCTAAAATCTTATCTATTACTATTTTAGTTCCTACTGGTTCTTGTCCTTTAAAGGCCATCATTTTTTTATTTTTCTGTTGATATTATCATTCCATAATCTTTGACTATTTCATTTAAATTTAAAATAGATTTCTGTAAGTTATCTTCAAAATTTGAATTTATTATTTCATCAGCAAAAAGGAGAGTGTTTAAGTTCACAAAAAGTTTAATACGTTTGTGGAAATTTTTATTTAAATAAATATTAAAAAGAGTTGCCGAAAGGGAGCATCACTGTCAGGTTCCTTAGTTTATTTCTCTCATTCAACTTTCAACTTTATTGGCTTAAAGGGGTGAAGCAGATGCTTTTCATATTCCCTGCTGTCTGATGAGAAAAACTGTGAGAGGAAAAATATTAATGAGCCTGTTGCTCACCCTGAGTGGGCCTGAGGATTAATCATTGAGATTGCAGTTTAAAATAGCTTTTGGTCTTTTGTACTTGGTGTAATCTGTTGCGTCGTAATTTGCAGCTAGTTGAATTAGATTATTAGGATGTACAGATTCTATTGAAAAGAACTTAGTTGCTATAGTCTGCATGAAGGTATAAATATAGGGGACTTCTGTGTCCCAGTGAAGTTGCACAGTGCGTATGAACCATGGTGCGTTCAGGATTATTCTGCACACGTTGTAGTTTGAGGATATTAGTATTAGCAGTATGACTCCAAGCCGGAGAAGCATAGATGAGTATAGGACGAATCATCAATTTATATATAAGTAGTTTGATTCTGGTGCTCAATTTGCTGTTTCTGTTTATTAGAGGTTAGAGCTGTGCAATGATTTTTGATGTCTTTAAACATTGAGACTTTATATGGGAGCTGACAGTCAATTTTCTGTCCAACAATATGCCAAGATATTTGATCTCAGACTGCCAAGGGATTTCTGTGTTAAACAGGAGAACGTGTCCAGTAGGAAGCATTGATCTTCTGGCGAATAGTACGGCTACGCTTTTCTGAGGATTTATTTTGAGTCGCCATTTGGTGAAATATTGTTCAATTATCAGTAGATTTTCTTGCAGTCTTTTGATTGCTAGGTGCGATTTTAAAGGTCTGGCTAATATCGCTGTATCATCCGCATATAACGCTTTAATAGATGACAGAGGGTTGTGCGGAATATCACACATATAAATGGAGAAAAGAGTTGGTGCCAGTAGTGATCCTTGTGGGACACCAGCCAAGATACGTTTTTGTATGGAGAGTGTGCCATTTAACTTAGCTTGCATGCGCCTATCATAGAGGTAGGATCTGATCAGGTGAACCACTTCCAATGGTATTCCAGATGTTATCATTTTATATAGCAAGCCGTAGTGCCAGACTTTGTCGAATGCACATGCTATGTCAAGGAAAACAGCTCCAGTGCATTGACGCCAGTTAAATCCCGTGGTAACATATTCCACCAATGTGTATACTTGTTGTATGGCACTGGAAATTGTCGGAATCCAAATTGCTCCTCAGGAACAATGTTTAATTTGTGCACTAGTTCTTGGAGTCTAGTGAGAATGACTTTCTCGGCAATTTTGCCTGGGTTGGAGATGAGGCTAATTGGTCTGTAGTTTTGAGGTGATCGCGGGTCTTTTCCAGATTTATGGATTGGGATTACATCTGCTAGTTTCCAGTGGGAAGGAAAATATTTGTAGTGTAAGATGGAGTTTATAATGTTAGTCAGATGCACAATAGCTGTGTGGGGTAGTAGTTTTATCACCCTGTTTGTGATTTCATCAGGTCCAGGTTTTTAAGCTTCTTGATTATGTCGTATAATTCTACAGGTGATGTGAATGCAATTTGACTAGAGCATGTGGCAGAAAGTTTGAGCGAAGATCTGACATGTCGATGAACCTTATATATGTGATTGAAGTCGAGATGGTCATATGAGGGTTTGCATTTCTTTTCTAGAGATGTTACTATTGCCTCGGCTTTTGTCTGCGTCGGTATGGATAAGGCCAGTATCTGTTTGGAGAGGAGGAAGAGGTTTGTTTTTATTCTTGATGTTTTTGATAAGATTCCATATGGAGTGATTGTCAGGAGAGATAGAATTCAATTTTCCTTCCCAAATTTGATTTCTGTGCGCTGTGAGGGCATCTCTAACTGCAGAGTTGAATCTGTTCAAGATTCTTTTATCTTGAGGTGCTCGCGTGTTGTGATATCTTTTTCTTGCTCTGTTCGTTTCTCTGATCAAGTTCATAATGTCTTCTGGCAAGTGGTTTGATCTGGGGGTAGTTCTGGAAATAGTTACTGCTGCAACGGCAGTGTTGATTTGTTTAGTTAGATCCTTTATAGCTGTGTCAATTTCCTCTGTGGATTTAATCAAATCAATGGTACAGGACCAATATATTTTTAGAATACTTTGGATAGCTATTCCCAGGGTATATATGAGTGGGGGGGAGGAGACAGGTTCTCCTGGTTTCCCAGCTTGAATAGAATGGGATTGTGGTCAGATGAAAGATCATTTAGAGTTACTACACTGTACTGGAGTCTTACATTCTGTAGGATAGTTATGTCTAGTACATCAGCCCGACCGTATGTGTTTTAATGGGTAGGCGCTATGGGGGCCTGCCACAACCACATTGTTGGATCCAGAGTAGTTAGCGAGGATGTGACCATTTTTATTTGTGGAACGGCTATTCCAGATAGGATGCTTGGCGTTTAAGTCGCCAGCCATGATGACAGGCTCCCTGTTGATCAGTACAGCGTTCAGATCTGAAAACCGTAATGTTTTTTGCGGAGGATTATATGCTGCGAAAATCTTTAGTTTGCCCACCGTGCACGTGGAAATTTCTATGCCTGTAATCTCAAGATTAACGGTGGATGGAATATTTATAGAGTGATGATTGATGTAATTTTTAATGTAAATAGCAGTGCCGCCTCCTCTACAGGATAATCTGTCGGTTCTGTACATCTTGTATCCATTTATTTTGGGATTATCTGATGGTCGGAGATGGGTTTCATTTATCAAGAGTATATCTGGCTGACGTCTTTGGGCGAACTCCTGGAGCTCCAAGATTCTACCTCTTAAACCGTTTGCATTCCATGCTATGATCTGTAAAGAATCTGGTTTTATTTTATTTCTGTTCATGAGTGAGCGTTGAGATAATGACTTGTGTGTCCTTCGGAAATCTATTTGTAGAGCATGGTGAGGGGTTGGATCTGCTAAAATCCAACAGCATATTTGCCAAGGAAGAGGTAATGATAGCTGTCAGATTTGGATGTGATGTTGGCTGTTCCAGGAATGTCTGTTTAGGGCGAGTTACATCCGCTTATGTCCTAGACTGTTGTTTCTGAGTTGTTCTTTTTGGGGCCCTCTGACTTCAACAGATGGGCTTCTGACCCTTTATGTTGATCTTTAGGAGGGTGTGAAGTAGTCTCTGATGTAGGTGTGCTAAGAGAGGAAGAGTATGTTCCTTCTTCTGGTTTTCTATTTCTTGGATTGTGCGCGCATCCTCTGTAGTTGGCAGTGTGAGGACTGCCACAGTTAGCACATTTAACCGGGGTGGATTTTGACTTAGAGCATGTATTTGTTGGGTGGCCGACCCCACATTTTAAGCATTTAAATTCAACCTTACACATTTTCTGGGCATGACCAAACTTCTGACTTCTGTGGCATTGCCCTGTTGAAACCCTTTTCCTTAATGGTTCTGTAGTGATTTTCAGTCCACAGATGGACGTCAGATCATTGTGCTTGTAGGTTTGACTAATCTCTACTAATACCAGTGGCATTGGAGTCCTGTCTCTCCTGGTCATTCTACTGACCTTTACGGGTGGTAAATCTTGCTGGTGTAGATCTGCAGTGATTTCTTCTGTGGAAATATCTTCAGATACACCTCTAATCACTACCTTGAGGTTTTTTTCTGATCCTAGTGAAAAAGTATGGAACTGAATACCTCTGGTATTCAATTCACAGGTTAACCGTCGATAATCCATCACTGTCCTGGGTTGGATTTTAATACTATCTGTGACATTTTTCTCTTGGCTGTATGAGATCTGTAAGTTGTACATCATAGTCCTTAGCGACATCCATTTATTATTTTTTTTTTCACGCAGAATAATCGGGGGTATCCTTTCCCTTGAGGAGGTAGGAGAGTCCGGGATAGGGCCATCTTCTTCCATTCCATCCGCATTGGGTGGTTCAGATGCTGCAGTTTTGCGTTTTTTGCGAGCGCGAACCGCCTGATAATCGGTGTGGTCAGTAAGGAGATTATCCTCAGCAGTTGTTGCTATTTCGCTAGCACTGTCTTGAAGAAGTTATAAGAGTTGAGAGTCATCTGTATCAACTTTTATTTCATGAACCCCAACCTTTCCTGGCCATTTTGTATGAAGCAGATTGCTTACGTGTTTAAATATTGCCAGAAGCTGTTTAAAATTAAGTTCTTCGTACGGTGCATCCACGGTTAGACCCAAGCCTTGTTCTGTGGAGCAGGACATGACTTTCCCTTTCCACAATAATAAGTAGACGATTTCTAATGAAGCAATGAAACAATGGCGATATTAATGGCAGTAGGCCTAGCGTATCGCCCTTATTTTAAAATTTGTTGACTTACCTACTTAGCTGATTCTTTGACCTCTTTAAAAAATAAACCGATTAATTATAGTAGTAACACTATTTACTACTAGTAAATTTACTAGTCAAAATTCCTTGAATCACATTTTGTATCAATTATCAAAATCCCGAATGTCAGACATCATCGCTTTAAGACTCAAATCACCATCTCTCATATATGATAGCTCATGATTTAATCTTATTTGTATTTGATTATTTTCATATATACTTATGATAGCTTTTAGAATATTATTTGGTATTTGTCTTTCTTTTAATATGTTAATTAAATTGCTTAAATAAAATAAAGAATTTAGTATACTTATACCTCTATAACTTTTAAGATAATATCTGCTACCTTTTTTAAAGATAGAGATCACAGTTGCTTTTTATTCCCCATTCTGTTGGTGAGTTACCAGATGAATAGATTTTATTTTAAAATAATAGGAGTCTCTCTTTGAACTTTCTTCCTGCATATTTATGTAATTTTGAACCTAACTCCAGGTGATTTTACATTTCTTGTTTCTTTCAGGCTGATTTCTAATTCTTCTTTAGTTTTTTCATTTTCATTAAATGTTTGCCATTTATCTCTTTTTAAAATAATTATCTGTCCACATTTCTGTATAGAAATGTAGAAATTCTTTTAATTTCAGTTCGGTGTTTAATTTTGCGTTTTCTTTAGTATATTTACTTAAATGTTTCAAAATCTTATATACATTGCGTCTTATTTTATATAAATCATGTTCTTAATTAGAAAAACATTTGTTCCATGATTCTCTGTCTTTTTCTGACTTCTCTTTTAACTATGGCTCTTATTCTTTTATTTTCTATTTCATCTTCTAATCTTTTACTGCTTAACCATTTATGATAGGCTTCTTTTTTCATTTTGATTATTTCTTTGATTGTATCATCCCAGATCTTCAGTTTTTTTTTTCTTTTTATTGAATTTTTTGGTCTTTCCTAAGCTTTCATTTGCTGTTGTATTTAGTATCGTTTTCATATTAAGCCATTCATTTTCTATTAATTCATTTCGTTTTATTTTATCTAAATATTGGTTAATTCTTAGTTCATATAGCCATTGTATATTTGTGTCATTTAATAATCTAGTTTTATAAACAAATGTTTTAAATTTTCTTTCTGTTCTTGTTACTTGTAGCCATCTAAGTGGTAATCTTAATTTTATTTTATCAAGGAAGTGGTCACTACTTATTTCATATTCTCTGTAAACTCTAACATCTAAAGAGAACTTTGTCTTTTCATTTAAGATAAAATAATCTATTATTGATTTCCATCCTCTTGCTTCCCAAGTATATTTATGTATGCCTTTATCTTTATAGAGAGAATTCATATTTTAAGGTTGTTATAAACTACAAAGTCGATCAATTTTTTACTATTCCTGTTTAGAGTATGTTCTCCATATATTCCTATATTATTATTAATTTCGTGTTTCCAATTCTTACATTTAAGTCTCCTGCTAATATCGCATAATCATTTTAATTAATTTTATTATATATATTTTGTAACTGATTATAAAATTTAATATTATCATCTTCTCTTCCTTCTTCTGGGACATATAAACCAATTATTGTTAAATAACCTCTATTTTTATTCTAGTTTCTATTATTCGTTCATTCCATAATTTATAATGTTTTAACTGTTTTGAAAGGGAATCATAAATCCAAATCATAACACCTGCTTGTGCTCTTTGGTCTCTGTCGACTCCAATATATATTACATTAAAATTTTCAGTTCTCATGGTTCCTTTTAATTTCTTTTTTGTTTCAGTGATTACTGCTATTTGAACATTTCTTTTATTTAATATTTGGTCTAATTCTATTTCTTTATATGCTATTCCTCTTACATTCCAGTTTGCTATATATATATATATATATATATATTTTTTTTTTTTATAAGATACTTAGGATGAAATATTACAATTAAATAATTTTCATTGTGGTTTATACGTGTGTTTCTTCTAATTCTAAATATGTATTATATTTTGTCGTTTCCATTTTCTTTTTACCTTTTCCATTCCAGGGTCGTTTTCCATAGATTCATTCTGATTACCTTACGCTGTTGGCTTAAAAGTAGATTACTATTCTCCATTTCGGGTGACTAGCTTAGCGATGGATAGCCTATTGGTAGGGCTGCTACCTTCTGAACTGGCCTTCCAAATTTAAACCCATAGGGTATATTGAAGGGGAAAGAGTAGATTATAGTAGAATACAGTAGAATTATAGTATAGTAGTTTATAGAGGTGATATAGGCCAGAAATGGAAAGACCCCCACAACCCTCGAGTACTCTAATAGCATAAGGATCATAAAATAAGAAGAGTTGGCTGATAAGCCCTTATAAGAAAGATTAAAGCGAGTGGATCTACCTGAAAGTAGAGGAAGAAGAGGATAGATCCAGCTAGGGGATCATGGGAGTGTCACTTCCCTTACAATCAAGATGGTTGGCTCTGTTGGTCAACGAGTCCTTATTCAATATATTCGGACCACCCCACCATATATGTCAAAGATACCTATATATATATATATATATATATATATATATATAGTGGGTTCCCCTATCCGCCACCCAGGGGATGCGCTCTCTAGAAGTTACAGATCCCCCGAAAGTTCATAAAAAATAATAAATAAATAATAATAAAAACGTAAAGCGACAAAGAAATTTTAAGCCACAGGAGGTCAAAATGGTGAGATTCTGGGTCAAACATCCTTTGGCATGGCAATATCAGAATGCACAAGCACCCCTCTCTTATGGTGGAAAGCATTATACAGGATTTAATAGTTAAAATAAAAGTTCTCCAAGTTTTCTGCCTGTGCTTTGCATTGTTCACATTATGCCAATTCTAGTACTAAAACGCGAAAAAATTTAAAACTTTTCATTATCCTTCCTGGTATACACCGAAAACCAAATTATTATATGGCATTCTGTATATTTTTCTGTTACAGTAGTTGATTAAATACAGTCATTGAAATTTAACATCAAATTTGTGTAAAAATGCAACAACGTCATTCCTATTGATGTGGAAATAATCGCTATTTCTTCTAAATTATATTGAACTCCAAATGAATACACCATCATGGATATAAAGTTGAGCAAAAGAATTCCTGCATATAAAAGGGTCATTCCATCAAAATTGACACTGTTCTTTCGCAACCACAAAACTAATCCAAAAATAAACAATAACACTACATACGAGTAACTCACTTCAAATGAACCAAAATATCATTATTACATGACATCTCCAAGGAATCCAAAGACTCATCAAGGGAGGGCACCTACTCTACAACTCTCCACCACTTAATCCACCAACTATAGAGAACCGCCACTACCATCATCACCTACACCAATGCCATCTACTTCCCACTACCACTAGTATTTTTTGTCTGTAAACTGTGTGCGTTCTCGAGGCCAATTTATCTGTATATGGGAGAGAGAGAGAAAACCCTGCTACTTCCGTATGAGATCGGCTAACTCGCCTTCAATTGGGGGGAAAAAAAAAAAAAAATATATATATATATATATAATATATATATATTCTTCCGTTACAACGTGAATTGAACTCCAAGCCTTTTCCAGTCAAAGGGTGCAACGTACAGTCGTTCTTCCAATTGCACTAAGGAGACAAATATGAAAAAGTAACTGACGTGTAAATCTTGTTCCTGCGTTTCTGGTATGTTTTTGATGTTCATTTGTTTGATTAATTGCCTTTAAATGAACAGGTTACGTAAGGATAGTAACACCCAAACTAGTCTACATAGTGATTATAGAAGCATAGGCTATCCTCTTATGGTCATACCCTTTTCATAGGATTATTGCCTGAAGACATCGTTTTTTGATTTGCGAATCCTGATATTTAATCTATAATCACTAAGTGCCTTAGAAAAAGTTTGCGAATTCTTGTAACCGATGTTCATTCTCTGCTATTAGATCACTGGCGAAACAAGTTATGTTTTTTTTTTTTTTTGCCGGAACTGAAATTCAAATACCAGTTTTTCAAAGCTAAGTTTATTATATATTCTAAATAAATGTTAAAACGTGTTTAACGAAAGTATGTAGCCTTGACGCACAAGGCTTGCTGGAGTTGCCATTGATTTATATTAATATTTCTGAGAAATGGTCAAGAGTTTTAATTATTCGTACTATTTTATTATCTATTCCATACTGGTTCAGTATTTTCCCCAATGCTTCATGCTATAAAGAATCGAAGGCGCTTTCTGTGTATCTATAAAATTGTGACATTGTGTTTTATTATGTTCGATATGATTTTCTCCAGTGAGATGTAAATAAATGATTTATTGTGCTCTTGTTTTTACTGAGTCCTGCTTAGTTCTCTGAAGGTATATTTTTTATTTTCTTCGCAATTCTAGAGAGTAAGATTTTAAAGAAAGTTTTGCTTGAATGACCGATTAAATTGATAGTTCTATAATTACTATTCTCATCTTCAAATAATTAATTGCTGCTTCCTCTTCTCCTCTGAAAATAGGGAAGTCTCCTTCATCCAATGGAATTTGTGTTATGTCTTTACGGTTTTGACTATTAAGGCTGCTGTCTTCTGAGAAAAGGTTAGCTGAGCAATCAAGATTTCATCCTTTCTTGTCAAAAGCTTGCCATCGATTAGAAAGGATTTAAGGTTTGATACTTCCATGCATTTTCATCATCAGTTGACCAATTTGTGTGTGAAGGGTTTTGTTAATCTCATCGTTTGAAAAATGCTTCTATAGTTGTTGCTTTGTACTTCTCTTCAATCTTTCCCCATTCATTTAGAATACGTCTTAATGATCCTCAAATGCTATTTTCATGCCTTCCCTCCAGTGTTTGTAAGGGAAAAAATAATCTAGTAACCAATTTTAATCTTTCTATAGCTTATTCCTGTGTTGTTTCATACAAACAAAAAGAAAAAATCCCTTTTCTCATCTTCTGTTTGTTTCTATGGAAATTATGAATCAGGAAGAGAGCTTTTTACTTAAAGTGACAGTAGTTACAACTTCTCATGGTATACACATTCAGGATTCATGGCTGCTTCACTCTATAAATTCAAAATCTCCCCGGGAATGAAGAACTACTTATCTGAGGGAGGGCCTAAAAGTTTATTTAAAAATCCTGAGTGCTCTCTGTTGTACACCGGTTCAACAGAAAGAATGAGGATAGCGACTCCTCTCTTACCGATTTGCTTTATTCTCTAGCACACAGATTTATGAAAGGCAGCATAAAGCACGACTTTATGCTGCCTTTTGTTTTGATACTTCCATGCATACTGTTCATCGAAGCTTTTATTTATAGTTATTACTCATAAACCAGGAACATGTATGCTGCTGTTATTCAACACCAGTTTGCAGTTCAACTATCATCGATCGTCCCTGCTACTGCTACCTTGCGGTATAGACTACCAGCATCAGTGTTTCTCACCAGCTAAAAACTTTTTTTTTTTAAATAAAAACTTCAAACTTCTCGTGTCCTTCAATATCAGTCAGAGTAATAATTGGTCTTCAATCCTTCACTAGAGGGTAGTAATTTTCTGGTATATACCCTCAAGGATTCCATGAAAATTTACCGAAAACAGTTATTTGAAAGACAGTTTAGTGAATAGCAATTCATCGAACGACAATTGATCGAAAAGGCGAATCGTCGAATAAACAATTTAACAAAAGGCAATTCATTGAATAAACAATTCATCGCGCGAGAATTCGTTGAAAATGTAATTGATAGAAAAAACAATTCACCGATAATTTTTCGGTGAATTCTTTCATATTCATCGATAAAGTAATGTTTTTGCGAACTATTGTTTAAAAGTGTTCAACATGACTGTAGGTCTGTAAATGGTGCACACATTAAGTTATACCGAGAGGTAATCAAACTTGTGATATTTTACTTAAATAATATATGTCATATACATTTCTGCTTCAAAATATCATAAAATAATTTCATCGAAAACTGATAAAAACTATTCGCGTCGTAAATGGGATTAGAACCCAGGTCTTTCTGAGTTCTAATCCAGTCTATGACGCGTCAAAGAGCTTCGTTTATACCGATTGAACTACATAGGCTCCACTTTTATTATTACTAGTAATATGTGATGTCTGTACAGCAGTTATTATGGAATAGATTTTATTCAGATTTCATATTTAAAACCTTTACAAAAAAAAAAAAGTCGAACCGTTCCAGTTTTAAGTTCAACTATCTGCTATTAGATCAATGTCATTGGCGAAACTGAGTTTTTTTTTTTTTTCTTTCCCGGAACTGAAATTCAAATACGAGTTTTTCAAGGCTAAGTTGATTATATATATTCTAAATAAATGTTAAAATGTGTTAACGAAAGTATGTAGCCTTGACGCACAAGGCTTGCTGTAGTTGCCATTGATTTCTATTAATATTTCTGAGAAATGATCAAGAGTTTTAATTATTCGTATTATTTTATTATCTATTCCATACTGGTTCAGTATTTTTCCCAATGCTTCATGCTATAGTGAATCGAAGGCGCCTTCTGTATATCTATAAAATTGTGATATAGTATTTTATTATGTTCGATATGATTTTCTCCAGTGAGATGTAAATAAATGATTTATTGTGCTCTTGTTTTTACTGAGTCCTGCTTAGTTCTCTGAAAGTATACTTTTTATTTTCTTCTCAAATCTAGAAAGTAAGATTTTTAAGAAAATTTTGCTTGAATGGCTCAATAAATTGATAGTTCTAATTACTATTCCCATCTTAAAATAATTAATTGCTGCTTCCTCTTCTCCTCTGAAAATAGGGAAGTCTCCTTCATCCAATGGAATTTGTATTATGTCTTTACGGTTTTGACTATTGAGGCTGCTGTCTTCTGAGAAAAAGTTAGCTGAACAATCAAGATTTCATCCTTTCCAGTCAAAAGCTTGCCATCGACTAGAAAGGATTTAGGGTTTGATACTTCCAGGCATTTTCATCATCAGTTGACTAATTTGTGTGTGAAGGGTTTTGTTAATCTCATCGTTTGGAAAACGCTTCTATAGTTGTTGTACTTTGTACTTGTACTTCCTCTTCGATCTTTCCCCATTAATTCAGAATACGTCTTAGTGATCCTCAAATGCTATTTTCATGCAATCCCTCCAGTGTTTGTAAGGGAAAAAATAATCTAGTAGCCAATTTTAATCTTTCTATAGCTCATTCCTGTGTTGTTTCATACAAACAAACAAAATAAATTCTCCTTTTATGATCTTCTGTTTGTTTCCATGAAAATCATCATCAAGAAGATAGCTTTTTACTTAAAGTCAGTGCAGTCGACAGGGTGTGGCATAGAGGCAGCCTAACTCACGGCACCGCTTAATTAAGGGCGCTCGTTCAGCCATATTGCAATAGGCGCCGTATTAGGGCAACAAGATATCATTATTATTATTGTTATTATTATTTTGACACCTCCAGGGAGTCCAGCTAATCGAGGGAGAGTGTGCCGACAGCATTGAACAATTGGCCCCTTCCAACTACTAACCACGCTCAAACTTACTTAACTGAGCCATTAGTAGCAGAGGCTCTACCAATCGACCAACTTTTACATCTGATGTAGATGCAATAGATTTATTTGAAGAATTAAAAATTCACTCAAAAATAATACAAGAGAAAATTGGTCCTCACCAAATTTTATTATATATATAACCAAAATCTTGTAGAAATTTATCCCAACGTAATCACTGCTCTAAGGATATTGTTAACAATTCTTCTTAGCGTAGCAAGTGCGGAAAGAGGTATTTCCAAACTTAAACTGATTAAAAATAATTTGCGAACAGCAGTGACACAAGAAAGATTGGTTGATCTATCAGCTATATCGATGGAGGTGGGAATAGCTTATAATTTAAATTTAGAAGAACTTATAAATAGTTCTACTTGTGTGATATCCCCGTAGAACAAACATTTAATTAATATTATTACGTACTGTAATTGTTTTGCATTAATGTTTCTCTTATAATAAAAAGAAAATAGTAATTGGAAATTTTCGTATATGTTTGTCTTCTAATCCAACAGGGGGGATATTTAATTGTTTGCCTCAGGGCGCGATCTGATCTGGCGATGATCCTGCATAAAGTGACAGTAGTTACAACTTCTCATGGTATACACATTCAGGATTCATGGCTGCTTCACTGTATAAATCCAAAATCTCCCCGGCAATGAAAAATTGCGTATCTGAGGGAGCGCCTAAAAGTTTATTTAAAAATCCTGAGTGCTCTCTGTTGTACACCTGTTCAACAGAAAGAATGAGGATAGCGACTCCTCTCTTACCGATTGATTTGCTTTATTCTCTAGCACACAGTTTTATGAAAGGCAGCATAAAGCACAACTTTATGCTGCCTTTTGTTTTGATACTTCCATGCATACAGTTCATCGTAGCTTTTATTTATAGTTATTACTCATAAACCAGGAACATGTATGCTGCTGTTATTCAACACCAGTTTGCAGTCCAACTATCATCGTTCGTCCCTGCTACTGCTACCTTGCGGTATAGACTACCAGCATCAGTGTTTCTCACCAGCTAAAAACGTTTTTTTTTTTTTTTTTTAATTAAAAACTTCAAACTTCTCGTATCCTTCCAGATCAGTCAGAGTAATAATTGGTCTTCAATCCTTCACTAGAGGGTAGTAGTTTTATGGTATATACCCTCAAGGATTCCATGAAAATTTACCCAAAACAGTTATTCGAAAGACAGTTTATGGAATGGCAATTCATCGAACGACAATTGATCGAAAAGGCGAATCGTCGAATAAACAATTTAACAAAAGGCAATTCATTGAATAAACAATTCATTGCGCGAGAATTCGTTGAAAATGTAATTGATAGAAAAAACAATTCACCGATAATTTTTCGGTGAATTCTTTCATATTCATCGATAAAGTAATGTTTTTGCGAACTATTGTTTAAAAGTGTTCAACATGACTGTAGGGCTGTAAATGGTGCAGACATTAAGTTACACCGAGAGGTAATCAAACTTGTGATATTTTACTTTGATAATATATGTCATATACATTTCTGCTTCAAAATATCATAAAATAATTTCATCGAAAACTGATAAAAACTATTCGCGTCGTAAATGGGATTAGAACCCAGGTCTTTCTGAGTTCTAATCCCGTCTATGACGCGTCAAAGAGCTTCGTTTATACCGATTGAACTACATAGGCTCCATTTTTATTATTACTAGCAATATGTGATATCTGTACAGCAGTTATTAATGAATAGATTTTATTCAGATTTGGTATCTGAAACTTTTACAAAAAAAAAAAAAAAAAAAATATGGAACCGTTCCAGTTTTAAGTTCAACTATCTGCTATTAGATCAATGTCATTGGCGAAAACGAAGTTATTGTTTTTTTTTGTTTTTTTTTTGCTGGAATTCAAATACCACTTTTTCAAGGCTAAGTTGATTATATATTCAAAATAGATGTTAGATGTGTTGACGAAAGTATGTAGCCTTGATGCACAAGGCTTGCTGTAGTTGCCATTGATTTCTATTAATATTTCTGAGAAATGGGCAAGAGTTTTAATTAGTCGTACTATTTTATTATCTATTCCATACTAGTTCAGTATTTTTCACAATCTTCATGCTATAGTGAATCGAAGGCGCCTTCTGTATATCTATAAAATTGTGACATGGTATTTTATTATATTCGATATGATTTTCTCCAGTGATGACACAGCTATACTAACCAGATCTATTAAACCGCATCTTGTCACCAAGAAACTGCTAGAAAACCTGCTGAAACTAGAGCACTGGTTCTCCAATTGGAGACTGCAAGGAAATCCTCAGAAGAGCATCGATATGCTTTTCATTAAAAACTCAATATCTCCTAAAGAAGACATCTTCCTATTTAATATCAAAATTCCATGGAGAGCAGAAGCCAAATATCTCGGTGTGTACTGCTGGACAGAAAACTAACCTTCAGTCCACATACAAAAGCCTCATGTACAAAGGCATCAAAAGTCATAGCACAGCTTTCCCCTCTTATCAATAGGAACGGTAAGCTGGATACCAAAATCAAATTGTTCCTCTATCAGTTGATGATTCGTCCCATTATTACTTATGCGTCCCCAGCCTGGAGCCACACTTCAAGCACAAATATCCTTAAACTGCAGAGAGTGCAAAACAAATGCCTAAGCATGATTTTAAATGGGCCATGGTATATCAGAAATGTTCAACTTCATCGGACACAAATATCCCTTATATCTACTCTTTCCTGCAATCTTTAACAGTGAAGTTCTTCTCAACATCGTCCTCACATCCAAATGAACTAGTACAACAAGCAGCAAATTATGATGAATTAGATTTCTTCAAATTCAAATTTAGGAGACCTAAGGCCATCCTAATTCCTAACAAGGATCTATAACTCGCACTCACTCGGGCAGAGCACTTAGCTCATAAACTTTTCCCTACACAGTAAGTAACCTTATCAGATAGCAGGGATTATAAAAGCATTTTGCTTCACCCTTATAGACTAAAGTTTTGCGAGTTATTATTATTTATTTTTTTTTTGCGTAAGTGGTCATTGAGACGTAATTATTTTGTTGTATTTTAGAACATTATTTTATAAGCGTACGTACTGTTTCATTATGAAAATAGTGATTTATCTCTAGACAATAAATTTCGTTCTACCTAATTTTTTCACAAACAGTAGTCAGACTAAAATTAAAGCTCACAAATTTTTATATAGTAACTGTAAATTTCATCCAGCCAGACCGGAATTACTAATATCCTTTCGAAACGTTTTTACGAAAATGTTATAATAAAAGTGATCCAGTTGGAATAAAACTGAACCGCGCAAACAACTTCAAATTCCACTAAGTCAGAGTGTTATTGTAATATATAATTTCAACACGTTGTTCCTTTACAGCTTCGAATATAGTTGAACTTAAAACTGGGACGGTTCGACATTTTTTTTTGTAAAAGTTTCAGATACCAAATCTGAGTAAAATCCATTTCATAATCACTACTGTAGGGAAATCACGTATTACTAGTAATAATAACAATGGAGTCTATGTAGTTCACTCGGTATAAACGAAGCTCTTTGATGCGTCATAGACGGGATTAGAACCCAGAAAGACCTGGACTCTAATCCCATTTGTGACACGAATAATTTTTATCATCTTCCTCTTCAAGTGAAGGCACGTTACACATGTAATACATGAAACGCATATGCTTACTGAAAGGAAAATAAAAATTGCCACACACATCTACATAACATATTATAAAGTGAATATCATGCTAAGGTTTGATTGCATCACCGTCACAAGTTATTCCAATAAAAACTGTAGTTCTTTTTTGATAAATGCACTTCATATGCACCTTACAATTCATTTTTTGCAAACTGTTCATTCGATGAATTATGATTTTTCGATGATTTATTTATTTATTTATTTATTTTTATTAACTGTTGTTAAATAAACTGTCTTTCAGTAAATTGTTATTCATTAAATTGTTTTTAATGAATTTTCTGGATATACCAGAAAGTATAAAAAAAAATTATAATTGTCTAGCACAATGAATACTTTATAATTACTTTTCTATCAATCAAGAGGCTTTCTTCCAAATTTGGTTTATTATTTGTTAGGATATGATCAATTGTTACTATTCTACTTTTCCAATGCCACACACACACGCACCATATATAGTTTGATTTTCTCTGGGTATTTTTCCTATCATTTTTGCTTCAAATACCTGTTTTACTAGCCTCCTATCCTCTGCTATTTATGTAACCAAGCCATTTAGGTAAGCACTGTTTATGTATTCCCCTGAATATCAGTAATAACAGGTTATTTTCTAGTATCTTCATTTTTTAATATGATCAATGCCTTCTGTTCACCCTCCCCTGCCTTCAATTAACACCCATGGTTTTTATCAGAACTTGCGTTAACTCTAGTTTTTAATCTTTGATCTATTTCATTTCTAACCCTACTCTTAGATTCAAAAATTAAAATTCTTTAAACACCATCTTATATATTTCTAGCTGAGTGTTTTTGGCATATTTCTTTCTTGTTCTATATAAACTTATTCAGTTGCTTCCTGCTATACTACTCCTTTCATTATCTGTTTTTCATGTTTAA
Source organism: Typopeltis vanoorti (assembly GCF_054136105.1). Taxonomy (NCBI): domain Eukaryota; kingdom Metazoa; phylum Arthropoda; class Arachnida; order Uropygi; family Thelyphonidae; genus Typopeltis; species Typopeltis vanoorti. Next base: position 35,282,508 of record NC_143573.1, read on the forward strand.
TTTGCTGTCTTCATTAAAAATTTCCAAATAATTAAATGTCTATGTTTTTGCTCTCGAAAAATTCATAAAAGGGAAGGCTGTTCCACACAGTTGTAGTATATAGAATGAAGAAGAGGAAAAATTTATCCTCGGTGCATAGGAATTGAACTGAAGAGACATTATAGTTGCTGAGTGTTGGTGCTGGAAGTTTTTGTAATTTGTGTAATACAAAATCTGTCAATAAGAGAAATACAATTTATTGTCATCAGCAAAACTATTTTTGCTGAATACATTTACAGTTAGCTAAAGAAAGAAAGTAGGTGGAAAGACAGAGCCTTATGATATTTCTGCATGAAATGCAGAGTTTATGAATAAAGATTCATGCACAATTCATTTTAGAAATTATGGACTTTACAACCGTGTTATAACTATTTTAATTTCCCGACGTTTCGATCTTCATATTAAGATCATCATCTGGAGTATATACAAGGACAAGCTGAGTTACATTGCACACAATAAACTAAAGAAACGATGATTTGATCACAGGTTATTCTACTGGCATCACCTCTAGTGAAAAAAAAATTACAGCTTAATTATTTAGAAACTACATCAAAGCTAAATTCTGTTTAACATAACATGAGAAAAACGTTATTTTTTATATATATATAGATAGACTTCTTTCAATAATAATGTCCTATTTTATCAATTACAATTGTTATTTTTAATTTAGGATTCTGGATTATCTACAGTCCTGTTTATAGTTAACTCTTGGAGAGAGAGGTTCCGTGGGTAGAATATGTGCCTTCCATATGCTTGGGATTTTTAGACCATCATTATTGTTCAGATTGGGGGTGGTTGATAAGAATCTAACAGGCTTCCTTAAATTTACGTTCATACCACGTTTTCGTGTGATGTAAACAACTGATGCTTTTCCAGTCAATTCTATGTAGAGTGTTCAGGGGATGATCAGAAAGGCCAGCTTCACCATAGTTATTATATTTAATGTGTCGTTTATGTTCCTTTTGTCTGATAGGAATTGTGCGTCCTGTTTCTCCTATATATGTATATTACAGGTGCAATAAATACGGTATACTCCGGGGTGGGCCAGCGGAAGGAGTGGATCTTTGGATGAGTTGAGCAAGCTTTTTAATTTTGCAGGAGGTTTAAAGATGGCTTTGAGGTTGTATTTTTGATTCTGTTTATTTCATCTGATGTCCCTTTAATATGAGGAATGGTTATAGTTTTATTGTAGTCTGGTTTATCTTTGTTTTTTATTAAGGTCTTAGAGAATTTTGTTAATAGTGTTTTGGCTGTAGTCATTTTTTAAAAAGGTATTGCTGATAACTTTAAATTTGTCTTTCAGCGCACGTTCATTGGAGCAGATCTTCAAAGCCCTGTATTTTAGAGTATTAATGACACCTAGTTTTTGTGTTGGGTGGTGGTAGGAGTTTATGTGTATATATTGGCCGGTATGTGTTGGTTTCTGGTAAACAGTGAAGGATAGATCGCCAGAAGGAAGACGTGTGACAAGTGTATCTAGAAATGGAAGTGTGTTCTGTTTTTCAATCTCAATTGTGAACTGTATGTGTTTGTGTTGTTTGTTAAGGTGGCCAAGAAAAGTGTCTAGTTCTGGCGGCCACGGGGCCAGATCGCAAAAGCATCATCAACGTATCTAAGCCAGACTTTGGGTTTTAAAGGAGAGAGGAATCTAGAACATGTTGCTCAAAATGTTCCATATAGAAGTTTGCAATGGGGGGGGGATAATGTAGATAGAAAGCGTTTTGCCATACAAAATAATCAGAACGTAATACATGCGCAAAGAACGCTGTGATATCTGGAGGGAATTTGTTCTGTAAAAGAAGAATTGTGTCATTGATTGGGACATTCGTAAAGAGGGCAGAGACGTCAAAACTGATTAATAAATCATCTTTTTCTAATGTAATGTCTTTATGTTTATGAAGTGTTGTGGGTTTCTAATATAGGAGGGAGAATGACCCCAACTCCTTGAATGTTGTCGCTAATTTCTTGGCTAAGTAATAATTCGGTTTCTTTTTCCCCACTAGAGGTCATGCCAGTAGAATAACCTGTGATCAAATCACTGTTTCTTTAGCTTATCGTGTATAATGTAACTCAGCTTATCCTTATATATTTGTATATACTCCAGATGAAGATCGTAACGTCAGGAAATTAAAATAGTTATTTATAACACGGTTGTAAAGTCCATAATTTCTAAAACGAATGCTGATCACCGTGCAACACTAAAAGAAAAGATTCATGCACAATTACATCTCTGTAACTATAGAGAAAGAAGGCAGCCCAGTTACAAAACAGTCCATAGCATAGGACTCATTTAGGTCTTTTTCCAAACCATGAGGTATGTGAAGAGCAACTACTTAAATTTCTCAAGTTTTTTGTGACTTGCATCCAAAGGTAGATTATTTAAGAAAGGAAGGTCCTTTGAAGAATCCATACTACCGATGTGTTGTTTTTTCCATATACAGAATTGAAGTAAGAGCAGTAGGTCAGTAAACTGATAGTAAAGATTTGTGATTCTTTTATGGAGTAGGTTGGATATGGGCTAATTTCTACATGATAAATAACAGTGAATTAGAGCATGAAAAGATAGCACAAGTCAACTCTGGAGCACACAGCTTTAGAACAATTGCAAAAATGCCATAGGATCACTAATGTGATCCTATTCACATCAAGTTCGGAAGAGACTTTTTTGGTATCTAGAGAGAACAACATTCTGATTGCTTGTTCCCCCTCAAAAAAAAAAAAAAAATCAAAGGGGAATGCTGAATGTTTCAATTTAATAGTAGGGAGATAATTACTAAAATTATCATTGTGGGAATCAGAAGTAAAGTAAGAAGCCAGGTTTTCTTCTCCATTTATGTAAGTAACAGTGCACCAAAACCATCAGAAGACAAAAGTAATAGAAGCAGTGGTGCACTCAGGATTTAATCTTGGAGGGGGCCCGAGCACTCAAGATTTAATCTTGATGGAGGGGGGGGGGGGACGAGTTGAGTAGACGATTTACGAATACACACTACACATTGCATACGACCTATGACTGAGCATCTGCAGTGATCGCCAATACATGAAAAGTAGTATAGAAATAGAAGACACAACATAAATTTAAAAAAAAAAAAAAAAAGAATTTTAATTAGGAAGAGGTTTTTGGAAAATTTTCTAGTGTTTATTTCCTTTTTCTTTGGGGGGATAGGGCCCCTTGGCCCCCTCCCTGGGTGCGCCACTGAATAGAAGCAGGGTTGGACAAAAGTTATCAAGAAAGCATAATGTATTTTCCTGCATTTGGTTCCTTCAGCTGTTTTTGAATGCGTTTGATAATTTTATTTGGAAATATTTTGAACTTTAGTATAAGTGGAATAGGATGATGGACCTTTGATGAAAGCCATCTAAAATCAAGTGAATGAATGAATGAATACCTAATAATAATTGTTTCAGTGAACCATTCAGTGCAAATACTTGGATGATCAGAATATTGAAAATAGTCATTCAAACGGAAATGAAGCATCCAAATCACAAATGTCATACCACCCTGGTATTCTTCTAGTGTCAGGTGATTACATGGATGAGATCACATAGTACTAATTGAGTATTGTTTCATGGAAAAAGAAATCACTGCCAGGTTGTGAAATGAATTTCCTAGAAGACAAACACATCCACAGCAAACTTAGAAGGTATTCATTGGTAAGGAAGAGATTAAGAATGCTTGCAGAGTGGTTGAGACTATTTAGTATTTTAGTAGTTGCGAGAACAATTTGTGAGGAATAATACATATGGAAAATCTTTCATTAGAATTATTATTATTATTCAGAACCTTCATGGAGTCATAAGACTCATTGTGGGAGGCCCATCTTAAACAACACAAAGCACACAAAACAATCTTAAATGGTACAGTCTGTCATATGATTTCTTCAATTCATTCACTGTTCTTGCTCTTGTCACTCTATCAGGTGTCACATTCCATTGTCCAACCACCCTCCATTCAATAAAATCCTCTTACTCTTCTCCTCCGTTCGTCACTTCCTGGAATGACCACTTGTCCTTGCTCTTTCCTCTTACTCTATGAAAGCATTCCCAATTAACCCTGTAACTACCTCTCAACAATTTAAATGTCTCGATCATATCACCTCTCCTTCTATATACCAAACTGCAGTCCACATGCCTGTCTGTCCTCAAAGCTAACATTGTACAGTCCTAATATCATTTTTGTTATATGCCTTTGCACTTTCTTCAAGGTTATCCTTTCCCCTTCAAATCCTGGCAACAAAATCTGAGCACAATAATTCAAACTGGTCTGATCAGGGCTTAATACGATGGAATTACCACTCTTCTCTCTGCTGGTCAACATTCACCTCATTATTATTATTATTATCATCATCATCTCAAGACTCCATGGAGTCGAAGACTCATCTAGACTCATCTTTTGTCATAAACACAGTTCATCATACTGCACCTTAAACATTCAAATTCTCTGCAGATGCCACGCTCTCAGGTAAGGCATTCTAATTGTTCGCAACTCTGAATGCAAAAAAAAACTGTCTCTCACTCCTTCCTTATACAGCTTCCAGGGATGATCTGTGGTTGACCCCTGATCTTCCACTGTTCTCTCCAACACTGATCTTATAAAAATACCTTACTAACTTATAGGTCTCTATCATATCACCCCTCTTCCTCCTATCCACTGAACTCTATAAATTGCAGCTTCTCAACTTTTCTTCATATTCGACATTCCAAAGATCAGAAACTACCTTAGTCAGTCACCTCTGGACCCTTTCCAACATCTCTTCATTCTTTTGAAAACCCGGTGACCAAATTTGTGCACAGTAGTCCATATGTGGCCTAATCAAAGCCCTGTACAATGGAACAAGAATCTCCTAACTTCTACAAGTCAGTGTCCTCTGCATCATTCCCAGAATTCTTTTCTGTTGTCTTCACAATTTTGGGAATGTGTCCCCTAAATTCAGATCCTTATCCATTATCGCCCCAAGATCTATTTCCTCCACCTCCAACAATATATCTCCACCAAGCATAAATTCTATATTCCATCTTTGTTTCCCAAATTTTAAAACCTTACATTTTGCAACATTGAACTCGCATCCCCATTCCTGCGCCCATTCATTCAATTTATTCAATTCTTGTAAGGCCACAACATCTTCTCTACTCTTTAGTTCGTTCCAACTTTACATCATCTGCAAACAACTGAATATTCCCATCCAAATCTTTGAAAATATCATTAATATACTTTCCTCTTCTGGGATATTGCTCCCCCATACACAACTAGCTGATACCTATCAGATAGCTAGTCTCTGATCCAATGCACTAATCTAATATCCAACCCTATCCAACTAGGATCCAGAATTGGATTGACAACAATGGTATTATCTTTGATGGACAGCATGAATTTGCTAAAGGGAGGTCATGTTTTAGTAACCTACTTACTTATTACAATAAGGTGACTGCTTACTTGGACAGAGGAGGGGATACGCAGTAGTATACTTAGATTTTGCAAAGGCTTTTGATAATTACCAAATGATAAGTCGATAGTCAACCTAGAGCAGCAGTCCTCTGGGTTACCTTCATTACATTTTCAATATGTCCCCTAAACTTAAAGTTTCTATCAATCATCACCCTAAGATCCCTTACCTTTATCCACTTCTTTTAGTACAGTTCCTCCAACAAAGTATGCAGCCTCCCATCAATGGATCCCAAACTCCAAAACCTTCCATTTAGTTACATTAAACTGGTACCTACAATCATTTCTCCATCTGTCTAGCTTATTCAAATCCTCCTAAAGGGCTACCACATAGGTGCTATTACTAAGTTATCTGTAAACAACTGATTATTATATCCCTACAATCCATTGACAATATCTCTGAATAAAGGTTAGACAGTATGGCTTCTATGCTCCACGTGTTTCTATTTTTTTACTTTTGTGTAACTGTTCATACATGTTTTGGTTTTAGTTGTGTAATAGTTCGTGTTTATCCCTTATTGTATTTTTGTTGTTGTTGTTGTTGTTGTTGTTTTAACCCAGAAGAAGCCACTAGCATATGTGGCAAAATGAGCATATAAGATTTAACTATCTATATTATCACAACCTATTAAACCTAGTGTCAGTTATCTTTTATCACATTCAATTTTTGGTCAAAAAATCTACATACTCATTATGTAATTGCATATATAATTATAATAATAAATATTCTTAATCTTTGATTTTTTACAATTTTTTTTTCACCAGAGATCAGGCCAGTAGTGTTAACAGTTGACCAAATTTGTGTGACTTATTATTATTATTTGTGACACCTCCAACGAGTCCAAAGACTCATCGCAGGAGGATACCTACTGTACAACTCTCCATCTCCACTACAACACAGAACCTCTACTACCAATCACCTACATCAATGCCATCTACTGCCCATAATCACCACCACAGCTAGTATTTTTTTGTCTGTAAATTGTGTGTGTGTTCTGAAGAGCCGATTTGTTTGTATGCGGGATATAAAACCTAAGTTTCTGGGAGAAAAAAATCTTGCTACCTCCGTATGAGATCAGCTAATATCCATATGATACCACCTACTTTGGTATCATCTGCAAATTTTGATATTAAACTTTTAATTCCATTTTCAATATCAATGATAAAAATTAAGAATGACAACGGATATTGTCATTCTTAATTTTTAGAATTAAGAATGACAATGACAATCCCCCCCCCACAAGGAATTTCACTAGTTCTGGTCTAATTATACCCTTAATGTTGTTGGAACTTTTTGCCTTTTGTTTATTTATGCTCTCTCATTTAATCTGTTTTGAAAAAGTCCATCATAATCAGAATTGTTGCCTGCTTTGTAACATATCCTACTCTTCAAGTTGAATTCTTAAGTTTAATGTTGTACCAAATAGAATAATGTGATCAGAATGAATTATCATTAAGTCAAAATTTTTACATAAAAATGCAGCTTTCATTATTATTATTACGTGACACCTCCAGGGAGTCCAAGGACTCATCAAGGGAGGGTACCCACTCCACAAGTCTCCATTTCCATCACTCAATCCACCAACTAGAGCGAACCACATCATCTATACCAATGCCGCCATCCACCACCACCACTGGTATTTTCAAAGACAATGACAAACATCCATGTCCACAGTGGGATTCGAACCTGCGGTCTTTTGGCTGGAGAGCGGATACGCTAACCACTTGGCCAACCAGGCCAGCAAAAAAAAAAGCTTTTTATGAATTACACAACTTCCTGCTCCCTATGTTCTCACCTTTGCTGTCTATAAGTTCCATAAGTTCCATATTCAATTTCAGTGTCCTGAACCGATATATCTGAATTTGCTCTATTGATAATTAGCTCCAATTTGTGATATTTGTTAATTAAGCCTCTAGCGAATACACAAAGGCATGTATATGATCCCTGTTTGAAGCAGCAAGAGAAAGAGATGGATAAGGAATGCAGAAATATTGTATCAGCATAATTGGCTACCCATCCTTGATAATGTGATAATAGATTTTTTGATTGGAATTAATAATTTCAGTATTGATTATTTTAATAATAAATATACTTTTTTGCTAATTATTGTTTATTATTCCCTTATAGATAGTAACATATGTTTGCCACAAGGCTTCTGATCTGGATCTTTTCATATATTTTGATACTTGTATTTTGTGGTTTATAGTTTGATACAGACACAACAATTATTCTGGAAGATAAAGAAAATGCAAAAGTCATACAGAAGTTGAAATGTCAAATGATATACCTTAGTTATCCTAGATGTCTAATTCATCCATAATTCAAACAATACAGCAATTTAGTTGTCATTTTGTCATAATTTTGATTTGAACTACCACTGTTAACTTCTGAAAAAATATTATATATATATTTTTTTTTTCTCTCTATTTCTGATTAATCAATGATTTTCAGACTTCACAGTCTACAAACCAGGTATATTTCACTTCTCTACTTGGGAAAAAGCAGAATATATAAAAGAATTTCTAAAGAAAATAAATATTCCAAAGTAGGTATAGAATTTTATCTGTTTTCAATTTTCATATTTTAACTTTCAATTAAATTTCTTTGAACAAATTTCTGAATTTTTTTTAATTGATAGTGAGATGAAAATCAAAGTCTCAGTACAGTGATCTTGTATAACTAACATTACTGCTGTAGCATGCTTCTGTGACTGTGAAATCACTCATACTTGTTATAAATCCATTCCTTCTTAAGAAAATAACTGAATGAAGAATTATATCCAGGACATGATTTAATTATTATCCTTACTTGGCTGAGAAAAGTGCCTAGTTTTCGGAAAATGTGAGTTCTATTTTGTGAAATTTCTCAAGAAGATTTGCACCAAAAAAATACTTTTCTTTTTCAAGATATTGCAAGCATCTTCCTAACCTTTCCGCTTCCAATGACTACCACCTTAGTTTAGCTTTGATCACACATTCTTGAATGCCAACAATGTCTTAATTTTTAATATCATCCTGCCATCTTTCATTGCATACAATTATGGAGACAAACTCCTATGTTCGAAGTTCTAACATTGGAAGTTTGTTTCCATACTACACAATGAACGCTGGTCACCATGTACCATGAAAGAAAGAATTGATGCCATCTGTTCACTTCCCTAATTTTTTTCAGAACAATTATCTATGGTCTCCAGACTTTGATCAACTGCTTTTATTTCTAACCTAACTCTTACCCCTCCATGTGAGGCACCTTTTCATGTCGAAGAGGACCTCTTGGTGATGGTCCTCTTCATTTTTTTTTCTTTGCTTTTCTTCCTATATTCTTCACTTTACTTTTCATGAGTCTTTTTTTACTATCATATCTTCCAGACTACTGTCATTGAATCCAATGCTTCACTGCCATGTTTGCTATGTGTGGACATTCAGAAAGGGGGATCCTGGTAGTTGTGCACTACTTTGGCCTGTGCGTTGTCAAGATGTGTTGTCCTGGATGGCCCAGCCAGGAACAGTCAGATAGTCAGTAGTATGCATGCAAAGGTCAATGGTGTTTCTGTAAGTCTCCTTCCCAATGGTCTGGGAACAAGTGGTGCTAGTAAGACATCCAGGATAGCCCTGGCATTCCACTCCTGAGTGCAGTCATTGCTTGCTGGAGAATAGGTGTCCATGTGTGGTTCAGTGGTGGGTGGGAATTACAGCATTGAATCAAACTCCTCATTGAGAATGAATAATTTTTCGTCCTTGTTTATCACGAGCCAACAAGCCTCAACCACTTTAAGAAACCACAGATGATTCTTACAAAAGTAAGGAAAAAACCCATCAGAAACTGCAACAAAAACACACACCACTTTTCTTAATCTTGAATTCAACTGGAGAGCATTCACTTCGAAAAATGTCACCTTTCAACTAGATGGGTTTGGGAGGGTTGGCAGGATCTCCAAAATCTGCAAAGAAACTGCATTCAGGAGATATCCTTATTGAAGCAACTACAGTAACACAATTGGAAAAATTACTTCACATTTGTAGGAATACCAATTACAGTTATCCCTCCCACAAAACTTTAAACTTTCTTAGAAGCTTAATATCGCAGTGGAACTTCCTTGATTTTTCCAGTGAGGAGATCTACACTGAACTCAGACTAATGAGTAACAGCCATAAGAAGAATCCTCATACATAGGGATGGGCACTGATTCCCACCAGGAACATCATCCTTACCTTTAACATACCAAAGCCCACCAATATTTGCCAAAACACAGATTATCTGAGTTCAATGGTGCACCCAGGGAGGGGGCCAAGGGGACTGCCCCCCCCCCAAAAAAAAAGAAAAGAAAAAGGAAAAAAAGACTAGAAAAATTTCCAAAAATCTTTTCCTAATTAAAATTCTATTTTTTTTATTTATGTTGTGTTGTGTCTTCTATTTCTATACTACTTATGAATTAGCGGTCACATAAGGTGGAAATACCCTCTGGCTTTTTGGGAATTACGGCCGTTGTGAACGCAAGGCGAATGAGGTAGTGCTCGGGCGATACTTTGCTTGCCCGAGCTGGGCAGAGATCACAGGTATCATGTATTGGCGATCACTGCAGATGCTCAGTCATAGGTCGTATGCAATGCGTAGTGTGTGTATTCTCAAATCGTCTACTACAAACTCAGCCCCCATCCCCAAGATCTTGAGTACTCGGCCCCCCTCCAAGATTAAATCCTGGGTGCACGACTGTCTGAGTTGTCCAGTAAGGCTCTACTTGATATAACCAGACTATATCTGGAACCTTTTATGGTGATTTAAATGTTAGAAATATGGTCATTCTCAAACTGCCCATCATGGCTCTGACACCTGTGTTTGATATGGCAGTAAAGATCTTGAGAATAAGACTGTAAGAGCAAAAAACCAAAATTCTCTGTGAATGAGACCATCCAGTATACTTCTGAGCATGTCACTGGTGGAAGAATTATTATTATTTTTATTTATTTATTTATTTTTAATTTTTTTAAATTTTAATTATTTAAATTTAATTTAGTTATTTAATTATTAAATAATAATTATTTAATTATTCAATTATAATTATTCCAGAAACAGAATTTAGTAGTGAAAAGTATAGTAGTGCGATTATTTTTTTTGAATTTTAAACAAAGTGTTAATCTAAGAGCATAAGTATGTCCCTACCTGAGATAGCTGAGGTGAGCGACACAGAATTCTTTAGAACAATGAACCCTAAACAAATATGCCCCAGATTTTCAGGGGAGGGTAATGATGACATAGAATCCTTCCTCAGCTATGTGGAAAGACTAAAAAGGGGATCGCTCCAATTTGCTGCCCTTTTTAGCAGCAAATTGGAGTGATCTGCAACTCTTAACATTAATACGCAGTGGACTAGAGGGGAAAGCAAAGAAAGCATTGCACTCTCACCAAACACTAAACAGAACAGAACAGTAACACTTAAAGACTTTAAAGAGGCCCTAATATCGAAATTTAACAAAAGGAGAGGAATTGAACAAACACTTAATAAATTCTTCAAATGCATACAAAAAAAGGGGGAAAGGGTAACCAATTTCTTTAACAGACTAACCAAACTGGCCCACGATATAAAAACCTCCACACAAGACAAAGAACATATTGAATGGCTCACCTTACAACAATTCAGAACAGGTATCTTACCTGAATTGCAGGAGAGCATACACAAAAAGGAAATAAATAGCCTTGAAGAGTGCTGTGCAGCTGCCAGTGAGAAAGAAGAAATAATAGCAATCATTGCCCAATCCTCTGAATACAGAGAAATGATAACCGAAGAAATGCACAGTGGAAGGAGTGAAAGTCATGTGACCATACACCACCAAATACAGAGTACCAACACCACTGAAGCAAGCCTTGAAGGAAACCTCACCCTTGTCCAGGGCAACATAGAGGGAACACAATGTGAATTCCTACATATCTGTCATCCCACACAACGTATACAAAAGGCTTGACATGTCCCATAACAAAACACTTATCCCCCTCCAAACAATTCACAAAATAATGGGAATAGCAAAGGTTGAGCTGCAATCCTCCAGTAAATTGAGAGCAAGGTTATCCATCCCTTGCTTCCCCATTGATGTCACCCATGACATAATAATCCTACCAGAGATACCCGATGACACCAGTAATCAAGTCATTTTGGGACTAGACTTCCTAAAGTTAAACCAGTTCGCCTGCAACTTTGGGACCCAGTCAATATCTCTGTGTGGAAAGACTCACCACCCCAAAACCAACCCTTGCAAAACATTGCACGAAAATAAGTCACTTGAAACTAATTTGATATCCGCTAGGGAGTCGAGAAGCAGATCACTTGGAAGGAGAGGATGATGAGCAAATCCATAAGTAACCACAGCTTTAATCAAAATATAGAAGAGATAAGACAATTTTTTGACACAGCATACAAATTGTACCCCGGGATCTTTACTGAGGGAATAAGCACCCTCATCTGTACTAATGCTGTAGAACACACTATTCAAATAACCTCGACCTCACCAGTACACATAAAACAATACTCAACCCCCTCTCAAACATGCAAACAAATTAGAAAAGCTCATGGAAGAATATGAGAAGGCAGGCGTGATAGAAAAGTCTGTTTCCCGTTGGAACAGCCCATTCATACTAGTCGAGAAAACAAATGGTGACCTAAGATTTGTTCTTGATCTAAGAGAAGTGAACAAAGTCACGAAACCCATTGATTTCCCAGTGTGTACTATAGAAGAGCTACTGTTTGGCCTGGAAGGGGCAAAGGTCTTCTCAAAACTTGACCTGAATTCTGGGTACTACCAGATTCCCCTCAGGAAGGAAGACAGACAATATTTCGCCTTCACCACGAAGTGGAAAAAGTACCAACTCTGTCGGCTTCCCCAAGGGGCCCGAAACTCGGCTATGAGCTTCCAATGCCTCATGAATGCTGTGCTGGAGGGACTTTTGGGCAAAGGCATTCTATGCTTCCAAGACCACCTACTGATATATTCCACCACCATGAAAGAGCACATTGAGATCTTACTAAACGTACTAAACAGATTGGACAAAGCCAAGTTGTCTCTAAAATGCTCGAAATGCGATTTCTTCCTTGACAAGGTAGAATACCTTGGACACATGATCACTGGGGACGGGATAGCACCCTCATGTAACAACGTGAATGCCATATTAGATGTAAAACCCCCACCACAATCAGGCAGGTCAGGCGGTATCTGGGGATGGTGAATTTTTACCGAAAGTTCATCCCCCAATGCTCCGAGATAATGAGGCCCATAGTGAGCCTGACCAGGAAAGGAACCAAGTTCGCCTGGAAGATAGAGCAGCAGGAAACATTCCATGCATTAAACAAGGCACTAACCACTGCCCCTGTTCTCATTCATCCAAAACTAGGGGAAACCTTCTATCTTGCGGCCGATGCATCCAAAGACAAAGACACTATTGGGGCCGTGCTCAAGCAAAAGGAACAGGATTCGTTCAAACCTGTTGCGTTCATTAGCAGGAGACTATCCCCTTCAGAAAAAAATTACTCTGTCATTGAGAGGGAAGCTTTGGTCATCATATACAGCCTCAGGAAATTCTGCCTCCTATTGTTAGGGCAAAACATCGTCCTCAGGTTCGACCACAAACCTCTGTCCTTCATGTCATCCATGAAGGATAAAAATCAGAGAATAGTGCGCTGGGCTTTGGAGATGCAGGAATACAGAATGGAGGTCAGCTACATAGCCGGAAAGGCTAACGTAGTAGCCGATTACCTATCCCGGTCACTGACACCCCAACCTGGAGAGAATCATAGCCACATCAATGGAACCACCCAACAGATTGCTGTCATCCAGGAATCTCAGAGAAGGCAAGCACCCGAGAAGCGATGTCAGACCTGGGAAAAATTTGACATCATTCAGGCACAGAAGGCCGACCCGGTATGGGGACCAGTTTACAAGAAATTGCTAAGTGAAAGAGGCAGCTACCAGGAAAGGGGAACCGGTGACAACATATTCATTGATAATGACGGTCTCCTGATATCTAGACAAGGCGTCACTGGGAGATGGAAGGAGAAGATAGTTGTGCCCGTAGCCATGATTCCTTGGGTACTGCACACACTCCATGATAATAAATTAGCAGGGCACCAGGGAGTACATAGAACTTTAAAGAGGGTGACGGATAGGTACTCTGGAAGGGAATGAGACGCGATGTGGTGGCATACATCCTCTCTTGTAACATCTGTCAGAGGAAATCCCCAATCACTGGTAAGGCCCCTATTCAGCCGTTCCCTCTCCCCTTGCACTCTTTCCAGGCCGTGGCCGTGGATATTGTGGGACCACTCCCCACCACGTCAAGAGGGAACAGATACATCCTGGTCGTCATAGACATGTTTTCCAGGTTCCGTGAGGCCGTAGTCATGAAGGATCAAACGGCCAAAACCGTAGCAAACATGCTATTTGAAATGATCTTCTCAAGATATGGGACACCTGAGACCCTACTGTCAGATCAGGGCACCAACTTCACAGCCGAAGTGATCCTACAGCTGTGCAACTCACTAGGGATAAAAAAAGATCTTTACCACACGATATCACCCCCAAGCGAATGGCATGTGTGAAAGGATGAACCGCACTCTGAAACTCACCCTAGCAAAACTAGCAGAAGAACAGATATCAGAGTGGGATGTTTGGTTACCTCACACCCTCTTCACATGCAGGACTGCCCTTCACTCAGCTACCAGGGAAGCGCCTGCCATAATACTGTACGGGTTTGAGCCCCTCTTCCCAAATGACTTCAGGAGCTCCAGGGCAGAAACAGGCTTTCCCGACATAGATGAATACTTAAACAACCTCATAAGAGACAACAAGTTAGCATATAATTCAGTAGTAGAAACCAGTGAAGGGTGCTCTCTCCGCGCAAGATTGTATGCGAACAAGCTCAGGAAAACCAAGGACTTGAAGGAAGGAAGCTTGGTTCTAATGGACCAAGGTTTTAAAGGAAAGGGAAAAGGGGGGAAGTTCGGTAAGAGCGCAATTGGACCATTTGAGATATTTGAGAGAATAACGCCTGTAACTTTCAGAGTCAAAGAAACCAGCCCTCGTGGTAAGATCACCATTGTACATGCTGATCGCCTCAAGCCATACAAAACTAGGCCAGCAAGACTAGTCTGCTTTGGTGATTCCTTAGAGAGAGTCTTAGGAAATGCGAGAAGTGTGAGGGGCCAGAACAGACATAGGCCCAGAAAAAACTCCCATCCAAACTCGTCCCGCAGCAAGGCGCGACCAAAGGAAAACAGAGGTCACAAAACAAGGAAGGAGGAATTCCCCCAAAATGAGTACTCCCCTTTCTTCGTGAGACATAAGGAAGCCCCAGGTATTACTGGTGGAAATAACATTAATCAGGGGAATCATGATGGGTTAGCTGAGCCAGGTGAACAACCGACACACAGATACATGCTTAGGAGTAGACAAGGAGGCCAACCTATTCCCAGAGAAAGGAGGGGGTGTTGCTAAAGGAAATTTTCTCGTAATTTTGTTAAGAAAAAATTTTAATTAAAGGGGGGACCTTTGTTGTGTCGGAAAAAAGTGATGAGTCATCCTTTTTCTGACCCAACATAAGGTAAGGATGGATAAGGACATACTTATGCCTCCAGATGGAAAATGTACTTGTTAATGACCTAGAACATGTATATATTCAGTTTTGTAAATATTAAGTAACGTTAGTGAGGCCCATAACTTGAACAGAGAATGTTTGTGAATTATTTAAAATAGGAAATTCATGTAAAATTGCCAAAAAAGATGTATATAAGTTGATACAAGTATTAGGCCATGTCAAAGACAGTTCGGAGCCGCGGTAACCAATCAACCAATCGGCTGCCGCCGTATGCATGACAACACCACCGAGTGAGGGCGCTGTTTTGTGGTATATAGGTTTCGGCAGGGATTTGAATTGCTCTCTTCTCTTTTTCGTCTGTTCCTGGTTTCCTGAGCGGAGAGCAGAGTAGCTGTGAAAACTTGCTGCCATGCGTAGCAAGAATTTTCCCTTGCTATACGTGCTGCATGGATCAAAGCTGCAGCTATAATGCAACCGGAGTTCTAGAAGAAAGGGCCACTGGTGAATTAACGCCAGTGTACAAGTCAGTCAAAGAGTGCTCCTTTTCGAGTAGGATAAAAGAATAGCGGAGATGCCATTAAAGAAAATACGGTGAGGAGATCCGAGAATCTAGATAAGAAGGTCCTAAATCTACCAGATGAAGCAAGAACGTTAAGCTGAAACCTTTTTTGTATTAAGTTAGAGTAACCAGAGAGGAAAGAGAAACTGAACATTGAGAAAACAGCCAATTTCCACAAAGAACTGTCTGCATTCGGACATTTTTTTCTACACCTAAGGAATAAGAGGCATCTTAGGCTTGAGCCAAATAGGAAACCGAGGCTTCGGACTGTTTGTGTTGAGAGAAGGAAATTAATGTCATTATGTTAAAATTTAATTTGAATGCTAGCTAAAATTCTGGGGGGCGAGACAACGTTTGAATATAAGAAAGAATGTTATCTCATGAAATCTATGCCAGAATTGTAGAATAAACCTGTATATATACATATTTTATATGTGTGATAGTAATGGGTAATTTAGTATAAATTGACTGAGTCTGAGAATAGATATATAAGGAAGTGTAAGATTTTGTCAGTATAAGAAATTATAGTGTAGAACCTTTTTTGGATGTGTTAATTTAAGAAAAGGGAAGGAACTCAGACTCTTTTAGAATTGAAGGTTTAAATAAAATGCATCTCTATGTTTGTGTCAAAATAAATGTATTTCTTATGTGTAAACCAAATGAGTTTATCATGTTTCTGTGGATTGAATTACCGCTTGAAAAATCACGAACCGTGTATTAGAGGGAAATCCATTAGTAACTAAAGAAATGGAACCACGACTGCAAACTTCTTGATCCCTGCATTCTTTTTCTTAGTATTCTAGGAAAGTATATCAGAGTTCAGATGACGGCTGGCGCAGTCATAAAATAATATAAATTTGTCGGCAGACGAAATAACTGATAAGTATATAAAATAAGATAAAGGATAAAGATAATAATATAAAGATAAATAACAAACCACTAAGAAGAGGGACATAACACTAGGAATAAACTGGAGGGGAGGGGAAAAAAGATAATGAAAAAGTCTTGCATGAAATAAGAGAGCCAAGTATCAAACAGAGAAAGATGAGACACATATGGAAACATGTTGAAAGTTTATTTTTCACTTGGTTAGACTATAATAAATTTAGTTTAATCCTTTATCCAAGTGTGAGCAAACAAAGTTTGCATCTGAAAGTATGTTCAGGACTGGGGTAAGGTGGTACAACACCGGGAAGCTCATTGCAAAGGTATTGCAATGAGTTGCCCGGTGTTAAAACCGGCATTGGGTAGTGGCTCTTGCCTTAATGCTTAGCATTACACATATCTGCAAGGAGATGAGCTTTGCATTATGGGAAATACTGAGATAGGAGTGATGAGATCTTTCTCCACCTTTGCAACGAGTTGCCCGGTGTTGTACCACCTTACCCCAGTCCTGAATATACTTTCAGGTGCAAACTTTGTTTGCTCACACTTGGATAAAGGATTAAACAAACTTATAGTCTAACCAAGTGAAAAAATAAACTCTTATTAACATCAAGTTTACTCAATTCTTCATATACCTCCTGTTCACTCACCATTGGTGGCTATTTGCCACTGCTCTCAAGTTCTTTATGATGTCACTTTGAGGATGAATTACCTTTTATGTATTGCTCATTTAACATCTGTACCATATCCTCGTCAGTTGTTACCATTCTACCAATTTCTCCTACCGCTACCATCCTTCCATAATCATTCTTATACTGGCCACATATTGAAAAAATTCCCTAGGATTTTCCTTGTCCTCATTAGCTAACTGCTTCTCATATTGCACTTTTGTTACCCTTGCCAAGTGAGGTACCTTTCTTGCTTGCTCTTTGTACTTCTCATGCAAATGACTATTAACACCACTCATCTTGTTCTGGCTCCATAATGCTTCCTTCTTCGTATAATAAGATGGATTGTGAAATGGATGAATGAAGAAGTGAAGCATTCATCCATTTCACAATCCACCTTATTTGACTTTCTGACCTTGGGAATATATTCAAACAGTTCCTGAAGAGATCTTAAGCAGCACTGATCTCCTTTCCATCCAATTCTTCATTCCATTATATAGCAGCAAGTTGTCTCCTGAGCTTGTCATAATCAGCAGTCTTAATTTCTTCATTATGTAGATTTGTTACATTTTGCCCCGGGATTTTTTGCTGTGGTATCATTCTTAACATCCTGTTAAGAATGCTACCTAACTTGGAGGGTTCCCTGCCTGCAAAAAAATGCAAACTGGATAAAGAATACATGCATTGATGGGTATAGTAGACTACAAAGATGTGATTAATCACCTTATCATTACCAAAAATTGGGTTACAAGAAGCAGAAATACTTAGCTGTTGAACTGTGTAAAAGTGTATGTTGTGTGTGTCTGTGGGATTTGATTTTAATGTTAGTTTTAATTTGTTTTTTTTTAAAGAATAGACTCTCTAATTGTCCATAGCAGTGCAATATATCCTGGATTGTTGTTATGTATAGAGGATGATCTTCCTGAAATAAGATCATTATTGATGTTAAATCCACTCTATTTTGAACTAAGGTAAGTTTAGTTATCATTAGTCCTCAATTATAAATGGTAACAGATGGGAAGAGTATTATGAATAATTTTAAATGGTTCATGATATAAAAGTGGGTTTTTGTTTACATTTTGTAATGTTTTTGCTGAAATTGAAGGGGAAAAAATATGATAAAGGTTAATTGCTTTATAAGTAAAAAGAAATTATTTATATAACCGTATAGGAGAAATGAAGAAGTCATATCAATAATCTAATTCACTACGTTCACAAAAAAAAAAAAAAAAAAGCATTAAAGTGCAAAATAACAAATATTTCTTGGATGGACAGAGGCAATTTCAATTCAAAGATTCCTTTAGTTATTAATGAGTCACTTCATTGAATTGACTGGAGACTGATCTAATGTTCAGGGCTGTGCCATGCAGTTGTGCAGATTGTGCCCAGCACAAGGGTGCTTGAAGATGAAGGGTGCCATTTTACCACTGGAAATAATATATAAATTTTCTTATTCTTGAATTATATCGTACTATATAAATTACACAATTACAAATTATAGTTAATGCAATAAAAATAAATTTAAAATCGGTCAAATTATTATGAATTCTTAATAATCTAACAATATTTTTAACTTAATATATCACCAGTTTTATTATACCCTAATTTGTTTGAAGTGAAACGTTATCAATATTACCACAGATTTTATTTCACAGAGTAAGCATCGACTCAGCGCAAATGGTATAAATATTCTCGATTGTTTATTATATTTTTAGTGGAAATTATTAGTTTAAAACAGACCGTGTATTCATTCTTACGCGGTGCTTTGCCCTTTGTTGATGTGTGATTGTGACTGAAACAATGACATTGTTCTGCAAATTTGGAAGGTAAGAAACTATAGCATAATTGATTTTTTCGACAGTAAGCATTTGGTGAGACTTTAAAAGGGTGATAAAATTTACCAGCCAGAATAAATTTTGATTTTAATTGAACCTCTAGTTTCCAGAAAAACATTTATAACATTTAAAAAAATAAATTGTAAATGACTGTTATTTTTTTGTATAGTTGAATAATTTTAATTTTTTTTTTATAAACTTACCTATTATTTTCTTCTTAACCCCTTAACCAATTATCCGGTATATATAGAGGGCGCTGCTGAGGGACCACAGCTAAAAATCTCATATATATATATATATATATATATATATGTATATATATGTGTGGGGCACGTCAGGCTGACGCAGCTCGACTTAAATTAATATACATGGGTTATTATATTTATGGCTATTTTGCCTGCTTCTATTTAGGAGTGTCCCTGTTTAAATGTCATTGGCTTTTTTACTCAGGGATTCTTAGGGCATTGTAGATGTATATTTAACAATAAAAAATATATGTAGCATAAAGGAAGAGAAATTTACGCATCCTTCTTCTGGGTGTTGTGGCTTTTCTTCTTTCTGCCATGTCCAAACTATTGTGTGTTGGGAGGGGAGGTTAGGCAATGTGGGAGAATTAAATAGAAATGGAAAAATCCCGGGTTTTTTGAATAATATATATATACATATATATTATTAGGGATGGGCGGAGCGTTTTTTATATTTATATAGGGTATGAAAGGGTGAAGAGGTTGAAAACAGCAACTGATTTTTAGAGGGGGGGAACCCCCTTACGAGGTTCCATGCTCCTGTAAATTGTTTTACTGTGGACAGACAGGTAGATCTGTTCATAAACGCATTTCGGAACATCAAGACCATATCCGTCTTATCAAATCACAGAAATCTGGCCTCGCACAACATGGAGTTGAAAACCCAAACCATAGGATCCATTGGGAAAAGACCAAACTTCTACATAGATCTTTATACAAACATGAACGTTTATATAAAGGGCTGAAGCCCTACTTCACAGACCAAATCTAAACTGTAACGATGTTCTTGCTATTCCTAAAGTATGGGAAACTGTAATACAAAATTGTGTAAAATAAATTGTATATATGTTATCTTATTTTAATGTAATCTGTTTTTTTTTTCCTCCAGTTATATTTCAATTTAATTCTATAACACGCTACTGCACGCATATTGGGATTCCATGGTAATCATGTGCCCTAACTGTATGTTAAAATAAATTTAGTTTAATCCTTTACCCAAGTGTAAGCAAACAAAGTTTGCGCCTGAAATATCTTCAGGACTGAGGCAACTCGTAGTAAAGTTGGACCAAGCTCTAATTGCTTCTGCCTTAGTATCACCACTTCTGGGTCTGGCTCCCACTGATGAGACCTCAATAAAGGTCGAAACCGGTCTGGGTAGTGATCCTTCCCTTAATGCATAGCATTATACATGTCCGCAAGGAGATGTGCTTTGCATTATAGGAGATACTGAGACAAGGCGTGATGAGAGAGCTTGGTCCACCTTTACTACGAGTTGCCTCAGTCCTGAAGATACTTCAGGTGCAAACTCTGTTTGCTTAACACTTGGATAAAGGATTAAACTAAATTTATTATAAACTACTATCAATGGTAACCTAATTAATAAGAATATTTCCTGTTTGCTGTGTGTTCTCTTTAATACCCACTTGCTAGTCTCTAGAACAAGTATTCTGAATTTTTTAATCTCTCTCTCATCCATGCTGCTAATGTAGTACAGACTTAAAACCTTTCATGATTCGCAATACAATATTAAAAATTTATTATATTTTTAACTTCATTGCTAATAATAACTGAATAGTCCATGTTGTGAACAAAAATCAAAAATCCAGCAGGTGATATACTGGCTTTTTTACCCAAATCTTCCCAGAATATTTAAAAAAAAAAAAATCAGTTAATGCCTTTTATTCCCTTATAGGGAGTAGGAGAGGCCTTTACCCCATCTAGCTTTTGGAAACTGAATGGGCAGTTCAATCTCCACCTGTAGCCAATCAGAGATAGCTGGCCCATGTCTATCACTAATTACAGCAGCCACCAATGAAGAGGCTGGCAAACAAGTGCTGCCATCTCTTGGTACCTAACCCTAACAAGTTATGTTACTGTCTGAAATAATGTGGGTAGTACGGTCGATTTTCTTGAGTTTATGGGATAAAAAAAACAGAGTTTCTGGGAGAAAAAACCCGCTTGTTTGTGCCAGAGATTAACTAACTCGGGAATCAGTCGAAGAAGGCTTAGAAAAAGTTCCTCCAGTTGGCAACTAGACTTGAACTTAAGTTTGCCTTCGAGTGACCAAGCGCAGAGGACGCAAGCACCACTTCCACTGAACAGAATATTTTATAAGATTATAAATCATTTCTTACAATGCT
This sequence comes from Typopeltis vanoorti, assembly GCF_054136105.1. NCBI lineage: Eukaryota > Metazoa > Arthropoda > Arachnida > Uropygi > Thelyphonidae > Typopeltis > Typopeltis vanoorti. The sequence continues at coordinate 35,303,903 of NC_143573.1, forward strand.
ATTTAGAATTCCAACAAGAATCAATTTTACTTTTTTTAATTTTTTTTTTTTTTTGTTAGCAGTCCTCTCAAACAATTCAAACAATTCCATTCACTATTGGTATCTTCAGTGGGTCCAAAAGGAGAAATAAATCATTTTCAAAATTTCCATTTTTTTTAATTTTCGTATATAACACTACTTGAAAAACTCAGCTACTTGAGATTATCTTTCTGTTTAGTGCTGAATACTATCCAACATGTTCCTGATTGAAGTCAGTTAGTGGAAGAACCTTGAAGTCAACAGAATTAATGATGGGCACCTTCCACATAAGAAACATTAATGAAAATGCAGTAGAGCTGGCAGAGGAATTTGAGAGATATGTCTACATTACTGATGTAACTGGGATGAAAATAAAATGTGGAATTGGAGAGATGTATCTATGGGCATACATTTTTCAGTTACTAGGTTACTAGGTTTAGACAAGGGCATAGCTGTGTAGACCATCTGCTCACTCTTACAACACATATAGAATCAGACTTTCAAAAATGCTTGGAAATATCCATAGCATTTATTGACCACACAGCCATACAACACTCTGTGGAGGCAGGGCATGCTTCTTAAGTTACTTTGTATAATACCATGTAAAAAGTTTTATACTATCTCCTTATAAACTGCCTCACCACTCGCACCTGGAAGGTGTAAGTAGTGAGGTAGTTTTTCTTCACAAAGGACTCCATAAGCCTTCCCTATAGCCACACTGCTCTATAGTTTGTATATTAGTGATCTGAATCTATATCCCACACTGTCTCCAGGAAGTTTGCTTATGCTGACAGCCTGACAATAAAAATTCAAGATTATTATTATTATTATTATTATTACATTACACCTCCAGGGAGTCCAAAGACTCATCAAGGGAAGGCATCCACTCCACAACTCTTTGTCTCATTACTCCACCAACCTTCATCATCTAACACCAATGCCATCTACCACCGACTACCACCAGTACTATAGTACTTTCACAGACAATCGCAAACATCCATGTCCACAGTGGAATTTGAACCCACAGCCTTTTGGCTGGAGAGCAGATATGCTAACCACTCGGCCAACCAGGCCAGCTAAAAGCAACAGAAGTTATATTAAGAGATCTAGCTAGGCTAAGTACCTATTTTAGGAACTGGAGACTGTGGCCAAACCTAAATAAAACAGAGGTGTCCCGTTTTCACTTCTACCTTAAACAGATTCACAAAAAATTCAAAATTGAGATGAATATCTAGTGAGTTACACTGGACAGGACAGTTATGTTCCATCAATATCTTACAACTATTGCTACTAAACTGCCATCTTGCAAACATTATTCAGAAGCTTGCAGGCACATTGTGAGGAGACTCTGCATTCTGGAGTACCCCATCAGAGGTGCTCCAGACTGCAGCTATCAGTTTGGTCTAAGCCCCTACCAAATATTGTACACCCGTGTGGCTGAATAACACACACACCTCAAAGATCAATACCAAACTCTACATCAGCATGAAAATAGTGATGGGAACAATCAAACCAACTCCACTATGCTGACTCCTAGTTTTGAGCAATATCACTCTCTGCCACATTTATGCAGGAAGCAATTCCTTCAAAGAAAACATTCAAACAAACAATAAAACGAACAATCCACACTGATATGGAAGAGTAAGGATGTGGTGGACCCAGATCTCATTATTTTCTCCTCCCCCCTTAAAACTCCAAAACAGCTGATCGATGATGAATTTAATATTTCCAATTCTTGAAAAGACTGGAACAATACTAAGACCCTAGAAAATAAGGGGATAAATATATCCTTTGTTTTATAGCCAGTAAGCGAAACTAAAGATCGATAACTACGATCTATATAAGTTTCATGCCGAAAAACTATCGGCGAAGGCAATTTGAAGTAAAGGTGGAGCAAGCTCCCTCACTATTCTTGATATTTTCTCATAATGTAAAACACAGCTCCTAGGAGATGTATTACTGTTTTACATTATAAGGAGAGGTCACTACCCAGACCGGTTTCAACCTTTTTTGAGGTCTCATCGGTGAGTAGGTAGACCTGGAAGGACTCTTTATACCGTCATCTGAATGAAGATAATCTGTGTGGATTGAGCTATTGAGCTAAAAAGCTCTAGTCATGGCTGGGTAACGGCAATAGCCCAGCCTCAGTTAAAAACTTCATTGGCTACAGCATTGCCATTTGTTACCCTGGAAGTCCTAAAAAGGACTTATTCCTTCGCTTCTGAAGATATCAAAGCTTAGTGAAAAGAACTTGCATACCTTCACTATACGAATGCCATAAAGGTGTAATTATATTTTAGTAAAGATATAAAGCCAAAAGGCTAGTTTTCTGGCACCTTAATATAGAAAATAAGGGGATAAATATATCCTTTGTTGTTTTATAGCCTGTAAGCGAAACTAAAGATCGATAACTATGAGACCTCAAAAAAGGTTGAAACTGGTCTGGGTAGTGACCTCTCCTTATAATGTAAAACAGTAATACATCTCCTAGGAGCTGTGTTTTACATTATGAGAAAATATCAAGAATAGTGAGGGAGCTTGCTCCACCTTTACTTCGAATTGCCTTCGCCGATAGTTTTTCGGCATGAAACTTATATAGATCGTAGTTATCGATCTTTAGTTTCGCTTACTGGCTATAAAACAACAAAGGATATATTTATCCCCTTATTTTCTATATTAAGGTGCCAGAAAACTAGCCTTTTGGCTTTATATCTTTACTAAAATACTAAGACCCTGTTTGGCAAAGAAGTTGCAAAGGATCAAACTATACAACCATCTGACTGTTATCTCTCTCTCTCTCTCTCTCTCATTACTATTGCAAACACTATTGCCCCTGGCAAACACTTAACTGTCTTTGACAGTTAAGTGTTTGCCATTCTGACTTCAGCTTGTGGCTGTAGAATGTCAGTTCAGATGAAGACTTGCATCATGTATGAATGCAGTTTTACAAGCCTTTCCTGGCAGCCCACTGGACCTAGTGAGCATATTGACTAAGTGGTTGATGAATTTGAAGATAAATTTGATAGACATGATTCAATAATTATTTAAATTATTAAATAATTTATAAAAATGTTTCAAATGACTACGTTTATTTTATATATTCTGTTTCCTTAAGATTGCTTTTAATTTTAATTGTACCAGCTCTGTTTAAAAATAACACGATAAATCAATATTTAAATGGCGAGATATTATTCAACTTATGTTGCTGTATATACGTGTGCACACATATCCTAATCACCTTAATGTGTGAAGGTCGAAACAGTAATTAAGTTTATTTCATCTTAATAGTTGCCATGATTTTTAGACTAAACACCATCTATCAACTAAGAAAAGGGTTCAGGGATTTTAGGTTTTCAGTGTCCAGCACTCCACATTCCAGTTAGTTGTGTGAATAGTATCTCCTGTTGTCTGAAAATCCATGTCATGAGCATCTATCCCTGTGGTGTGGATGCTTATGAATATCTTTAAGTGACAGGTGACTCATCACCTCGTGTGAAAAGTACCCTGCTGTAAACCAGGGCACTTACACACCAGTAAACTTTAGATACAAAATGGATATTAATTTTAATGAAAATGCTTCGAACACAGCTTGGGAATATCATTAACAGCTGGATTCCAAGATTTTTTGGAAACCAGACTGTTCAAGAATCCTCTGATGTCATTCTAACAAAAGGTGAAAGAAAGTAAGCAATCTGTTTTTTTTTTTTCTCATAGTAAAAAGGCTGCCTTATTGGCTCAAATAAATTATCTCCTTTTTTTTTTAAGACAGCATTAATTTTATTCTATCACTTGTAAAATGAAGTGACATCATGTAAGAATTTATTTGGCTTGAAATTAAAAATACTAGAGGACTATTGAAATCTGGAAATAATGTGTGAAATGAATGTCTGCATAACCTAGTAACCCTTCTCCCACTAAAAGTACACATGCTTTTAACACATACTTTTGTGTTTTCAAACTTACAGCACAGCAGAAGTACACATAGTATACAACTTTATTTTCTGATATATTCTCAAGTATTTCAGTAGTAGTTAAAGTATTAGAAGTTGGTAAAAGACATTTCAGGACTGAGTAGATAGAAATATGATACTTTATCGGGGGGTGGGAGGAACATCATTTTGTGAGGGGTAGGTTGTGTCTCAGTAATTTTCTTAGTTTTTATAATACAATGACAGTTGAGTTGAAAAATGGAAATGGCTACTTAGTGTTACTATTGGACTCTGCAAAGTCATTTGACAAATTCCACATGGAAATCTGTAGAAATTGGAACAAATGTGTGTGAGTATATGTGAAGCTGGTGTTTTGGATAAGAGAGTGGCTGATGGTTAGATATCAAAGAGTAGTGTATGGAGTTGAGTACAGGACTATTCATCTGGATTGCATGGGATAATGTGGTGGAAAGCATCCAGAAGTGAGTGAGTGACCAACATTAAAGCAGGTGCTATGAAATGCTCCCTATGAGAATAGACTAAAAGTCTATGGCCTTCAAAAATTAGCTGATAGGCAAATAAGAGGGGACATGATAGAGGCATAGACATTATTAAAGGAGTTTTATAGGATCGACACTGAAGTCTTTTTTTCAGTATACATGACAGGAAAGAAGAGAACAAGGGTTTACTCCTGAAAATTGTATGAGTGTGTTGTTAACAAGGCTGCTAAAGATGCAAGTTTTTGCTTGGGAGCAGTAAATTGGTGGAAAAATGGGTGGCCAGAGATGGTTGGGAGTGCATCGTTAGTGAATGATTTTAAGAAGAGGTTAGTAGTCGCCCTCAGTAAGTCTGAATCCATGAAGATGCCCAAGAAATAATCTTTCATTAAAAAATCACATGATTTATTACTTTTATAAATGTTATTAAGTTTAATTGTTTTATAAAACAATGTATTTTACTTTATTTAATCAGTACTCTTTTCACTTAGTGACACCTCCATAGTATAGTTGACGTGAACAATATGACATTTGTTGTTTGATTGGAAAGACATCAGTTTGAATCCTATCTAGGATGTGAAGACTTTAAGGGATATTTTCACTCGCAAAACAGATAAACATGCATTTAACAAACATAACATACTGTCTTCATAGCTCTAGTTGCTTAGCCGTGATTTTAGCTGATACCGATATCCACTTAGGGACCAAAAGAGAGCATTCCTACATATTTAATGCTGTTGCTGCCAGAAATTCTTGTTTCTTAGCAATTTTTTTTTTTCTTGATTGTAAATAGAACACAGTCAGATAAAATAAATTTTCTTAGAGAAGTTAAAGGATGTACAAGAATGGAATAAGGAATTGAAAATATAGGCAATAAATGATAAAATAAAAGAACACCAAAAGAATTGGAGTACAGTGAATGGAAGAAGGATGGCTGCCAAAGGACATAAATAAAATATAAAGCTACAGGGTAAACAGATATAGGGGTGAAGAGACAGAGGCGTAGCTAGAGGGGGGGGGGGCACTCCTTCCTATGTGGCACTTTGAACCTTTTTGAACTTTTGCAGTTAATTCTAAAATACAGTCTTGAGAACTCATTTCCAAATATTGTAATACTACTGCGAATTTTCCTCACAATTGCTGTAAGTGTTGCTATTTGTGAGAGGAGTTTTTCTAAATAAAACTGATTAAGAATTAACTACATTACTATAAAATAGACTTTGCCAATGTCATCGATTTTGCTAACAGAAAAGCAAGAAAAATAACATTTTAGAATGTTGAAATTAAAGTTTTACTCCAAAAATAAACACTCTTTTAATTTATTTCCCTATATGTCATTTTGACTTTTTATAGTATTTTTGGTGTGTATTGAGAGGGGTGGCAAACAGGGACCGCCCCAGGTGGCAAAAGCTCTAGCTACACCACTGTGAAGAGAATGAAGTACAGTTCTTTAGACGCTGAAATAGGCTTTTCAGCATCTTTTAGAAAAATCTTGAAAGCAGATTTTTCCTGATTAAGTACTTAATAAAATTGCCAAGCATTAAGTATATTAATGCTTATTATAGAGAGATATGATAGGATGGGTGTTGTGTGAAGAATGGTTAGTCTCCCTCAATGAGTCTGAATCCATGGGTAAGTGCCTCATGGGTAATTATACATTTGTTTACAGTTTTTGGTTTATTTCTGTATGAATATTAATATGCAATGTTGAAAAGAGTTTTGAGCCCTGCTAAATAAATGTATTCATACTACAGGAATCATCCTATAAGGATACTGTTGGTGATAACATTGGCATGGATCAGTGAATATCCAGCTGGATATGAATTTCTACAGGCATATGGAATGCAGCTGACGAAATTGTTTATGATTCCATTTAAACAGAGTGATATAAACAATGTCTTACTCATGGCTGTTACTACTGCTTATTCAAAATATTGGAAAGTAAGTTATACTGTATTATTATTTTATTATATAAATCAAGTGGATATTAAATCCAGCATTATTTCAAAGACAAACGTAGAAACTATGAAAGTTTCATAAAAACATTGACTAGAGAGCTTACGGGAATACACTCACCTGCATTTGAGTTGCCCTAATGCAGACCATATAGAAGACATGATTGCTTGCCCAAGCATCTATATAGTCACCTTTTATTGGTCCATTTTGATAAGGTTTCAATGGCCTGACAGCTGTTTCGAACTGTTGGTTCTCCTCAGAGAACAGGCAGAAACCTTAAGAGAGCAAAAACTCTCGTTCAGTACTAAGGAACTCGAATACACCTCTCTGACAGTGTCAGAGAGGTGTATTCGAGTAAGCAAATTCTCGGTCAGTGCGTAAAGTATTTACTAAAATAAAGAGCCAAAAGGCTTCAGTTCAGCGATTCAAAATTATATAATCAAGTGGATATTAAATCCAGCCTTATTTCAAAACTGAATGTAGAAACTATGAAAGTTTCATAAAAAACAAGTTGACTGGAGACCTAACAAAATACACTCGCCAGCATTCGAATTGCCCTAGCATGCAGACCATAAAAATAAAAGGCAAATATATATGAATGCTTGGGCAAGCGATCATGTTTTCTATATGGTCTACGCTAGGGCAACTCGTAAATGCTGGCAAGTGTATTCCCGTAAGCTCTCTAGTTAACTTTTTTATGAAACTTTCATAGTTTCTACATTCAGCTTTGAAATAATACTGGATTTAATATCCACTTGATTTATATAATTTTGCATCACCGAACTGAAGCCTTTGGGCTCTTTATTTTAGTAAATACTTTACGCACCAACTGAGAGTTTGCTTACAAAAAATATACCTCTCCGACACTTAGAATTCCTTTGTACTGAATGAGAGTTTTTGTTCTCTTAAGATTTCTTCTGGGGGCCTGGCTCCTGTTGAGGCTCCTAAGTCTTCTGGGTCTGACTCCTAAGATTTTGCTTTGAGAGAGCAATTTGAGTCTCTGGGGATTGGCATTTTCTGGCCTTCTGTCAGGGCCATGTCAGTGGATACTTTTCCCTGGAATATGAGTGGTTCTTCTCAATGGTGGAGTGAGTGTCACTGAGTGGAACCAATGCTGAGTTGGATGATCCTTCAGTCACTTGTTGGGAGTGGTCTGGGGGATCGCCTAATTTTTAGAGAGGTACTTTACTTAAACAGTGGTCTCTGAGGAGAACCGACCAGTTTGAAACAGTTATCAGGCCAGTGAAACCTTATCAAAATGTATCAATAAACGGCAAATATATGGATACTTGGACAAGTCTTCTATATGGTCCACTCTACGGCAACTCGTAAATGCCGGCAAGTGTATTCCTGTAAACTCTCTAGTGAACTTTTTTTTATAAAACTTTCATAGTTTCTACATTCAGCTTTGAAATAATACTGGATTTAATATCCACTTGATTTATATAATTTTGCATTGCTGAAATGAAGCCTTTTGATTCTTTATTTTAGGAATTATTATTTATTTATTATTATAGACAGGATTCTTACATTCTTTTACTACTTCAATGGTCTTGTACCATGAGTCCCTCCCATCACATGCTGCTTAAGGTAATTATTTCTGAGTAATTATGTAAATGAACTTCTGTAGCTCAGTTGGTATAGACAAGCCCTTTTGTTGCAAAAACACCAGTTCAATCCTGTCTGTGACATGATGAACCTTTATCAAATCTTTTCAATCAAATGCTGAGTTAGTTGGTTTTTATGGAGCGCTATAGGTTTTTCTTTCCTCAGAACAGGGAAATCAGCCATACAGATCTACAGGTATAAAATACTTACCTTTATGAGATTCAGCAGAGGAGTGACATGTCAGCTGCATTAACTCATCATGCCCAATCATGGTACTCTACCATCATAAGGGATGGATGGTTGAAGAAGAAGAATTCTACAGATTCATTTTCCTTTGTCTTTCATGCTATCTCTGTCTTCTAATGTGCACATATATACATATATATTCTGCATAGTTGAAATCATTTATAATGGTAGTATTTGTATCCATCAGAGTTATGTGCACAGTGAGCTGTGTGCAATATCTATATCTGTATCCTAGTTTATAGCAGCACCCAAATGTATATTTTCTCCTGTTGACGTTTGTCTCACACCAAATAGTATCAAACCAATTTCCTTAATTACTTGTACTAGTACCACCATTGGAGATTTCTACTCTGGTTGGATTTAATTCCTCTGTAATCAGTTAGCAGTACTTACATGCTTTTCTTGTGTGGCCTCACTGAATAAAATGAAGCCATTACATTCTTTTCCTGTAATAATATCCTCTGTCACAAGGTCTCATTAATGCCTATTGTTTTTTTTTTTTTTTTTTAAATTCGCTACCATTGCTAAGAATCATTCACCATTATTATTATCCTAAGATCCCATGAAATTACAGACTCTTTTAGACGATCCCTTTTGTCATACACACAGCTCATCATACTGTGCCTTAACCACATTCCAATTCTCTGCAGACAATGCATTCCAATGATTCACAACTCTCATGTAAAAAAACCTACTTCTCACACTTTCCTTATACAGCCTCCAGGGATGACCTGTTGTTCTCCTCCAATCTCTCACCGTTTTATGAAAAACCTCTTCAACATTAATCCTATAACAACCCATTACTAACTTGTAGTCTCTATCATATCACCCCTCTTCCTCCTATCCACTAGGAGGAAGGGGTTGAAACGATGCAATTTGCATCATATCCAACATTCCAGAGATCAAAAACTGTTTTGGTCGATTGCCTCTGGACTTTCTCTAACACCCGTTCATCATTTTCAAAACCACATGACCAAATCTGTGCACAGTAGTCCACAAGTAGCCTAATCAAGGCCTTATACAATGATACCAGAATCTCCTTACTTCTACAAGTTGGTATCCTCTGCATCATTCCCAGAATTCTTGTTGTCTCACAATTTTCACAATGTGTCCTCTAAATTTTACATCCTTATTCACCATCACCCCATGATCTCTTATTTCCTCCACCTCCAACAATTTCCTCCACCAAGAGGAAATTCTACATCCCATCTTTGTTTTCAAAATTTTAAAACCCTTACCTTTTGCAATATTGAACAGACATCCCCACTCCCATGTCCATTCACTCAGTCTGTTCAAGACTTCTTGTAAGATCACAATATCTGCTCTACTCTTTATAGTTCCTCCCAACTTTGCATCATCTGCAAATAACTAAATATCCCCCATTCAAATCTTATCCCCAATATCATTAACATACAGGTTAAACAGCAATGGCCCTAAAACAGACCCCCTGAGGCACACCACTAGTGACTTTCCTCTTCTGAGATATTGCTTCCCATACACAACTTGATATCTATCAGACAGTCAATCTCCAATCCAATGCACTAATCTAATATCCAACCCATCCACTTGAATTTGAGTATCAACTTATCATGTGGTAATTTATCAAAAGCCTTTGTAAAGTCTAAGTATACTACTGTGTATCCATCTCCCACGTCAAATGCTGCTGTCACCTTATTATAATAAGTAAGTAGATTACTAAAAGATGACTTCTCTTTAGCAAATCCGCACTGTTCATCAAAGATAATACTATTGGTGTCAACCTAATTCTGGATCCTGATTCTCACTAGTCTTTCCAAAACTTTAACCACAAAACCTGACACACAGATGGCCTATAACTTGATGTTTGAATTCTGTCACTTCCTTTACAAAGTGGTACAATCCTGCCTTTCTTCCACTCCTTTGGAACTTGATCCAATGTAATTAAACACATATGACAAGGCAGATGTCAACTCCATGGCACATTCCTTCAAAATATGCAGTGATATATCATAAAGTCCAACAGCCTTTTTAACATCAAGTTAGCTCAATTCTCCATACACCTCTTGCTCACTTATAGTCAATCTCCTCCCCTATCATCAACTATTCCCAATTTCTTCATGATGTCACATTCTACAAGAATGAAAGACTTTTATGAACTGCTCATTAAGTATCTCAACTATATCCTACACAGCAGTTGTCCTTATACCATTTTCTCTAATTAGTGCCATCCTACCATAATCATTCTTATTTTTGCTGGCTAAATATTGAAAGAACTACATAGGATTTTTTTTTTTTTTTTGCTTCATTAGCTAACTGCTTCTCATACTGAACTTTTGCTACCCTTACCAACTGTGAGTCACTCTCCTTGCCAGTTTTTTGTATTCCCATTTGGAATCGATTCCATTCCTCATGGAATTGTTTATTTCTGTTCCTCTTATGTGGACTCCATAATGCCTTTTTCCTCTGTATTGCTTGTAATCTCTTCATTCATCCATTTCACACCCACTTGACTGACTTTACTTTGACTAAATAGTTCTTGAATATCACCCAAGCAACATTGATTTCCTTTCTGACCAACTCTTCATTCCATGCTGCACCTGCAAGCTGTCTCCTGAGCTTCTCATAATCACCAGTCTCGTATTTCCACATATAACCTTTTCTCACAGAAGTCCTCGCATAGCTGACAACCACTCAGGTAATCACTTCATGATCACTCTCACCAACTGGATGGAGATATGACACCTCATTTATAATAACATCCTGTGATAAGGTGATCAAATCCAAGACCTTCAAACTTCGTGTATCTTCTGTTACATACAATGCATGCAACTGGCTACCTGGCTAAGTTGAATTGCAAACTAAATCTATTTCCATATTTCCTTCTTGATAGAATTAATCCTTCATTTTCTGGGGTTCTTTCTAACAAGTTATCATTCCTTATCTCACTCTGTCATTACACTCACCATCTCTAACAATGTGTACAACTGCCCAGATATTTCCCTGATAATTCGCATTCATCTTTCACTGAACAAAATTTTGCATTTTCTTCAAATGTCTGATACCACAACTATTCACGTACAGTCTGTCTCTTGCACATACAATTTTGTTTTTTTTTTTACCATGAAAGTCACCACATGCATCTATGAATTTTAAAGAATAAAATGGAAAAATTTATTAAGAATTACAGAAATATGTAGTGTGATAAGTGCAATGACTGTGCTAATATTTTCAAAGTACTTCTTACAAGAATTTCTTTGTTTAAGGAAAGTAAAAGTGAAGTAACTGTTGATTGAAGCAGATGAAAATGGAAAACTGCTTTACAAGTGCTACTCCTCTCTGATAACCAATAGAATCAACAAAACCATGTGATTACATTGATTAATACATCACTGGATGCCATGTGATTAATACATCACTGGATGTGAGAGTATGAGCTCATTTACATTAAGTTTACCAATGTGGTTTTTTACTAAAGTTACTTTTGATCATTATATATGCTTATTATTATTAAGTGACACCTCCCTTCCAACTACTAACCGTGCTCAAACTGGTTTAACTTTTTGCATGAGTAGCAGAGGCTCTACCAATCGACCAACCTGGCATTTTTATTTTCCTGAAGTTTTCTTAAAGTTTGGTTTATTAGGAAATGAGTTTATTTTTTAAGATGAATGTGATGTGTTTTTTTTAAGAGGGGAAAGGTGTATTTGGTGATTGGAAAAGTGTGTTTAAAGTAGAAGGCTAGTGGTGATTTTTCATATGTTTTGCATTTTTTGGTGCCTGCATTTTTCATATTGGCTCTTTCATGTCTTTGGCTGTATTTGTTGGAATAATAATATGAATGTTATAATGAATGTTATAACATTCATATTACTATTAATGAATGTTATAATTTTCACCTTTGTATGATTGCCTTTGATCATTTTCTTACTTGTTTATAAACTAGTAACTGTGTAACTTAGCATGATACTTTTAGAATTTCCATTGTCTTTTAAATTCTTAGGCTAAAAATCAGCTGAAAGAATTATCTTCAAGAAATTTCCCGCTTTTACTGGCTTTCAGTGAAAATGATTCACTCACAAAGAAAACACTAATGTATAGGATGGCAAGTTTGTTAGGAGCCAAGAAAGAAAATATGTGGTATTATGATAACCATGGAGAGAAAATAAGAAAAGGTGAGACCACCCACTAGTAATTTTCATTAGCATTTTAATAAACTATTCTTGGTGTGTGTGTGTAATTCATTAAGCAAATTGGTTATGCTATAAATACAAAGCATTACTGGTATATAAGAAATATTTATAATTAATTAAATTAATAGAAGATTTTAACAGTTGTGTGATCACAAATAAATTGGAGAACTAAGTGGATTTTTCCCTATTCTACTTATGCACTAGTAATACTTTGTATTTATATCACAACCATTTTTCTAAATAGAATACTTTTCAGAAACAAAAAAAAATATTAATAGCATCAGACCGTTTCTCTTTACTCACCACACTTTCAGGCAATTCCAATCACCAACCACTCTCAATGCAAAAACCCTACTCCTCACAGCTTCATTATATAGTTTCTAGGGATGGAGAAGTGCTTGTTCTCACTTCTCCATCCACTTTATGAAAAATCTCATTATTAATCTGGTACCAACTTATGTCTTGATCATCCCCCCCCCCTTTCTATCCACTGGACTCTGCAAATGGAATTCCCTTAATCTGTCTTTTGTACTAAACATGCCAGAGACCAGAAACCATCTTAGTCATTTGTCTCTGAATCCTTTGCAACATCTCTTCATCCTTTTGAAAACCTTGCAACTAGATCCATGCACAGCAATCCATATGTAGTCTAATCAAAGTTTATATATGGTATCATCACATCTGTACTTGTACATATCAATGTCTTCTGCATAATTGTCATAATTCACTGTACTGCTGTCACAGCTTTAGCAAAATTTCTTCCAAATTTCAGGTCTCCATTCACTATTAATCCCAGATCCGCATTCTCTCCACCTCCTCTAAGATATCCCTACCAATCTTATACTTTATATCCTATCATTGCTTCTCAAATTTTAAAACAGCCATGTTTGGCAACATTAAACTCTAACTCCGTTAATTTACCCATTCATCCAATTTATTCAAATCTTCTTGCAAGGCTACTGCATCTGTTCTACTCCTTCCAAACCTTTCCTATATCATTTACATATTAATTACACAGCAACAGCTCCAAAACAGAAGGACACACCACTAGTGACTTTCCTCTTCTGGGATATCACTCCTCCTATATACAACTTGCTGATGTCTATCAGACAGCCAGTCTTCAATCCATTGCACTAATCTGATATCCCGCTTTTAATTACCAACCTGTTGTGTGACAGTCTATGAAAGGCTTTTACAAAATTTAAATATATTATCATTATACGGAGACCTCCCGTGATGTGCTGCTATATTTACCAATTTTCGGATTGAGGCACCAAAGAAGAAGATGGGCACCTCCATGGAGTCCGAAGACTCATTGCAGGAAACCAATCTACACAATCTATCATACTTCTCCTTGAATCCATTAACAGAAAAAGCATTCAGAACTGACTCTGGCAACCCATTCCACTCATTCACAACTCTCCAAGTAAAAAATCTAGTCCTCACACATCTACTAACCACACCTTTACTCAACTTCCAGGGATGACCCCTGGTTCTTGTCCCTCTATCTATGTGCTGAAACATTTCCCCTGCATCTATCCTATAAAACTCTTTAAGCAACTTAAATGTTTCTATCATATACCTCTTTTCTCCTGTCAACTAACTTGTGCAATTCACATACCTTCAATCTATCTTCATAGGGAACATTCTACAGGTCACTCACCTCTGAATCCTCTCCACCACTTCCTCATCCTCAAGAAACCCAGGGGACTAGACTTGAGCACAGTAATCCAGATGTGGCCATATCGAGGCCTTATAAGGAGGAATGAAGACTTCCTTATCTCTACTTGTTAATGTGTTCTTCAATAGTCAAGTAATCTTATGGGCTACCTTAACAACCTTAGCAATATGTTCTCTAAACTTTAACTCTCTTTCTACCACCACTCTTAAATCTCTAGCTTCATCTATTTCCTGGAATACAGCACCATCAATATGATACAGGCTTGTAATCTATTTATCCCAAAATGCATATCTTTACATTTCTTGACATTAAACTGACACCCATTCAATTTTGCCCATACTGACAGCCTATTTAAATCATTCTGAAAATTCTATACCCTACCATTTCTATTTACATCATCCTCACTCAACTTATGAGTTTCACTTATGCCAATTATCTTTGGACATACTGATTCAATCAATGCTACAAACTCAGCTCCTTTATTTCTGATATTCTGTATATAAGTGTACAAGCATAACAATTTTCGAGGCATTCCCACTAACACCATCACTCTGCTATAATACACCTCTCTTTTCATTCTGACCATTCCTGTTGCCCTGATCGTAACTCAGATTTTCATTTGTATACTTATCATCCCCCACCTTTCTTTCATGCTTACATGGTGATCAGAATACATTATGGAGACAACTACCATGTTAGAGCAAAACTTTAGTTTAATATAAACCAAAATGAGCACTCGACGTTTCGACCTTCGTATCAAGGTCATCATCTGGAACATACACATATATACAGAGAAACAATCTGCACTACGATCTAGATGGTTTGTGCTAAAGTTACTGACCAACCGTTACAACAGTTATTGGCCTGACCTCTGGTGAAAAAAAAAACCTTTACTACATCAAAGCTAGAGTCCTATTATTATTATCTATTAGGTTACAAAATTAAATTGGGCTGGAGAGCAACATGTTTATTTATATATATATATATATATATATATAAAATATTTTTAAAAAATAAAATAAATAAATAAAATTAAAAAAAAAAACTTTGATTATACATATAAATTTCAACCAATTGGTATGGAATAGTTTCCAAAAGAAAATTGCTTAAAGTTTCCCCACCGTTTTGTACTGCATCACTCTGCCTAGCCATAATCACTTCCTCAACATTGTATCCATCCTCTTTGTCCTTTCACAAGTTGTTCCTCAACCTCTCTCTCTCTCTGACTCTTAGCAGTACTAATTTTGTATGAACTCTGTATACTCTTAGGAAATAATAGTCATTCTAAATGACCAACACCAAACCTATTCATATGCATTTCATCAGGTTCGAACCATTCTAACTTCATTTCAAATTTATTCCATACATTCACAAATTGAATACTCATTGTGTGGCATAATTCAGCCATCTTGTGATTCAGTATCATTGCTCTCCTTCTCAGTTCACTATTGTGATATCTGAACAGCAAACTAACCACTTTCCCAATGATACTATTATCCTTCACCTCCTGCAACAGCTTCTTCAGATTCCTTTCCACTTTCTTTGTCTCACTATCCAAGTCCTTTGTGCCCACCACTAATTCTGATGTCCGTTCCTTCTATGTAAACATTTGATATTCATTTTATTATTATGATTATTATTACACCCTCCATGGAGTTGAGACTCATCGTGGGAGGTTCATTCAACTAACAGCATATTTATCATATAGAATCTTCAAATCCTTAACACTCCTTAACAACACATTCTGGTAATGCATTCCATTCACTGACAATTCTCCATGAAAAAAAATCTACTCCTCACACCATTCTTCACCACACTTTTACATAACTTCCAGGAATGACCTCTGGTTCTTCCCGTCTCACCTTCTACTCTTTTTATAATCCCTTCTGGATTAATCTGATAAAATCCTCTCACTAACTTAAATGTCTCTATCATATCGCCTCTCCTCCTCCTAACCACCAAACTCTGCAATACACATTTCCTCAACGTCTCTCCATAGTCAGCATTCCAAAGTCCTGACATTGTCTTAGTCACTCGTCTCTGAACTCTCTCCAATGTCTCCACATCATATTGAAAACAAGCTGACCAGATCTGAGCACAATAGTCCAAGTGTGGTCTGACCAGTGCCTTATACAGTGGACAAACTACTTCCTTATCCTTGCATGTTAGAGTACATAGCAGCACTACAATGTGCAACCTTTGCAACACTAGCAATATGCCTTCTAAACTTCAGTCTACTGTCAACCATCACTCTCAAATCTGTAATCTCATCCACTTCCTGCAGTATGGCACCATCGATATAGTACACAGCCTTATATTTCTGCATTCCAAAATGCAACACCTTGCACTTATTGATATTAAAACTATACCCCCACTCTTTTGTCCAAGTAAAAAGCCTATTCAAATCTTCCTGAAGGGATTTTACATCAGCAGTGCTACTTATAATTCTTCCCAACTTTGCATCATCAGCAAATAACTGAAGATCCCTAGTCAGTCCACAGGATATATCATTTACAAACAAGTTAAACAGCAGAGGCCCAAGAACAGAACCCTGCTCCATCATACACAACCTGTTGGTATCGTTTAGAGAGCCAATCTCTGATCCATCTAACCAATATTCTATCTGTTCCCATCCACTGCATCTTGTACCAACTTATGTGGTAATCTATCAAATGCTTTTGCACAGTCCAAGAATATCACTGTATATGATCCTCCCTTATCCAACACACTTGTCACCTTATCATAGAATGCAAGTAAATTACTAAAACATGAGCTATCCTATACAAATCCACGTTGACCATCATAAAGAATGCTATATTCATCAACCCAATCCTGTATTCTATTCCTTACTAATCTCTCCAACACCTTGACCACAACCGCAGTTATACAGACTGGCCTATAGTTGTAGACTTCTGTTTTAAAACCATGCTGGCATATGCTTCTTTATTGCCACCATTTTTGTAAAGTTAAATAATACATCCATGTTAATCAAAATAACTGAAGCAAACATTTTAGAACTACAAGATCCCAGTACAATGATTATATCCAGTCTGACTATAGCACAAAAACACTATTATAAAAATCTACACGATATAATTAAGAAAAAAAAAACGCTTTTCATAACTCCATTCAAATAGGGTGCTACTTTTCTTCGCAAGAAATTAAATATTTTTTATTAAATATGAATGATTAAATTTAAAGTTATTACATATGAAGTAGTCATTACTAATACCATGTTCCAGCATAAAGATATGCACACATTCACATGGAGAGAAAACACAAGAAATAAAAGCGTCATTGACTATTATTGTTGATAGTGATATCTTCATGCCAGGTCAGGAGACAAGAAATATGAAAAAACCTCATTGAGTGTTATTGTTGAGAGAGATCCTCATACTAGCTCATTCAGGACACAAGAGTATATCATCATCATCAAATTCCTGACATGTACCCTCAAAGGGTGTACAGGATATAATAGTACTATAATGAAACTTACATCATTACTAACTTCCTGTCTACAATTTTCCTCCAAATCAATCTATCTGTCAAGACACCAACATTATTAGATCTTATATTTCTAGCTTCTTAGATACTTTTTACTGTATCAATCCACTTATATCTTGGTCTTTCTCTGGGTCTTTTTCCTGCCAACCTGAATAGACTTTTGACTTGGACAAAGGAGTGGGGTTATAGTCTTAATAAGTGCACTTATTAAGACTACAAGGTTTTGCACTTATTAATATAAGTGCGCCACCTTGCACTTATATTAATAAGTGCAAGGTGTTGCAGTTTGGAGTGCAGAAATATAAGGCTGTGCACTATATTAACAGTGCCATACTGTTAATATAGTGGATGAGATTCGAGTGTGATGGTTGACAGTAGACTGACGTTTAGAGGACATTTTGCAAATACTGCACATTGTAGTGCTACTGTGATAAGAAGTACTCTAACATGTAGGGATAAAGAAGTGTTTGTGCCACTGTATAAGGCACTGGTCAGGCCACACTTGGGCTATTATGCTCAAATTTGGTCACCTGGTTTCCAGTGTGATATGGAAACATTAAAGAGGGTCCAGAGACGAGTGACTGAGACAATATCAGGACTTTAAAATGATGACTATGGAGAGAGGTTGAAGAAATGTAGATTGCAGAGTTTGGTGGATAGGAGGAAAAGAGGTGATATGATAGAGACATTTAAGCTAGTGAGAGGATTTTATTGGATGAATGCAGATGGGATTATAAAAGGAGTGGAGGGTGAGAGGAGAAAAACCAGAGGACATCCCTGGAAGTTATGTAAGAGTGTGGTGATGAGGAATGTGAGAAGTAGATTTTTTATATGGAGAATTGTCAGTGAATGGAATGCATTAGTAGAATGTGTTGTTAATGCAAGGAGTGTTAAGGATTTTAAGATTTTGTATGATAAATGTTGACAGTTGAATGAACCTTCCATGATGAGTCTGCCAATCCTATGGAGGTGTAATAATAATAAATATGAACATATTATGAAGAAGAGTCCTGATATCAAAATTAAGAGATATTTACTCAAATCTTTCATTTATGCAGATGCTATACTTCTAAATAAATCCAGTACAAACTTGCAAGATTCCCTAACTAAATGGAATAAATGGTATGATAACTGTTGTTTTTTATACCAAATAAACTTGGTATGAAAATTAACAATAGTATTGTTTTGGGTTCAGGTGAGTGGGTGGGTCTGTTTTTTGAGGTGAAGGACAGGTGAGTGGTGTTTTTGTTAAGATAGCAGGGAGGGTGGGTAGGTATTTTAGAGGAGATGTATAGGGTGGGTGTTTTGGTTGTCACAACAATGTGTTTTTTGTAGTATGGAAGGTGGGCATATATTAGGTTAGTTCTGCATTAGGTTAACTAAACATCTCCAGCTGCAGGCCAGAAGTGTTTTGTTTTTGATGTCCCAATTTTGAGTATTGTTTTTTTTTTCTTTTTTTGGAGTGTTTTTTTTAATTTGTATTGAGGTGGTGATTTGTTCATTTTACTGATTTTAAATGGTCAGGTTAGCTCTTGAAGGCTTGGTGGTCCTCAGAGAGCTAACCTGACCATTTAAAGTTAATGAAATGAACAATTCACAGCTGCAACACAAACGTAAAACACCAAACACCAGTTCATTTCTAGATTAGATGCTTTTGGTTCATTTAAATTATGAAGTGTCCTTTCACCTCACATAACACTTTCGAAGTCATCTCCCTTATTTTCGTCACTTCAAATGAACTAAGAATGCCTAATCTCAAAATATATAGTTTTTTGGTTCTTGACTCCTGTGTATCTGATGATTTTTCATATTTTGGGGTGTTCTTTGTTTGTGGTCAATTTGTTAGCTTTACTTTGAATGGTCAGGAATACCCTACAGCCCTCAAGAAGTATTCTATGTACGCCCATCTTCACCACCTCAAAAACCTCCCTGCTGTCTTCCTCTGAATACACACCCACCATATTAATACACACACCTTGAAACACACACACCGCCATACACACCTACCTCCACAAAATACCTTTCCCCCACCCAAAATATTCACACACCTGACCAGCCTCAAAAACACACACACTAATAAACTGTTGAAGAAAAAAATCCACAAAAATAAATATACCACAACAAACAAAAACACAATCAATCCAATTCAAACTACTAAGAAAAAGCATGTAATAAAAACTCAAGGCAGCTATAGTAAAAACAAAATTATCTGCATAATGGTTTCTATTCCTCCATGTAGTGGTGCATTGGTTTCTTGTCTTTTGCTTGGTAGTGCATTGATCACTGGTGAGAACCATGAATGCACCACCTACTGAGTCATAATTTTGCTTATTCTTTGCTATCAAAAGGAGGCTAGCATCATGTACATTTACCAATTTGACATATCAATATTCAAGAATGTGTAAGTTAAAGTAATCTATGATGGTATTTGCACTTAAATAATAAATAGGAAGTTAAATATCAACAAAAGATATTTGTTAGTTGGGAACTTTAGAAGATAGAAAAGAGCAGACTTGACAATTGACCTATTTGGAAAATGTTGATAGGAAACTAATAATGAATTATTAGTTGTACTGATTATCAGTACATATGTAAGCTAGTCGGAAGTTGTTATCAGGTTGACATGGAAGAGATTTTTCATAGAACAAAAAGCCATTACTGGAAACTGTATAAAGAAGGTGTGAGTAGAGGAGTGAGGAGCAGGTTCTTTGCATGGAGAGTGCAAAGAACCTGCACTCTCCATGCAAAGTATTCTATATAGAGTGGTTGGCGAGTGGAATGCATTGCCCGAGCGTGTTGTGAATGTAGATATATTGAATCATTTTAAGGCATGGGATGAGCTTTGTGTACAATAGTGTGTACCTCTCATGATGAGTCTGACTCCATGGAGGTTAGATAATAATATCTAGTAAACCCTTAAGTGTGTACTATACCATATCTGAATAATATATATATAATTGCTAAAATTGATATGAAACTAGTTAAAAGAAAATAGAATTGAATATCAGAAGAATGATAACAGAATCATATTTATTCTTAGACATATCATATATACTCTTAATAACTTTCAACTTTAATATTTTAAAAATAATTCATTACTTTATTTTAGGTATTGACAAGAAATACTTAAAGGTATTGGTCTTCAAAAGTGGCGGCCATTTTGCTTCCTTAAAGTATGCAGATATCGTTAATCTA
This sequence comes from Typopeltis vanoorti, assembly GCF_054136105.1. Lineage (NCBI taxonomy): Eukaryota > Metazoa > Arthropoda > Arachnida > Uropygi > Thelyphonidae > Typopeltis > Typopeltis vanoorti. Next base: position 35,324,706 of record NC_143573.1, read on the forward strand.
GCTATTATAGAATTCATGGAGAAATATTTGTTAGTGAAACCCATCACCATTAAGAAAAGCAGTTAATTAAAATTAACATTTTTTATACCCTTTACGAGTGATCAGTTCATAAGAATCAAGGCATGTGGCCATTATGCCTTCTTAAAGCAACTCTTTGGTTCTTATTAAAATTCATGGAGAAATTTGTCACTGAGTGAATCCTATTACCTTAGTTCAGCAGTTAATGTATATAGACATTTTTTTCTATTCATTATTAATGGACAATACATAAGGATCAAGACTACTTTCTGAGATTATTAAGTTTATCTGCAGATCTGTCTTTAACAGTTTACAGTAAAAATAAAAATTAACATAATTGTAGTCAACTGTTATATCATAAGAACTTCAGTGCCATTTTCTTACCTGAGAAAATTATATTTGCAGATCAAGAAGTGTACAAATCGTATTCCACTCATACTATAATGAGTGAAGAATTATACTGTTCATTTTATATTTGCAGATCAAGAAGTGTACAAATTGTATTCCACTCATACTATAATGAGTGAAGAATCATACTGTTCATTTTAATGAAAAGTTCATTGCAGTGACTTTTAGCAGAAAGTACTTTTTCTTCTTGGACTGGTTCTGCAGAATAAATTCCCTCAAATCATTCTCAGCACATTAGTGTAAGAGTACTATTTAAAAAAAAACTTTTTTTATCCTACCACAAAGGGTTGCAAACCTATACTTGCTACCCCAGAAAGGTAACAAGTTTTTTTAAATTAAACAAATTCCATGAAATTTCATCAAAAACAGTTAAGCAAAAGAAGGTTACTAAATGGCAGTTTGTCAAATAAAACCAGAATTTAGCAAATGGCAATTCACCGAAAAGGCATTTTATTGAATAAACAGTAAATCAAACACCAATTCATCATACGACAAATTGCCAATAATTTTTCCGATGAATTCGAAAATACCCTTCCATACAATACCATTCTATCTCTATTCCTGACGGTAATAGAGATGGAAGGGTATGATGTACTTCGTGAAGATAGAAAAGGTAAAAAGGGAGATGAGGTGATATTGATGATAGAATTATATCCATACAATTTAGAGATGCAAGAGGGAAATATTAGCAGTGGTTTAGAGGCAGTATGTTGTGAGTTAAACATGAATTGAATGAAATACTTAGATGTTGCTATAGATGTGGATGGTAGTGACCATGAAATGTATAATCAAATTATTATTATTCAGGACTCCATGCAGTCAAGACTCATTCGTGGGAGGTCTTTCTTAAGAAACACAGTCTATCATACTGCTCATTGACACCATTCTTGCTCTCACCACTCTATCATTCCACAGTTCAACCACCCTCCATGCAAAGAAAGGGATGGCCCCCTTGTCCTCGTCCTTCCCCCTGTTCCACCAAGGGAAAGAACTTCCCAGTGTCAACCCTGTAACTATCTCTCAGCAGTTTAAGTCTCAATCATATCATCTCTCCTTCTATCTACAAATTCTGCAGTCCACATTCCCTCAGCTGATCCTCATAACTAACATTACAGTCCTGAAACCATCTTTGTTATCTGCCTCCATACCCTTTCCATAATTAATTTATCCCCTTCAAATCCTGGGGACCAAATTGAGAACAATAGTCTAAGTGTGGTCTGATCAGGGTCTTATACAATGGAACGATAGCTCTTATCTCTGCTGGTCAGCATCCTTCTCAGTATTGCAGCAATCCTCTGGATTACCTTCATCACCTTTGCAATATGTTTCCTGAAATTCAGGTTTCTATCAATCATCATCATTATTGATGTAAATGTTAAACAATATAGGTCCCAGTACTGAGCCCTGTGAGATCCCATTTGTAACCTTCTGCCTCCTTGAGATCTTCAGTACAGCTCCTCCAATCGAGTATGCAGCCTCCCATCAATGTATCCCAAACTTCAAGACTTCACATTTTGCTGCATTAAACCGACATCCCCATTCATTTTCCCATCTGTTCTAGTTTATTCAAATCCTCTTGCAGGGCTGCCACATCTGCACTATTACTAATAACCCTTCCCAGCTTCACATCATCTGCAAATAATTGATTATTACCCTGCAATTCACTGACAATGTCATTGATATAAAGGTTAAACAATATATGTCTTAGTACTGAGCCCTGTGGGACCCCACTTAATAATCAGTTCCATGAAAATTACAAAAGATCAGGCAAGAAGGGTGACTCTGTTGGTAAGGATATTATAAATAAAGTATGAGTGGCAGTTAGCTAATGAAGCCAAAAAAAATGTAACTGGCAAAAAAATAAAATAAAATGATTATGGAAATAGATAAGAACAATTGCTGGAAAGAATATAGTTGAAATATTTAATGAGCAGTTCATAAAGCTTTCATTCTTGTGAATATGACATGGAGAGGAGAGTTTGAGAGCAATGGATGATGAGGAAGAGAGACTATAAGTGAGCAAGAGGTATATGGAGAATTTAGTAAAGTTCATAAGACTGTGGGACTTGATCTCACGTATTTTGAAGGAACGTGCAAAGGAGTCACCGTCTGCCTTGACATGTTTATGAGTCTTATATTGAGTCAAGTTCCATAGTCGAACTTGAGCAGATGGGACTGGATATTAGATTAGTGCATTGGATTGAAGATAAATAAATATCAGCAAGTTATGTATTGGGGTAGGGAAGCAAATCTCAAAAGAAGAAAGTCATTAGTGGTGTGCCTCAGGAGTCTGTTTTAGGGACACCGGTGTTTAGTCTGTATGTTAATGATAGTGGCAAAAATTTAGATTGGGATATTCAGATTTTTGCAGATGATGCACAAAGTTGGAATGAACTATGAGGAGAAGAGCAAATCTTCTGGCCTTACAAGAAGACCTGAATGGATGGTGAATGGGCACGGAAGTGGGGATGACAGTTCAATGTTGTGAAATGTAAGGTTTTAAAATTTGAGAACCAAAGATGGGATGTAGAATTTACACTTGGTGGTGATATATTTATGGAGGTGGAAGAAATAAGAGATTGTGGGATCATGGTGGATAAGGACGTAAAATTTAGGACACATTGCAAAATTTGTGAGAACACCACAAAGAATTCTAGGAACAATGTAGAAGACACTGACTTGAAGTAAGGAGATTCAGGTTTCATTGTACAAGGCCTTGATTAGGCCACTTATAGACTACTCTGCACAAATTTGGTCACCTGATTTTCAAAAGGATGAGGAGATAGTGGAGAAGGTCCAAAGACAGCTGACCAAAATAGTTTGATTTCTGGAATAGTGAATATTAAGAAAGATTGAGAAGATGCAATTTAGAGTCTAGTGGATAGGGGGAAAAAGGGCAATATGATAGACATGCAAGCTGGTAAGGGTTTGCTATAGAATTAACACTGAAGAGGTTTTTCATAAAATGATGGGAGACCGGGGAAGAACAAAAGGTCATCCTTGAAAGCTGTATAAGGAGGGTGTGAGAAGCAGATTTTTTTGCATGGAGCATTTTGAATGATTGGAATGCATTGCCTGACAGCATAGTGTCTGCAGAGAATTTGAATATGTTTAAGGCAAGGTATGATGAGCTGTGTGTGTATGACAGAGACCTCCTAGATGAGTCTTTGACTCTATGGAGTCTTAGGATAATTATAATTCCTTTTATAATTCATTGAAAGAGTAATTATATGAAATATTGTTTAAATATTATATAAAAAAAAGTAGGTTTAGTAAGTTTGAAGCTGAACATTTTAATATATATATAATGTGTGTGTATGTCCAATCTGCATACAAAAGGTTGCATGGAGATGTCCACGAGCAGCCCCCCCCCCCCTCCCTTTTTTTTTTTTTTTTTGGAAATATTAATCCTACACAAGCGGTCATAAAATCATAACACAAGAGTAATGTGTATAAGTAATCAGAGAGAAAGAAGGAATCTTAATCATTTTTGAAAAGTTGGAGGCTCTTCTAAAGAACAGAGATAGATGGGATGAAAGAAGTTTGAACTGCTTATTAAGCTTTGTTCTTAGATGATTTGAGTAATGGCAGTGGGCTATGAAAGAACCTATAAAGACAAATGGCATCTGTGAGAAAGTGAATGAAGGACATTTGTGAGAGGATCACTGCATCATTCAGGTATTAAGTGGATTACTAAAATCAATTTTTTTTTAAGTAAGATTTTTGAATGCATCACCCCAAAAGTAAGAATAACAATCAAAGGTCATTAAGATTTGGGATTTAGTGTTGAGTTCCAGAAAAGAGAGAAATAAAGATTTGAATGGAAAAAGAATACCAAGATTTTTGGTGGCTATGGTTAGATGTACCATAATCTTTGGATATCTCATTTAGATCTAAATTATGGTATGATATCAACAGAAAAATCAAAAACTATGGCCTTTAAAGGACAAGATCCAGTAAGAATTAAAATAGTAATAAATAAGATCTTAGAACAGGTGAATTCATTTAACTACCTAAGATGTATGATCACATATGAAAAAGATATAAACGTAAAAATTGCAAAATATTTAAAAATAAGAGGTGTAATTAACTCTATAGTTAAACTAAACCTAGTTCAAAAACAAACAAACAAGGCTAAAAGTATACAATACATTAGCCCTACCAGTCTTAATGTATGGAAGCGAAATCTGGACAATAAAACAAAAGGACAAACAAAGATTAACAACAGCAGAAATGAAGATTATGAGAAAAACTGCAAAGTATACCCTATTTGATCACAAAAGAAATGAAGAAATTATGAAAGAATTAAACCAAGAACCATTAATAGAAAAAATTAAAAAATATAAACATCAATGGATGGAACACATTCAAAGAATGAAAACAAAAAAATTACCAAAACAAGCCTTAAAGTACAAGCCATTAGGAAAAAGTAAACCAGGACGTCCTCTTAAACGATTCAACGATGACTTCTGAGGCCAGAACAGGCCATGCAAGGCCTAAATCCTTGATATGCATGATGCCTGATAAACACAATATTAGATGTGTTTGTCAGGATAAACTAATACATAAAAGCTAATCCAAAGAGAGAAATTGATCTTGACTAGAGATCAAGACATTATCAGATGTAATAGTGAACATCTTTCTTCCAAGAAATAAAAGGATTGTTTTGATATCATCTAGATTCACTACATTATTTGAGAATGGCAAAGAGATCAATGTTTGAGATGTTATAGACCTTGAATCATTTCAGTACATCTTTCTCAAATGAAGAAAGATGCAGTATACTACAAGAACTGAATAGGATTTAATGTTAGAAGTCAATGATATATAGGAAAAAGACTACAGCTCTGGGATACCTCCACATTAAAAAAAAAGTTGCGAAGAAACATCCATTCTAACTTGAAATGGATAACTATCCAGGCAGCTAGCAGTACAATTAAAGCATGATCAGTCATCCATTTATATATATATATATATATATATATATATATATATATGAGTTTGCAAAAAATACTGATACCAAGAAGTCTACCTTATACTTGAGTGGTATCATTGATACCATCAGAATGTGAGCAAGGAAAAATAAGGGCAGAAGCTATACCCAATAGCCTTAGCAAGGGACCAGAAGACTTGATTGCTATTTCAGCAGTAGTTTGATTTTTGAGTGGAGTGGGAAATGAAGTCCTTCATTCCAGTGAGGATTAAGTTATTTTGTGGAAGCTGCTATTTGGATTAGATCATGTAAAATAGGCATAACTACCTATTTTATAGGTATTATGCTACCATGATAGTGTAGCCTTCCTTTGAACTCTGTGATGGTGAACCAGTTTGAATAGTGATATCTGAGAAAGATGATACCACAGTTTGAGTAATTTAGACTGCATAAAATCAACTTAGATAAAGAAGTCAGCATGATCCTGTTTAGTCAGCTAGATTCAATATTTAGTAACTTTTTTGGGGGGGGAGAATGTTAGGCCTGAAAAAAAAAAAAAGCATATGTTTCATCCTTCATAGGGAAATATACATGATTTAGTTGGGATAAGTGAAATGAAACTCCAGTGGTAGAGAACATACAAGAGGTGGTTTAAGTAGTGTGATTTGTGGTTAGAAAGTCAAGGAGAGAACTTAACATTGAAAACCTGTAGATTGTACTATGTAGATAATATGTAAGTATTCTAAAAGCAAACAAAATAAATAAATGGAGAAAATTTTCTTGAGCTTGGAGTTATTACAAAGAAGTCTTCAATAGTTGCTGTTTTAACAGACTGAGGTACATGGGTGAATCACCAACTCCAATTCTGAGTGAATAGGGACTATGGAAGTATAGAAAATGCAAACAGCAGAAAGTTAATGTCTTTGTGAAAGAGTGAAATGATAAGAGATGGGTAAATAAACTTCTCCCTTTTCCACTGAAAACTTAACAGTATTCAACAATGGACCAGAGTATGGAGCTCAGAGGTTTTCAGAGATAAAGCGTTTTACGTTCTGCTTCCAGAGTGTGAAGTCCAGTGAATTTAATCTAGTCTCTTTTATCTGTTAAACATTATGAAAGCTTGTCCATGGGCTTCTCTTGTGTAACCAAATTTATCTCTCATTACAACCCCTAAAATTTTTGGGGAAAAAGTTTTAAGTGGAAAATAAATTTGTGGAAAGTCAAGATATTACATTGAATTTTTACAAATTCCTGGACATGAAATATTTGCTGCAAAGAAAACAAAACAAATCAACTTTCTAAATAAGTTTTAAAATGTTCAGTTTTGTATTTACACACTGTTTGGGCAATTATCTGGGGGATGCAATGTGTTTTTATATGTACTACAGAGGATCATTTTTAATCAGACCTAACAGATAATTGAACCCAGATAATCAGCATTTTACTGTATTATATAACAAAATAAAAAATAAAAAAAAAAATGCTGAAGAAAACGTTGATTTATTCAATCAGAGAACACGTAAAATGCATTCAAGGATAGAAAATTTGAGAACATCATGATGTTTAGGAATTTATAGAAGGAGGCAGTCATGGAAACAAACAGCATATCAAAAGTTTCATGTAAATTAGCATGTATTCCTAGAGAATACATAGCAATGTAAGAAAGCAAAAGAATTTATGGAAATCTTTGGTAAAAATATAGAAGGCAAATATCTCATCTTCTCATATCTTCTTTATTCCCTCTTTTACCTTGTGGTGTCGAGGGTCCATTGATCATTGGACCTCAGTCCGTTTACAGGATAAGGTGGTCAGCCCTATGCCCCGGTATATCCTATGGCCTGTAGTGTTAAGTTCTCAAGGCCAGTTTGCCTGCTTTGCGGGATGAAAAACCCCAGAATAAACTGAGGAAAAAACCCTGCTGTCCACGCCCAAGACTGGCTAACTTGGCTATGGCTGAGGAAGATCCTTCAGCTCCTCACGTCACCAATGGGAATCGAACCTAGGACACTCCTTCCCCAGGCATATGGTTGCGAAGCGCATAGCCACTAGGCTAACCGCGCGGACGAAGGCAAATGTGAATATGGTAAAATTTCTGGAGACTTAAGAAAAAACTTTTCCTCTATAGAAAAGGAGGAAAAAGTACTGTTAAAGGAATTAGAAATGTTACAAGTTCACATGAAAGCTGAAAAAGATTCTTGATGTTTAACATAATTTGAAAGATTCCTTAAATGATACAGAGTGGCAGAAAACATTTTAAAAAAAAATGCTTTTTTTGTGGCTCCCACTCACAAAAAGTTTTTACCTATAGTACATTTATATAGGTTGGCTAAGGATTTTTTCTATTTTTATTTTTTGCATATTCCAGAAAACCTGCTCTTGGGACCAAACACTATACTTTGTCCACTTCAGGCCTACAGTAAGTGGGGCAGTGGTCCCCCACAAGTGACCAAATGCATCTCCCATCTAAAAACAATTGCAAATATCCATGACCATAGTGGGATTCAAACTGCAGTCTATTGGTCTTAGAGCAGATATTCTAACTGCTTGGCCAACCATGCTGGTAAAATGGGAATATACATCAGTATTAGAAGTAGAAAAGCCATTAAAAACCTCAAACAATATTTCACCAGAAATACTCAAATATAAAGTTACAAAATTACAAATATGAAATTTTACAGTTGCTGTACTATATATAATCCAGAAGTCATGGTCAGAAGGTTGAATAACATGGAGTAGAGCTCTCATCCCAATACATTGTCTCTCTCTGTATATATTTACTAATTTTATATATATAATTTTTTTCAAAGGTTGTAATTTTCCCCCAAAGTCTTTGCACCCCTAGGTGATTGCCTAGGTTTGCCTAATGATAAAACTGGCCCTGGCAGGATTCCATAATGAAGTTGAATAACTGCTATAAGCAATTTAGTGTGAAAATAGGCAAGAACATTGATATCAAATGCATTTTGAATGAGGAATCTTATAAATAGCTGAAATATTTTCCTTCTAAGGCACAGTTTTGTAAGTGAAGATAAACTGAAGAATAAATTTATATGTAATAAGAGAAATTAGTGACAACACTAAACTAGCTGTATACAAGATAGTATTCACAAATTTTAGCTTACAGATTTGAGAGCTGGATTAGAAATAAAACAGTTGGTTGATCAAAAACTGGAGATAAATTTGAGAGTTCCAAGAAAAATGAAGAGTGAACAGGTGGCATCAATAGCAGAATTATTAAAAATAATGATATTTGTAAGGAACCTGATATTGTTTGCATTGAGGAATACGTGAGTAGAGCTAATCTAAAGGTGGCGTCACTTATGGGATGTTTGGATCGCAAAATTTTCAAGCTTTTTTTTATAAAGAATCCAAAGTCAACAAATTCAACAGGATACGACATATTCTAATCAGTCAATTGCAGCACATGGGGATGAATATTATTATTATTACCCCAAGACCTCATGGAGTCAGACTCATCTGGGAGGTCCTTTTATCACACACACACAGCTCATGTCTTAAACACACTCTCCTTGCAGAGACCACACTCTCAGGCAAAGCATTCCAATCATTTATAATTCTGCACAAAAAAATCCTTCTCACACCCTCTTTATACAGTTTCCAGGGATGACCTCTGGTTCTCCCACTATTCTCTGTAAAACTTCTCCAGCATTGATCCTATAACAACCCCTTACCAACTTGTAGGTCTCTATCATATCTCCCCTCTTCCTCCTGTCCACCAGACTCTGAAAATTACATCTTCTCAATCTTTCCTCATACTTGACATTCCAGTGGTCAGAAACTACCTTAGTCAGTCTCCTCTGGACCCTTTCCAACATCTCTTTATCCTTCTGAAAACCCAGTGACAAATCTTGGCACAATAGTCCATGTGTGGCCTAATCAAAGCCTTATACATCTTCTACACGTCAGTGTCCTCCGCATCATTCCCAGAAGCGTTTGTGTTGTCCTCACAGTTTTGGCAATGTGTCCTCTAAATTTTGGATCCTTATCCACTGTCACCTTCAGATCTCTTATTTCCTCTATCTCCAACAATATATTCTCACCAAGCATAAATTCTGCATCCCATCTTTGTTTTCCAAATTTTAAAACTTTATATTTTGCAACATTGAATTCACATCCCCATTTCTGTGCCCAATCACTCAATCTATTCAAGTCTTCCTGTAAGGCCATAACATCTTCTCTACTCTTCATGGTTCGTCCCAACATTGCATCATCCACAAACAACTGAATATCTCCATCCAAATCTTCACCACTATCATTAATATACAAGTTAAACAGTAATGGCCGTAAAACAGAGCCCTGAGGCACTCCACTAATGACTTTCCTTTTTTTGGATATCGCTCCCCCATACACAACTTGTTGATACCTATCAGATAGCCAGTCTCCAATCCAATGCACTAATCTAATATCCAACCCCATCTGCTCTAGTTTGACTGTCAACTTATCATGAGGTAATCTATCAAAAGCCTTTGCAAAATCCAAGCATATTACTGTGTATCCTTGTCCTCTGTCCAAGGAAGCAGTCACTTTATTGTAATACACAACTAGATTACTAAAACATGACATCCCTTTAACAAATCCGTGCTGTCCAAAGATAATACCATTGTTGTCAACTCAATTCTGGATCCTAGTTCTCACAAGCTTCTCCAACAACTTAACCACAACACCTGACACACAGATAGGCCTATAGTTTGATGCTCGAGCTTGATCACCTCCTTTATGAAGTGGCACAATCTTGACCGAGTGCAAGACTCGTATTAAAAAAATATGTCAAGGCAGGTGTCAACTCCCTGGCACATTCCTTCAGAATACGTGGTGATATATTATCAAGTCCCATAGCCTTATTAACATCTAGTTTGCTCAACTCCCCATACACCTCTTGTTCACTTACAGTCACTCTCCTCCCCATCATCAACTGCTCTCAATCTCTCCATGAAGTCACGTTTACAAGATTGAAAGACCTTTATGAACTGCTCATTAAGTATCTCCACCACACATTCTGCAACAGCTATTGTGAGGAGGTGGAGAGGATACAAAAGGTAAGTGACCAAAATGGTAGGTCTATGGAATATAGGGGTGGTTGATAGATATCAGAGTAGTTTATTCAGGAGTAGAGTCCAAAAGAAGGCCTGACTAGTGGCATGCTGCAGGGTTCTGTTCTTGGACTGCTACTCTTTAATTTGTTCATTAACGATATAGGAGAGAATCCGAGGGGAACTGTTCAGTTGTTTGCTGATAATGAAAAGTTGAGTAACCCCATAGATAATACAAATGATGTCAAAATTTTGCAGAATGATTTGGATAGATTGGCAGACTGGACAAAGGAGAATGTATGTCAGTTTATTGTGGCAAAGTGTAAGGTTATGCACTTTTGGGATGAAAAGATTACCAGCTGTATGCTACATTAGTGGAACTGCACTCCACAAAATTGATGAAGCCAGAGACTTGGGAGTGTCAGTGGATAGGGAGTTGAACTTTAGGGGGAACATAGCAAAATTGGCTAAAGCAGCTCATCAGATCACTTGGTTACTTTGAACTCATTGAATACTTTGATGAGCAGAAACAAGCAGGTTATTGAGCCTTGATAAGACCCCCATCTTGGCTACTGCATACAGATCTGGATGCCTGGGTTTCTTGGTGATGAGGAGGTGGAGAGGATCCAGAGTTAAGTGACCAAAATGGTAGGTCGATGGAATGAACCTGATGAAAAGGTTGAAGATTTGTGGATTACAAAAACTGGTTCATAGGCAGAAAAGAGGCGATATGATTGAGACATACAAATTACTGAAGGATTTTTAAAGATTAATTCAGAGGAAAGTTTTCAGAACAGGTCTGGTGATGGCTAGGGTTTATCCATGGAAACTGGATGGAATAGGTTGCCAGTGTGTTGTGAGTATCATGCCTGAATGAGTTCAAAGATACTGTGCAAATGTTGGACAGTTCTTGACATGTTTAGGGCCTCTCTCAATGTGAGGAGGACTCTTTGGAGTTGCACATAACAAAAGTCGGTAATTATGAGAATTTGAAACATGGAAAATCTAGATTTGGCATTCCTTGATATGGAATATTAGATTTGGTAGTGCAATAGTGTTCTTGTGAAATTCCATTTAAATCGTTTTGAATAATTTAGTTGCCTTGCACACTTAATATTGGTATTAAGACCATGAATGTTAGTAAGTCAAATAGATGTATACAGAAGGTTTGCATGAATTATTTATGGAAGATATGTTTGATTTGCACATCAACTATGTTGTCTTTATTGGTGATGGAGAGAGAAAGATGAAGAATAGCGGGCATGCAGGGGGAAGTAAAAAACTTGCAAACATACACTCTACATACAGAGGAGAGGGGTTGAGACTTATTTCATGTTTCTATGAAATTAAGATGGAGAAATGGACTCACTGCAGCTATGCAAATGCAGCCAATTTATGTGGACAGTAGCATAATCACATTGATTATATAAAATAACATTTTGAATATTATGCTGGTTGAGCATGATGGAATGAATAGTAATTCCATTATTTAATTATATTTAAATAATTTCAGTCCTTTCATGTGCATGATATCAGAATGGAAAGAATTGAAGCAATCTTAATTTTCTACTATCATTTTCTTAATCACTGTACCTGATTTGGTGGGGAAAAAAGTGCAGTTAATTATTCATAACAAAAAAAAATTGTCAATTAAAACTGTATTAAAGTGTAGAGTATAACAGTTATCAGAGTTGTGATTCAAGTGGACAGTATGTAGACTGTCTAACATGATTAAAAGATTGCACTGTGAATGATATTCAATTTTTTTTTTAATTCAAAAATATATATAAATCGATTCCTGATGAAAACTTAATTTACAAAGTTGTAAAACAGCAGAAAAAAATTGTCAACAATAAAATAAACATTACAATACAACACTTTTTTTTTAAACAAATCAGTTTTAGTAAGCTCATTTTACATCACAAATTCGAGGTATAGTTTAAAAAATTTCTTTTCGAAACCGGAAGCCAAATTCATTGCATTTTGAGTGCAAGATCTTTGCTAGTTCACTCGGTCCACAGAAGAAAACAGTAACTTTGCCTTTTCCCTGATTTAAGATTTCTGTGAAGACCTAAAAACGAAATTAAAAAACATTATATTAATTTTTTTTTAAGTGAGGAAAGAACTGTAAGAGGAATCAAAAATGATCAAGATGACATGAAAACTGCAGATAAGGATAACCTAGATATATGAAGTAATTATATTGATAGACTTAAATGAAACAAGCAGTGACAGAACCATACTAGAAAATTTTCTAAGAGGATTGCAGTGAAAAAGCAATCAAAAACTTGAAATGCAGTGAGGCAGCCAGAGAAATATTTAACTATGTGAGTATAAGGAGAGTTTTGCAGTGAGTACATTACATAATTCAGAGGACCTGGTTAGGTGGAATTTGTGAAGATTGGAGTGCAGCTCTAATACTTCTCATCTATAGAAAATGGAATAAAGCTGAAAGGCAAGAAATTCCTCTGTAATTATCACAAAATGTTCCAGGTAATATTTATGCAAGTACACTTGAAAAGAAGTTGAGAAAAATTGTGGAAGAGAAACTTTTTTTTTCCTCAACTTCAAGCATAGACCATTAACTATTACTTATTAAAAATCTGATCCTGTTATTCAGGATCAGATTTTCACTTTACGACAAATAGTTGAGAAATCATGGGAATATAATAAGGATCTGTACACAAGTTTTATATATCTGGAAAGGACATATGACAAGGTGCCAAGAGAAAATCTTATCAAAAACACTACAATTATATGGGATAAATTAAACATTATACAAAGTAATACATACTTGTAATTTATATTTAAATTGTAACTCAGCAGTAGAATTGAAGGAAATACAAAAAGATGGTTTGATGAAAACTCAGGTATAACACAAGGATGCACATCATCTACGCTCTTATTCGTTATCTACATGGATCACATTATGAAAGATTGTGGCATTAGGCCTGGTATTAGAATTGGAGATATCAAACTCAGTTCTTTGCTTTATGCAGATGTACTCCTAAATACATTTAGTACAAATCCTGGAGATTTGCACTAGATGTGTTTAGTATTTGCAAAATTTTGGGAATCATTCCCATGATTCCCCAAGTTCTTATCTCAATGTTCACTTCTAACTATAAATTTGGTAGGAAATCAGCAATAACTAACTTCAACCAGCCCTTCTATCCTTTGTGCCTTAGATGTATTTTCCTTGGAAAGTACATCTGGAACAGTACATTACCATTTGAAGAGACCTTTTTTCACAAAGAGCAATAAGTCGAAAGTCAGTTTACCGATAACTCTCCTTCTTTGTCAACCCTGCGAGGTGGTTTTGAGATTCAGTTGATGCAGAAAATAAAAAGGAATTCTGCAAAGGCATTTGACAGAATACCACATGGAATGTTAAGCAAATTAGAACAAATGGGGATGAACATGACACTTGTTAAGTGGATTAGAGGGTGGGCTGCTGGATAGATATCAAAAAAGTGGCATATAGAAATTCTGTACTGGGACCATTGCTGTTTAACTTCTGCATAAATGATACAGGAAATAACCTACAAAGAAATATTCATTTATTTGCTGATGATGCAAAATTAAATAGAGTAATAATTAATCAAGGTGAGAGAAGCTTGCAGGATGATTTGAATAAGTTGTCAGTTTAATGTGGAGAAATGCAAAGTTATGCATTTTGGGATAAACAGATTACAAGCTAAGTACCACATTAATGGAAATGTACTCCAGGAAATAGATGAATCCAGAGATTTAGGGATGGTAATGGAGTTAAAGTTTAGAGGATATAGTGCGAAGGTTGTTAAGGCAGCCCATAAGATTACTTGGCTGTTGAACACATTATGTAGAGATAAGGCCTTCATATACCCACATCTGGATTACTGTGCTCAAGTCTGGTCCCTGGGGTTTCTTGGGAATGAGGAAGTGGAGAGGATTCATAGGTGAGTGGGCTGTGGAATGTTTCCTGGGGATATATTGCAAGTGTGTGGATTGCAGAAGTTGGTTGATAGGAGAAAAAGAAGGGATATGATATAAACATTTAAGTTTTTAAAGGGTTTTATAGGATTTCTCCTACATGAGAAATGTTTCAGCACTTGTCTGGAGAGACCAGAACAAGGGTCATCCCTGGAAGTTGAATAGAGGTAAAAGGTGTGGTTTGTAGGGATATGAGAACTAGATTTTTTTTTGCTTGGAAAGTTACAAGTGGAATGGGTTGCCAGAGTGCCAGTTGTGAGTGCTTTGTCTGTTAATGGGTTCAAAGGGAGGTATGATGGATTGGACTTCCTGCTATAATTCATGAAGCCAATATAATAATCCTTAACTTCCACACAAAAGAAGACAGGATGATATTAGTTACTGACCAAAAAATGAAACTTTCAACCCTGAAAACTTCGGTCATCTCTGCCTTCCAAGCCCACCAACAAGTGGAGAAATGGAATGAACTGCCTATATGGTGAATGACCTATGACATGTCGATGAGCAGATCAGAATTTATAAGTACCGTGAACAAGTTTGAAAGTTCATCCACATACCAAATGCATACAAGCCCTCCAGGATCATATTTTTACTCAGCAAGAATAAGCATGTCAACTGCCTTGCCCTATGGATGAAAAAAAAAAAAAATTGTGCAGAAGCTTGGAAAATCGACTAAAAAGAGGAATGCTGGTGAAGAAATCAAGCACTCTTAATATAGGAAATTATCTTACGGTTTATAGGGAATGCATAGTCAACAGCAAACCTCCCTGAGCATTTCTGATTCACTTTAATTGTACATGGTCTTAAGTTCTTATCTCAATGCTCACTTCTATCTTCAATTTGTCAAACTGCATCTATATTGACAGAACAGGGACAGTCAATCATACATCAACCTCATAGCTTTAGTTGCTTTGACCATAAATAGTCCTGACAGGAATTCAAACTTCATTTTAGCATTTATGTTCACTCAGATGTACCATAGAGTTAACATAGAATTTCTCCTTTGATAGCATAGAGCTCTACCCTACCTATGAAATTCATCTGCACATCTACTGCTGTCCTAGTCAAGATCATTGTTAGGGTATGTACCACACTTAGATGAGCACAATTGTGCTTCCCCTAAATTCAAGAAAATATTTAAAAAACTATTCTCATGGACGAGATAAACTTTGCTGCATTGAAAATTGCTGACCCTAGTACCAACCACTATGAACATTGATTGCCTTCACTCCAACTTTCTCAATGGTGAAGTCTTCTTCCTTGGCGATTACAAATATTCACAATTATATTTTCTTTTCAAACTGTACAAATCAAATGGGACAGAATGCAAAGACATGTTATCACCAACAAGAATTTTTCTGTTCCACTCCAAGTTCTCTTTTGCTAACTATATGGTTCTCCAAAATGTATACAAGAGAAGAACTGGATATATCTGAGCTATCTTTCAAAATTATCTTCCTTTATTCCATAGGTTCCCAAAGTGGGCGCTGAAGCCTTCTATTCTAGGGGGGGAGGCTATAGTGGGATCAGAAGCATTTGGGGATGTTCAGGCAGTCTAGGGGTCGGTGGCTCTTTATAGAAGAAATTAATAATATTTAAAAATTAATTATTTTCGTGATTTTGCGATTAGATAATAATTTAAATATTGCATTTTAATTCATCTTATGCCTGTCTTACATGATCAATTTTTTTTTTTTTTTTTTTATCAATTTTCTATTTCAATTATTTAATCATTTGAAAATTTACCATGTCAGATTTTTAACGAAAGTTGAACCCGATATTAACAAACTTTTAAAAATGCACCAAGTTCGTCCTTCACATTAATTTGTTATTTTTTCTTTGTATTTTTACTCTAAGTTCGAAATAAATCATCTAATACATTTGATGGTGTTTTAATTATTACAATAAGATTCTTACTATTGCAATGCAATCTCTTAATTGTATTCCACGTTTTCATATTTAAACCATTGTATGAAACTGTGCATAATGTTATTCGAGCATACATTTTACAATCTTTACTTATGGGCTACGTTTCACCAAAATCGGTATAGCAATAACTGTGTTCAAGATGAAGCACATATTGGCCACTTTTTTTAAAAAATTTAACGGCATAAGCAGTAACGTATCATTAGTTGCTATTTACGTCAAAAATGTCAAACGACTTGAACGTGGAAAACTTATAATGGGGGGGTGTTACAAAATTTATGTCTTGCAAAGTGGGCGGTGGCCTGAAAAAGTTTGTGAACCTATGCTTTACTCTTATACAGAGTGGGAAGGTTTTTTCTCCAAGAAACTGCATTTTTTTTTCATACTGCAAAACAAAAAAGATGGCAAGAAGAATACATGTTTATAGACATAATACACTAATCATAAATCCAATCACCACAACCAAAGCCTGAAATTACTGCAAGCAAGTTATCAACTGATTTTGAGAGGGCTAAAAGCTTGAATATCAACTCATGTCAAAACTATTGGCGTAACATTTTCTAAATATTTCTACCATTCCTGTTGTACTTCATACATCATTCCACACCTTTTTTTTCCCTTGAATTCTTACATTGTGTTTGGGAATGGTAAGAGAACATTTACCAATGTCCCCTTTTGAGTTTTCACTGGAAAGAGATCAATATAATGCATACTGGATAGCAAGTCTGGATAGCAACTCCATATAACTGATTCCAAGAAGGGTGACAAATCCTTACCATTGCATAATCAAATATCACTCACTTCTAAAATTTAACTCAGTGGTGCTGAGGAGTAGATGACATTTTATGTGGATGAAGATGATAGTGACATATCTGAGGCTATCAAAATTCATCTTCCTTTACTCTTATTAGCCAACCGTCTCGTATAGAGGTGGCAGAGTGTTTCTTCCTATAAAAGTGGAATTGGTGGATTCAATGGTGGAGACAGGAAGTTTTGAGTTGAGTACCTTCCCTCAATGAGACCTTGGAGACGTCACGTAATAATAAAAATAAATAGGGGAAAAACAAAAACTTATTCCACCATTGTTCAACAAGGCATCTTCTCATTTATGTCTCATATTTCAACAAATGCAATTGGAAAGTATTATTATGTGACACTTCCAGGGAGTCCAAAGACTCATCAAGGAAGAGTCTGCCAACAGCATCGAATGATTGATACCCTTCCAACTACTAACCGCACTCAAACTTGCTTAACTTTTTGCTGAGCCATTAGTAGCAGAGGCTCTACCAATCAACCAACCTTTGCTGGCAAGTATCTCAAGGAGTTGCTGTCTCTAAAGCTGCATTTCCTAAAGTGTGGTACTTGTAATAAAGTTTAAGCATTCATTCATTTTTACTTTCCATTTGCAGATGTCACCTGACCTTATGATCTTGAAAAAACAAAAAAAAAAAAATAGATTTTTTTTTTTTTTTTTTTTTTTTTTGAAACCATGTATGTGAATACAAATGAGTCATCCAGAATGGCTTTTTGTTCCACACAGAACTTCTGAGCAACTACATCCCTTCTACAGCTTCCAGATCTCAACAATGAAATATTTTCATGGTTAGTGAAAACTAAAAATTTCTAGATGCTATCATTATAGATGCATCTATGGACATTTATAGGAATAACAAATATAGTTCTGCTAGATACTGAAAACTTGAAACTAGCAGTAATCAATCAACCAACATTTAATCTGGCTTTAACTCTTAACTCCAGTTTAACTACTAATTATTCTGGTCATTTGGAATACTTATGTTCTGTTCCCAGAGACACTTTCCTAACCATCAGTGCACTAGAGATCCTAAAAAATCTGAAGATTTAGGAAACCATTCATAATCTGAAGATCTGATTCATTAGTAAAAACTGCAGTTGTAAGAAATCATGAAGTAGTAATTCATAAAAATGTGTACTCAAATATTTGAAAAACCATGAAAGATCTAAGAAATAGATCAGAATATAACCATAAAACTAATAAGTGTCATTATAATGACACTTATTAGTTTACAGACACCAAATACTAGTTGTGGTGGAGGTGGGCAGTTGATGGAGATGATTTGTAGTAGAGGTTCGGTGTAGTAGTTGAGACAGTTGTAGGTGTCCTCCTGCAATGAGTCTTCGGACTCCTTGGAGGTGTCACGAATAATAATAATACTGACAAACATTATTATTATAACAATGTCTCTATCGAGTCAAGACTCTGCAGGAGACCCCGCATCAACACACTAACTATTATCCACAAAATACCTATCATACATACTCATTCACAGACGAATCACTCGCTCAATCACAAACATCTGTGGCAACGCATTCCACACATTCACCACCCTCAAAACAAAAAAATTGTCCTAATAGCCTTGTTGACCCCACTTACGCAATACAATTTCTAGGGATGACCCTTTGTTCTCTCTTCCTGCACTGTACAGAAGAAAAGTTGGTATCAATCCTTTAAACCCCCCTTTAATAACTTATGCTTCTATAATATCTTCTGTCTCTTATGCCTATCAGCTAGTTTTTGAAGCCCAAAGACTGTTTTTCCTCATAGGAAAGATTACACAGACCTGCAACAATCTATTACTCACCTCTGGATCCATTTCATTACCACAGAATCCAGGTGACCAGATCTGTGCACAGTAGTCCAGATGTGGTCTTTCTAACAGATAAGCTTAAGTGTTGATGGTTATTCATGACTTATTTTTCACGGTATTAACAACACTACAAACACTTTTAACAACAAAGATGTTTTATTAACGCTAATATTTCGCCGATTTTCAACTCAGCATCATCAGAGCACAACACACATGTAAATGCGACAGTGAGTGAGTGAAACAATATAATTGCAAAAGACAAAAGATCTAAAGTCCTATTTTTGGTGCCCTCTAACGGGGGGAAAAAAAAAAAAAATAGCAGTTATCCAGGAGTTTTTCTTAGGATAACCATCTCCCAAATTTTTGGCAAATTAATGCAACCGTATTTGTTAAGGTTGGGAGAATTCTTCAAAGCCATTGCTGACTCAAAAAATAATCTTTCAGATCTATACCGACTCCTAAATAGCACATTCGTTTTCCTCCATCTAATCCTGTGTGAAGGAGTGTCCAAAGCGTGGTCTGCCAGTCCCGACTTGCCGTAGTAATAGTAGCGAATGTATCTTTCATGTTCTTCCACGTGGATGTTCACTGATCTTCCTGTTTGCCCATAATGGGCCAAATCACAGTCACACGGAACTTCATACACTCCTGGATGTGCTAAAGGGTGAAGTTTATCCTTAGGCGAGCGGATCAGAGTTGCCAGCTTGACATGAGGTTTGAAAGTGGTGCGAAGGCCATGTTTCAACAATACTTTGGCTATCTTTTCCGATGTACCTCTGATATGGGGAATAGAAATGGTCATGTTGTATTCTTGTGTATTAGGGGAGGGCAGAGTAATGGGCCTATGTAGTATTTTATCTATTTTGTAGGGATTGTAGCCGTTGGCTAAGAACGTATGGCGCAGGTATTGGAGTTCAGTGGTCAGAGCTGTATCGTTAGAACAAATGGCTCTGGCTCTGTGTGTAAGTGTTTTTAAAATGCGTACTGTTGGACTGGATGATGATGTGATTGTTTATGTAGGTATCTTCCTGTGTGTGTAGGCCTTCTGTAAATAGAAAAAGATAGTGCACCATCTGAAAGGCAGGTGACTAATGTGTCAAGAAATGGTAAACAGTTATTTGATTCTTTTTCTACTGTGAAGTGAATTTTGGGGTGTTGGCTGTTTAGGCAGGTGACAAAAGCATCCAAAGTGTCTTGTCCATGGGGCCAGATGGCAAACACATCATCTACATAGCGTAACCACACCTGTGGCTTATGTCACCTCCTTATTTACCAATGTACCACTTATAGACACTCTTGATTTAATCAAGTCTAAATTTCCCCCAGATATTTTTGAATTATTTCAATTTACCATGAATGCAGGTTACTTTACATGGGGGGGGGGATTCTACAAACAGATTAATGGTACTGCTATGGGTTCCCCCCTCTCTCCCCCGTTAGCAAATTTTTACATGGAACACTTTGAAAACAAAGTACTTACCACAGCTACATACAAGCCACAGGTGTGGTTACGCTATGTAGATGATGTGTTTGCCATCTGGCCCCATGGACAAGACACTTTGGATGCTTTTGTCACCTACCTAAACAGCCAACACCCCAAAATTCACTTCACAGTAGAAAAAGAATCAAATAACTGTTTACCATTTCTTGACACATTAGTCACCCGCCTTTCAGATGGTGCACTATCTTTTTCTATTTACAGAAAGCCTACACACACAGGAAGATACCTACATAAACAAATCACAACATCATCATCCAGTCCAACAGTATGGCATTTTAAAAACACTTACACACAGAGCCAGAGCCATTTGTTCTAACGATACAGCTCTGACCACTGAACTCCAATACCTGCGCCATACGTTCTTAGCCAACGGCTACAATCCCTACAAAATAGATAAAATACTACATAGGCCCATTACTTTGCCCTCCCCTAATACACAAGAATACAACATGACCATTTCTATTCCCTATATCAGAGGTACATCGGAAAAGATAGCCAAAGTATTGTTGAAACATGGCCTTCGCACCACTTTCAAACCTCATGTCAAGCTGGCAACTCTGATCCGCTTGCCTAAGGATAAACTTCACCCTTTAGCACACCCAGGAGTGTATGAAGTTCCGTGTGACTGTGATTTGGCCTATTATGGGCAAACAGGAAGATCAGTGAACATCCACCTGGAAGAACATGAAAGATACATTCGCTACTATTACTATGGCAAGTCGGGACTGGCAGACCATGCTTTGGACACTCGTTCACACAGGATTAGATGGAGGAAAACGAATGTGCTATTTAGGAGTCGGTATAGATCTGAAAGATTATTTTTTGAGTCAGCAATGGCTTTGAAGAATTCTCCCAACCTTAACAAATATGGTTGCATTAATTTGCCAAAAATTTGGGAGATGGTTATCCTAAGAAAAACTCCTGGATAACTGCTGTTTTTTTTTTCGTTAGAGGGTGCCAAAAATAGGACTTTAGATCTTTTGTCTTTTGCAATTATATTGTTTCACTCACTCACTGTCGCGTTTACATGTGTGTTGTGCTCTGATGATGCCGAGTTGAAAATCAGCGAAATATTAGCGTTAATAAAACATCTTTGTTGTTAAAAGTGTTTGTAGTGTTGTTAATACCGTGAAAAATAAGTCAGATGTGGTCTTATTAATGCCTTATAAAGTGAAACAATAACTTCCCTATCCCTGCTTGTCAGGGTGTTCAACAATCATGTAATTTGATGTGAAGTTTTGTCAACCTATGTAATATGCTCTCTAAACTTAAGTTCTGTCCACAATAATTTCCCAAGTCCTTTGCCTCGTCAACTTCTTGCAGTTCATTTCCATTAATATAATAAACAGCATGTGATCTCATCCTCTCGAAGGGCATCATCTTACACTTAGCCATGTTAAACAAACAGCCTTTTAACTTTTCCCATACCACCAGCACGTTTAAGTCATCCCACAAGATATCCACATCACCTCCGTTGACAATCGCTCTTTGCAAGTTTGCTTCACTTGTTTGCTGATGCTGCGAAGCATCAGCAAACAAGTGAAGTGAAAACTAATCATTCATCATTAACATAATATAGTATCTGTTATCCAAATGTTTTTTGCTTAGTGATAAAAAAAATATATATAAAGGAAAACTTAAACCACACAATATTTTCTTAACATCCTTACGTGCAGCTTCCCTTTATATTAACGTGAACGTATCCAGACTACTCAACATCATCGTACAATTCTTAATTTTTAATTATCAAATTCGAAATTAGCCACACCTGATCTTTTCGTCACTTAAAATTGTTTTCTAAGTATTCAAAAGCCACGTCATTGCATATGTTTCTGGTTATCCTAACTCTGGAAAATGCACCTGCGATCCTACCACTTCTTCCAGCAGAAGACTTCATTCCCAAAACTCGGCGAGGTGCGGAAATGACCATATGGCATAAATGTGATTTTTTTTTTTTTTTTGGAATCAGCAACAACCTTTAATCCCCAATGCCCTTTGCTCAGAAAATGCGATTGTTCTGTGTAGAGAAACTATGCTATACTTAAATTATTGGATAAATTCATAACAGCTTTGACTTTTCTTTTTTTTATATCAAATCAGAACATGTTTGACCATAAATCTATAAATGTTAGCAATTACCTACAGTTGTACTGTCTGATACTCTCATAATATAGAATACCTGATGTGGTTCACATAGCAAAAAAAAGTCCAGCCTCCTTGCAAAAAGATCCACTAACGCCTTTTATTCTCCAAATCGGATAGGCAAAGCAGTTTATCCTCTTTTTTTTTTTTTTTTTTGATACTGTGGGAGAATAGCCAGTTCACTATTACCTAATCACAAATAGATCGTCCAAGACTATCATCCATTTTAACTGGCATCTGAGAGTAACAGAGAACAACTCACGTATATTGTCTGGAGTTCTACAGTCGAGTTGCGGGATTAAAACACCAAGTTTCTGGGAGGGAAAAACACCACTCACAGTGCCAGAGATCGACTCATTTGAGAATAAGTTGAAGAAAGGCTTGGGAAAAGTTCGTCTAGTCGACAAACAGAATCAATCTTGCAACGGTCTTTCTTCATGCTACTGAACGCTATTTTCACAGGCCCACAGAAAATGTCTCCTCGCAGAAACAAATATTCCAAAATAAGGCTCTAGGAGATTTGCTGTTGACTGCATGGGCCACAGACATTCACGTGTAGTATTTGTGCTATGATTTCTATGATAGATTTTTTGATGATGAAACATTTAAGTACAGATAACAAAGAAGACACCAAAATTAAACACTAAATTGAAATTAAAGGAATTTCTATACAGAATTATAGACAGATAAATATTTTAAAAACGATAACTGACAAACATTTAATGAAAATGAAATAACCAAAAAAGAATTAGAATTCAGCCTGAAAGAAACAAACGGAAAATCGCCTGGAAAAGATAGGCTAGGTTCAGATATAAATATGCAGGGATAAAGTTCAAAGAAAGACTCCTATTATTTTTAAATAAGATCTATTCAACTGGTAACCCCCCCCCAATAGAATGGAAAAAAGCAATTGTGATCATTATCTTAAAAAAAAAAAAGGTAGTCGAGATGATAAACCAATTAAATATGCTGAAAACTATTTTAGAAGTACAGGATGGATTTAGAAAAGGACGATCATGTATAGATCCGGTCGTTTGCCTAAAATTAATACTACAGAAAAGAAAAGAATATAATTTAAAAAAACACATTACATTTATTGACTTTGAAAAAGCAGCATTTTATTTAACATATTAAAAGAAATGCATATGAAATAATCAATTACAAGTAAGATTAAATCATGAACTATCTATCGTATACAAGAGAGATAAACCAAGGAATCCCACAGGGATGTCCTCTTTCAGCAACTCTTTAATATTTATTTAAATGAAATAAAGTGGAATAAAAACTTCTATCAAGGTATTAAAACTTTCTCCTACTGTGAACTTAAAACACCCCTTTTTGCTGATGACCAAATAATTACAAATTCTGAAGATAACTTACAGAGAGATATTTTAAATTTAAATGAGATAGCCAAAGATTATGGTATGATAATATCAACAAAAAAATAAAAAAACCATGGCCTTTAAATGATAAGATCCAGTAAGAACTAAAATAGTAATAGATAAGATTTTCGAACAGGTGAATTCATTCAACTACCTCAGACGTGTGATTACATATGAAAATGAAAAAGATATAAACCTAAAAATTGCAAAATATTTAAAAATAACAGGTGTAATTAACTATATTTAAATCTAACCTAGTTCAAAAATAAACCAGACTAAAAGTATACAATACTTCAGCCCTACCAGTCCTATTGTATGGAAGTGAATTCTGAAATCTGGACAATAAAACAAAAAGATAAAGATTAATAATATCTGAAATGAAGTTTGAGAAAAACTGCAAAGTATACTTTATTCGATGACAAAATAAATGAAATTATGAAAAATAAAATTAAACCGGAATCGTTAATAGAAAAAAAAATTTTAAAAATATAAACAAATAGATGAAACACATTGAAAGAATGAAAACAGATTACCAAATCAAGCCTTAAATTACAAATCATTAGGAAAAAGAAAACCAGGACTTCTCTCAAGAGATTCAATGATTACTTTTAAGGCTAGAATAGGCCACTCTAGGACTAAATCCTTGACAAGCATGACGATGATATATTAAATAACGTTGAGCTCTTGACTTCCTGGAGGTCTCTCTTAATAATATCTCTGTTGGTTGAAATTGAAAGTTGCGTATATTCATTTTCTGGCTGGTTGTTTCGCTAGATGAAACAAGTATCCGGGAAGAAAAAATCCCTTATGTATAAGATCTACTAACCATTCGTTGAAAATTCCTTAAAGATTTACGTTCTAGACTAAATTCCAAGCTAGGCCGTTGCAACCAGGCAACGCCAGTATTTCGACTGCATATCAGGACCGAGATATGCAAGCTTTTCTTTCTGCTTGAGTGTGCGCGCGCACACACGCACCATCCAGTCAAAATGATTTCTGTTATTTCACAATAGTCAATTTCAACCCTCTGGGTAGCACTTCTCAAACGATGAAAGACAGTATACATCATACTGGAGTTGTATGACGTTGAATAAACAGTACGTTATATAACTAGGCAGGATACGGGGAAGAATACCAGTCACTGAACCAATGACGGATCTGTAATATGGGTGCTACAAACACCTATCCATTGTGGCTGATCAGGTTCATTCACGAATGAGTGAACCTGATCAGCCATAATGTCTTCCCAGATGCAAAGGTGTGTTCCAGCAGGATAACGTTTATCACATTACTGATATCGATAGAGAGTTGTCGAACAGAACGATTTCCAGATGTTACCACGGCTGCCGAATTTGAATCCCAGAGAACATTTCTTGTTCTATGTGGATTGAGAGAGCCAGTGGTTGAGTCGTTTACTCAAATACTCGGAGACCCACAAGCAACAATCCTGAGAATATGTTGTTTAACACGTTCATTGCCTATCGCGCGATGCGAGTTCTCACCAAACGGCCGATCACGCGTTATCGCGTGGACGTAGCTAACTAAATAAACAAAATTTGGCCACCACACGAAATTCCAATTTTCAGCTTGGCAATGAAAGTGTTAAGAGATACTGTGCTATGAGAGGTTTCTACAATTAACACGAAAAAAAAAACAAGGGATAAGTAATACTATTTATTTAATGCTATATTTTCGCCTGAATATTACAGACCACTATCAATGGCGACAATAGTTAATTATCAAGTACAGGGTGGCCATAATTAAAGAGGTGTTCAGATCCCTGTAGTGAAAAGATTTACTGAAGATAAAGAATAGTAAAAAGGAACCTGGGGACATATGGCGCTATAAACGCCACCATGTGGTTCAATTTGTCCTTTCAGATGTTCTAAGAACTGCATTCTGGGCATAACCTTTTCTACGATGGAACGCAGCAAATCTGCATTGATTTGCCTCACATGCTTCGTTATTGTCTTTCAAGATTGCTAAATCAGGAACATGTCCTTCGTACACCACACGTTTCGGATAGCCCCACAACCAAAAGTCACAGAGGTTAAGATCTGGCGAACGAGGTGGCAATGCTGTGGAAAATGCACGACTGATCACTGTGTTCTGCGAAGTGTTTTCGTAACATTCGCTGTATCGGTAATCTAATTTCAAAACTTTTGAATGTATTTACTTGTTGCTTAGTTTGAATGTATTTATTTACAAACAGAATTTTGGGTTGCCTAATTTTGGCGTTGTAAGCGGCGATGAAAGACAAAACTAAGATGATTCTACTATTTCTTTATATCAGTTCTGCATGGGAGAAATTGAAACCCACAGCACATCAGCGCTGTGTGTGTGTGTGTGTGGGGACAAGTGGTCACAAAGAAAGAAACCAGTTTTGTTTTGTTTAAAAAAAAAAAAAAACTGAAGGGAGAGTCGTAAATTGTGATCAAGTGAAAACTAACATTTTCTGGAAGTTCATTTCCCCCCCGATAATGGCCTGGCAATTATTTATTTTATAAATAAATGAGTAAACTGACTAATACCTCACCTTGTTCCAGTCAGGCCTACCAGCTTGTGTTCTGGTTTTGAGTCCTGTGATGAGGCACCGTTTCTCCTTCTCGTGCAGGAGATCCAGAGCCATGTGTAGACCAAGTGCTTTCATGTCATTTTTATGCAAGGCGGAAGTTATGTACATATGGATATCTAAGAAACGATCACTGTCGCTGAGCAAAGCTTGTTCCACCTCCAACTGACTAAGGAGACTCACGAACCATTCGAACGCCTTCTGCTGTCGATTCAACCAAAAGAAGTCCACCTGGAATAAAATTACATACAGAATAAAATTAACAGATTTGCCATATTTGCTCAACGAAATGTTTCAAGTGAAAAGATACTTAAGTTTTACACTCAAGTTCCATCAAACAAACAAACAAAAAAATTATACTTTAAAATTCAGCTGCAAAACTTAGGATACTGTTATTTGTTACACAATTGTGGTGGCAGCTAAGTAAGCTTTTCAGAAGTGCTAAACTTTACTCTTAGAAGTGAATACTTGCCCCTTTGAGATCTGCTTCATGTTGGTTAACAGATTGGGTTGGTTGGAATTACAGCTGAAGTAATTGTGGCTACGAGATTAGTGTATTATGTGTGCTAACTAACTTGTGTTCTTTTTTTCAGCTGTTTGGCAAAATAAAAAATCAGTTTATAGAGAGGAAACCCACCACTTTACAAGACAAGCTAATTTTATTTGAAAAATGAAAATTTTTTTTTTTTTTTTTTTTTTTTTTTTTTATAAATTCATCATTTCAAGATGAGAATTGAAACCAGATCTTTACCTACAGTATATAAGGCTAATATTGCACATCCTTCCGAATACTCTATAAGGGTCCTATAATAGTTATACCACTAATTTAAAGCGAAGTTAAATTAATAAGCTGAACTAAATATCACAGACCCTGTGATTATATCCATAAATGAACACAAACTGTGCGTTAAGTTTGCCAAATTAAGGCACGTTTTTGTAAATATATTGACTTAAGTGGATATATTGAAGTTGGCAATGTTCAGATTAAAAACAAGGCGTTAATCTTACTCGAAAGAGGGCAGAAGCAACTTTCTCACACAAGATTCAAAATCTACATTACTGGCCTTTTTTTTTTTTTTTTTTTTTTTTTTGCCTGGAACTAATTTGGTTTTAACGTAGATCGAGTACTGAATCCAAATCTGACAGCATTCTATTCTATAAGCATTTTATAGCCATATGCATACACACTTTTCATAGATTAAAAAAAAAAAAAAACGTTTCTCTTGAATTAATGGCAAATACTAAAATTTTAAATTTTCACTTAAGTGCGTGCCCTCTTGTGGCTGTGCTAACTTTTAAGGCAGTTAGCGGTAGTTTGAAAAAGTGGAAAGAGGATTTGAATATCTGAACGTGCTTTTAAATCGCTCGTTAATTTAGGTCACATTCAGCCGTAATCAAATTCACATTCAAGTGCGGACTGCTTCCATTATATGATTTGTTTACACAAATATTACGCAAAGATCTCGATTTGCGCAATATGGACTGTGTGTATCATTGCTTCAGGAACGACACTGAGACCAATATACCGATATTAAGAATTGGGGTCATTATTGCTGTCCGTATTGTA
Source organism: Typopeltis vanoorti (assembly GCF_054136105.1). Classification (NCBI taxonomy): domain Eukaryota; kingdom Metazoa; phylum Arthropoda; class Arachnida; order Uropygi; family Thelyphonidae; genus Typopeltis; species Typopeltis vanoorti. The sequence goes on from NC_143573.1 coordinate 35,352,805, forward strand.
AATGAATGGATGGTGAACCAATTGATTTTGAAGAAATAGAATACGCTCTAAGTCAAATGAAAACAAGTAAAACACCAGGGCCTGACCATATCCCTCTCCAATTGTTAAAGAAAGTAAATGAAAACACACTTAATGACCTAAAGGTTATTTTTAATAACATCTATAATACAGGATGGAGAAATTGTTGGCGAACATGGCTTAGGCACCAGAAACGACAGAGGAGATCGCCTAGTCCAGTTCTGTCAAGAAGAAGATCTAACAATAGTCTTCCACCCAGAAGACTGTATACTTGGAAATCGCCTCAAGATAACCAACATAACATTGTCAGAAATCAAATTGATTATATACTGATAAATAAAAGATTCCACAGTAGTATAAAGAGTGCAAACACTTATCCTGGAGCAGATATCTCATCAGACCACAATCCCATCGTTGCAGAAGTACGTCTTAGATTAAAATCAGCTAAAAAATCACAAAAGAAGAAAAAGAAAATTGATGTAGAAAAACTGAAAGACCCGAACATAAATAAAAGTGCCAAGACACAGCTTAACCTGCGATTACAACAGATTAACATAGAAGAAAATAAAAGTGTGGAATCTCTTTGGAATAGCTTAAAGAATGCCATCGTAACAACAAGTATTGAAGAAGTAGGTTATGTGAATAATATAAAACAACAGGAATGGATGACAGATGAGATTCTCTCTCTTATTGATACAAGAAGAATGTACAAAAACACAACATCATCAAGAAAAAATAAAAGAAGCCAAGGAAAATTGGATGAAAAATTTATGTACTGAAATTGAACTGCTTCAGGAGAAACATAATTTCAATCTGTATAAGAAAATCAACGAAATTTCCGGAAAACTGAAGAAAAAGCAAATAGTGTCTCTAAGAGACGAAAATGGAAAAATAGTTCTAGAAGAAGAGAATAAAGCACAGATTTGGATAAAATATGTAACAGAACTTTTCAATGATACTAGACAGAAGCCTATAAATATAAAAGATAACATTCAAGGACCAGCAATCATGAAATGCGAAATAGAGAATGCTATACGAACAAGTAAAACAGGAAAAGCCAGTGGACCAGATGGTGTGCGAACAGAATTTTTAAAATTAATAGAACCAGATAACATCAAACTTCTTGAAAAACTATTTAATAAAATATATGAAAGTGATGAATTTCCATCAGATTGGCTCAAATCTACATTTATCACTGTCCCAAAGAAACCCAAAGCGAATTCCTGTGGTGACTTCCGACTTATTAGTCTAATAAGCCAAACATTAAAAATATTTTTGAAAGTAATTCAGAATCATATTTATAGAAAAAGTGAAGAAACTCTAAGTGAAACACAATTCGGCTTTCGGAATGGTTTTGGTACTAGAGAGGCCCTTTTCTGTACCCAAATATTGATACAAAAATGCATAGAAAAACAGAAATCTGTCTTTGTGTTTCATAGATTTTGAAAAAGCATTCGACAAAGTCAGACACACTAACTTAATAGAAGTCCTTCAACAAATAAGGCTAGACGAACAAGACATAAGACTAATAACAAATCTGTATTGGAATCAGTCAGCTACCGTTCAATTAGACAACATTACCACCAGTGATATTAACATCAAAAGAGGAATGAGACAAGGATGTGTGCTCTCACCACTCCTGTTCAACATATATACAGAGGTAATCTTTAAAAAAGCATTGGAAGAATGTTCAGAGGGAATCGCAATAAATGGAAAGATTTTAACAACCTTCGATATGCAGATGACACCGTGCTAATTGCAGATAATATTATGGATCTCCAAAAACTCATTGACAGAGTATACATAGAAAGCCAAAGAATGGGAATAAATATAAACATCAACAAGACAAAATACATGATCATCAGCAAACATCCAGCCTCATCAATGAAACTGACACTCAATGGGAAAAGTGTCAAGTGTCAAGATATAAATATAAATAAATATAGATATAAATATAAATTGATCAAGTGTCAAGATATAAATATCTGGTTGCTGGCTTAATGAACGGTGGGATCCAGAAATAGATATAAAGACAAGGATTAAAGTTGCACGGCAGTCCTTCATGAAAATGAGAACACTATTCTGCAATGGAGACCTAAACATGGAAGTCAGATGCCGAATGCTGAAATGCTACGTGTGGTCTATTCTGCTCTATGGAGTTGAAACATGGACATTGAAGGCGACAACCATCAAGAAAATCGAAGCCTTTGAGATGTGGCTATACAGAAGAATGCTAAAGATATCATGGACAGAAAAAATTACCAATGAAGATGTCTTAAAATCCATTGGCAAAGCTAAAGATCTTATACAAATAATCAAGAAACGAAAAACATCATATCTTAGCCACATCATGAGAAACAGCAAATACCGACTTCTACAAACTATTTTGATAGGAAGAATTGGTGGCAAAGGAACTAGAGGAAGAAAAAGAATATCATGGTTTGACAACATTAAGACGTGGACAGGAAAGAGCAGTGCACAACTGCTCAGATTAGCACAAGAGCGCAGTTTGTTCGCCAAGATGGTCGCTGACCTTCGATAGAAGATAGCACAATAAGAAGATAATACAGGATACATCCCCCGATGATCTAAGGAAATCCATGTTTGTCGCTATTCCCAAAATTCCAAGAACTTTTGAATGTTCAGAATATAGACTAATAAGTTTAACAAGACGTGTTACAAAATTACTACTGAGAATAATCCTAGAAAGAATAAAAAGCACTTTATCACTAGAAATAGAAGACAATCAGGTTTTCAAGAAGACAAAAAAGGTACAAGAAGGAATTTTCAATTTGAAAACATTATGTGAAAGAAGCCTTGATAACCAAAAAAGCATATATCTTTGTTTTATTGATTGCACCAAAGCATTTGATTCAATAGATCACAAGAAATTAACACATATCCTTCAGAATAATGGGTGAAAAGGAAAAGATCTACGTATAATTACAAATATATACTGGAATCAAATGGCCTCAATAAGATAAAAATGCACATACTGACAACTTTGAAATTAAAAAAAGGAGTAAGACAAGGATGTATCTTATCACCCTTGCTGTATAATATATATATATATATATATATATAGTGAACAAGTTTTTAAAAATATTTCATTATTGAAGGGTGTAAAAGTCGGGGGTAGGAACTTCAACTTCAGGTATGCAGATGACACAGTCCTTATAGCTGAATCTGAAGATCATCTTCAAAACTTAGTCACAGAAATTTACAACAGAAGCTTAGACATGGGATTAATTATTAACCTAAAGAAAACAAAGTGCATGATTATATCAAAAGAATCAATCAATAAGAAACTAAACATAACTGTTAACAAAAATAAAATTGAACAGGTTCAGTCTTTCATACATTTGGGACAAATGTTTACAGACAGAGGAAATTCCGTTAAAGAAATAAAAAGAAGAATAGAGATACCAAGAAAAGCCTTTGATATGAAAACTGTTCTAACATCCAGAGACATTAATATACACAAGAAAACGATTAATAATCTGGTCAAGCCTTCTCTACAACAGTGAAACTTGGACTCTAAATAAACAAGCAGAGAAAAAATTAAAAGCTTTGGAAATGTGGACCATCAGAACAATGTTGAAAATACCATGGACAGAAAATGAAAAACGATGTTTTGAAGAAAGCAAAAATGAAAAGAACATTTAATGAAAATAAAGAACGAAAACAAATATTTTGGACATCTAACTAGACAAGAAGGCCTTCAGAAATTAATATTAGAAAGGAAACTGGATGGAAAAAGAGGGAGACCCAGGAGAATGTGGTTTGAAGACATTAAGGACTGGACTGGCTTTAATTACCATAAATGTACGAGAGCAGGAAAAAAAAAGCGTTCCGTGACCTGGTTGTCAACCTCCTAGGTAAGTGATGGCGAACCTATGACACGTGTGTCAGCACTGACACACTTGAGGGTTTCACGCGAAGGTAGGTTTCGGTTCATTGAAAGAGTTATATGTTATAGTTAGCCTATTTCTATTTTATCTTGTAACTAGCCTATAAACAATGAGCGTTTTAAGGTTACGTTTTCTTTCTTAATCATTATAATTTCTGCATAGTCATATGATATTATAAAAACTTATAAAAATTATTATCAATATTATATGATACAAACTTATAAATACGTGCTTTATATATTATAAACGTAAAGTTTTCATTTGACTTCTGTGTGAAATTCGTTCACGCATGCATTCCAAGTCTCTCGACTGAGTAATACAAGTTCTATATTTAAAACCACTTGAACAGAAAATATAATTCGCAGCATTAAATATTGAATTTGAGTAAATAATGAAAACATTTTTATAGTTGCAATAAATTCAGTAAATTTTGTTGAATAATGTAAATCGCAACAAAATCTACTAAATAGTATGATAGAGAGTTGGTGTATAATTCGTTTCCAGTAATTGTTAGTTATTAATTATTACTGCTTAATTACCACTGTATATAATTGTGCTCTTTTTTAATTTGTGAACCCTTTTACAATGGCAGTTAGCACTAATAAAAACTAAAATTATCACAGAAAGGAAGTGGAAGAAATTTCCAAGATGCCTGGGCTGAACAATGTGGTGTTATTGATAGAGGCGGGTTGGGTTGATAGAGATGGGTTGTAAATTGTGTGGTGAGCTATCTGTGAATAGAACTTGGAATGTAAGAAGACATTTTAAAAATAAGCACAAATGGCTCCTAGAAAAAACGTTTCAAGAACGCAAAGAATACATATCGCAACATCTAAAACTGGCAGAATCACGATCAGGGATTTCAATTAAATTTGTTTCAGGACCTTCAAATTTAGTAGCCGCAAGTTACAGTATTTCACATACTACTGTTGAATATGGGAAACCACTTAGTGATAGTGATTATATTAAAGAAGCTTTCGTAAAGTGTGCACCATTTTTATTTGAAGACTTCCATAATAAGGAAGCTATTGTAAAGCGCATGAAAGAGTTACCATTAAGTAGGAATACTATTAAAGACAGAGTTATATCAATGAATGCCAGTATAGAAAATCAAATACAACAAGACTTGAACTCCTGCCATTGTTTTTCCATTTGTCTCGACGAAACTACAGATATCACGTCACTAGCTCGATTGGCTATTATTGCAAGGTATGTTTACGGTAATTCTATTAATGAGGAATTGATAAAGTTAGAAAATTTATCTCAAAACATGACAGATCAAGACATATGCGATTGTGTTGTTAAAGTGTTCCGTGAGAAACAGATAGATTTATCGAAAATATTTTCGATTACAACTGATGGCGCGCCTAATATGGTTGGCCGTAATGTCGGTTTTATCAAACAATTTACAGAATATGTTGGTCATCCCCTGGTTTGTTTCCATTGTATTATACATCAGGAGACACCGTGTGCGAAATCAGGCTTAAAGGATTTGGATGATGTGATGAGAATTGTGACAAAGGTAATTAATTTTATTGCTGCCAGGGCTTTAAACAAACGAGAATTTAATTCACTTTTAAGCGAAGTTAAATCAGTGTACAATGGTCTATTAATGTACAATAATATTCGATGGTTGAGTAGTGGCCAAGTACTTGAACGGTTTGTTGAATGTTTAAATGAAATTAAATTATATTTAAATACGAAGGGCATGGAGCACGAATTTTCTCAGTTGAACGATTCTGCTTGGCTCAGTAAGCTGATGTTTTTCACAGATTTTTCATTGCACCTGAATGAACTTAATATACAATTGCAAGGTTTCGGAAAATCTGTCGATGTTATGTTTGGCACGATCAAGAGCTTTGAGAATAAACTCAAAATATTTCAACGTGATTTAGAAAGTAACAATTTCAAGTATTTCCAAAGAGTGAAATTTTTTTTTTTTTTTTTTTTTTTTAACAAAACCAGCTCCAAAAATCGTGAACAACATATCAACCAATCTATCGAAGTTCTAAAGTCAGTAACTGAGCAGTTTTCTTCTAGATTTGAGCAATTTCGAATGTTGGAACAAACATTCGAAATTGCTCAAATCGAAACAATCCAATTCATAAAGTATCCTGATGAAACAGAATTCACGGATCTTAAATTAGATGGCTTTGAGTGGTTGGATTTAAAAGATCTAGAAATGCACCTAGCCGACTTCCAGTGCAATCCTATCTGGAAAAGAAAGTTTATTGCTCTTAGAAATGAATTAGAAGAACTTGAGTGGGAATCTGCATGATGCCGCGTGTAAAAATTGAGACTGAAATTCTAAGCGTATGGAATAGCCTTCCCGAAAACTTTCATGCTCTTAAAATGTTTGCTAAAGCTCTTCTACATACTGTTGTGAAACTATTTTCTGCCTTAAATAATATCAAATCAAAAGGGAGAAATAGATTGAGCAAATGATTAAAATGATTAGCATTAAAATGTACACACTGCCCTTCTATAAAGAAACTTTCTACCAGTACTCAGTAACAGAAAAGTCATTAAATGTAATTTAAGTTTGTAATTTCACTTTATTAAATTAATTGTATAATATAAATTCATAGATTTTATATCAATGTCCTATTAAATAAATAGCCTAATATGATATGTATAAGTCACCATCTATGATTATGTAGGTAAATTTATAATTCATGTATGCAAGTGGCACATCAACAACGTCAATATTTAAAATAAAAAAAAAAAAGATGTTTGACACACCTGGATAAAAAAAAGGTATGAAGGTGGAAGACAATCACAAACATCCATGCCTACGCGGGATTCGAACCCGAAGCCTCTTGGTCTGGAGAGCAGATATGCTAACCAAGAGACTGCGGGTTCGAATCTCGCGTAGGCATGGATGTTTGTGATTGTCTTCCACCTTCATACATCCAAGTATAGATACACTTTCTCAATATGGACTGGGTCACTATGGGAGTAGAAGACCCAAAACCTCCCTCAATGGGAGAGGCTTTCACCCTGCAGTGGGTAGAAAAACAGGCTGTTCATCATTCTTGGACCTAAAATGTATAAGTATTTAAAGGCGAATCAAAACGTCTCACTAAATAGAAGTTCAGTAAGTATTCGGTTATTTTTTGAATTGGTAATTTTATTGTTAAAATTACAAATAACTAATCAACTTATAACAAAGTATTATAAGATGGAACATATCACTAAATTCACTTCCTTTATTCTCACCTGGACTTTTCCTATAAAGGGAAAAAAAAAAAGCTACGGTAACAAGTGAACGGTTCGACCAGTATATAATTGGAGCAAAATATATCTAGGGGGAAATGAATGTCTGATAGTAAACACGGCATGCAGAACCCACAAAGTGGATTGGATTGAGTTCTTTTGAAATTATGGCCGAATCAACTAAGGTATTCTGTGAACTGCATTATGTTTTCGGATTGGCTGCTCCTCTGAGGGAGGAAAAACCCTAATAAAGGTTCTTTGTATCCTGGATGGAATTGGAACCCAGGTCCAACTGAAGGTCATCGTCGATGCCGACAGCTCCAGAAGCTTCCCCCCACCCCTCAAGTAGATGCAATTTCAGATCTGAAGATGAGATTCCGAAAAGGCTTGCGGATTAAGATAAATATACTAGATGGTTTAAAGTGCTGGAAAACAGTTACTACAAAAATTCAAGCTGCCAAATAATCTAAAAGTTTCGTTATTTGATAGTTAAGCTATGAGAATTTTTACACATTACTACTCTTGAGGGGAGGGGGGGTAGTTGCCTGGAATGGCATTCTTAGCCCTTGGATAAAATTTCAAAAGTGAAAAGCTTCTCCACAATTGAGTTATTGACTTGATATAATTTGGTCACTAATAAGGAGCGAAATGTTGAGAGAGCAAGCCATTTGGTCAGCTTGATGCTGAAGAATTAACCTCATGAGACTGATCTGATCTACTCTTGAATTTTATCATAAGATTTATTCAACAAGTAACATTTAGTTATAATTTTTCGCCCAACCCTAATTGTAGTAGAGCTGCAACCCCCTTTCGGAAAGAAATGAAACTACATGAACATCATCCATTTAAAGTTTTTTTTTTTCTCATTCGAGGTCTCAGCGTTGAGATATTTTACGATATTCGTCAAGCAATTACACTTACCTTCCGGAGCTGCATACTCTGGTCAGGTAGAGGATCTAACCACAGATGATTACAGCTTGGACACGTGTGTCTGGACTTCTTGTATCGGTGGAAAATGCTTTGTAGGATACTGGCGAAGGGTGTCACTCCTATTCCGGTACCGATTAGAACTGCGTGTTGTGCACGAAAGATTTGTCTGGTTGGCGATCCATAAGGACCGTCAAGAATAATCTAGAAAAGGTAAAGAAAGTTTTGAATATATACGGATATTGGTAAAAAAAAAGGCAATTACTCGAAATGCATGCCGATAGGTAAAAATACTTAAATAGAAAGAAAAATTGCAAAATTACTCCACAAAAGGTACTAATTTTAGAAATTTTTTTTTAGACTTTGAAATATTTAAGCTTCTTTAAATTATTAGAAAACTTTGACCAGAATTCGAGTGATTAACTTGAATATCTGACGTTCAACTTTGCACAAAATAAGCAAACAAAAGGTGGAAAAACTTAAATGCAACTAACTGTTCTCTTTAATACATAAAAATTGTGACGCATTTAGAGGTTTCCAGTGAGATTCTAGAATTGGATTAAGTAAGATTAGCAGCTACTTGTTCACAAAAAATTTCACAATTTAATATAATGCATTCTTTTATCTGGACAAGGCAAAATTTGCAGTTTTGTAAAGCCACATATAATAGTCAACTTTTAGGATTAGTTATGTTACTGAAACGGCAATTAATGCAAAGAAAATGAGTTTAAAAAATAAGTTAAATATTTATGCACATAGCACCTGATTTTAACGCTAACACGTTATCTTACTACTCAAATATCTCCTCCATCCTATTATAGGATGATCAATAATTAAAACGCATTTCAATGATATTGGACCTTTCAAATAAATTTCTCACTTCATTAAAAATTATATCCAATGTGATATGTTAAACTTTTGTGTGAATCCTGCATAGGAAAAATTGTAAATTGATAGTATTGTTAAAATAAACCTGGATCGTTAAAATAATCCTTCCAGAGACCAAAACATTTTACTTTTTTCAAACCATTTCAAGGCTTCCAAAGTAAATAGATGGTGTTCCGCACCAGATGACGAACACTCAGTGCAGCACTAGAATTCGAACCCACAATCTGTTAGTCGGAGACTATCAACTCCGTCAACCAGACAGACAAACTACTAAGAATGTCAGTTTGAAGGAGACATCTGTTTTGGTGGAAATACAGTATTTAAGTTCTATAAAGAATCTTGGTTTCTAGCATGATTCTTTACAGAACAATAGTTTCTAAGACATGGAACCATTTTGCGGAAATTTATTTTGCGATAATCAAGTTTCAACATTCTAAGCTTTTAGGGACGCTTACTTACACGCAGTATATCAGCAATTGCTAACGTTTCAACTGTATTTCAATGTCAGTTGGTTGAAAATAATTTCTTCAGTTCTATTGAAATCGTTAAATTAGATCCGACTAATTAAAAGTTCAGTCAGATCTAAAGTATTCCGTAAAGAATAATGTATATTTTCTTGAGGACTTTTTTTTATGGTCACTTCTGAACACGGGTGGTTAATGCCATGAATAAAGCACAGAATGCAGTAGTTCGTTATTCAGTCACCTTGAGATCAATATCAAATTTTAATTTAAATTTCTTAAACTGCTGTGATAGCAAGCACTGAAGTGTTAACATTTCCTGAATGTTGCTAACACTTCCAAGTTATATTGTTTATCATCTCTCTCTCTCGTAAACTTTACTTGAGTGGGGTACTAATGAAATTGTCTAGAACATCGGTTCCCAACCGGTGGTACGCATACCCATGGGGGTACGTGCTGGGCCGTTCAGGGGTACACGAAAAATAATCGGTATTGGAGGGAAAACCTCATTTCCACTATTTTACATTAAGATAGACACTGAACAAAAGTGTCAGTATTTAAAAACAGCTATTTTAAAAACAAGGGGTACAATTTATACAAGTGGGTTTAAAAGGGTACACAGCTGGAAAAAAGGTTGACAACCACTGGTCTAGAAGAACATGCTAATGCACAATTAACAAAATATGCCTCAGAAATTAACGAGGCAAAGCAGGCACTATTTTTAATATGTTGCTCAGTGCACTTCCTTTTCTGAACGAATTTTTTTTTTCTCCTTCGTAGATAAAATACACTAGAGGTCAACGTTCACTTGCAGCTGTGACATTAAATTTGCTACAGTACTGAACCAATGACTGCAGACTTCCACCTTTCAATAAAAAGGTGGAAGTTTGCTGCGTTTTGTACTTTCAAGGAGGCTAAATCAAGTTTTCATTTCTAATTTTATGTTGTCACGAAATGTGGAAGTCATACCAGTACTAAGATATGCATCAGAAACACGTGCAGCAACTACAAAAATTACATTCATATAACTACCAAGAAGAAAACATTTAGAAAAATATGAAGGTGTATCGATAAGCAAACAAAACTAGGAACTCACGAATCGGAGAAAGTTATAAAATATAGTCAGTAATTAATTTGATCAAAAAACGGAAAAATCAAACAGCAAGAATACAGGAAAGCAGATAAAGAAAGACGAAATTGGAAGCATGGGAAAGCAAAGGAGAAGATGGGTGGGATGATCTTGAAAACAGCAGCGCTCCAAGTAACTAGTCTTAATAGTGGAAGAAGAAACTATGAAGATATTTCTTTTAAAATTAATACAACCGCTAGGGAATCTTGATTTACTGAAAATAGCATGGAAATACTGCCATGAGACTTCCGTTAGTCTGAGTAATTTCAATCGATTTGAAGAAATAACCTTCAAGTCAGAAACGGATCCGGGAGTAGTATGCAATCTACTTCGAAATTATACGAGTTCCAAGCTTAAGGATTTATTAAACAAACTTGTTTGCAATTCTGTTAAATGCAAGTTCGGTGAAACAACATCCGCTCCCCCCCCCCCCAAAAATGGAATGAGTTTGAGAAGATGAACTTTACTCTTGTACATGGATCGAGTACAAATACTCGTTGGCATTCACAAAGGTCACTTTCTTTAAACATTACTTACAAACGTAGGCGTAACTCGATAGCCACACGTACTGAAAACAAACGAGTTTGCCCTACAAATTACCTGTTGAGACCAAATAAGTTGCTTATTTTTCTTTCCATTAATGCTTGAAGAACCTGATCTTAAGTGTTTAACATAGCTCAAGAGCATTACTACAAGCTAACGTCACAAGTCACAATATAATACGTATTCAGTGAACGACAGTAGCATTCTTATTGTCTGAACATTCATGTGAAACCTAGCACGATATATCTCCCCAGATCTGTCTTGACACATGCATACGTTTAACAAATTAAACTACGTGCTTGGAGGACTATTCCAAAATAAAATAGCTTTAACTAGAACAGAAAATTAATTTTAACTGATTTAGTAGGAAATGCTAATCTCATACCGATGACAGTTATATTGGTGAACTTAAAAGTGGAATAAATGACGTATAATTTATGAGTGTTTTTTTTTTAATTTGAATATCAAAATATTCACGATGAGAATTTTTTTAAATAAAAATCTTTTCTTACAATATTTTAGTTTAAAATGTTGGCAGACAGCCAAAATAAGAGCCTTACTTTCAGTGGCTGTTGGAGAACGATGATGTTGTCTTCACCCGTGTTTTCAGCTTCAACTTTAGGTTCCTCTTTTTTCTTCACTGATTTTTTTGTCTTTCTGTTTTCGCTCTCCTCGTCTTCAGTGACAGTCGGCAACAGAATTATCGTCTGGCACTTTCTGAAGCTCTTTCTTGCTACCGAAACTCGTACAGACTTGCGCCTTGCATCAATCGGTCGCAATTTCCTACGCTTTTCCGGATTATCACTAACGAACCGCCTAACTTCGTTGTGTTTTTTCCTGAGAGTAATTTCGGCGTTGGACAGAGAACGTAACGATGACTGGGTGGTTAATTTGGCTGGTGTAGAGATGATGTGAGAATTTTCAAGAGATTCTCGGCTGATGGATATCTCTGACGGTTCGGGAGTTGAAGTGGCTGAAATTTCGTTCATTTCTACAGAAATCTCAGGACAAAGAATGCTGGAAGGATGATCTGAAGGAACAGTGAGGTTCATGTGAGTAGAGTCGCAGTTTTCGCTGGCGTTCGTGGACACCGACTTCTCCAAGTCCAAAGCCAAAGTTGGACTCAATTCAGCATTTATATCTTTTTCTTCAAAGTAGCCATAGAGTCCATTTGTCCAACCACCAACAGCTCTGATGTGCAGCCATATTTCCCCTGAAAAAAAAAATATGTCATATGGTTAAGAAATTCATTATGTTGACACTAAAATACTTGCATTTAGTGCTGAGGACTTGTGGACTTCGAATTCGTGATTCGATAAATTATAAATTCCAAACGCAAGCTGTTTTGTGGAAATAATTAAACTAAAATTTAAGGTTTTTCTGACTGTATGAAGTGGATGAATACAGAAAAATGAGGAGTCTGGGTAAAATAAGTTATTTAAATATTAAGAAAACCAGGGCGTATAGTGGTCTTTTGAAGACAAATTCAAGCTTGACTTTTTCAATTTTTCCTTTTCATACGTTTAAAATAAATATCAATAGTTTATTTTACATAATCTGTTCCTTTCTATTTCGAACACTGAAGGAATAACTGGTCGCAAATGTCAATATTTTGTATAAATAAGCACTATGTATTCTGTTTACAAGGTAGTGGGACTGCAAATTATGTTTGCATGTGGCTTCGTGTGTTCAACATTGGATTTTGTGAAATAACGAATTGAATAAAGTAATGATGGCTAAAATATAGAGCAAAAAAGGTTTTGGTTTGGCACGGGTAAATGTTAAAATGGAGGATATTATCGATCCAAACATTTTATAGCCAAATATAGAAAGAAACAAAAAAGTTTCTAAAACTAACGAGAGCTTATGAAAACATCACCTTCAAGCATGAGTCACTTTGATTTGCGCTACTTAAGAGTAAGCTCTGATAAAGTTTCGAAACTAATTTTTTTTTTCTATATCTGGCTATAAAATATGGGCTGAATCCATAATATCACATTTTAATATAATAGATGGTTTTCCTAACAAGCTATTAATACCATCGCGATTATTTCTTCTTGAGTGCATATTGCCTTTGTTAGTGAGTGAATTTAAGTATTTAATAATAAGCTAATGCCTTTTATATCCTTATAGGAAGTAAGCGAGGCCGGCCTACTTAAGTATTTAATTGTAAACAAAATAAAAACCTTAAATGTGTCTGAGAAACGTGAACGCGATGTATTAATAATACACGTTTTCAATAAAGGGCTCATAACTATAGACTGAAAGTAGAAATTATTAAAAAAACATTTAAAAGTAATCAAGTTCGTAGACATTGCTTTTGCATGCTTACGTAATGAATGAATTATGTTATGATTTCGAGTTATGCAGTACGTGAAAAGTTCGGCCAAATGCAATCCACTATATTATTTCCACGAAAAACAGGCATGCTAATAGAAAAAATGGTAAATCAATGGCGATTTACTGTATTTACAGAGGTAAAATATAGTTGGTTTAACATTGTAACAATGAACGTAGCAAACTGAATATGAAAATAAAATTACTTAAAAATCTAAAGTGTTTTTCTTGACATTAAAAACTTTTCTTTACATATTTGATAAGTACGGTATATTTATTTTATCAAAGGGTAGCATTTCAGTTTTAGTATTTGCAAAAGGCGATATTCCTTTTATTTGTAAAAACCATTAAGACAACATATAATAGAAATAAATGGGCAGAAACAACATCAAAAGAAATTAAATCGGCAAGACAATATCGAGATTTAGTAAATAAAAGCTTAAGATTTGGCTGAAAGTTCGTCAGATATTTATAACCAATGAATTATTTAGTATTGTAAAAATAAGTTAATATTGGACATGAAATACAACTGGGCAGTGAGAAAAACTTCGGTTATTGTTGTAATGAGGATATCAATTATAATCTTGTTAGTATGAAATGGCTGGTTTCAAGATAGAGGCAGATCAAATCTTTGACACCTACCGTCCAGTTCTGGAGCGCTGCTAATGGTGAAAGGATGCCACTCATTATGAGCAACTTGGGGAATATTTACGAACACGTAATCACCCGGATAAAAGTCAAAATTTGGAGGACGTTTAATGACCAAATGTGTCACCTGAAACAAATGGAAATGCAAACCTAAAATGGAAATTTATTCGGCATTAAGTCAATAAACTGTATAACCTCCATTTTATAAAAACTATTGCTATCTAATTATAATTCCACTCAAAATCTAGAATAGAATGATCAAGTCTACATAAATTTTGAAATGATTTTTGATGAAAAATGTCAATTTCTAAGAAGAGAAATGTTCAACCAGAAAGAAAATTTTTACAGCTCACCTTAGAAGGCAGGAGGACTCCTTTTTGGACGTATGCCGTACGACTGCTGGTGAAGTTTCTTTTAATCCGTATCATGCTTTCGATGAGGAAGATGATGGCAGGACCAAGGAACCATTTCCAGAAATTGGGCCCATGGAGGATAAGACAAATCCAAAACACGATGAATAACAGATGAGTGTAGTAGAAAATCTGGGAAAGACAGAATATTAAAACAATAATAAAGTTTGTACCCTGCAAATTTGTTACACTAAGCTATATTAGTAGGAAAGTAGAACCTTTATATACTGGGCCGTACGCAAATACCATTATTGCATGGTTTATTATAAGGAGGACTACATATACTGTCATTTACATTTTCACCTAAATTAAATATCAGCTAAAGGGCACATAATTTCGGGATCACCCCAGACACTGGTTAAATCTGAAAAACAGTATAAAAGTGGCTAACGATATATTTCTATTCGAGTTCGACCGTTTCTACTTATGTGGCATACAATGATTCTCTTGTATTACTGATACGTAAAGAAAAACAGGGAGATTTCGAAAATATTCAAAAGGACAGATTGTGTATTTGGAAATATGGCAGGAAAAACATGAATACTAAACAGATATAGTGAGAATAATGGCGGTGCTGCCAGTGTATGGCAAATTATCAAGCTAGAAACAGGGAAGTCTGAAATGTTCAGTCTATATGCTACATACAACATAAGGCATCTTTGAATAGACGGAATTCTTAGAGTAACGCGTCAAGTTTTTTCCAGCAATTAACCTCAGCAGGAGAATATTAAAAAGAAATCCTGTCGTGAAGAACTAGACTTCTTTATTGATAAAAAAAAAATAATAAAATTTCCAAATTGCAAAACGTTTTACAAACGTTATTTCATCTTCAAATATTTTCTTTGTTCTTTTCCCTTTATACGTATGTACATGCCGTTTCTTTTTTTGACATAAAAAAAGGGAGGGTTATGACACTTTTGGTAACACTAACATCATAATCCATTTAATTTCTCTTATTTTTATTCATACGTTTTTCTGGAATGTATCTGCAGTTCTTCCAGGTTTCGATTCATATCCCCGTTTTTTTTTATTAAAATTTCTTACATTTTAAGGGGAAAGGGATTACTAACAAGAACCACTCTTTCTTGTACTATTAGTCCGTGTTCTGATAAGAATAAAAAAAAAAAAGGAAAATGGTTCCACTATATTCACGATAAAGTTTAGAAACGTGGTTAAATGTGTTCTCGACTGTAACAAAAATCATCATGTATATTTTGTAATGCTTATAGATGGAATATGTGCTGCAGAGTAAACAGAAATAATCGACATATGCTAATATCGATTTAGTAATTATAATTTGAGATTAAAATTTTTAATTTTTCTGTCATTAGCCCTTCAATCATCAACCCTGTTAATCACTACTCACCAATAGCCATAAAGCTTCAAACAAAATGTAATTAACGATGATGAAACCTTTATTCAACGAGCCAATTCAATCCTTCAAAAGATTTGTAGTTTATGATCTCTAATGAAACACGAAGACATCGTTTTTAGTATTATTCTCCTGTACGTTTAATCTAGTGTTTGTCAAGGGCGTACGCCCCACAGGGGGGCAATTTGAATATTTTTTTGGGGAAATTAGAAAATGTACATATTTATATTATACTTTTTCAGAACTTGGCTGACTATTATGCTAGAGGGGGACATCAAAATCTTTGAGGTGGGGCATCAAGATCTTTTAGAAGTTGAGGTGGGGCATGATCCAAAAAGGTTGAGAAACACTGGTTTAACCAATAAAACGTGCAAGCTAGACACATGGCATAATGACCATATTCTCGTGCCATCTAGCGGAAATTCTAAGAAACAAGAACAAACAGAGAACTGTGTGCCATAAACACGTATTCAATAACTATCCAATTGGGACGACCAAAACTGACGTTAACTATTTCGTAAAGTTTATTTAAACCACATTTCTTTCTACAATATTTTTTCCCTCCTAAAAAGGAGAGGAACCTAAATGCTTTGTCATCCACCTAAATGCAATTTCATACTGAAGACAGTCAAGCACTAACTTGAATACTTTCTCAAAAGTAATCAACATTCTGGCTTTTCCGTATACATTTCGCTAATATTAGATGGCACGTTAATGAAACAAAATAACGATTAATATCAGGCAGAATCAGTTATGTGATACAAGTGTGAACATTGTAATTGAAAAGTGGAACAATTTAAATATTATAAGGCATATTCCGGAAATTGGACCAATTTTTTTTTTTTTTTTATTAAGCTAAAAGCACAAAAAAGAAATAAAACCAGACAAGTTTCGTAAGTCGTTTGACCTACATCTTCAGGAGTAAAAAGGTAACTGAAAGTTAAAACAACAAAAAAGAGAAATTATTCAAAAATAGTTCATACTACACAGTTGTAGCCGTCTGACTGTTTATAAAATTAAAAAATCAGAATGCAGATTCAAAGCAGTGCTAAGTTTAAACAATGCCGGATGATGCCACGTTCTGTTGTTCACGATCATAATGTCCGAGGTCTGACTGAGGTATAATTTTTATCAAAGCTGACCAAACTTGGTGTAGAATTAAGCCTTGGTTTTTATTGCATTGTGTTGGAATTCTAAGCATGTTTGCAGCTTCTTTAAATTTCCTTATGTAACAGTTTTTTTCTATATAAGACAAGTTTGTTTTCTGCCAGAGTACATTGTGGCCGGTGGTAGTGGTATTGAAAGCTAGACCTGATTTGTGTTCTCTTCTGTTTTGTACATCCTTTTGGTGTTCGTTCATGCGTATTTCCCCAGATCTTCCTGTTTGTCCTACGTAGCAGATGCCGCAAGAACAATAAATTTTATAAACACCTGGTTTTTTTTAAAGGATGGAGGTTTCGGGGGATATAGAAATCTTGAAAAATGTTTCCAGTGGCAGAAAGCCTACTTTGATGTTATGTTTGTTTAGTAATTTAGCCATCTTGTCTGTAACATTCTTGATATATGGAAGCGTGATGGCGTTTTTGAAATCTTGTTTCTGTGTGATGCTTGTAGGAGGCGTGTGGAGGATTTTTTTTTTTTTTTTTGATAGTCTTGGGTTCATAACTATTTTTTTTTTTTTGAGGATCTGTGTTAAATATTCCAATTCTTCATTTCTCTGTTTTTCTATGCTGGAAATATTATAAGCTCTGTCCCTCAGGGTTTTTATTAGACCTATTTTTTTTGCGAAGGGTGGTGGTGTGAGGCCGCATTAAGAAATCTTCCTGTGTTGGAAGATTTCCAGCACAGGAATTCTTAAATAAAAATTCTTTTATTTCCATGGATCATTATAAAATGAACCATGGAAATAAAATTATAAATTCGTGGTTCTATTTTCAGACTGCAATGAATTTTTAGGTGGAACATGTAAAAAAAAAACAATTAGAGGTAATACCATCATTTTTTTCCTCCTATCTCCGAATCCTGGTGGATCAAAAGGTTGCAGAGTTCACTAAGCACGTTTGAACAATACGCTAATTGATGTATGCTAAACTAATAACTGCAAATTACATTAAAAAGTTTTTACCTCGAATTTTCCTCGTCTTCTAACGATAGGCTGTGCTGCCACGAACATGACTATCAACACCACCAGAAGGATCCAACCCGTGAGGGCAGCAGCACCTTTTACAAGACCAGTTTTGGAACAGTTCCAGAAGAGATATTCATGCAGCGTGCATTCGGAATTAACCGATTTCGCTAAGAACGAAAATATTTGGTCTTACAAATCTTAACATAATTTGTAAATCAATTTAAATTTTAATCAATCAAGAAATACAAATTGTAATAACTAGCAAACAACCTGATTTTATATTTTCTTGGTTTTTCAGAACTTTAAATGTTTAAGACCTTCTTGAGAAAAATCCAAATATTAAAAAGAATAGTTGAAATAAGCGTTATGTCCTTCTTTGAAAGTTATAACGGTGCTTTCAAACTTACACTGTCAATAATGAATCACGTCTCTTCCCTCTACTTAATTTTTCAATCAACACTTACAGATTTTGGAAGTCTTTTTTGAAAGAAAAGTTGAATTCCAAATTTAAGTTAATACATATACCTTATGCCGTTGCAGCTTCTAGTCTAGAACAATCTGCAACGAACAAAAAGGATAACTATATTCGTTCTCTATTTTTACCCAAAAAAGATTTGTAAATCTTGGCGCAGTTTGAAGATGGCGCTGAAGTAAAGTATAGTACAACGGCTATTTATATTTGGAATATTTACATGAAAAATATAATTTAAATGCACTTATCACGATTAGATCTGTGAAGGAACGTTTAAAGAACTTATCCCTAAAAATTCTCAATGTTAATTAGGAACTTTTGCTTCATTTAGAGAATCACATAGGATTCAAGTGTTTTCGTCAAAATCATTTTTCTTTTATTAATTATCAATTATTTTTCCTTAATTCTTTATCTTAAAAGAAGACTTGAAATGATACCTTCCTCCCGCCAATAAAAGTATCAAAAAATTCTTAAACACAAGACCAGATAACGATATTAAAATACTTACCGAAGTTACAAATGTGTGTGACTGTGTGCACCAAACTATAGCCAAGAATAAACCAACCAGTTAGCTTATGAAAGTAGATATGTTGGTCCAGAGGAAGATATTCTGCAAGTCCCATGGTTCTCAGTAACGTTATCGTCTGTCGTAGTACTAGCACAAGAACGAACATACAAGTGAAGTTCAAACATTGACCTACGTAATGTAAAACAGTCCACTTAGAAGTTGTCTTTTGCAAACAAGAACTTAATGTTCTTAATCAAAGGAGTTAAGGGCACTTACCACACGCTCGGGCTAGTATAACAAAGACGTTCGCTCCTTTATTAGCATACTCCACAGACCTGGTGACGAAAAGAATGACGTTGACAGCGAGAAAGAATAACAGAAATATGACGCTGGTGTAGTTGTTTCGGATGTAATCCCACCTTAACTTCCTAGGCCAGTATTTCTTGAAAAACACTTGTTCTTTGGGAGGTGGTGGAGGTGGAAGTAGCCAACTTTCTATACTGAAATTGGAAAATGCTACGAACTATAAACCACTATCAGTTTAGAGCATTAACTACATTATATTCATGGATCAATTAAAATTGTTTGGTAACCCTACTAGCATAATGCAATTAAAAATACGAGAATCTCTTACGCTAATGTACGATGGCTTTGCAGCCTTTTGTGAGCGACATTCGCATAAAAAAGAGATCCTAACACAAGCAACTAAAATAGAAATGAATTTGAGATCAAAAATGTGATGTGTCCTCAATGAGGAAGAATGGTACGACCTTGGTCACTAGAGGAATAACACATTGACAATGCGACTTTTATTCCTGCTAGTCTTGTCTATACATTGCGTATATTCTCCGGGTCATTCGTTTTATGGTATGAAAAACTTGGAGCTTCCAGGAGAAAGAAAAAACCCGCTACCTCCTTTATGAGACCCATTGTCACCATCGACGTCTTTTCCGACAGAAGAGTAAATAATTGAGCTACCGAACACGTTAAGGTCCAGAATTCTCGCGTTATATTACTCGTGCACTAATTTACTAAAGTAGATGAATTTAGACTAATAAATTCCTATTCGTTAGATAATTTTTTTTATAATAATAAATCTCAATGTTGGATCGCCTGTATGAGGTGATCCAACAGTGTACATTTCCTTCCCGTTTTTACTAAGAAAAGAGAAATCCCAGTATCTGGACAACAGTTCAAAGAAATTGGGAAGAAAACCCACCTGAGAGTGACATTTTCCATTAGTCCCGGATGCCGTTCCAACTGCGCTCGAAATTTCTCAAAACTAATGCTTCCGCTCTTATCCGTGTCTGCATCTTCGAACAGCATCAAGGTGAGTTCTTCGATTTCGTGGTCGCTGAATGTCAGTCCGTTTTCCTTCATGCATTCTTTGATTACTGTGCGCAGTTCGGAAAATTGGATCGAACCATCATCTAAAATGGATTCAAATAATACGAATTAAAATAAATATAATTTTAGGGAAAGAAGAAAAGTCACATTTGATGTTATATACTTTAGTGGATTTTTAAATGCAAATTTAATTACTTTTCAGTAGTATAAGCTTTCCGTACATTGCACGGTAGTAACAACAGAATTTCTTGAACAGAAGACGAAGATCTTCAGTTATCCAACATTAACGTTCCTGGATCGGGAACGGATAACGAAGTTTGTTTTCCTGTGGAAACAGAATGGCTTGTACCATTAACCAACGCTTTCAAAATACGATGACTTAAGTGAAAAATGTATCAACTATAAAGCGCTGGACACTGAGCTGTAATCCCCAATGCTCCCCACTTCAAACTTTCAACTAGTCTCTCAGGAATTCTTATTGAGTTCACGAAGTTCTTAGATCCTTGCACATTGCAGTATTTTTATACTTATCACTAGAAATTCTTTGCAGTTAACTGAAAGAATATTTCATTCTCAATTTGACGATTCTTCTAAATGCAATAAAAATGCGTAGATGAAGTATTAATACGAATTCCATTTTTTTTTTAAATACAAATTTATTCCTGTAGTACAGGAGAGAAAACAAAATACAGTGCCATATGTATGCATTTTGAGTTCCATTTATAAATAATTCTTCAAATGAAGGAGAGTTAATAGGCTTGCTACAGATGTCCGAGTTTTCCTTGCCGAAAACAAACCGGCCTAAGAACACAAGTAAATAACAGTTGCGAATATCAAAGATTACAGTGAGTATTTAATTGGAAACTGTGCGTAGTCCGAGTTCCTAGAGCTTAAATCGAGTAGAGAGTCAGAGGCGAAACGTAGGATAAGCAAAAAGAACGTGAATTTGAAGAGTATCCGAATAACTGAATCTGGATTGAGTATACTTCGAAATTGAATACTTTTCCGTTATATTCCGATAAGCCACTGGTAGTTCATTGTATTCTTGCAGTAGTATTTGCAAAACGTATGAAGAGAAAAGGAATTTATTACCATCTTGTTTAAAAAATTGAGGCTAAAATTTTAGTTCAAGCCAAAAGGGGAAAACTTCGTAGAATCTGCAGTTGTACCCTCGAAAAACCGCAGATTCTATGAAGTTTTCTCGTGTTCTATTCGGTCATGAAAATATTTAAAAAAAAAATCTCAAAGTCAACTTTTGATACGAACTAACCATTTTTATTCGGTGAGAGAGCGGTCACTTAAGTCAAGGATTTTAAAAGAGGTTTCAGGAACATTGGCCCAAAAACCTCCTTAAAATAAGATGGATTTAAGATTTATACAGCGAATATAATTGTTCAAGAAGGAAGCGATGCCTGCAGCGACAGATACCCAAATTTCTTAAATGCTGAGACGTCTGGGTTTCTTATATTTCTTTATGCAAAAAGTTGAAGGATAGATGTTATTCAAAGGCGTCTTGGAATGGTCTAGATATGATTATCAAAGAGGCATAAAGAGGTCAAAAGGAATTTTCGGTGACATTAAGGTTAACATGAAATTATTTCTATCCAGTTTGTATTCGTGACGTTTAAGGAGATGACAGCACGTATTAATGTTTTGTACAAATAAGTGAATAGCAGTATTATCAGAAAAATCGTGGATAAGATTTGAAGTCAGTTATAAACTAACTATCCATCGTATGGAGATAATAAATTTGGTAAATAAAAGTAACAATTTTTTTAAAAAAATATGTTAACTTCCTTCAAGAAACTCGAGTATCTGCTGAAGATTTTGACATCTTTAAAAATAAAGCACCGTTTTGTTTTTTAAAAACACGTAATTGTTCAAAATACTAATTTTAGAATGTTTAGATTTTGAAAACCATTTTAAAGCATTGTACCGAGTGTTTGAATTACCCGTCATCCATTAAAATCGGATTAAAAGGAATGGTTCGCTGCAAAGACTGACACTAATCCCTATGAGAGCTAAGATAAGGTCTCCTAAACAGTTTCCTTATAACTAATTCAAGTAAATTATGGTGTATTGTGCAACTGAAGACTTGTCCAGGATGCATAAAATAAAACCTGTTTTTCAGTGTTTTAAATATACATGACGTAGCATGCGTCTTCGGAGCATTCAAATCAGTTTGTCAAACTAATTTTTGAGTGAAAGAAGTAAAAAAAAAATAAAATAAAATCTCAGTTTACATTTTGAAGGACATCTTATATTAAATGATTACTTTATAAATTTTATCCACGAAAGCCTGCTAGCCCAAACCTATTCTCCAGTCCGAACATTGACCTTTCCGAGCCATTCAGGATCCAATACGCGAGGTAATGGTCTCGTATCGCGTGACTGAATTCATTTACCACCTGAAGACATTCACAAACATCCATGCCCATGGTAGATTAGAACCGCAACCATTGGGAAAGAGCACACTAGCAATTCGGCCAACCAAACAGACATGGTGTACCATCCACATGGAATTCGTAACTCCAATGCTTTTTTTTTTAATTTTCAACAGCTAAGGAGATTGAGGATTCAGCACAGGAATCTTGGCTTCACTACGTGAAAGGTTTTTTTAGTCTTCAGTTTTCTAGGCATCAAGAATAGTATCGGAGTAGAGAAGTGTCGGAGCACTGACAGAGATTATCGTCTTACTGCTATTGTGTTTATGCAATGAAAGTTGTTACAACTGAAAATCTCGACGTAATGTAGTGTTACGACGTTTATTTACCAAGGGTGCATTTTTTCGCATGTTTCCATAGAATTACGATCGGCTCTGTGAATGGACTGTTCTGGATTTTTCCTTTATTTTACGATATTTTTAATTAACTTTTAAGGTAATCGTTAATCGTGGAAGCAGAAATAGATGAAAAGGATTATGCAAAAAAAAAAAATGATTTTTTTAAAATAATTACTATGAGGTGGGGGGGGGAGTTAAATGCATTTGGCATTCGTTAGATTGACATCTGTTTTATGGCTTGTAAAAACTGGTCAAGAGCACGGATAGGACTTTTCCAGTAGCATTAACTACTTTCAGGCTATCAAAAAAGTTCACCGAACAGTACATCCATTCAATGAAATTGAAGAAATTTTGTCACGATCACAAATATAGAAATTTAGGGAAAAGCAAAAGTTACTAAAGCGGCCTATCCTGAGATAATGTTACAAATGAACTCTCTAAATTTGAAATACTAGAGATTTTATGCAAGACTATTTATTTTTCTTATTCAAGAGTGTCTACATGTGTGTTGGGATATGCTAAACGGTAAACATTCTAAAGTGAATGTTTAATAAAGTTTGTTTCGATACCGATCGGAAAATTGTTTCAAGATCAACGAATTGAGTACAGTAGTTCAAACAAGGAAAATTAGTATTGAATGATGGAAAAGGATCTATAACAACTTAAAATAATGATTGGAAAAGGACTTGGCAAAAGGGTAAAAAAAAAAATAATAATAATACGGAGTCGTTTTCTATAGTGCTTGAGTTCGTTAAAACTACTTTAAGTCAAGGGACGGATTGCGGATGGAAAAAAACATGACGCTTCTGGATATTAAAAAAAAAAAGTCATATTCCTTACGTGTGCCCTCAAGGAGTATACAGGATATGTCAGTAATGATGCAACTTTCATGCAGTGCTAACTTCCTATTGATAATTTTCCTCCAAATCAATCTGTCAGACTACAACGTTATCAGATCATATATTTGTCTTGTAAGGTTTTTTTTTACTGTATCGATCAACCTAAATCTTGGCCATCTTTATCAACATTCAATATCAACTGAGATTAGCTCTGCTCACACATTCCCAAATGCTAACATCAAGTTTCTTCCTAACGTCCTCGTTTTTAATGTTTCTGCCAAGGATGTTCATCCCCCTCCCCTATCTTTCTCAGAACTCTCATGTGTAGTCTCCAGTCTTTGCTCAAGTGTTTTATTTCTAACCCAGCTCTTAGCTCTATATAAAAAATAAATTATCCAAAAAAAAAAATTAAAAACTCTAGTAACAGATGGGATGTGGATCTAATTCGTTCCCAAATAAAGTGACAAAAATTGCTTAAGTTCTCAGTACCCAGTTATGATTAGTCAATTATTGAATTTTTTCACACACACACGAGAGGTAAGAATGTGTTAAACGATTTTGTTTCGGCTCAATAGTAATGACAAATGTTGCTTCAGCATCTCTCAGCCAAATTAGTAGAATGCAGAAAAAGAAATCCAACTGGAATTATAAACACTAAAATCACCCAGAAGAAAATGGCTTTATTATTAGGGAGAGAGATCAGATTTAAAATTTTAAGGCGATTTAGAGCTTCGTATCCAGCTTTAGCTCGACGTCTATAGACGTCGTGGCCGGTTTGGGGGGGGGGGTTAAAGGAGGCGGAGAATGAGTCGGAGAATTTTGATACAATATATAAGGATGGTGGAATGGTTTAAATGATACCCTAGAACAGAAGTTCTAAGCGAAGGTGTTGATTTCGTCTACAAAGATGCTTTTCGAGTATGACTTTCCATGGTTCCAAGAAGATTTGAGAGAATACAACCTGTTCTTTCCTAACTATGTTATTGATCCTCAAATATTAATGCTTGTAAGAAAAATCTTCCTATTTAACATCTTAAAAACACTTTACGACATGGCGTAAAGTGTTCATTATTCCACTACAAAATCTTAATACATTGAACAATGAAATAAATAAATAAATAAAAATCCATAGTTTTTATAGGGAACCATCCAGCAGCATGACTCTTCGAAACCGATGAATTTTATAACAATCTTGCTTAAATACTGCATACCTATAGCACTTCTCCAGTTAATCAGACCAGAGAAAACTGTGACAACACTAATTATTCAGGCCTAGAATAATTAGCGTTGTCACACCAAATGAAATAACCTATCAAAGAAACATCGATGGCAGCATAGCGGAATTCGAAAAGTCTGTAGGATGAAGTGGAAACCATCCACTCGGCCAACCAAAGTTAGTCTTCTTATATATCTTAAATATTTCAGTATAATTATTTAGATACTTATCAAAGAATATCATTAGTATATGGAATTTACTTAATAATTATACCACAGCTTTTAATGGGTTACTCATTCTTTTCATTAGAAGTTTACGGGCAATAATTGTGTGTGCGCACTCAGTCCAGTTAGACTAACAAAAAAGTTGTTTCTAAACACTAAATACTTCCCCTATCCTGAAAATTTTAATATCTAAGTATAGGAGTAAAATCCTAAATGAATGTGCTTATTAAACCGATCTTAACTGCACCTGACCAAACAATTCTTGTTTGTCCGAACGTGCAAAAAAAAAAAAAGGTTTCAACTCAGGAAAGAAGGCGTTCCGGGATGCACTTATCGGAAGTTTCCGTCCTTTTCGTTTCCTTCCTCCGAAAGCTGTTCTTGTATTGATACTCAATTGAAGTTCATAAACTTCCACTAAACAATGCACGATCCTAGTAAGATGTCGGATCAATATTAAAATAAGTTACGTATTTATCGTACATAATATTGTAAATGTATTATATAACTTACAATTATAATTTAAAATATTTGTCACATGATTAATATAATAGTTACGCATCTTAAAATGGTCAATTTCTTTCTCAATTTCCCTCACGATTCTGCATGTTAAATACAATACAACTGCCTTATATAAGTTTAGTGCAGAATATTCATTCTTAGCAATGCCACTAGAGGGCGCCAATTATAAATAGAAATACGCCAGAAAAATAACGCTTAAAATAATTTTCATTGCCATTTATTCTTCATTTATATTCAGGGTACACGTATATTATCAATCAGAATAAGGTGTAGTGGTCTTTCCCCACTAAAGAGTTCAGAACAGTGTTCTGATATGCAACGAAGCCAAATTCCAACCAACCTTCATTTCACTGTGACCTACTGACTCACTTAATATTGCACAGTAGAGATGAAAGGTTTAATTCATACATTTAAAACCACCCACTTAAGAAATTCAGAAAACAGGTTTCATTAACTTACGATTTTGATCGTAGACTTCGAAAAGGTAACGTAGTTTCTCGACTTGCGACTGTTGGGCGAAACACCACATTGCCCTCATGAACTCTTCCAGCGAGATTGATCCGGAGTTATCCGTATCGAAAAGCTTGAATATCCTTTCGACGAAAAACATCTAGAATAGAAAATATGTAAAGAATTAGTTCACCAGATGAAGAATACGGGGTGAGAGCAAGTTCTGTGATTGAAGTCTAGATCATTTAGTTTTCAATATATTTTTATATTGAAATACATATTTTTCAGTTAGTAATTTTCTCAAAGCATGACCGTTCTGAAACTGAGTTGAATACTATTTGAACATAGTATTCAGAAAAGGAAGAAGAATATCACTATATTCTTCTTCCATTTCGAAATTTCAACAGATGACATCACATTGATAAGACTAAGTTATCAAAAGTTGATCCTGAGCAATATTCACTCAGATTCTCATGTGGGTATTGAGGCTATTTTTATACGAAATATTAAACTTAATATATGTTTTCAAGATTCCATCTGCTCTGCTATTTGTCTGAAATTGATGCTCTGATGAAAATATTCCGTGCTCGTCTCAAGTTTCCAAATTTCTCAGGAAAAATGTCCAAATAAGAATGCAAAAAAATTATTTTAAGACACATTACACCGAATACATCAAGTAATTGATACATATTACACCTGATTTTGCTCTCCGCATTTAACTAGATATTTAAAATTCAGATTTGCGTTTGTTTCCTAGGAAGTTGGTTACAACATTTGAAATAATACCAATCATATTTCCTTGTGCGCCTGCATATCACAGATACTGAGAAAGACGTACATAAACGCGAGCTTTTAATCCAATGTTGCAGGCCTCTTTGCACAAGAAAAATTGTGTGGCATCCCGTTTTAATAAATGATTAAAATCTTTTCGGTTACTTAAACTTGAATTCTCTGTAAATATACTTTTTTTCTCAGATGATTGGCATTTTCAAGGTTAATATATATTCTACTTATATTCAAGAAAGTCTCATTTCAGTTTAATAAAGTAAAAAAGCTACCCCCCTCCAAATTAAATAACACTTGATAATGATTGTATCATTATCACTATATAGCAACCAACAAAGAGTAATCCACAAATCGGTTTTAAAATAACCGAGATCCTATCCTATAAATCTGTATCTGTGCGCCCTCTATATTACGTAAAATTAACCGTATAATGTACAATGACTAATGTTTGAAAACTTTCATTTACTTATCAGCAATAGGAATATTAAAAATAGATTAGATCATAAATAATTGTTTTTGTTTAGGAACTTCAGTTATCTTAATCTTTATTGCTGAAATTGTAATTTTTTTTAAAACTTCTCTTTACTTGATTCAGATAGTTTCGAAATTGCTGCTGCTATCGGCATGAAGTATTCACACAGATCTATTTATTTAGAGAAATGGCACCAGCTTGTAATCAGACGGATAATTGGTTGGATTTCAGCTACAGTACAATTAGCCACGAATATTTCAATGGCTCAGCCAACCCTACGAAAACTTGAGTATTTGGTTAGATACCTAATCTTTTCAAAACAGGGAAAATTAATTCGAAATTAATGACATTGCAAATATTCTGAGAAATTAAATTTATTTTAAATGGAAGCCATATAATACTTACATTTTTAGACCTGACGATACGTTTGAAATTGTCCAAATCGATCTCCTTTTGATCACCTCCAGTCTTTTTGAATAGCTCTTCCAGATAATTGAGGTTGTCTGGAGTAAGACCTTGTTTGGCCCTATTGGAAAAGGAATAATTATGAACTATTTGTTGAAAATATTGAAAAAAAATAAAACTGGAATATGTAAACCTTAGGGATTACTTTAGAAACAGGAAAAATCTATTAGCTATCCAACAATTTTTGCTATTATGCAACAATTTTCTATGAATGGATAATCCGAAAAGAAACGCAAAGGAAACCCGGATTTTGATGCATCAGTAAAATTTAGGCTGAAGTGATTTGTCCGTCACTAAAAATTCTCGATTTTATTAACGTATTTAGGAATTGCACTTAAATAGTTTAAGTTTACATTCAAGTAGGGATGGATTGTCTAGACAACAATCTGATACTAAGATAATAGGCAGTCAAACTGCTTTAATGGACTACTGCAAACAATACGCGACACTGCACACTTTGTTGTCAAAGAAACAATTTACTTGACATGACAAAGAATCGAACTCTGATCTTTTCTAGTCGAAAGGCTCTTCCAACTGCGTAATACAGTGCTAAATAACTACCACTGTTGAAAGATTACTGGATGTGTACTGACCAATAGTTCCTTTAAATTTCTTTCCGAAGACCCATCTCGAGTGATGGGGTAGACCGAGAAGCGTCATCCTTATTCTTGGTTACTCCGGCTTCTATTGTGATGTTATTGTAGACCACGGAGTGGAATGGTCCGGTTGGAATTACGGACATAGCAATTATGAGGCCAGTATATTACATCAGTTAATTCTTGGGACGATATGTCCGTTCTATTATATGGAAAACCCATGCCACATCCCATGTAGTATTAGCTAATACATCCAGTTAAACTCTTAACAGAATTTCTTGTCTGTTGGGAAACTTGTCAAACGTAGTCTTTTGCAATCCACTAAAATCAATTTGTTTAGAAAACTTCGATTTTAAAAAAAAAAAAAAATCAAAATTACGAATATGATATTCCTTAGAGGAAAACTAAACATTGAATACTCTTTTATTAAATGTTTTGTTAAGCGATATTGTAGGTTGTTTTATGTTATTTACTGAAAAATGCTAAAACCACCCCACAGCATTGCACTTCCAAGAGAATTGATAACTCCATATATCTTTCCCCCACTTGTGAAAACGAAATCAAAAGTGTTGTAGCTACCCTAAAAACAATCAAAACTTCAGGATACGATTGTAAGTATTACGAAAGAATGCCAAATGTACATTATGGAATCCCCTAATGCAGTATTTCTCAACCTGTGGTCCGTAGACCACAGGTGGTCCGCAGGCAGACTTAAATTAATTACATAAATATATTTTTTAATTCTCCAAACAAATTAAAATTGAATAAGTAAAAGTTATTGAAATGGAGACTTAAAAAAACAACAAATAGTGTCAGAATGTTCAAAGACGGAAGCAATAAAACTATATTGTTGTTCACTTCACCCCTCTTTTATTATTCGTCATTCTGGCACTACAATAATTTGTAGCGGCAGAATGAACGAATAATACGAGGGGCGAAGTGAACCACAGTATAGTTTTATTGCTTCCACCTACCCTTGCTGTTTTGTCAGATTTGAAGTGAACGTGTGTTATCCACATTTCAACCAATTGCTTGTTGTTGATTTTTATTATTGAAGGTTTTCCTCCTTCAACCAAGGCTCAGTATACCTTCAGAAGTGCTAAGTGATACTTGGACAAAGTGTGTTGCGAGTTAACCCCAGTATTTTTCGGAAACATTTTTTAATAATGGAAAAGTGGCTTAGAACTAGGACTTTAACTCTTAGTAAGGGAATGCCGTGAGTAGACATAGATACAAAATTAATGACGGAAAATCTCACATAAAATTTTTTTTTAATAGTATAATTTTTGCCTGTGTGTCACAGGCATCTTCAGTACATGTAAAGCTCAAATTAAACAATAACTGACAATTCCAAAAAAAGCGCCACCTAAGTAGCAAGTGTAAGATAACTAAAAAGGTCAATAAAAAAGGTCCTCTTCAAATACAGAAGAAATAACGCGCATTCCTATCCCTTATGTACATGGCATTAGTGAGCCTATAGCAAAAGTTTTAAAACCACTGAATATTTTGTTGCCTTTCGACCGTTTAGAAAAATCTCCACCTTTCTCACTTCTCCTAAGGACTAGCTTCCACATCTTAATCATCCAGGTGTCTACCAGATTCCTTGCTCTTGTGGATTATCTTATTTCGGACAAACAGGAAGATCTGCCTCTATTCGGCTAGAAGAACACTAGTCTTATATTCAGTACCTTGAACCTGAACAGTCTGGACTTGCAGAACATGCCATCTTCACTAGACATAGAGTTCATTGGAAAAAGACAAGAGTCCTTCACAAAAGTCGGTTCCTTATAGAACGGCTTTATAAAGAAACATGCGAAACTTTACTCCACTCTCCTAACTTAAACAGATCCGATGGTTTACGTCTATCCCCTTTATGGGAGTTAGGAAAGATTAGCTGATTTGTAAAGTACTAACTTTTTATTGTATATATAGTTTTTTTTTTATTTTTTTATGAAATTTTATTGACCTTTTTAGTTATCTTACACTAGCTACTTAGGCAGGCTTTTTGGAATTGTTAGTTATTGTTTAATTTGAGCTTAACATGTACTGAAGATGCCTGTGACACACAGGCGAAAATTATACTATTAAAAAAATCTTTTTTACGTGAGATTTTTCGTCATTAATTTTGTATTTAACTAGGACTTTGAAAAGAAGAGGAACAGATGATGCTAACCTTAATTGCGATATTACAACAAGTGTAACGGGGAGTAAATCTGATACTATTAAAGTAGAAGAAACAAGCAGTTCAAAGAAAATATACAGAGGAAATATAACAGTTCATGTTTGGAATTCGGGTTTACTTGGTGTGGAGATAGAAGTGAACAGAAACCTCGATGTGTTATGAAATGTTGTCGAACGAGTGCATGAAACCTGCGAGACATTTAGAAACTACTGTTTAGTTTAAGATTGCAGAAGTTTATGGGAGATTGTTTAGATTTATTACTTCCAGCTATAAAAGATGTGGTAAAAACTATGTTTGGAAACAAGTTACTAAAAGATGTTGATTTGACTCCTCTTTCAATAACACTGTGGGTCGTAGATTTAATGATATGGCAGGTGACGTAAAATCTCGCTGACATCCCCATTCATTTGCCCACAGCAAATCGGAAACTGATACTTTTATTTATAAGACTATTACACTTTTTTTTATATAATCTTTGTCAAGTAGCTTTATTTTATCCTCCTACATGTATTGTCAAGAAAAAATTCAACATAATGATACTTTTATTTGTTTAATAAAAATTAAAACTTTGTTCAGTGATGATAACACTTTTAATCGTTTACTTCCAACTTAATTATGTTTCCATATATATTTGTAATATGTATATACAAATAGTGGTAATCCTCACATACATTTAAAAACAAATTACATAACTTAGTGGTCCGTAGAATTGTTTTCGGCATTTTACTGGTCCTTGGGCTTAGAATGGATGAGAAACGCTGCCCTAATGCACATTTTTTAATGTATCATTGATGGCAGGCACGTTTCCATCGGATTTTAAGAAGTCCCTAGTTGTACCGATTTATAAAAAGGTAAACAAAAATAACTTGGGGGGGGGGGGGGGGGAATTACAGAACGATCTCCCTTCTACCGGTCTTTTCGAAAATATTACAGAAATTGGTAAAAATTACGCATGAATTTTTGGACAAAAACAACTTTTCAAAGAATCAACAAAGCTTTTGACTGTCACATGAAATTTTAATAAAAAAAATCAGAATACGAGATACTGCCCTAAACTGGTTCAAAAATTACTTAATTGCCGCATCACAAATTGGGAAAATAGACAACAGCTATAGCAGTTCCAAAAGAAACTGTGGTGTACAACAAGGATCTGTCTTAGGACCAATTTTATTTAATATTTATATCAATGACTTCTGCAATCTTAATCTAAACAGTAAAATAAATACTTTTGCAGATGACACAGTACTAATTTTCTCTACAGACACAGCCGAACGAATGAAAACCATCGTGAATGCTGATCTTTTGAAAGTAACAAATTGGTTCCAGTCAAACAAACTCAGTCTAAATGTCTCAAAAACTAAATCTGTAAATTTTAACTTGCGAAATACAACAACAGGAAAAATTAACTTCACTGCACAATTAATTCTGCATGATTGGAATTGCAGGACAAATTCAAATTGCAACTGCGAGAAAATAGAAAAAGTCAGTGAAATAACTTACTTGGGATTAAAAATTGATAGTAATTTAAGCTGGAAACCGCATATTACCGACGTCATAAATAAAGCAAGGATTAAACAGACTTACTACCTAAATCCATTCTTAAATTTAAATGTTAAAAATATTATATTCTGCCTGGATTCAACGCACACTACAATATGGTATATTAAGTTGGGGAAGAATCTAACACTGAAACCTTTAGTTTCGACTAAAAGGTTTCAGCGTAATTAATTATTAATTTATTTACTTTATTAATAAAAACATTCAAATCTTAACTAGAAAGAAATACAAGGATACTGCAATGTGGAATAAATACACCATACTACTCTTTAGATATTTATACACTTGTAGGATAAATAAAAAAACGATAACGGATACGTAAATGTCACAAGGGCCTAAAATATATAGTTCCAAAAGCAAATAAAGAAGCAATACACAAACGTTATACTTATTTAGCGCCAAAAGTATTCAACACACTACCTTTAACAATAAGAAATGAAACTAACCCAAACAAATACAAAACTCTAATCAAAAAGTATTTATTTTCCCACAGAAATGAGGAAACGCTGTTCAAAATATCTGTGTCAACATATTTGTAATAAAAAGATCAGTTTCGGGTGTAAAATGTCAAAAAAAAAAAAAATTTAATACTATTTAACTGCTTTGTTTTATTTTGTTCCTAATAAATTGTTATGCAACTTTCTCTGTACATATTAGTATGTCTCCTGGGTTTTATTATTATGTTATAACAATAATATATATTATATGGATGTACATATGTATATAATGAATCACAATTTTTTGTAACTTTATGCATATCGTAACCTGGACGAGCTGTTGCTCTTAGGTTACACATATGATTGTTCAACATTTGGCATTGGAATACGAAGCTTGCAATAAAAGAAAAAAATACAGGTTATTTTAAATACTTAAGAGTCAGTTGAATGTTTAAATGTGAAGGAATTGTGCTGACAGTGTATTTATGTTGTGCATAGATTAATTTGGTCGCCAATGGGAGATCGTGCTTACTAAATTAATGAAGTGGCTTGGAAAAGTTCTACATTTGATCTCTAGAGTAGTTTTTGGATTCCCAATCCAAGCTTTAGACAAGTTGACAATTTTCTATGAATAAGATTCGCATTTCAAAATTTCAGGCCCGCAACTTGGTCTTTGGATTCTTTGTATCTGCTGAAAAACAGAATTCCTACTTTCGTTAAGAGATAATACTATTTTGCCTCGTCAGTGTAAAATAATCCGGACATGCACAGAATAATCTACACATTTATCAACATAACGAGTTGGAATCTTCAATTCAAAATGAAACGCTGTTCATGAAAGGAAGAATCAGGGTGATTACGATACCGATAATCTTTCATTTATCCTCTCTATCCCTTAAAAAATAATATATATCAATGTTCTCTCTCTTTACACGTGTCTTGTGGGGGAATCCTCAGTACTGTACACTTTACACTCTCCCCACGAAACGTAAACCATTAGTATTAATGGTTAAATAATCCAGGAACCCTATTCTACAATAGAGTTTCTTAAAACTTTTCCAAAGCATTAAAGGCCTCTAAAGCACTCAATGGGGTGATCTCACACCACCGATGAAAATTATCTAAATACATTCAAGTGTCCACTGTCCAGCGACCAAACAGATTACGGTTGAAATCCATGGGATGGATGTTGGAGAGTAGCAGATTTTCATCGTTTGATATGAAACTGCTCTTACTGGCAGCTTGAAGAAGTTTTTTCAAAAAGCACCACTGGGAACTGTGAATAAGTTCCCAGATTATCTATCCCCAACGAACTATACGTATTCAATTTTTCGGGAAGTTAACTAAAAGAGCTGTTTACACGAAATCAAATCGGGCTCCAGTACCGCAATATATTATACTTTCATCTCTTTAATATGAATGAAAAAATATAAATTATGCACAATATTTATTTATACAAACTAATTGGTATCAAGAATATTACAAAACATTATACCTTCATTGAAGATTATCCATATAATTATGTCATACAAGCACTGCATTGCAAGCTGGTTTTTTTTTTTTTTTTTTTGTCAAAGTCGTGAGTGATAACCATATATATACATACGTGGTTATGTGCGGCTTATAGTGGAAAAGGGGTTAGTCCTTTGAGATACACACACACAACCCCCTTCCCCCATTACTCTGGATCCAATCAACAGATCTTTCCTTCCTTTCACTTTAAATGCTTTCGTTTTGACTTGCGAAAAGCTT
This sequence comes from Typopeltis vanoorti, assembly GCF_054136105.1. Taxonomy (NCBI): domain Eukaryota; kingdom Metazoa; phylum Arthropoda; class Arachnida; order Uropygi; family Thelyphonidae; genus Typopeltis; species Typopeltis vanoorti. Next base: position 35,387,397 of record NC_143573.1, read on the forward strand.
GGTAACTGATACTAGCATATGCAGGATTCCATATACGTATGAACCGTCTTGCATCAGTGGGACGAAGTGGTGGCATCACCTGGATAACTGGAGCCTAGCTTAGAGTATATACTTCATCTGTCTGCTCAGTCACTAAAGGCTGTTTGGAAATTGTCGAAGCAGCTAAGTTTGTCAGGAAAGTTGTACTCGTCCGGATAGCCTTAGTGTCAGCTATTTTTTTTTTTTTTATCCGCAAAACATGCGGCTGTATCCTATTCCCAGTGCTATCTAACCGCGTCCTTTTTCTCGGAAAGATTCCGCTTCACCTCCCTTTACTTTTGATATTTCGATAACAGCTTGCTCAGATTCCAAAAACTTGGTATTTCAAAATTCTACTTTTACTGTAGAACTAACATTTTATAAATCCCAAATCCATTCGAATGCCCTTTAGAATGCTCTCACATTTGTAACATTGCACCCAAAACTTCTATAAGAAAATGCTAGATTGTAACCAGCATGTAACCTTCTTAATAAATTTTCATTATCTTGTGGCCTTCATTCAGTCCCTTCTCGTAGAGAATTTCTGCATTTTCTTTTTTTATATGTATTTTTAATCACCAAAACCATTCCTTCGCTTTAATCTTGTATGAACAGTGGCAGCTGTTGGTCAGCATACAGAATATATACGATAAACCTGTACCCAACATTTTTTGGGTACAGGTCCGTGCACACACTGCATTATTATTTTATTTTATTTTTTGTGACCTCGTGCGTGGGTTCGATAAAATAAATTGATCGCCTAGAGAGTATAGCGGTTGGCTGTAGAGTAATTCTGCAACCACGAATATGACCAATGCAAATTCATTTTTATAAGTTTTGTGATCTAGAGGGAATTCAAACCCAAGGTCTTTCCAATTAAAGGACGCTGCAACTCTTCGAAAGTAACACCTGGACGCAGGTGTGACTTTTGAAAAATGTTAGGAAACGGTTGACAATCAGGACATCTTCATGGTCATACAAAACACTGGTTATATAGTGAAGTACACATGGTCCATACTTTTTCTGGGGGAAAAAAAAAAGTCATCCATTATTGTAGTGACCACGTTACCATACTTGCCTAATATGAAAAACACACTCACGGGGTTTTTAGAATCCAAGATTGGCAATTGAACTTTTGATGTCACAATTACCTAGATGACAGTGGATAAAAAGGAACTAGTTAATAAAATTTCATTGAAAACCACCGAATTAGTTTTACAACTAGTCTTTGGAGAGTAGAGTGTTGGTCTTGATGAAGAGTCTAGCTGATGAAACCAATTCTGAGCTATGTAAATATAATCTGGTATTTGTCTGGCGTACCTTTCCAGATACCATGAATTAAACTTACAAACGTGTGTACTCTTCGTTTTACGGCACAAAAGATGCGATTAATTTATGAACAAACTTATCAGTAAAAAGAATAATCATACGGTGCGATGCCTTAGTACATCAGTAATACCACAACTTAATCCCGCACCCGGACTGTGCATATACTACCCTTAAACAAGCACTATTTTGTCATCCCTAAATTGAAGAAAATATGTAAAATTGAAACGGCGTTTTTATGGATGAGATAGAATTTCGCCTATTTTTGCCGGCCCTTGACATTGTCTTAGTTGCTTACGACAACTCGAATCTACAAAGCATTGTGTTTTGTGGATTCATGTGAGGGGAGGGGAGAAGGTGAACTGAAAGGTCAGTTGTGAACATTGTCTGGTATCCCTCTCACTGAATAACTGGTGATGAGGAAAAGGTCTTTCGGTAACCGGGAAAGATTCAGGCATATACAGGATTTATAAACCTGAAAACTGACCTACTTAATCCGGACTTCCAATATTCTTATGAATGAACAAGAAATACTTCCAATGTGTCTGCTACGGCCTCGGGTATTAATGCAGAGGCATCCATTTTCAAAGAAGAACGTAATGAGTCTTTTATAACACTAAACGGCTTCAAGTAGTGGTAAATTTATTCAAAAGAATGAATAACTTCGGTTTAACTATGATTTCAAAGGAAATAAAAAAGAGTACACATTCTAGTACTTTAGTACTAGAATAATAATTTAGTACTAGAATTTGTACACGGGGAAAAAAAAAGAAAATATCAAATTAATGCATAATGCTAACTATCTGGAATAATTCAAAATGAGAATTTAACAAATGATCCTTCATAGATTTAAAAATTCATTAAATATTTGAGAGAATTATTGAAAGAGTGATAAAAAAAAAAAAAATACTTACTCCGTTCTCCCCAAAGACGAGATAAACTCCATGATGGCACATCCAAATCAACGCTACGATGCACGATAATCTTGGGAGGAATCTCTAGCCCTGTTGACAGAGGAAAACGAAATATTAATTCCAGCATTACGAATGTATAAAATTGGCACATCCGGGTCAGTAGCGAAGAAAAAAAATCTTCGCCTGCAACCTGCTACTTATGTAAACAAAATACACACTAAACACTTACACGTCAAGCTTTTTCACAACACTCGCTTTTGGTATCCTAAGAAAGTATTATCCTAAGCAGAAAGACAATCGGCTCAACACCTGACGTCGGCAGCATGGTAGAAACAATGTGGTGTACTAGTCTAGGCTCCAAATGGGTGAAAGACCAACTTGCCAAGGTTACAACCACAAGCGCTGTGGTCAGACGAGGTGTGCGTTTGACAGGAAAGTGAATGACGTCACAACCAAGGAGCTGGATGTGTCAAGGTCGGATTTAGACGTGGTGACTTTCTTCGATAGTGGATCTTGCCTTAAGGGACGAAACACCTGACTATCAAAAACGTAAAAGAAAGGCTTACATGCAAGTTCTTAATTACAGCAATAGGAGGATTAGTAATCTTAGTAACAAACGACTGTTTACCTGAACTTGCAACCCACTAAGGGTTCACACCTGTTTGGGTTTCTTAAAAAACCGTAAATATCCGTTCATCTTAGTTGCTGTTGAGATCCGTTCTAATATTTTACGTTTACTGAATAGTGCAGCTTCAAGAAATACTTCCAACTTGCCAAAAGGATTTTATCAGTGAAATATCTCCAATTTCGTTGTTTATAGTAAACAATTTCACTTTCAGTTGCGGCTGAGCATATCTCACATTTCCAGTTATTAAAAATGGTGCAAATAAGTGACGGAGTCGATTAAGCCATTTACAATTGCCACATATCTAATCAGCATCGCTACACAGATTTTTCCATTGCGGATTTTCATGCAAAAGGTACTGTTAAAAAATAAATAAAAAATTTTGAAATCATCTCCTACTCTCATGAGAATCGCTTCCCTCTAATCCTGTCTTCTATAGTGACCATAAAACCAAGTTATTATTCAGTGGTCTCAATCTTATTGAACGTTTTTGAGTGTAATTTAGACTAAGATCTTTAACACACAAGTTGATATTCTCTTTCCCTTTTTGGACTGTAGAGTTTCAGGAAGAGTAAATACAGCTGCGTTCATAGCAGCTGTATTTACACTAACCAGTTTCTCCCATTATCCACCTCTCCATTGTTTTAGTTTTTCTGATTATAAGTATGCAATTAGTTCCTAGCAATGTTTCGGAATGAGCGTTATGAAATATTACTTCAATGAGCCTAAGTCAGAACCTGTTTCTTTCTTCATATAGTAGTTAAATCGCTATAGCACCTATTAACATAGTTGTAGAATGAATAATGTTGAACTAAAAATTTAAGTTATGTTGACGAGTTAATGAAATGTTATTTCTAGGTTTAATATTTAAGGGAAAAAAGCATTCAAAAGATGGGTATAAACCTTATTAAATGGCCTGGATACATTTTGTAGTTCATGATGTTGCTAAATGCTTAGTGGAAGACCATAAGTTATGGCCAATGAGAGTTCATTTACGAAAAATACATAAAATTCCAAGCACGAGGTACTCAAAAAAGATTTTTATACGAAACTGTTGTAAGAGATTAATTAATATAAAAATTATTTTAACGAAAGATTGTTAAACGCTACTACAAATTGACTTACTGCTTCTATGAAACTATTTCTAGCTTCTAAGGTGGCTGCATTAAGAAAATTCTTCTGCTATTCTTAGCGTAAAATCCTTCATAATTAAGATAGCCGTCACGTAGATGATTGCTTAATCAGAGAATCAACGGGGAAAGTTGATTCCAATACGAGTAGTTAATGTCAAAAAAAAGGGGGTATCCAAACAAGTTTCGGATGAACAGGTTTCCCATTTCGCTTAGGAATTCTGTAGTTTGTTCTACAGGTATTCATCTGCATTCTAAATACGTTACAACGTTTGCCACTAACTCATTTTATTTATGCTGTAACACAGACGAACATTTTTAACGAATCGCATTTTATGACATCTAAAATTGCTGCATCAGTTCTACATATTCAATACACACGAAAGTTACTTCGAAAAATTAAAATTTTATTTGCAAATAAGACATTCCAGTGATCTATTATTTTCTTGTAGCTACTTAAATATAACTATTGAGCTAAATAACTAAATCCACTGGCCTACAATTAGAACAGTTGAATGCTTATGGAGTTTGCGATATACTGGAGTATAAGGCTTACCTATTAATGAGAAGAAATTAATTCGTGGTATATGGTAAATTCATTTAAGTTAACTATTTGGGTTATGGACGTCAAAATATGCCTAACAACTGGCATTCTTATAAAGCGCGCAGACAACTTCAGCGCTACCGTGTGCAGGTGGTCTCATCATATTCACTAACGGAGAAGCAGGATAAACTGGCTTTTCAGATTGTCCTCCTTTCATAATGATGGTAAGTTTATGCAAAGTGGCATATTAGTCGAACCATTCCACTCTGCTTAAAAATACGAAGATATCGACTCACTTAAAAATAATTTCAAACGAAATAGAATAAATATTCTATACTATTTTTGATGTTGAGCTGTTTTTAATTCAATACTCATCGTTTGTTGAACAGGGGTGTCCATTAAATGTTCTTTTAAGAAGTCTGGCATCGAGGTGATGGGGGAATGATAGTTTATAAAACTAAGTTAGCGCCACCTGCTAAAATTATTTCGACAGTTGTCTGCACTGCTTTTCAATCTATGAAGCAAACCTTACGTAAATTTAAAAAAAAAAATAAATAAAAATAAAAACTGATTACTAGCTACATTAATTTTGATAAGTGAAAGAAAGTGTTTGTTAAAACAAACCCTAATAAATGATTCTGACGCAAAACTTATGAAGGGGAAAAATATAATTGCCTAAAAGATATCGACTTCAGTGTTGCTGAGTTTTAAAGTTACTTTTAAAATATGCGAGGGGGAAAAAATTCTTAAAATATTGTTAAATCATAAATTATATTTAAAGTATTGTGTGTTAAAGATTATTATTAATTTTCGTGTTTCCAATTCTTGCATTTAATAATAATCTTTAACACACACACAAAAAAAAAAAACTGAAGATCTGGGATGATACAATCAAAGAAATAATCAAAAAGAAAAAAGAAGCCTATCACAAATGGTTAAGCAGTAAAAGATTAGAAGACGAAATAGAATATAAAAGAATAAGAGCCATAGCTAAAAGAGAAGTCAGAAAAAAAAACGAGAATCATGGAATAAATTTGTTTCTAATTTAGAACATGATTTATATAAAATAAGACCCAATGTATATAAGATTTTGAAACACCTAAATGCAGATACCAAAGAAAAAATTAAACACTGAATTGAAATTAGAAGAATTTCTAAATTACTACACAGAACCGTGGACAGACAAATATTTCAAAAAGACAACTGGCAAACAATTAACGAAAATGAAAAGGAAATAACTGAAGAAGAATTAGAAATCAGCCTGAAAGAAACAAGAAACTGAAAATCACCTGGAGAAGATAAGCTAGGTTCAGAACTATATAAATACGCAGGAACAAGATTCAAAAAAACACTCTTACTATTTTTAAATAAAATTTACTCAACTGGTATTCCCCCAATAGAATGGAAAAAAGCAATTGTGATTCCTATCTTTAAGAAAGGTAATAGAGATGACCCTAAAAACTATAGAGGTATCAGTATACTAAATTCATGTTACAAAATATATAGCAGAATCTTAAATAACAAACTAATGAAATATTCCGAAAACTTTATTCTAGAGGTACAAAATGGATTTAGAAAAGGATGATCATGTATAGACCCAGCCTTCCCTAAAATTAATAATAGAGAAAAGAAGAGAATACAATTTAGAAACACATATTGCATTTATTGACTTTGAAAAAGCATTTGACAATGTTAAAAGAAACATTATTTAACATATTAAAAGAAAGACAAATACCAAATAATATCCTAAAAGCTGTCACAAGTATATATGAAAATAATCAAATACAAATAAGATTAAATCACGAGCTATCATATACAAGAGAGATAAACCAAGGGGTCCGACAGGGATGTCCCCTCTCAGCAACTCTTTTTAATATCTACGTAAATGAAATAATAATAAAATGGAGTAAAAATTTACATCAAGGAATTAAACTTTCACCTACAGTTAACTTAAACACTCTCCTCTTTGCAGACGACCAAATAATAATTACAAATTCTGAAGATAACTTACAGAAAGCTATTTTAAATCTAAATGAGATATCCAAAGATTATGGTATGATAATATCAACGGAAAAATCAAAAACTATGGCCTTTAAAGGACAAGATCCAGCAAGAACTAAAATAGTATTAGATAACAAGATCTTAGAACAGGTGAATTCATTTAACTACCTAGGATGTATGATCACTTATGAAAATGAAAAAGATAAACATAAAAATTGCAAAATATTTAAAAATAACAGGAGTAATTAACTCTATATTTAAACCAAACCTAGTTCAAAAACAAACCAGGCTAAAAGTATACAATACATTAGCCCTACCGGTCCTAATGTATGGAAGCGAAATCTGGACAATAAAACAAAAAGACAAACAAAGATTAACAACAGCAGAAATGAAGTTTATGAGAAAAACTGCAAAGTATACGCTATTTGATCACAAAAGAAACAAAGATATTATGAAAGAATTAAACCAAGAACCAGTAATTGAAAAAATTAAAAAATATAAACATAGATGGATAGAACACGCTCAAAGAATGAAAACAGAAAGATTACCAAAACAAGCCTTAAATTACAAGCCATTAGGAAAAAGAAAACCAGGACGTCCTCTTAAACGATGACTTCTAAGGCCGGAACAGGCCATACTAGGCCTAAATCCTTGATACGTATGATGATGTGTTAAAGATTAAAAACTAAAAACTTTCATATGGATTTTGGGACTAGGAACCAAGGCTTATGATTCGGTGTTCAACAAAGCCTTTGAAAGACTAGCTGTTACAAAAAAAAAAAAAAAAGTAATTGTAGAACTAACGCATCATTTCCTAATATGCATCATCAAGAGCATACAGGATACTATGAGAGTATCGCATGATTAAGTTTGCATTAACAGCTTCCCTTTCGACGAAGCCTTTGAGTATAAAATTCCGAGCTCGAAGAATTATCAGTGATTTCTAACACACGGAAGAATTCTTGTTCCTGGTAGCTTGTTTTTTCCAGACGCAAAACCAGGATTCTAAAATTATGGTCGTGAAAGCCATGAATACTTGTCAAGGAAGTTGGCCTCTACGGCCGTTAAGCCAGAACTATTGATTCTTATTAAGATCATCCTAGGAATAATTAACTTCCTACAGCAGATTAATTTGGAAGCTACTTCACTCACAAACTCTGTTTGCTTAACACTTAGGTAATGGGTTACACAAGTATATAATTTGTTGGGAATCCACCTGTCAAATCTTGCATTTCGGTCTTGGAGGCACTGCATCGATCCGCCTCGATCGTCTTCCCATGGGTCTTTTCCTGAAAGCTATTGCATATTTACAAAATATGCAATATTTTGTAAATATTGCATATTTTTCAAAATTATGAACCCAGTTCATAATTTTGCTGGAAACCATGCTGGAATGCCAGTCAAACACTAATCATTCCAAATCACGAGTTCCTAAATATGATTTTTTTTTAGAGTATCATTCTTTATGGCTTCATGTGCCAGAAAAGAAGAACTCTCTCTTAGAGTATAGCAATTATTCAACTAATATTTATTATAATAATATTCATCGAATATCCCAATTGTCAGATTTAACAGTTATAAGCGTATAGGAAGGTATCGTTTTATTTCATTGGATGCTGAGGGGTAGTCCCACTCTTATGAGATTTCCAAATACTTCGATCCGATTGAATCGCCCACTCGGTCAAAAGTTAGATAAGGGCTGAAACACGTCTACTCCCTATAAAGGAATAAAAAGGCATTAGCTGATTTTTATTTTTAATATTTCGATACTTAATCCCTATTCTTGAATCTATAAATCACCTACAATACTTCAGCAGTTGTTGCATCTTCCGTCATTTAAAACGAATTTAGTGAATTAAGGTGTAATAAAATTAAGAGTTATCAATAAACTATTGCTAGCAAGTACTTACTGAGCTGAATAATAGATCTAAAAGTAATGCAAAAATTTTGATGAGCGTTTCTCGGCTACGGTATATTCTAAAATCCGTTTTTTCATAGTAAGCGAGACATCCTGTGCTCAGACCGGATTTCGCTTAGGATTTAGCAGTTCTGAAAAGGATGTTCGCAATTAATGGTAAGAGTACGCATTCATGACTAAATACTTTTTGTAATAAAACTAAATATCAATGACTACTCTGATTTTCCACAGTTACAAAACCATGAATGACGTACATGGTAGACAATTCAAAATAACATCAGGATAAAGCAACTTCCTGTGGTTTAGATCTAGTGCTATCCGGAAAATAGTTTAGTTTTGATTCACATCTTAATCATCAGATCCTTTTTGACAGTTCGTAGTTTTTTTTCCTTCTTAATTTCTGTAGAAAACTAGCATTAAGAAAATGCCTTATTACTATTTATGCGAGTTCCACCCACTGAAGGTTGTATATAACCATAGCTTACCCACATTAAAACTGTGGGTGTGTGGGGGAGGGGTAATTTTTTTTTAAATCCTCATCTGGAGAACAAACATGACTTTTTTTCAAGCAACCTCAATTCAATAAAGGGTGGCCTATCTTAAGCCCCACCTTCATCTTCCACGTAAAGACATTCAACACAAACATCCATGTCTGACTGTTGGTTGGAGAAAAAGTGTACGCTATCCACTCAATGAAGGCCAGCGATTGGAGCATCATGCACTTGTGTATGATCACGCGCCAAATACTTTAATTTCATAAAAGTGCATTGAAGTGTCTAATCACTTCGAAGGATTATTTGAAAGTATCCTGACCAAGCGACATTTCAATGCTACTCAAGGAGCGAAACTATTGACTAATATTGTTATTGCTTTAATCCGGAACCTCGTGCTGATTAGATGTATTCATTTCTAGCAATTAATTACTATGCTTCGATACATAATCTTTTCTTCCAACTCGACTCAAACCTTTATGGGAAGAATTCCAGTATCCAATAGATATGGGAAAAAAAAATCAACTCAATTATCGTTTGAGAAGTTAATGAGAAGCAGATGTCGCATTTAATTTCATATTTCTGCGTTTAGTTTTTTTTTAACAACCCACACAGAAATACGCTTATGAGCACTCCAGGTTGATACAACATAATCGCCAATACAGAACTAATCGGAGATGCAAATTTAAATGCGAATTGAGAATAACAAGGGAAAAAAATGAAGTTACCAATAGGAATTAATTATTGATGGCAATGACACAAAAAGAATAAACCAATATATTTAAGATTTACTCTGCAAAAGGTTCTATATTCTCTTAAGATGCTATTCTTGTTCAAAAACAAGAGATTTAAGTCACTAGGAGCTTTAAGCAGCAAATTGTAAAATTGGCTAGAAATCTTCAATTTTTTCTATTTTTTAAATGAAAGGACATTGCAACTGTAGGCTACATTGCGAAGGCTTATTAATAGAGTAGGCAAATGAAACTAGTTTATACACACCCGCGCAAACATTTGTAATGAATACTTGTTCTTGATTTTTAGATGATATATTAAAATAGATACGAAACTTACTGGGATTTTTTGGCACTTAACTAGCAAAGATACTTTCGCACAAAACTTGTCAGCCTAGAATTGTCTGTAGTTTGTTATGAAAGATTTTACTTATACATCAAAAGCAACGAAATTCCAACGTGATTTTCTTATTAGGCTTACAAAAGTATTGTGAACAACCAAAAATAAAGCAATATTGACATCCTGGTGCTTAGGAGATTCCGAATTGGTAACCTAGACTTCCCTCTGGTGTGTGCAATTTTTCGCATCTTTGTTTCACGAAAGTAAATACAAAGAATAATTTTCACTGTTTAACTTCCATGGGAATAATTTTCTAACGAAAGTTCTCGGTCCTAGGGAGGTAGTAAAAAAAAAATAATTCATCTTTCCAAATCATCATTGGCGTCTGGGAGCAAATTCTCCATTTTCCCACACTCAGCCTCAGTCATAAATCACGTGGAAGAATATCAAGACAAGGTTTCATTATCAAAGTTGATATGTAACGGTTTTCCTTCCGACAAATCAGCTTTCATTAGTAATATAATAGTCAATCTCGTTTTAATTGGATCCAATCTATTATTGCTATTTGAAATGTTCGTGTTGGTTGAATGCATACAAAGATAACAAGGCAAAGAAAACCGTTGTGTATTGGGTAAACCTTGAAGCAGAAGACCATTAATAGCGAATACAACGTGGTCCTCAAGTGACGCTTAGAGGAATGACCCGACTGACCTTGATATGCTGGGTTACGTAGCGAAACGGAAAAGTTCTTCCGAGAGATTGCTGTAATGTTACTCCAACAGCCAGTTGGCAATTTCCCCGTGTGTGTCACGCCATGAAATGTAACAAACCCGCACGTTGATTCTTTGTTTTTATTTTTCTAAGCGGAGTTCAGTTATTTTGTCCCATGTGTGAAATATTCTGTATTTTAGTTTTTATTAAAAATTGGGTTTTAAAGCATCTTATAAAACAGTGAAGCAAATGGTTTACTATTCTGTCCAGCAGTATTAAAGAATAATTAAAAGAAAAATCTTTTAAATAGTCCAAAGAATCCGAATACTTTGATTTGGCACTACGTACATAATGAGAAAAGTTACTCTGGCACATTCTTTTTTTTTTCATGTCCAGGATTATCTTGATCCTGGGTATAACAACCAGTTTGACTCGTTCAACAAGGATTGGGAATTCCCTTTATCGCCTTTATCCGAATTTAACAATGAGGATGAAAAAGAACCAAAAGTCACTCATCCACTGAATCTAAAAATGCCATTTAGGCAATGTCATCACGTGATGACATTGCCTAAATGGCATTTTCTTCAACTAATCTCTTCAGATTACTGATGTTACCAGTTTGTTTCTTATCCAAATCAGTTTCTGTTCACTGGTGGATAATTGCTACTGGCTACCTCTGAACTGCAGAAGTATCCTCTCTGTTCTACATCGCACGCAGTCAAAATACCACGTCCTACTTTTGCTCGGGCGACATACCTTTGTTTTCAGTTCCTTAGTAGTTGCACAACCGTTTTAAGGTTATGGGAATCACGTTAGTGTAATTCACAGGTAACGCGCTACATCTTCTCATTTAAAGCAAGTGAAAACTTGACCTAAAATCGGATTGAGGGTAAGCGATTGAATTACCTGAGGCCTTGAGAGAAAATGGAGAGAGTCAAGTGATTTCTCAATACACCGTATTGTAACAAAGTGATGATGCCCTCCAGTAGTGTGACGTGTAATGTTTCACAGAAGTCATTAGATTTATGGTTGAGCGTTACTGAAAAGTCCTTTAGTAGTTTGTTGTGCAGGGGGGGGATTGGGAAGTGGGGTAAAGAAGTTTTTTTTTTTTTTTTTTGGTCCGGACCTCTAAAACAGTTTCAAAATCCTCTCGAAGTTGCTAAAAATCTTGAACAAGTTAACGAATCTATAATTTCTCGCTGAAGACATTGACCAAACCTCAAGCTATAAACGTCCAACAAAATGGACACTAACAGCCCTCCTTTTAACCCTCAGAAAAGCCTTCAAGAAAGAATTAGCCGGATTCTAGGAGGTACCAAAAGAATTCCATACCTACTCACGCATATTACTTCATAGTTATATTTCAGATTCGGGTGAGGAGGGTTTGTCACGAACATAGCGTTTTAGTTGATCCCATAAATGCTGGAATGGTGACTGTGCTTGGACATGGCATAGCATGATTCCAGTTACCTCTAGCAAGAATAACCAAGTGTGAAAGAATGCAAATGGTCTGCAAGGATGTTCAATTAGGCCTTGGCATTCAGACGTCGCTAAATCGGCATCATGGGGGGACCTATGTTTGCACGACAACACTCCGTCACCACAGCGTGCAGAGCTGATAGGCTCGAATGTTACATCGATTCAAGCTGCTTTCCTCGTATCTTGGCTTCGATTTTAAACCTTGAAACCTTTAATTATCGGACCGGAGGATCTTTTCCTTGCCATCTCAAATATATATTGCATGTGTTCATACGCTCACTGTCTCCACAGCCCCCCCATTTTAGCAGGAGGTGGTTACGTAATGTCTATCAGATCCTAGTCGTGTTTTTGATGCACTGTGCATTCTGATATGTAATTCGACCGCTTATAAAACTTTCTTTAGACTGCACACTTCTTTTAAATCAATCAACAAGCTGTCATCAGAATTTTTCTGCTTCTGATATTTTAATAAACTCTAGACACGATTACTCGTGAATAAACTCCATCTGGTAGTTCTCATAATATTTGCACTTTTGACCATTATATTCAAGAGGCTTCGTTAACATGATAACTGAAGAGCGCTCTCACTAACTGGCGTGTAAACAGGATCGGTACAGTGCTGTCACTTAACGGGCATTTATGGCATTATGAACTATAACCCACTTAAAGAGATATGAAAGGACTCAGCATTTAACTTTTTTTTTACGCCTGAGAATTAAGATTCATACCTAAGTAATCGTACACAGCCTATGACGGATAATTCAAATCTTAGTTATTGGCGCCTTATAATCAAACATCTTGAACTCTACCTCTGCTCACAGGATAGTTTTAAGTTTATGAATGGCCCACACTCGCTGTGGTTCTCAACACCTTAAATCCCACCATTCAAACAGCAGGAATAACGGGATAGTCAGTACCGTCGACAGGGTGTAGCATAGAGGCAGCCTGCCTCACGGCGCGGCTTAATAAGGGCGCTCGTTCAGCCATATTGAGGTAAGCGCGTGGCTACGTTAACAATTTCTGTTAGCGTAGCAAGTGCGGAAAGATTTTCCAAGCTTAAACTGATTAAAAATTATTTGCGAATAGCAATGACCCAAGAATGACTGGCTGGTCTAGCAACTACATCGATAGAGGCGGACATAGCTTATCATTTAAATTTAGAAGAGCTTAAAACAATTTTATTGTGCGATATCCCCGTAGAGCAAACATTTAATTAATATTACGTAATCGTTCTCTTGTAATAAAATAGTAATTGGAGATTTTCTCATATTTTGTCTTATAATCCATCTGCTTGACTCAGGACTCGATCTAACCTGGCGACGATCTTGGGAATAGTTCACTTGATACACTGGAGAGCACCTCTAAGAACACGCCTAATTTGTAGAGTGTTAATTAGTAAAAAAATGATTAAATAATTTGGGGTATTAACAATTCAATGTTCCGTTGTTGGATTCTTGCCAATATCCTTCCAGAATTGAATTCCCGTGATTTACTAAGTGCAACTGTGTCAGTTCAATACACGTCAGTAGGTCACCAGTACTTAACCTCGCTTTTTTCACCTGCAGGGTGTTACTTACCCTTGACCTCAACTTGGAAATGTTTGTTTGGGGAAAGTTAATTACATCACGCGATAGATCACTTACAATCACGAGAACACAATAAATCATTTTCGGGTCAGAATGTCTCTTGAAATGAAGCCTTGACTAAATCTCACGCCGGGGAATTTTTTTTGTGGTGTTTCGCCAGCAGAAATTGAATCAAATATTTTCCAAAACGGAAGAATTTGGAATGCAGTTGATCGTAGTCACGTTTTTCGAACGTGCGATTAACTAGAACAGAAAGTAATAAGATTCGAAACCCAAACTTCACTTAAAATTTCCATGAATCATTTAACCGGAAGTCAATCACTTCTGACTTCCGATTTAAGTCATTTATTGAGACTCGGAATTATGAGATGGTATTACCAGCTTAATTCCTGTTAAAATATATTTTCCATATCGAATAAAGGTCATTTTAACTCCTTTCTGGCTTCCTTTGTTCTTTCCCTTAGTCAAACGCAATAAAAATCCTGGAAAACGTATTTCGGTTAAAAAAAAAAAAAAAGAAAGTCATTTGGATTATTTAAAAGAACAAATCGAGGCTTATCGCCTCGTTCCTCCCATGCTGAGCACGATATTGCCATAGTTATGAATTTGTATTATTGACGAAATAACATCGGAGTTATTCAGCCAACTTATTCGCTAACAAACATTACTAATATTTGATTCTACTTACAATAACATCACGCATTTTGTTGCCACCCCTACTTTTGATTCCATTTGGATTGCATCCACCCAAGAAAGGTTTTTGTAAATCTAAAAACACATTCGTATCTTGGGTGGGTTAAAGTTTTTTTTCTTTCTTTTCCCTACTTTCTTCCCCGCCTTTTTCTGAATTTTAAACGCCACTGGCCATTTATGATTTATAAATGAATAAACGGCGTCTTAAGAGAATGTCTTGGTTTTAAAACAATTCTGACATTTTACAATGCTCCATTCAACGGTGCGATTGAGCAAGCGGGTTGACATATCCAGAGTTACCTCTGGGAAGCGTGCCTTAGATGTGCTTGTTTGGTAAGAAGTTCCGAGGTGCATTGAAGCATTATGAGTAAGTGAACAAAAAAAGGCAGGACAACGTATTTTATAACAGGATATAAGAACTTCAAACGTCCCTTAAGTTCTCCCCCCCCCCCCAATAATTTATAGTTAACAAACTACGCAAATGTGCAACGGCAACCTTCACCGACAAAATGTACGTCGTTCAGATTAGTAATGATTATTATCCAAAATAAACTAGGTATGGTTATTACAAGAGCTACACAGCCGGGCTAATATCTTCTTATAACTAAACACTTCTACACCCCTACGTGAACGTAATTATGAAATAAATGTTTTCTCAAATCAAACCTTAGCAAGAAAGGCCCACCATTCGAAAACCCCCGCATGGGATGATTGCCACAGAAAACCGGTGCATTTAATTCAGCGTAACAGAAACCATAACTCACAAACGCCATGGGATAGATAGAATAATAATAACAATGCTCTATTCAATCTCTCATAGTTGGAAAATTTACTCTTCGGCGTTTAAAATTTACTTATCCCATCTTATGTTTACCTGCGAGACAAAAATTGCGATACGCTATTGACAGATTGATTAGCAAAATTTGAAGAAACAGAATAAAGATGCAAATATAAGACCCAAGCTCAATGAAAAGCGATGCAGTGCAGAACTATGCCGCGTGATCTGTTGAGATCAGCGCTCCTCGAGTTTTGCTAATAAGGAACCTCAACACATCTCAATAACATTTCTCTCGTTTATTCTTTGACATGGACTGGCTCGATTCCGATTGTGAAGTGGAAAATAGAAAGGATTACTAGGGTATTTGATTGAATCACATCCCTTCAATTCTTTTACGAAATTAACTACTTCCCCGTCCCCTTGAAGGTATATTTCAATCATGTCTAATTGTGTTAGCAAAAAAAAAAAAAAAAAAACTACCCTACAATATTTCAATCACCAATTATGACGTTCTGACAAGGATATTGTCAGAAAATCATCGGAGATATAATCAACCGATTTTGAATGAGAATACGAAATAGTTCCTCGTTATAACGCTAATATGAAACAAAACTACGCACTAGCTATAGAAGCAGAGTGGAATGCAACGAATGATCCACAGATGTACAGCTAATATTTCCTAGTACCGCTTGTTCGTTAAACAAGCGCTAATATTTAACCTGGAGGCAGAACAGAAGCGTGCATAATATTGATCTTTTAAATAATGAATGCATGCATTTAATTCAATCAACCCATTTAATATTTTTAATCTTAAAAAAAGACATCTTTTAATTGGCTTACTTGAAATGCCAGCAAATCCTAATAATGCAATCTCAATGAATATCCATTCCAAGTATTTAGAAACTTCTTTCACATTTAATTTATTTTCTTGAAATTATTTTTTTCAACCATTTCTGCAATAAGTCGTGTGTTGCTATAGTTGTTCGTTTTTATCTGTTTTGCACCAACAAGTGTGATATTCCGTGCAAATGATTTGAATACTACAGACAACGACAAACTAGGGGAGGGGGGAGGATAGTTCACGTACTGCTTTACTCACCACCAACAAAACATTGATATATTTAAATAATCATAGCCTAATTCCTTAATATATATAAACAACATAAGGAGAAGGACAGAGAATGATAAGTTGTTCTTACCGTGTTCTGACCCTTGAACGTTAAATGAATTTCGGTTCAGATCGAGTCAAATTGCACTAACTTTATCCCCAGGCACTCCTCTTTAACCCCACCAAAACGGAACAAGATCTTCCGTTTCCTTACTGTGAAATTGTGACGTCAGCAGTTCCTCTTCCACTAGTTTCACCATCGCTAAACTTTGTACAAAAATACACAAACGTTTGCAAGGAAACTTCCTAGCTAACTATAGCAAACTTTTCTCGAATTCTTCACTAGTCAGTTGCCATTAGCATGCTTCTGGAAGTTGTATGGTTGGCCTAACGCATGCCGGGTAGAGAGTAACACAAAAGCCATCTGGAGAATACAACGTGATTATATTATAGATGTCCATATAGGTCGTTTAGTAACGTCTTTTATAAAACTATCACGAAATTTTCAGAAGTCTCAGAGAGCAGAATAGGTCAACAAGCAGTCTTACAACTCCTAAGCAACTGGCTTTCAAAATCACGTGACCTGGTTAAACAAATCAGTCACGTGGTAGTCGTATTTGGACATTCAAAGCAGTATGCACGATTTCAATGAACGAAAGACCGAAAATACAACATTAAAATCCAATTATGACATTTCATAACTGTCAAAAAAATGCACAGAAAATGAATTAGTAACTGCTAAGTTAAAGGTCAAATAAGCAGCCCAGAAACACGCATAATCCAAATACTTATTGCTGACAAAACACAAGCTTAAACTAAATACATTCACTTCACTTACTTGAATGAGAATTATAAGAAATATTTTAGGAGTATTAAATTACTTTTGCATAAAAGTTTAAATTTGAGCAACAAATATTATTTTAAAGTTTAGTTTTCCTTAAATAAATATTTCACCAATAATTTATTAGTATTTACAAAACATTTTACTGACTTGCAGACGATTTATTATTAGTGTCGCTTTACATACTTTTCTGCGTCATAAAATGTGTTGCTATGACTACAGTTTACTTTAATTTTATGTTAATTTTAGTGAACTCACAGTGGAGGCTTACCTTTAAGAACAGTTGTAGGTCTTTGTTTTTATTATAACTGAGAAGCTATTCGCATCCGTTACTTTCCCGTTTCGCTTGACACAAATCATGGGACTAAACAAAAGTGGCAGCATGCTTGCTACTTGTCACTCTGGTTGCGCTGATAAAATATAAAACGCATTTCAGCCGACTCTGAGAACTGCTAAAAGTTTGTTGATAAATGAACCAGACTATGATAAGATATTTTCCAACTCTCGTAGATAATTTCGATGGCTATTTATAAAATAAACTGTCTGAAATTGGAACTTGATTTACAGTCTGCTAGCAAAAGCTCATTCTTAAGCACTTTAAGAAATAATAATTCAAGTACACACACACACACACAAATAGAATTATTGCCTGTTTTTCAGGAATGTACAAAAAAAAAAAAGTAATGAATAGACTCTCGGCCTAGTTGTTTAATGAGAATCTTGCAATACGGAGACTCCGATGTTAGGACATGTGACCAGTCTGTAATATCTATAGTCGAGAGAGAGATTGGTTTGGAAAAAAAATACAGGATTGAGTCGACAGACATGGGGTTCTCTATAAGTTCTCAAAGTACTTTGCAAGTCTTGTTTTAGCAGCCTACTTGCATCCTAACGAATGTGGTGGATAGCGGAGATAATACGATGGTTTTTTTGGACTTCGTAAATGCCTAGGATGATGGATTTTTGTATGGCAAGTTGGTGTACAAGTTGAGATGTTCAGGATACTAGTTGGTTGAATGATACCAACAAGTATGTATGGGGCGGGGAGCGTATCCCAGAAAACGAAGGTATCCACGAGCATATCACAGGGTTCTATTCTTCTCTTGGTTCCTCCTAATGTTTAACTTATTTGTCAATGGTATTTTGGATTGATAGGGAATGTTTAGTTGTCTGTTGATTATGAAAACTTGAAGGGTGATTCTGAATATCGTGTCCCAAGTCCTTCCAGGAAGATTTGAACTTTAAGCTTGCATAAATCTGTAGATTATCGTTTTAATAAAGGATAATCTACTGATTTATCCAAGCTTAAAGTCCAAATTGAAGAATTGTGCTGTAGGAAGTAAATGAGATTCGAGATCGAGAGGTGATGGCTAACAGTGGTCTGAAGTTTATAATCCTATCCTGTTCCCTCAGCCATACGGCTGGTGGGGGTAGCTATATGCTACCATACTGGGGAGATGATTATGAGCAAGGTGGTTTCCCGTTGTCTTCCATGCCATAGGATATATTTATGACTGTAGCCGTGTGTGTTCACGGGACAGGTTTGCCTGTTTTGAGAGGCAAACCTGTCAACAGACATGGTTTGCTTCTCAAAACATGAAAAACCCGAGTTACCAGATCTCCTCCACCATCTGCAATTAATGCAGATAGTGGAGAGAGAATGGTAGAAGGGTTCCAATCATATGGATATGCCTGGAAGTTGTGTGTTGTTGTAAAGAACGAGGAGGTGAGGAAGAGTTTTGAATTATTATTTTACGCGGAGAGTGTTGGTAGAGAATTCTTTACTGAAATATGTTGTAAATGCTAAGAATGCGAATGATTTTAAGGTTTTTAATATGATGGATATATCGATGGTTGGACAAGGACCTCCAATGAACTTGTTGACCCTATTCAGGATAATTATAATAATAGTAGTAGTAATAATAATATTATTATTACTATACTGTATATATGGAGTCAAGTTTGAGATGGCAATACAAAGACACACAACTATAGAAACGTTGCTGGAGAAGAAATCATAAAAAAATTAATAATTTCTTTTCGAATACTGAATTATTACCCCCCCCCCCCTTTAACAATATACAAACCGATTGCTAAACTTTCTCCAGGAGCGCTGGTTTACAAACTACGTGGCCCCATGAATAATACTACATGCTACCATTCTTCATTACGTGACGCCTTGCTAGCATGTAGCGATATTTTTGTGATCCTTAGGCAGGATATGTATAATAGATATATTGTATAGAGTATTTTGTGACAAACGGCATCTATCAATACGAATAACAGCTTCATGTAATTTATTGGTGAGCCCTTTGCTGATATAAGTTACATTTCTTAGTCATTTGATTTGAAATTTCTTTACAGCGGACATTTTAAGCTTAAAAAAACTCTTCTTTCTATAAACTAGTTCAATAGACCTAGTATAACCTTATAATTACTTCGAATCACAAATTTATTTTCCTTTTATGGTGTTTTTCTTCACTTTACAAAACATTATTCAAGGATATTTTATTTGCATTATAATTGAGGGGGCGGCATATAAGAAGTAATTTCTCAGGCATAAAGGCGTAGCCCGCTTTTAATAAAGGCTGCACTTTCAGTTCAGTAGGGCAACGCAGCCAACACACACACACACACACACACACACACAACCTACATATTACATAGAAGAATATTCATTGAAGTAGCAAAATAACCCATTTCAATTCAAATCTATTGTTATTGCGAATGGCAATGCGATTTTTACAGACTCCTGAATTTTTAAGTTCTAAAAATGTAATAGCAAAAAGTTGTTTCAAAGATAGAAGACGAAAAAAAAAATCGATTGATATTGCAGTGAATTTCCACATTTGAATTGCTGTAGTTATTGTGATCATCCATATCGAAGCTTTCTGAAGAAGAAAAAAAAACTACTTGCAATAATAATGAAAATAAACAAATTCAATATTTGGAAAGTCGACGTTTTGCCTTCTCAAGATAACTTTATATTGACAACACACACACACACACACACACACACACACACACACACACACACACACACACACACACACACACACACACACACAAAGATCACTTGGATCTTTATTCAAAGCATGTGTATTAATATATTTTGGGGTTGTTCGCACACTGTACGTGTTGTTTTCTATAATTTTTTTTTTTCAGAATAAAGTAATCTATCCTGTCTGTTCTCGTTACCAGATTGTCAGGAAGTGCAGTAGACAATGGCCAAGGGATCTTGATGGTCTGTGATCTATCTAAGACGGAAATCTCCCTCATGTAGGTAGAGATGGTTTTGAGATGAAAGTTTATTATTGTTGTATGCATTTTGTTTAAGTGATGGTAACAGACCTTGCTGTGCAAGATTCAGTGCTGGTCCTGAAGACGAAATTCGCTCTACCCTGGCAACTAAAGTCCCACATTTACAGTAGACAAAATACAAGAGGAATTTATCTGATTGCCTTGAACGAGACTATCGAAAAGGATTGACATCCCCTTGTTTTTCTATTTCATAGTTGAAACTAATTCGATGGCGCATATTGTTAAGGGATTGTGGGAAGTTTTTAACAGCCTGTGGTCCATAGGCTGTCAAGAAAGGAAGATCGTCTCTTTACTTCAGCATGTTTTAGGTTTGAGGCAATGGGGTGGGAGAAGTTCAGGGCAAAAGTTTCAAAAGAGTCCAAGTATAATTTAGCAGTGGGATGAAACTAGGGAATCCATTGCTACATCTTCAGCTGATTTAAAGATTCGATTGTACCAGCTAAAATACCTTGATTTAAAACGGCTCACAAACTTCTGGAGGAAATTTTTGGAAGTTGTTCAAGTGTGTGTGTCACATTGGTAAAAAAAAAATAATAAGAAGAAAGGAACGACACATAAAAGTTCACTAAGCGATTTCTTTCTGCGTGGCAGCTTTAAATTGTGTAGAATTTTTTTTTAGTAAAAGATATCTCGCTGACCTGCTTGTTTTAGCTGGATATTAAAGGCCTCCAGGATAGGGACTAGCTGACTTTCAAGCTAGTGGACCTTAAGTGTCTCATATAGCCTTGGTTTGTGGGAGTAAAAATCTTTAATTTATTCGTATAGGCCAATGTTGCCAATATTGCAAATATGAGATTCCTATTTATTTGTATGTAGGTAGACGTGGACTATAATAATAATAATAATAAAAATCAGCTAAGGCCTTTTTTTCCCGTATAGGGAGTAGGCGAGGCCGTTTTAGCCCTATCTAACTTTTGGAGACTTATTGGGTAGTTCAGTCTTCACTGGCAGCCAATCAATGATAACTGGCCCCAGGCTATCACTAATTAAGCAACACTCAGTGAAGAGATGACTAACAAGTGGTGCCATCTCGTGGTACCTAATCCTAACACAATATATTTAATGTCTGAAATATTGTGGGTTTATGGTCGATTTTCTTTAGTTTATGGGACGAAAAACCCGAGTTTCCGAGTGAAAAAACCCGCTTGCCCATATCAGAGATCTACTAACTTGGGAACCGGTCAAAAAATGCTTAGAAAAAGTTCTACTGGTGAGCGACTAGATTTCAACCCAAGTCTTTCTTCATGCTCAAGCGCCATAGAGTGCAAACAGCACTTCTACTGAGCTACACAGGTTCTTTTGTTTTTTTTTTAAATCAACTGATGCCTTTTATTCTCGTATAGCAGTGTTTCTCAAACTTCATATATCTGCATACCCCTTCTTAAATTTTCATTATTACCAAGTACCCTCTAATTAAATAATAAAAAAATTAATCAATTAATTAATTAGAAATAAATTAATTAATTGGAATTAATGATTTAATTTAAAATATTAATTAAAAATAAATATCTATTTTATTTGAATTTATATGTTCATGTAAACAAAAAAGATGATTTATTTTTAAATTTTGGTTCTCTAGAGATGTCAGACGACACACTCTTATCAATTTCATTCGATCCAGATCCAATATTAACGTTTTCTTGTTGCTTACAGCTACGTCTATTTGCTATATTGCTCTCGCTTGTGCGTTTTATAAATCCAGTCTTTAACCAATGATCCATACGTAAAAATTTGAAAGCTAAAAAAAAAAAATACTGTATTTACTGGAATATAACTAACTTTTTTTCCCAAAATGAAAGCTAAGAAATCGTGTTGCAAGATATACGTGCGGGAACTTTCGGAAACTAAAGTTTTTCAGAAAAAAACTGAAAATGGTGCGACTTACCAAGAAGCGTCTACTCGCTGACATTACTTTTGGCATCGAGAACAGTTTTTTTTGTGTGCATCGTCAAAGTTATCTACCCAAATAGCGTCTTCTTCTTTCCCATTATTTCAAGCAAAAATTACCAGTCATTTACAAGACTTGAGATACGTAGAGCAGCTATGAAGAACTGCATATGATTGGTGGGGTATTAACAAAAGATCGCGCGAACCAAAGACAAATTAGCATTTCAACAGTTGAGTTGAAATGCTAATTCCCTTCAACCGAATTCCATAATATCTGAAACACATTCGCTATATATTTCTTAGTTTTAACACGTTAACGACGGGGGTGGTGTCAAGCAAAACCATATGTTCCACCAGCAACATGTGCTTTTGCTTGGTCTATACAGCAGTTTCTGTTGAGAGGGGATGTGATTCATTAGTTAGTGCCGTTTTTATCCCGGTTGTCTCTAATTGCACTGTTTGTTGAAAAATATAATGACTCCTTTAATTATGCATAGCGAAAATTGCCACGTATCCCCTAACGACCTTTCGTGTACCTCTGGGGGGGAGGGGGGGTATACGTACCACACTTTGAGAAACACCGCCGTATAGGGAGTAGAAAAGGCCGTTTTATCCCTATCTAACTTTTGGAGACTGAGTGGGCAGTTCAATCTCTAATAAAACAATTATATGACACAATATTGTTTTATTTTTTATTATAGTCTTATTATGGTATTTAAAATCACAATGGCATTTTCGTTATCTACCTTTATCATGTGTTTTGGTTATGGTTCCATTTAAGATCGGATGTGTTAAAGAAACAAAATCTATTCGATGTTAATTGTATATCTATGAATGGATTCTCAGGTAATTGGTCTGTTTTTCCCTTCTCCCTTAAATCAAAGGGATTCTTCTTTGTCTTCTGGAGTTTTCGAAACAAGAAAAAACAACATTTGGTGGCCTAATTAATATGCTAAGGAGGCACATTCGAATCTTTATTCTGATTTTTTACTATTTCTTTCTCTCTTTTTTCCAGGAGAAAATCCTTGAGTCTCGAAGAAGTTTATCTGTGCGGAAACGAACGCAAACAACTCCGGAAATAACACACATGTTGAGTAAACAGGACATTCTCATCGAGATACACGGAGTGAGATGGTGTCTGCAGTTAAGGTGTGGTGCTAATCAGTTCGTTGACACGTAGGGGCAGTGAGAACGAAAACCAAAAGGTGAACTTGATTAAAAAGAAAGTGATTCTTGATAAGGATACTAATGAAAGGTGTGTTTTCCAAAGATTAACAGAGTCAATGAAACAGTAAGAAAAGCAAATGCACCTCGGGTGGGGGAAAATACTAAATGTTATCTCTTGAACATGGATTTGTCCACATTTTATCTCCACTCTCCTAGTAGAAGTCGTAGGACATTCTCAGAATATAAACAAAATATTTCTCTATTCGCAGAAATCAGCGTTGTTTATTTTCCTTTGATCGTAATAACTGTTTCAAGTATTTAGTGCAATGCTTTCTACTAATTTCTGGTAAAAAAAAGGTTGTATCCGATTAGTTTCTTTAAGAATTAGTAAATTCTTAAGTCGTCTTGACGGTATCTTCATTATGTCTTCTAGTTGGTCCAACAAATGGTGTTCTTTTGGATTCGTGTCTAGATTCTCTGATGATCACCAACATTCCGATGTTATGCTCTTCCACCCTCATGTTTTGCAATCATTGATGTCTGAACATGAAGCATTTTATTTACCAAAAAGGTATCTTCTAATACCTACAGGCGCCTCTCAACTTCTTCTTTTTTTCTTTTTTTTTTGACAAGGCATACAGCTCTCTAAGTGTCGAGAGACTCCTGCGGAACTGTTTATGGCTACGCACATCTCCAAAATACATCTTCAAAATACTCCATACTAGCCTTCTCAAAGTGGGCTATTCCTGGTTGTAATTTAGGCCTAGTTGGTCTTAACTTAGTCTCGTTGTCAACTGTGGACTTCTCTACGTTAGCACATTGTCGACTGTGTACATGAGAATACTCCGCTACAAAACAGGATCTAATAGGTAACTTTCTCAAAAGACATCCACATTGTGGATGTCTTTTGAGGGAAATACCATTCAGTATACAAGAAAGAAATACTTCCGAGCAAGTGCTGATTTTTTATAGGTCACACAATTTCCATATCGAATAAATTTTCTTGCAAATCAGAGGGTCATCCCCTGACTTTTGATAGAGTGGTATATTTGATGACTATCAGATGTAAATATACATTTCATAAGTAATAAATAACTTGCATTTGAGCACCCTTTTGTACCGGTGTGGTGTATGTACTGGATAGTTCTGATACAAGACAAGACAATATAAATATCAGGGTGTCATAGATAATGCTGTATTGCATATAAACGAAACCGTTCTTTGCATGTAATTTTCATGGAAGTATACTCACTCCCGCTCTGTGTCGACACAATGGGAACAGCCAGAAAAAGGAAGTGTCAAACGCACCGATTGTTATCAGCGCTAACTGGTGATTACAGTTACAATGGGCTTGATTTTTTCGCGTATTAGTCATCTTTGGAATTATTAACTCATTACAGCTTGATGGAGTTTGATTAGATATACGGAACTCTTAAAAATAGACAAATCCTTCCCAGATTAATTTGAATGATAATACACTTCCTAATCTGGTAAAACGTTTTGCAAGTCGAGCTTTAATATCCCTTTTGAGCTACTGTTCAGGTATTTCGTGACGTAGAGCAAGAAAACATTAACAGAAACCAGTTAAATGCGAAAAGCATGATCAGGATGCGACCTTCAGTGACAGTAGTTGAGGAGAATATTTTGTTGACGATTCAGGAACCACATTTCTGTGCCTTCTGGTCATATGACGTAGGATCTTCATAGTTCCTTTTCTTAGAAGTAAGACCACTGTGTATTCTTGGAGCTCTATGTGATGTCTTGTCGGTTTCCACCTGCTCTGTGTGGAAGACAACTTAATCGTCTTAAAAGGTTTATGCTACTTATGTAACTTTAGAGTTTATGCATCCCCTACTTATCTATTGAATGATAAATAAAAAAAAAGAAGGAAAAAACGATCTTATTTAGAAGCATGTGCTATTTGTTGCTTCACAGAATGCTTCGTATGACGTCACTTCACTTTTCTGTTAAGTTTATACAAGATTTAACCACTCTTATGATTTTTTTCACTTCAAAAATAATAATAAATATATTATACCCTTTATACAGAGTATATAAAGTATTTAACAATATTTACAACACTAATTAAAATATTAGCACGTTCATACTACATATGCATATCAATAAAAGTACTAACTGTTGGTTTTATTATGTCCTTACTCATTTACTAATTATTAATAATTATTAATTGATCTATGAGATATTTACATATATACATTGATCATCTTGAGTAATATTCAATATATTATTTTACAAGGTTCAGCACTGAGTGCTACATATAATGAAATTTCACTAATAATGATGATAACACGATTACAATTATATAGTTCAGAGTTACACAAGTTATATAATATTACATGTTTTAGTTTACTATTTTTTTTTTCGAAGTTAGAAAAAGCGTGATTTCATGTTACATAGTAATATTATATTAATGATATTATCACATAATAATCAGTATCTTCAGTATCTTCTTTATTGTTATATAATTTGCTGACTGTTTAGTAACATAATCTACATTCTTTGATTATAAGGATAACGTGTAGATGAGTGAGGTAAATTAATCCTACCTACTTCGAAGTTTGGGTTAGCTTTTGTGAAGAGAGTGCGATTTAGTCTTCATTATTTATGTTGTTAGTGTTTATGGATGGGATGTTGGCATTGGATGCTGGTGATGTGTGTATTAGTGTTAATGGTATATTAACTTTGTTGATGTATTTTCCAGAGTTCGTGTTTTAATGGTCTGTAGTTATCTTGGTAGGTTGTGGAGTTGCGTGGGTATCTGATGTGATCTCACAAAAGAAGCGTATCAGTTGTTGAAGGGTGTAGGGATGTAGAGAGTTGTCTACATCGTGGCTGTTTGATGTGTTTGCATAGACTGTTATATTATATGCATAGACTGTTACTGAGTAGGGATTCGCAGATACCGTGATATAGGAGTTTTTTTTTTTTTTTTATGTTGGATGGAATAATGTCTTTTACTTGGAAGAATTTTGCTGCGATGATCCGGAGTTTTGGTATGTAGGTATTCTATATGTTTTGTTCATTTAAGGTGGCAATCTATATAAATTACATACATACATACATACATACATACATACAATAATAATACTTTTTTTTCACGTTTAAACATTTTATTATGTCTCAGATAAATTATATACATAGATACAGTAATAATTATAATACATTACAATTGTGAATAACAGATACTTGCAAGTCAATAATATTTTAAAATAATAATGATAATAATTTTTTTTCTGTGTAACATATTATATTCTTTCCTTGGGAGTGTGTGGTTCTTTTACGATAATAAACATTTAAATTATTTGAAATTTCTTAAATAAATTTTGACAGAACAGCCACACGTTGGTTCGCTCAATGTAACGAACCGGAGGTGTTGACTAGGCAGGATAATCGTTAAATCGCTAACAAAATTAAAATGAATTTTAATTAAAGTTAAAATTTATTTGAACTAAAGTTTAAAAAATTCTTGCATTTTACAAGTTACTAAGAATTTAGTAACTTGTAAAAATGGTTTAATAATTTTTTTTTATATAATACGTTATACAGATAACGTATTATATTCTTTCTTTGGGAGGCATTTCTGATTTCTTCCTCGAAGCTTAGCAGAGCTTATCTGAGGAAGATAATAGATGGCGGTGATTTCATGATTATGTTTCTATACTGAGTTTCTTTATTAAAATCTTCATTATTTAAAATTTCAAAAAGTGCATCGTAAATTTCTCGTAACTGATGCAATCCGTAGAGGGCGGATGGCATTAATTTTACTTTCCCATCGCGTTTTTGATGGCTGTTTCAATGTTAAATTTTTTACAAACTTTAAAAGGATTGCCCAACGATTGTAAGAGAATGAAAAGAAATTTTATATTTCTTGAATAATTGCAAAGAAACTAATTGTATCTGCATTCACTTTGGCTGCATCGTTAATGATTAAATTTAGTGTATGAGCAGCACATAACACGTAAAAAGCTCGAGGATGTTTGTTCAAAAGCAAATTTTGGAGCCCACATTTTTTCCCTTTCATATTTGCCCCATTGTCATACCCTCGCATGTCTTCAATGGGAATGTTCCATTTTTCCAGTTGTTCCATTATTGTTGCACATAAACCACGTCCTGTGGAATCTGATATATCTGCAAAACCTAAAACGTTTTCTCTGATCTTGACAATTCCATTGTTACAGGAAACAAAGCGAATAATAATGGTCAATTGTTCTGTTTTACTTGCATCAGGTGTGCAGTCTAAAATTATGGAATAATATTTCGATTTGCGAATTGATAATAAAATTGTATCCCTGATTGCGTTACTTAAAGTTTCCAATATTTCATTTTGACTGTCTTGACTCAAATAGTGTACGCTATTGTTTCGTTGTAGGGCACTTTCAACTTGATTTTCTATAACGGGATCAAACATAGCAAACAGTTCGACTAATTTTTTTAAAATTAGTCGAGCTGTTTGCTATGTTTCCTTTATTCCTTTCCTTTAAGCCGAACCGTTATTCCTTTCATATAATTTAATGTATATAAATATACATTTAATGTATATAAATATAAATGCATATAATATAATGATCCGCGAAAAGCTAAATTTCGACTACCGAGGAATTTTATAATTTCATTCAAGCATTCTAAAACACTCGTCCAATGTTTCTTTTCCATTTCATACATGCCTTGAGTCTGGCAATCAATAGTAGTTTTTTTTTTTTTTTTAATTTTTATCAAGTTCCTTCCATTTTAAGAGATTTTTAACGTGAGTTAAACTAGTCTCATGTCTATGTAAAGTTGTACTTACATTTTTCCAATCGTTATAACCTTCTACAAGACTTAGTAGATGATTCAGTTGATTCAGTAGGTGCGACAAGTTTGCAACAGAAGCAAAAAACAGAATTTAAAGTTTCGGAATAAATGAGCCATGTTCTTGGCACGAGCTCACCGTTTTCCATTTTTCTATTATAATACGTGTCGCAAAATTTACGACCATATGTATCTCTGGGATATATTATATTTTTCTTTTGAACAGGCCCCATTTCAATTAAAACAACTCGTAATATTTCATCAATATTTCCCCATTCACCTGGATCTTCTAAATTTACAGACACTAACAATGTGTTAGTTTTGTGGTCAACTACAACTAAATCTTGTTGTAATTGACTAAATCCTAACCATTTTTCACTTAAATCATGTTCAATTATCTTGTTCAATAGTTACAATAGTACTTTCATTTAAACTGGATGATGTGCATCGTTCGTCAACTCTGATTTCTGATGTATCGAGTTGGTTACAATCTGCATCAGACTATTTTAATATTTTAACAAATTTATTAAGAGCCCAGTTTGTTTCTTAATATCTGCGTCTTTTGCAGCATGACGCTTACGATTTTGTGCACCGAATAACTTTTTTTTAATTTTTGATTCCATTTCTATTTTATACCCACAAGAAATTATTACACAACACGACACAGAGACGAAATAATAGTTGGCACTGCGCTACTGTCAGTAGCCTACTGAGATGTGTACCATATGACTGGTTAACTAGCAACAAATGTTTTGTACGAAAATTCGTTTCTGCGCATGAAAACTGTTCACCGTTTCACTTTAGATAGATTGCAGTAGACACAACATTCTGCAGGCAAGCATTTAGCCTGCTCTAGCTGCAAAATTGTAAACAGCTTGCTGATCAAAGAGGCGGCAACATCCTTTTTTTTTTTTTTTTTTTTTTTAATTCGGTGTATCCGGCCTTATTTATTTTAATATTGTCATTTAACATTCTAAGAATTTTTTGTTTTTATGATAAAAAGTTTGTTTCTTAAAAATTAACTTATGAACGTTCCCTGGCGGCGGTGCCCCCATCGTAGCAGCACCCGCATGCACCGCATGCTCTGAATGCCGCTTCCGCCGGCCCTGCTTTCAGTATCAAACCATCAACTGCTAAACTCACTCATTTTGAGGGTTCAGCAAACAGAGAACTTGTAATATTCGAATCTGAATTATTAAGTGAATATGCTAAATAGCAAGGACCCCTGAAATAAAACCTCTGGTAGTCCATTCCTAACCATCTTATTCCGAAATCTCCTTTTAGCCATTTTTTCTTACTGTCTACTTATTAACCAATGTCTTCTCCATCTTGCTAAATAATCGATTTCCATGTTGAGATCAATTTCTTCAAAAAAATAAAAAAATAAAAAAATGCGATCAGCTTTATTTACTGATTTAGGCCTTGCCAATTATTACGCTATAAACGTTTTGGGGCATTGGACTTCCTCTTCTTCTATGTCTATGGGTTGCAGAAGTTTTCGGTGAACGTATTAATGGTACGGCCGTAGTAAGTTCAAGTGGGCGTAAGTTGTACATCGTAAATCCAGTACTGAGTGTATTTATATTCATTTATTTATAAATAAATAAATTTAG
This sequence comes from Typopeltis vanoorti, assembly GCF_054136105.1. Classification (NCBI taxonomy): domain Eukaryota; kingdom Metazoa; phylum Arthropoda; class Arachnida; order Uropygi; family Thelyphonidae; genus Typopeltis; species Typopeltis vanoorti. Next base: position 35,417,428 of record NC_143573.1, read on the forward strand.
ATTTATTAATTAAAATATTAATTGTTATAAAGAAATTAAAAATGTTACAAAAATTAGAAAAAAAAATTATAATATTTTATTTTTATTTATTAATTTTTATTTTATTTGCTTCTTTTCTTTTCTTTTATTTGTTTGTTTTATTTTATTTTATTTTTTGCTACAGTCAGTTTCCACAGGATCTTCGGTATATTATTTATTTATTTATTATTTCACCTTAAATTCAATATGAATGAACACTACATGACGTGAAAGCGATCGAAATAAGATATTTACCATACAACAATCTCCAGGTTGTAAAATTCCTCTGGGATCCAGTTCAAGAAAAATTCATGTGAAACAGTTGATCGAAAGACATTTCACCAAAAGCACAATTCATCTAAAAAAGCGCTTCGCCAATAATTTGTGAATCAACAGTTAATCGAAAAAAATTGCCTGAAAGACAATTCACCAATTATCTCGATGAGTCCATTTTCATAACTGATTTGTTTAAAAATATTGTTTCGATGTGTTAGATAAAATTATCTAACAACATAATCAGGTCCTTGAGGATTTTAATAAATCTATTGTTCTACTTTAGAACATTGTTCTGTGCTGTGTATCTACAGAAAATATCAGTGTTAGGGTTTAAGGCCACGAGATGGCAGCAGTTGTTCGTTCATGAAACCACACGTAACACAAGTTCAGAATAAACCCAACTATCACCGATGATTGTTATTATTATTAATGCGTCCATATTACCAGTGGCTCATTCAAGATTTAATCTTGGGGGGGAAGAAGTTGAGTAGACGATTTGAGAATACACACTACGCATCGCATACGACCTATGACAGCGTCTGCAATGATCGCCAATACATGATACCCGTGATCTCCTCTGGCCGTCCTCGGAAAAACGAAGCAGCACTTGTCCGCCCCGCCTTGCATTCACAGCGGCCGTGATTCCCGAGAGCTATAGGGTATTCCAACCTTATATGACCGCTAATTCATAAGTAGTATAGAAATAGAAGACACGACACATCATAAATAAAAACATGAATTTTAATTAGGAAAAGATGTTTGGAAAATTTTCTAGTGCTTTTCCTTTTTGGGGGTAAGGGCTTGCCCCTGCCTTCCCCGGCCCGCCTGTGGGTTTTGATTTTCACGAACGAAAAAAATAAAATAATTTGAATCGAATGCGTATCAAATATTTTAATTCTACCACTAATCGATAATCGCGGAAGCTTTCTTACCCTGTTTTGTTCCAACGCGCATGCTCCGGGCACTCATGGGAAACGTGAGCGCTCGATTAGTGCGCAGGTAGCGTTGTTCGATTGTTCAGATATCGAGGTTGTGCTGCTCACCAAAGTACTAGATATGCATTATGATTTGCTTTATGCTTTAAGCCAAGGTTGGATAGCCCTGGCTTAAAGCATAAAGCAAACGAATGTAACAGCCTTATAAAGATTATTTATAGTAGCAAGTAGATTAATCTGTTTCTCTCGGTGCTGTAACCACTTACACCACCCAGTTATACACTGCTTGAAAAGAAGTCAACGGACATTCCCATGGGCAAGGTGCATCGTGCCATGTAAGGAGTCACGTGTCTGTAGCCGGCATAAATTGGAGGAACATGATGCTCTCAAGTCAGTGCAACTGTGTCCTTGCTAAAAGGCTTCGAGAAGGGAACCTCACTGGACGACTCACCACACTCACCGACCGTAACCATAGGACACTACGAAGGATAATGTGTAAAAACTGCCATTCATCAACCGACGCGTTAAATGCCGAGTTCCGGGCATCAATTGAACACGAATCTGCACCAAAACATTCAGAACCGAGGCTCACAACATGGGTTTCCATGGTAGGCCAACAATGAACCAACATGTAACGTCATCTTCAGTGGTCCAAAGAGTGCGTACAGTGGGATGTGGAAGCTTGTAAAGCTCTGTTACGGAGAGACGAATCCCACTACATCCTCTACCGAACAGATCAACTACTGTGGGTGTCGTGGATGCACGGTGAACATGTCTTACCAAAACGCGTAACTCTGGTAAGACACCCTCACCGCCACCAATTGTGATGATATGGTCCTGTTTTTCCTGGTTTGGCTCTGGTCTTTTCTTAGTCTGGTTCGTTGCCCCTCTGTTTGTGATACCACGAACTTTGAACTCCCTGCGGTATCTCAACATTCTGGACAAGGCAAAAGCTTCCTACTTTGTGACATTTCTACGGAACTGACCATTGTCTCTTTCAGCAAGACAATGCACCGTGTCATAAGGCTGATGCCCTAACTGCGTGGTTTGTGGACAGTGAACCTCACCACAATTTAGTGGCCTAAATAGAGCCCTGATCTCAACCCGATTGAAAATCCGTGGGGTAAGCTGGAGCTTCGGGTGAGGTCAAGAGACATCTGCTCCACAACCGTCCAGGACCTGGTTACATGCCTACAGGAAAAATGGTCCAAAATCCCCATTGATCGCTATCGTACGCTTTGTGGAAAGTATGCCCTTAGGGTTGCTGCAGTCATCGCAGCGAAAGGAGATCCTACATCTTATTAAGAAGGGCGTCATGGTTGTTTGTTATTCACACTATGGTGTCTGTTGACTTCATTCCAAGAAGTGTACTATGTGCTTAGCCGCTAATTACGCTATTTACTTTGCTATTTGTTTGAGCTCCACCCTATTTTGAATGTTATCTCTCTCTCCTCCTCCTCCTTACTACATGGATTAAGTATTTTGATGTCCTTATCTATCTATCTGTTTTAAGCTCACACGACTTACGACGTCCTTTGTAGCTACGTCCTTTGTAGCTTCTGAAATTAGATCCGACGGAATAGAAGGTTTATATTATAGAGGGTATATATTACATGTGTTCTGGCCTGTTTGGAGGGTCGAACCCGAGTTTCTCTGAGAGAAAACCCCTGCCATTTGTGCATGAGACCGACTAACTTACCTTTGGTAGAAAAGTCCTGATAAAAATTCTTTGCGTCCTGAAACGGATTCAAACCCAGTAGCAAGCATCGTCGAAATATCCTGAGCTACGAAGGCTGTTTGCTCTCTCTAGATATTAAATAACTGCCACCTGTATTGTGTATAAATATAAACCTCAACACCGCACACAAGACATTACAAAACCCTGCAGCGTAAGGTTTTGTAACCCTACCGTAGGCGGATGGTTGTTGAGTAAATATAATGTAATTAAGAAACTTAAACCATTGTAATTACATTTTTATAAATCTCGTTACGCTAAATGCTTTCGTTACATATTTTTATAACAAATTACATAATAACATGCGATCGCATGTGCACTTTTGATCAACCAAGTTATTAATTTTGATAATCCGGAGAGGATGTTAAATTCTTTTAGCCAAAAAGGTCATCATTATCGTCACGTTCCTGATATGTCTCCTCAGAGGTGAATAGGCGCTAGAAACAAAAGAATGTAAAGGATGAGTTTGCATCCTTTTTCTTTTTTTTTCTTTTTTTTTTTCGGAACCTTGGGTTCTCTGGGATCCTTCTATGAATAGAGAAAATATTATCTAGTGTGTGTGTGTGTGTGAGGACAGTTTTTATGGTGGCGCAGTGAAGATATTAATCTATCCATCTCATCAAACCATTCTTGCACAGACCTCACTTTCTGAAGAACATCATCGGGTTGATATAGGAATGAGCCTTCACCAAATCCCATAAAATTGGGAGGACACAATTGTCTAGAATGTCATTATAGGCTGCAGAGTAAAGATTCCCAGTCACCAGCGTTCTCTTGGCACCCACCAAACCCAAACTCGTCCATCGGATTGCCAGATGTCAAAACGTGGTTTATCACTCCAGAAAACGTGGCTTCAGCACTGGAAGATCTCGTTGTGGGATATTGTATGACCAACTAGGTGGCGATGGTGTTATTGTTGCTCCTTGGCGATCCCACTTCACAATAACATCATGGACTGTCCATTTTACTGTTAATGTTTGTCTATGAAGATTGCAAAACCGTTTGTTTCTTTTTATACCTAATGAACCATGATTATGATTTATGTATCCATATCCACTAATACAAAAAAATTCATACAATCAGTATATTTATGAGAAAAATTAAATTTTTTTTTTTCTCTCACAGAAAAGCGAAACTGCAATAAGACCATCCTAAAATGGTACGATTGGGATCCTAATTCTCTATTTAGTCTGTATTGGATGAAATGCGTGGGTAGACTATGGCCCCACTCCAAATGTGAGAACAGTATTCGATAGCTGGGAGGATCTGCGATTTGTATAAGGTTAACAGCTGTTTAGAGGTGAAGTGACGTCTTGAGTGAAAGAGAAAGCCTAGTTTTTTGGAAGCTGAGGATGCAATGGTTGTGAAGTATTTATGCCAATATTTTCTTGTATTTAGTTTTCTACTACGTTTTTTTTTTTTTTTTTTTTTTTTTTATGTTCGGCCCATATACGAGAGATTGGCTGGTCAACCTATAGTACTTTAGTACCGTATATGGGTCGTGGGATGGGAAAGGGGAAACTTGTTGACATTCGACTTAGAAGCCTGTATTGTATTCCATGGGAAATACATCAGGGGGAAGACTTTTCCAGAGTACAGCAGTAGCATGAGGTAAAGTTGAGCGATAGCTTTCGTACAGATGAGTTGGATGTGACTGTTGAATTGTAGTCCTTCATCTAATTGTATCCCAAGATCTGTTTGCCATGAGCTTTTAGCGTTATTGAGTTAGATATCTTTGTGGGATACTAGAATTCTGGTGAAGTGTATGACTGCTTTTTTGAGGATTTACTTGAAGCCTCCAATCAGAGAACCATTTTTCCAGCGTGGAGATAATGTTTTGGAGTCTTTTGGTTACCAGACAATGACGGGAAGATCTAGTTAATATCGTGTGTGTTCAGAGCTATGATGGTCGTCATAGGATTTTGTAATATCTGCTGAGGCTTGTGGAATTCCAGCTAAAATTTTTCGCTGAGCAGAGTTTATGACACTAATAATAACCTGAGGGGTCGGTAATTTTGAGGAAACTGCTGCAGGTGTTTCCTGGCTCAATTCATAATTGTTCAACTTGGTTCTTGTAATTTAAAAGTAAATTATTCAGAAAAAGAAATAGATGTATGAATATATTAAGATTTTTTATAACAAAATTCCAGGTAAATTTTTCTAAAAAGTAATTTTTATTATACTTTTTATTAATACTTTATTTTTAATATTTCAATGTTTTGACTACAATTTGTAATTAATACCTCCAAAATTTGAATCCATTAAAATCTGATGTTAATGTTAATTCTTGGGAAAAAATATCGTTCATATTTTTCCCCAAGACGTTCATCGTTCCGATTCGGTTGTCCACTAGAATTTTCTTGTTCTTCTGCTTATTCAATTCTCCAGTTAGTCGATCTTTGAAGAAAATTATTTTTATTTTAGTTTTTTTCCCCCACATACACTGTTTTCGACACTGCAACTCGGAAAAAAAAACTGACCGAATAATTTACACGGTTTCAAACAATAATATTCTAAAGAAAGAAAGTGCACATCTAAACTCGAATCGTATTTCACAGCTTTGTTTTAATCTAATCGTAATATTGTAATTTATGAAAGGTATATAAATTAAAATTTCTCTTGGTATATAAAAAATGTAGTATTTTAAGATTTTCTATTTAATATACCTTATCCTTTATACCTTATCTAGCTTTTGGAGACTGAGTGGGCAGTTCAATCTCCGCCGCTAGGCAATTAGAGATAGCTGACCCTTGTCTGTCACTAATTATAGCTGCCACTGATGAAGAGGCTGGCAAACAAGTGCTGCCATCTCTTGGTACCTAACCCTAACAAGATATGTCACTATCTGAAATAATGTGGGTATTACGGTCGATTTTCTTGAGTTTACCGGATGAAAAAACCCGAGTTTCCAGGAGAAAAAAACGGTTGAATTTGCCAGAGATTGACTAACTCGGGAATCGGTCGAAGAAAGGCTTAGAAAAAGTTCCTCCAGTCGGTGGCTAGACTTGAACTTAAGTCTGACTTCGAAGCGCAGAGGACGCATGCGTCACTCCCACTGAGCTACACAGGTAGCTCAGTGGGAGTGACGCATGTGCTGCTCTGGACCTCAATCGCCGCTCCAGTTTGTCCCATAGGTGTTCAATGGGGTTGAGGCCAGGACTATGTGCAGGCCAAGACAGTCGTTTATCACCCATCTCTCCAGCTTTCTGGCATGAAGCATTGTTGTCATGATAGTAACACGGGTCCATTCCATAAAAACTCCACAGCGTAGACAGCATCTGATTATTCAGAATATCAAGGTATTGAGCTGCCTTCATGGGACCACAGACAACGACCAGTGGTCCCACTCCAAACCAGCTGAATGCACTCCACGCCATTACTCCTCCACCACCAAACTTTACTGTATGTACAACACACACTATAGTAACAAACGTTCACCAGGCTGCCTTACACACACAGACATCCTGCCATCAGACTGGAAACAGGTGTACCTTGATTCATCGCTCCAGAGTATCATTTTCCACTGGTCAATTGTCCAGTTCACATGCTCTTTGCACCAGGCCAGACAAGCCACCTTGTTCGTTGTTGTGATGTTCGGCTTGTGTGCTGCTGTTCTTCCGTGGAAACCCAATAAATGGAGTTCTTTTCGTACACTATTAGTGCTCACCGTTGTTACTGGCACTCTGAAACTCATCACGGATGGTCTATGCCGATTGTAGTCGGTTTTTGCGTGCCACCCGCTTGTTTTAACATCCTTTTGTTTAGTCAGTCATTTTTGGCAGCTACCCTGGATGTTTTCCTGCACTAGTGATTCCAGAACAACTCCATTTGTTGATCACATCGCCAACCGTTGATTTTGGATGCTCCAGTTGAGTGGCAATGGCAAGTATGGACACGCCACCAATGTGACAGCTCATGATGACACCTCTGGCAGTCACTGAGTTCAGGCCGTGTTATCATATTAACTGTATTCAACTGCTACGATGAAATGCTGCTTCCTACTATTTGTACACCAGTTTTTATGTTATTAACAAACTTGGAGTGTTCCATAACTTCAAATAACAGGCTTGTTCGGATAGTTGTTGGCAGATAGTGTATATATAGTATAAAATAGCACATTATATGCTGTACATATATATATATATTTTTTTTTTTAAATATAGATTTAATGACTTAAAAACCAAGGTAACTTATAAAGTTTTTTATGAGAATAATACAACTAGTTTCGGCTTATAACAGTCTTCATCAGGTATTCATTAAAGGAAAAGAATAGTAATAAACATTGAAGTATCTAAACAAACTGGCAATTACAGGTAAAAATTGCCACACATAATTGATACATAAAAAACGTATTTTTTCAAGTTGTTCTAATTGGCACGCTATTGTTTATTGCGTGTGTGCATGCAGGCTCTCGTGAACGCCAATGTTGTATAACTGCAGTATGGCTATCTGGGATGTTATAACTCAAATTGTTGTTTAAGTGGACAGGGTTCAGCAGGATTTCCCTTGATTCTACAATTTTCCTCTCAAACTCATCATCACAGCGAAAAATATTTTCTGATTTATCCCAGCAAACGGAGTGACTTTGGAGATCATCATGAGGATTGTTTGAGAAAAGAACATGACTTCACAACGCAGTTGCACGTGATCTTCTGCACGGGATGTCTCTCTTATGCTCCTCTATATGTTGTTCAATAGATTTGTTGGTTTGTCCAAAATAAGGGATATTGCAATCGCACCATAATTTATATACACCTGGATATTTTAGGTTGTGATCAATAGGTTTTGGATGGCTGATAAGAGAACGGATTTTAGAAAGTGTGGTGAAGAACGTCCTGATGTTGTAATTTTTAAGGACCTTAGCCAATTTGTTAGAGACTGTGCTAATGTATGGGATGGAGATGCTACCTTTAAAATTATTATTGGTTTCTGTGGTGCACTGTCTAGGGGTATCCAGAAGAAATTTCTTAATCGTTTTTTCGGAGTATTCATTTTGTTTAAAGATAAGAGATAGGTAATTTATTTCTTTTTGGAGTTCACCCGGTTCATTCAAAAGAGAGCGTGCTCTGTGTCCTAAGGTAGATATAGTTCCAAGCTTATGTGGTGGGAAATGATGAGAATGACTATGCAGATATTTATTGGTATGAGTAGGTTTCCTGTATATAGAGATTTTTAATCTTTCAGAGCATCGTGTAATCATTACATGGATGTAATGGAAAGGTAAGGAGTTATTTTGTTCTAGATCAGTAGTAAATTTTATATTAGGATGTTGGTTGTTAAGTTGATGAAGAAAATCTATGAGAGATGTGCGTCCGCTCCATATAATGAAAACATCATCAATATAACGTTTCCAAAGTTTTGGTTTAAATGAGAAGGAAGATATAGCTTTCGTTTCAAAATATTCTAGGAAAATGTTTGCTAGAACCGGGGACAATGTTTATATATAACACATTTGTTATATATGTATAACAAATGTGTTAATAAAAGAAATAATACAATCGCTGACACAATGGATGTTTCCGACTGTATAAAACTACAAATAACTGAATAGAAAGAAGGTAAAAATTTTATTATACACTTATATAAAGCATCACGTGATTCTAAGTCACTTGATGCCATCTGGGTGATAATAAATAATAAATATTTACAAAATCTGCATATTTCTATATCACAACAGGCGTTTCCGGCACATCATTTTGTACGGCATGAATGATGATGCTCTTCGATTCCGAGTTTGCGGCACACGCTTTTTATGGAGCACGTGCGCCATGTTGACACCTATAGATGTGACTGCTGACTTCGCACACGCGTTCTTGAAAGTGTTGTTTAAACTCGGTCGCCTTCGACAGATCGGGCAACAATCCAAAAAGAGGTTCGTGTTTTTCGATAACATCTAACAGTACACGGTACGCGTTGCTATGGTGACAGAGCCACATGATTCGATCCACTGTGGATCTCCTGAAGACACATAAAGTACTAAGAACATCTCTGTGGAATTTTAAGAATCTCGTGTCCTGTTCAATCCCTTCCGGACTGGCCTTACTGTACAACAGAGAATAACTGTCCACTAATCCGCTTTCGTTGTCGATCAGCCATATTCCTTTTGTGGATCTGGACTTCACTAGGTTGTGGATCGTTTCTTGTAGGATGGAAGGTTTCTTTTCCTTGTCCGCTGCATCCTGCATACTGGCCACCCTGCAAAACACAAACGTATGAATTAAAAAGTCAAGAATAAAAGTCTTCAGCACTTCATTTTATAAAATGCTTGCCGTACTTCAAGCATCGATGTTTAAATATTGAACATCAAAATCTAATGTTGTGTAATTTACAATTATCACTTTAATGACGTCATGTTAGATGTTCTGAAGATGACTACAGTCAAATGTGGACATAAATTTATTGCCAGTGTACTAATAAATTATATTACACAAAAATGTCATATAAATTTCGTGCAAATTAAATTGCAATATGTTTTTCTGAAAAGTTATGAATAGTTAAGGACGTAGTTAAGTAATTAATGTACAGTACTTACAAAAAAAAAAAAAAAAACAACTATGCAGAGACACATTTAAGTATGAACTATGTCCACCCCGAACTGCGATGTGGCTCTTACAACGTCGTACCATGCTTGGTACCAAGTAATTCGGGAATTCTTTGAGGCAAACTGGTCCACTCCTCCTTCAGAGCAAGGATAAAGCCTTGTTTGTTTTATAGAAGGGAATTTCGAGTAGCAATGCGTCTCCCGAACATGTCATATGGTTGAGATCTGGGAAGAGTGCTGGCCACTCGATTCGATTAATATCCACAGTCTCCAGAAGTAGCCCCACTGCGAGATGATGTGACATCCATAAAAATAAATTTTTCACCTACAACATCACGGAACAAAATCTATCGTTGCAATATCGTTCACCAGGCATAGTCCCTTTTTCCAGCACCTGTAGCTCGATGCATGCATTAAGCATAATGCCACCCCACACCATGATCCCCAGCACCGCCATTTCAAAAACATTCTTGCGATGGTAAGCAGTACCACTTTCACGCCAGATCAAGTGTTGTTTAGAATCGGAGGAAAGACTAAATCGACTCTCATCTGTAAAGAGTTCATTAGCATTGGTGTCTTGTGCAATTTTTATGGATACAGCAACACTGAAAACGTGCTCCACGATGAGCTGTGGAAAACGCAGATTAGAGCTCTTCGAGCGTATAGGCCTTCTTGTCGCAGACGTCTTGCCACAGTTTGCCGAGATATTCGCGTACCTGTACTTGAATGGAGTCGACTTGCAAGCTGACCTGCCGTGGTGTGTCGATTACGTTTTATTGTACCAAAAATCTGTCTTGTCTTCGTGCTTTGTGGTAGACCTCTTAGTAAACGTCTTAGAACACATTCCATTGGCTTGAAACGCTGTCCAGAGCCTGGATATCACGTTATGTGAGATTCAAAACTCTCTGTCAATATTAGTAATTCTGCGGCCTTCTTCAAACTTTCTAATAACTCTTCCCCGCGTTAAATCATCTAGATTATGCCTTTGAGACATTACAAGACGTCCAAGTTTGCAACTTCATTCTTTTACGAAAAGAGCTTCCTTCAAACACAACTCGCTTAGCGCAGCCTTTTGCCTTTTATCCTATTGAGCGTTACCACGTGACCCCTTTGCGCATGATTCGAAAATTTGAATGTGCACCGCTTTCTACTCGAAATTGTACGAGTTCATTTCGAGTTCTATTTTGAATTTGGTTTTAATTCGATTTTTGGTATAATAAACTACCAATGAAGATTGTGCATTACAAATCTAAATATTAATTACCATCTCACTGACCTGTCGTAATTGCCCGTAATGTAATCAAAGACAATGAGATCGCTCCACTGAAGAAGTTCCACAAGTTGATCTATTTTGAGATTTTGTAGTTCCTTAGTTTTCCATGATATTGTTTTCTTCTTCCACAGAGATCGGAGAATGAGATTCGGCATCTTATCCCTATAAATGGCAAAATTAATAATAAGATTACATTATAATCGAAAATTTAGTCTATAGTACACCCTTACTTGCAGCTTTTAACTCGGTACCATTCCTCACTCATAACCACAAAAAATAATAAATAAATAAATAAAATAAAATATCATACTTAATGAAATAGCCATATTGCAATTTTTTAACAATTCTGCACCGATTAAAAGAACAGTAGGATAGTGGCGCCATCTGGTATCAAATGTGGTAACTTCTTTAACTTATTGAAAAAATTATTACTAGTAGGGATGCCGTCAGTTCACTTAATGCTTATATACAAATTTTAATATTTTAATGATCTTTCGATTACCGATAATCAATAATATACATGTGGAGTATTTAAAAAAATTGAAAATCTGCTTCTAATTGGCTCAAACAAAAAGTTAAACAAGTTTGAACGCGGTTAGTAGTTGGAAGGGGTTTAATCGTTCGATGTTGTTGGCACATTCTCCCTCGATGAGTTTTTGGACTCCGTTGAGGTGTCACAATGATAATCATAACTGGAAGATGAGCATGGTATAGTAGCGCCATCTATTGACGTTTATAGACCTTATTAGGAAACTGAATGCACAGGAGCATTCAATACAAAAATAAATTTTACAAGAACTGATGGATGGAGTCACAATGGACTTTCAGCTAATGTCATATAAAACAAATTTTAAATTAAACTTTCGTAATTTTAATTCAGTTAAAAAAAACTGAATTAAATTGCTTGATTGATTTTTGTTGTAATATTCATTAAATGTATTATTATTATTATACTGAGAGAGTCGGACTCGTCTGGAGATCCATTATTCAAACAATATCCCTCCCCTGTTTCTTAGTGTGTTCAACAACCACCTAATCTGATGTGCTGTTTTGGCAATATGCTCTCTAAGCTTCGACTTCCACCAACACCCCGCATGTCTCTGGCTTCATAAGTTTCCTGCAGTGACAATATGAGAAAAAAGTCCATCACCTTACACTTTAACACGTTAAACTAGGAATCATTTAAATTTGGCCATACTGGTATTCTGTTTAACTGATCTTTCAGAAATTTACATCGCATTCAATTATTACGTTCCCATGTGGTCTAGTGGTTAGGATACCTGGCTCTCACCCAGGAGGCCCGGGTTCGATTCCCGGCATGGGAAAGTTTTTTTAATTGATTTTAATAGTTATTAATTTTACTAGAATTAATTCTATTAATTTTTTTAAATATCATTTTATATGCATAATTATATAATATATATAATTTATATATATATATAAAATCAATAAAAATTGGAAAAAATTCTTAGCCTCTCCACGGTATGAATGTTATATAGCTTTAAAAATAAAACCTTTCTTGGGAGGGAGAAACATAAAAAAAAAAATTACTACCGCTGTTCCCAGTTTTAAATCATCAGTAAATAACTGAATATTTTCCATCAAATCATTTCCTCTACAAAAGAACCAACAGAGGACCAAGTACTGAGCTCTGAGGTACACTACTAGTTACTTGCTTTCTTCTGGACTCAACTCCTCCATATTGTATCTGCCCATCAGCCACTCTTTAATGCAAATCACAAGATTCATACATTCCCATTTGCTACAGTTTATGCAACAGAGTTCCATGTGGAATTCTGTCAGATGGCTTTGCAAAGTGAAACTGTATCACCGAGTAGTCATTTCCTTTATCCCAGTCAAGTGTCATGTCATTGCAAAAAGTCGGAAAATTACTATGCCAAGGCCTTGTCTACTCTTTACAAAACCATGCACCACCTACGAAATACATATACTTGTCCACTCAGTCATGAATTCTGTTTTTTATCAATTTCTCCAAGGACTCACTGGAGTGGAAGGGGAGTATATCCCCTTCCACTCCAGTGAGTCCTATCTAGAACTGAGGCTTAAACAGCTTGGTTAAAGGCGAGTCCAATTTCTTTACAGATTCTTGAGATTCACAGGCTGATATGCCCTGGTCATTTTAACATCCGACAATATTCTAAGCACCTCCAATTCATCTGCCTCTATAACCCCATCGGTCAACATCACATCTGGCACTGCAACATCACCAATTGGATGGTGCAACCTTGCAAAATGATCAGACATGTACTCAACTATTTGGTTTGCTTCTCTTGTTAACTCCCCCCCCCCCATTATTTTATTCGCCCTAGAGCGAACGAACATCTTAGGATTTCTTTTGGCCACATCGGCTAACTTCCTCTCATATTTAGTTTTGACCTTTCTTACCATGCAGGTCACCCTTTTGGCCCGCACCTTTCACTGGTCATAAGCATGCTAATCACATTTTTCTTTATATTCTTTCCGCAACTTTTTTTTTATTCTGCAACTCCTTTTTAGTGATGATGATGCTATTCATCCAGCTTCTGCCTGATTTATCCTCCTAACTTTTGGTACGCAGTTTGATACTGCTTTCTTTAAACACCCCTTGATCATCATCAATACAATGCCAACATCTCTCCCCTCCAAATTCTTATGCTATGACACTGCTGCAATCTGACTCCTTACCTTGTCATGATGACATACTTTTTAATTCCACGTATATCTCTGCGTGTCAGGAACTTTCCCAGGTAAAGACTACACGATCACTGTCCGTACGTGGAGGCCGATTAGCTAGATTCGTTTCTAAGTTCGCTGATGCTTCTAAGTTCGCTCGCTAAAAAGGTAATAGGTGAATAGGCATTAAGAGCTAAGCTTGGTATATTTGCATCTTTACAAGGTCTTCATACGACTTATCTTGGACTATTACGGCAAGGTCTGTTCTCCTGGTTTCCATGGTGATTCTGATACATTGAAGGGTGCGCAAAGTAGGGTGTCAAAAATGATATCAAGGTTGTGGAATACTGATTATGAAGACAAATTGAGGATTTGCAGACTGCAGACACTGACAAACAGGAGAAAGAGGGGTGATATGATTGACACTTACAAACTTCTGAAAGGTTCATACGGGATTTCAATTGATGGAATTTTTCAGTTAATGGAGGGTTGAGAAAGGACAAGAGGGCATCCTTGGAAGCTGAGAATGAATACCACTAAGAAGGGAATGAGGGCTAGATTTTTCTCTCAGAGGGTGGTGCGTGATTGGAATGGATTGTTATTAGATGTTGTGAGTGCAAGCAGTGTGAATGAATTCAAGAATAAGTATGAAAGCTGGTGTGTGTAGCATGTCACTTTTCTCGATGACATCCTGTTCCCTGGAGGTCTCTCTTAACAATAATAATAATGTACAGGGTGAATATATCATCTGTTTTTTCATAACATTTTAAAAAATTTCATTTGCTATGGTCCTCACCTTTCTAAATTATCGATCCATTGTATGAGAGCGACTGTGGAGTTCGATGCCCATCCCGAAGACATGAGATCCTTAAACACCTCGGCTACTTTCCACTGAGCTTTATTGGTAAGAGAGGACAAAGCCACCACAGGAACGTTGGGAATATCCAGCAGTCGAGACAAGTAGAATGACATCACTTCACCTGATAACAAACAAAAAGAAAGAAAGAAAAAAAAAAGCCGCTGTATAAGTGAATTCATAAAACATTTCTTAGCACTGAATCATTTGCGCTTTTTATAACTAATAAATGTCTAAGAATATCTCATCCCCATCATCCCCATAGTTTTCTATTTCTTCTAAAGATGTTGAAAATCATTAATATCACAAAATATTCGAATTCTCAGTATAGAAAGAAAAAATGTGATTAAATAAAAAAAAAACATTAGTGACACGTACGTAGTAAATTATATAAGAATAAAAGAATAATAATAATGAATACTACAAAGCTTATAAAAGGATTAAAATATCCCAATATCTCAATTATCATCGTTTTTCTTTATGTCAAGTTTTCTGATATTTGAATGACAAGCAAGCGGGTGAAAAGATAGCGAGAATATTGCATTCACCCACGACATTCCTATTTACGGATCTCGATGAAAGAACGAAGGTTTTGAACTACATAAAAAATTGTGGTTCAGTCTAGTTGCTTAAACAGTGACCTCCATCACAACTCATTCCAATCACTATCTCATAGATGCTCGGTTCAAACATGTGAATGTTGATTCATACTGTGCACAGCTGAGTATTTTATATTATTATTATTACTTGAGGAACTGCATGCTTATTCTCATGAAACACATATTCATTGGGTAGCTTACCTAAGAGTGTCATTCGCGAAAACGAGAAGATTTGCCAGAATGCAAACTAAAAGAATTTCGTTAGATATATAAATGCGTGTGTTGGGGGAGGGGAGAGGAGGCTTACTCGGGGTGAAAGCTCCAGCGATCCGTGAAAAATCAGTTGGTGGTCCGGATGTGGACTGCGCGATCACCATTTGGGGTCCCCTTGTCTACGCAATTGTCTAGGGATTTTCTGAACCCATTCAGAAGACCCTGGCAGTGCGCCACAAATGAAAGAAGACTCCAAACCCATTCTGAGCAGAAAACAGTGACCTACATAGGACACGGCATTGTTTGCTTGCGGTTTCCAGATGGTCTGGTCAAGTTATGGAAACTGAAGGACGATGCTTTGGCTATGCAGCCAACCGGTCACTACAAAAGATTGCTTGAGACGATCTACCACAGGCTATGCCTGTCCAAGTGAACTTCAGAGATTTTGTTCTTTTGTCATACAATTTATAGAGAAGTAAATAAAAGAAATCTCACCTTGTACTAGGTAGTCATGGGGTGCTCTGTAGCGAGCGCATGCTTGAGTGCCATCTTCAAATACTAAATATTGGTTCTTCGGGCGACCACAACGATTCCAGGTTGGAGGTTCGACTTTTTTTACCTTCAGATGGCGCAGCCTGTACAAAACTTCGCCAACTTCTTCTTGAATAATTCCTGTCATAACCAATAGAATAAATTAAATTATTTTAGTGTGTTTACACTAAAACTATTGTGATCATTTATTGAAAGAGAGAGAGGTTATAGTACTATCTGTACTGTTAGCGTAAGTTAAACTAATAATAATTTTCATAACCAGAGACGTAAGATTTTTCGTTCTTTAAAATAGTGAAAATATTAAGCAAAACTTTTATTGATATAATTTACACCTACATTAATAATTAAAAATCATTTTATAATAATTTAAACATGAAAACTCAAAACAATATTATTATTGAATATTATATTTAAACACCTTAAATTTATTAATATATTTAAAATATAAATAAATTCCAGTTCTTATCCACGTAGAAGGCGTGTTCCCTAGGTATTTGTTTAGTAAATTCCTAGGTCCTGATGATGTAATTAGGTAAATTTTCCTAAAAATTTTTAAATTTATTGGATACCAATAAATTATGGTTTTGGTTGAATAGTAAAATAGCAAAACTAAATGTTAATATTTAAGTTTTCCAAAATTCATTCATTTCTTTTCGCACTAAACGTTAATAAAGAAGTTGTTCGTGTAAAAATAGATCTGCTTTGTTTCCATAGAAACGAAAAACAAAAGCAGATAACCAATGAGAAAAGGAAAGACGTCAACATTTATTCCTTAAAGATAGAAATTGGACTCAACAGCATGCTTACTAAGATAGTAGTCAGTCCCAATAGACTAAAGCGCCCCCTCGCTAACTGGAAATTCCCGCATGAGCCACAGAGAAGATTTGAGGACTGTCAATGAAAAATAAAAAAATGCTTGAATATGAATGTAAATTTTGTCTTCTCATTTTTATAGTGCTTAGAGATTTGTTTGCTTTTCTTATCTGAAGTAAGTTAGTCATGCTTGCAGATAATTCTTGTCGACGGGGATTTTCTTTCTGAAGGGTTGATATACGCTTTGTAATATTTATGATGTGTGATGATTTGAAAAGTTTTGTGTACTTTACATGGGCCATGTTATTAAAATGGTGATTAATGGTTATTAAAGCCTGTGAATAAGGAGCAATAAATAAAGAAAAAATAACATGGTGAAAGAACGTGAATGATCACATCAGATTCTGAAGCGTTTAGGTCTCTGATAAGTTTTAAGTGGACATCGCTTTCCCCCCCCCCCCTCCTCTTGTTTTACAACAGGATCTGAGAAATTCTGCAGAAACTAAGAAAATTATTGTGGAATAACCTTTGAGATCGTTTTTGTATTTAATTAACTTTTTGCATTAAAATAGTATTCGACGTATTCAAAAATTATAGTCAACCAATAAGTAACATCTTAATGTGTTTCCAACATTTCAGTTAAGCATCAAGCCAACTAAGCCGATGAGATTAATTTGGGCGGTTTTTTCGCCTTGCTGGTTTTGTTTTGTGCAAAGAAAAAGCCTTCTTTACGAGGTCGGTAAACTTTGCTTCAGTTGAAAACTTTTATAGAGCTTCTTCATATCACTTGCTTCTTAAAGAGATCCGGTTCAAATCCCGACTCCGACGTTAGAAACGTTCTTCCGTGGCGAATGGGTAACCAATGGGGTCAGATAGCAGGATTTATCTTCTTACGACTTTCGGAAACTAAACTAGAATTTATTTTACACATTAATTACGCTAATTAATCATTTCTACATTTTAAATGCTTTTTTCTTTAAATTTTAAAGTTCTTAACATTCTGTGCCCATTGAGAAAATTAATTATCTTTAATGAGAAGAGAAATTAAAATAAAAAAAAAGAAGAAAAGCTATGAAGGATCCCTTTTGCAAAATATTTCGTGAGCTAATGGCCAGAAGAAGCTTCAGAGCAGAAGCTTGAGTTATCCCGAAGCAACAACAACTCACCTTTTGGAGTTCTTTCTTCCAGTTGCGCTGACCACAGCACTGTGCCTTCGATCACTGGAAATTTTCTTTTGGTAAACACCGTCACCAGATCACTAGAGTTTCTCTTCCTCCTCCAAGAGAAAGAGGGTACCTCAAACCGCACTGCATTTTCCATCCCTGTGGGCGTGGAGGGCGATGCGCTACTCAACACGCCTTGACTTGTCCTCGTTGCATCCTCCAAGGAAATCTTGCTGGACACTTTAGAAATGCGAGTTTTGTGAAGTCCCCAAGTACTTCGATCCGGGACGCGCGTGATGGAAACAGTCGTTCGGTTCGACAATACTTTGATCTTCATTTTCGGCGACACCTCACGGACACTGTCGAAATCTCCGTCCTTGAAAACGGCGTTGGCCTCCGTGTCTTCGTACTGTTCATAGTCGTCGTAAGCACTATAGTCGTCCGCCACAATGTCGTCGTCGCCGTAACTGTCGTAATCGTAACCCTGGTCGTATTCGTCGTCGGCCGCTTCCCGGGAGAGTTCGCTCTCTTTCTTGGTGAAACGCTTCGCCGTTCGACTAGTCCTTCCGTCACCGTGAATCCTGTGGTTTCGACTGCCATAGAAAGTGTTCGGAGCCAGGGGCGACATCACCCTTCCGTACGCGTGGACAACTCTGATACGCTTTGCCGTATTGTAAGTCAAATCGTTCGAGTCTTCTGCGTCATAGGTCAGAGAGTCGTTCGGAAGGTCCTGTAGAGGAAGGCTGGCCAAGATGAAGATGCCAAAACACAGCGAACATCCGATTGCCACCAAACGACACTTGTAAACCGTGTACACTTGCATACTCCCGAAGACTTGACCTCCGTTGAGCTCGGCATGTAGAATCCTCGGAGAAGTTAAAACTGAGAATGCCACAGTGGGTCATCTTGCCGAGAAGATGATGTCTTTCCACAAGATGGCTGACTGGGGACAACAAAGGATCATTCTGCAATAAATAGGAAATAAATCTGCTTTTAGTAAAGACTGAGTGAGGAGTGGTTGATGTTTAAGTGTATCATTGAACATTTTAATAAATTATTACAGCACATGCGTTTAAAATATAAATCTCGGTTTATCCCAGTTTTTTTTTTATTTCCATAAAATACTAAAATCATCCTTGCATAAAAAAAGCATTTTTAAAATAACATTTTCCCTTTAAGTGCCGATGGCACATTCGTGTTTTTTAGGCGAATATTACTCATCGTAAATTTGTTGTGTATCAGTACCATGAGTGGGTTAAAGAACTGATGCAAAAGTATAAAACAATGGCGAGCTGTACTGAAATTATAGGAATGTTAGTTCTCACTTGAACACTCAAGGCGTATTGAGTGGTCCAAGAAAAGAAAAGCAGATAAATTGAGAAAATAGGCATGTATGCTTTAAAAGTAAGCATGCACTCTGTACTATTTCATTCCAAGTACAGTTTGGTTTCGTTATTACGCAGTTTTGGTGATAATCAATCCCAAAGGAAGGCACACTCAGTTGTCTACGTATAGTAGACAACCCCGCTGTTGAACATATTCAAATGATAAACGTAATAATATGCTTCATAATACGTGTCACTGCCTTAGCTATTCCGATGTTATTATTATTTTTTTAAAGTTGACTTTTTTTTTATTACTTAGTGGCCGGTTTGTCTTCCACCTCCCATCTGGAATTGCAGATATAGAAGAGCAAAGAAGATAATTCCCTAACCAAACACAATCAAACTTCAAAGCTATAAATTATGATAAAAAATACAACTGAATAAAAAATCACTTTTCCAGTAAGAAACGGAAACGAATATTTAAACCGTTTCCATCGTCTAAAATTTGCTCTACAATAATAGGATTCAGTCGGATGTACCTTTATTTGTTAATAGGGTTCCAGGAAACTGAATGGAGTAAAAAGTCTACCCATTGATTACATCATTCATAAATAAAATATTAAGTACTCAACTGAAATTGGCACATAAATCCATTTTATTTTGTTTTGTTTTTCATGGATGGAAACCCCATCCACCTAATTGAAACTTATAGAGCACCACCACTGGTGCACTATAGGTTTCGCAACTTATAGTGCACCAGTTAATTCTCCTCAGGAAAATTAGCTTTTAAATCATATTCAAGTACATACAATAGATGAGAAAGATTGGCTCTTTCTGACTTTATAAATTGAGAACCTAGAATCGTTGGTAGTGGGATGGAGAGATTGATTCAACATGTTCAAGTATTACGTCTCCTTAATCCTTCCATCTTGTCATTTTATATAATATTTACGTTATTGGGAAGAAGATCCCATTCTGTACATTGGTGTCTGTCCACCCTAACAGGATCCTAGTTATCGCAACTCACCCTAACGAAGATGTATCGCTAGAGATATATAACATTTAAGGATCGTAAAGCCGCTCCTGTTCGATTTCGTGGTGGTTGCTAATTTTGCATGTGTCAGTGTGTGTGTGTGTGTGTGTGTGTGTGTGAGAGAGGCACTGAAATAGATATAGGAAACTCATGCTTAAATTAGCCATCATGGATAGATGTTAACAAAAAATACGACAACATATTTTAAGATTGTTCTTATGTGATTCTCCTTTTTCCTTTTGTCCCAAACAAAGATTTTTTTTCTCGTTCGATAATTATTTGCACTACATACTAAAAAATGAAAATGGAAATAAAATAAAATTTCAGTATAAAAATTAATTTTAGAAATATAGTTATCTGTTTGTTTTCAATCTTTAGGTGCTATCCATGATAAAATATCCACGCGGCATTATTTTCCACGAACAAGGTTTTAATTTTGTGAAGTGCTTCCTCAGAATGTTGGTTCTGCTTTGGATGGATTCGAAGAGAAGTTAACGGACACCACAGTGTGAGGAAGAAACAGCCATGGTGCCAATGTTAATAAGCTGTAGGACCTCCTTTCGCTGCGATCCTACGGATAGTGATCAATGGGATTTTTTGGCCGTTCTTCCTGTAGGCATGTAATGAGATCCTGGACTGTTTTGGGAGGCAGACATCCATCCCACAGATGTTCATTAGGGTTCAGATGAGGGCTGTGTGGAAGCCAATCAAGTGTGATGACGCTCATGTCCACAAACCATGCATTTATAGCATCAGTCTAATAACATGGTGCATTGTCTTTCTGAAGAAGAAGGCAACGGTCAGTTCCGTAGAAATTCCACAAAGTAGGAAGCATTGCATTGTATAGAATGTTGAGATACCTCTCGGAGTTGAATGTTCGTAGCACCACAAACGGAGGTACGAAGCTAAACCAGGACCATACCATTGCACCGCCACCTTCGAATTTCATAGCTGGGGGTTGCACACTGTGGTAAGAGATGTTCACCGGGCATCCGTCACACCAGTCCATCTGCTCGGTAGAAGGTATAGCGTGATCCGTCTCTCCATAACGCAGCTTTCCAAGCTTCCACGTCCCGCTGTACACGATTTTTGTACCACTGAAGACGATGCTGCAAGTTGGTTCGGGTAATGTGGGACTTGAATATTCCCGTCCTACCATGGAAACACACGTTGTGAGCTTCGCTTCTGAATGTTTTTGAGCAGATTTCTGTTCCCGTCGACGCTTTAAACTTCGCAGTCAACGTGTCGGCCTTAATCTTCGTAGCACCCTAAGGTCACATTCGGTGAGTGTAGTGGGTTGTCCACTACGGGCAGCACTTGCTGTTAAGTTCTTGTGCTTCGATCTCAGTAATTTAATCACTGATTGCTGACCTGAGATGGCCCAGTTTGTCAACAATTTGCCGAACAGATAGGCCTGCATCATTGCATCCTATCACAAGGCTTCTTTAAAACTCCGTCAGTTCCCTTCTCGCAGCCGGACACAGTTGCACTGGCTTTGGAGTATCACATTCTTCCAATTTATACCGGCTACAAAGACGTGATTCGCTACATGCACCTTTGCCCATGGGGGTGTCCGTTAACTTTTTTCCAAGCAGTGTATAGGAGTAGGAGTCCAGAGTATTATGGCCATTGAACAATAACTGTGAATGTAAGAACTACATGCACGAAACTTAATAAATAGAAAAATGTCTTCACTTTTATGTATTCATTTAATGCTATTGTATCTGAGATGCTGAGGAAGTTGTTAATAGAACCGAAACTGGTGATCATCTAATGAAAGCGATTTCTTCTGTGAAATAATGCGACTAAGACATTACTTTAATAGCTATGCATTCGGAAGAGTGTTAAAAAAAAAAAAAAAAAAAAAAAAACTCCAAGGCGGGCCAGTAAAAACTATCGGTTAAAGTCCCGATAAACACCTAGAACAAAAATTAATTAATTTTGTGTCTTCGTATATATCCTAAAAGGAAAAAAAATTACAATTTGATCAAACATGGGGTTAAAGGTTTTAAGATATGTTCTTTCTTGTGGTTTATATCAGTTGCTTAAATATCATTTTTGTTCTAGGTGTTTATCAGAACTTTTCAGACCCCCCTCGTATATGCTTTGTTAGTGGGGTAGACCCTCCTTGGAATATAACATCAGAGGAAACGGAAGAATTCATATTAACATGCAATCAAAATGAAATTCATTTCACAGGCCGAAAGATGCAGGATCCAGAGAACATGAATATTTGTGGTTTCTCCTGATTACTAAAGTTCCTCCCCCCCTAAAATATAAAAATGAAATAAAAGGAACACTGACAAGAAAGTAGACGAAACTGACAGATATAAATTGGTCGAAACCTTGTGGCGAAACAGTGAAAAAATGACAGATGTCCACTGATTGGAAAGATCAAGGTTTTAATCCCATCTAAGACGTGAACAACATTTTGACGTTTTCAGCTGTAGCTCAGTTGGATGACTTCCGATGGCAGGGAAAGGAATATTTTCTTCGAAAAGAAAGAAAGAAAGAAAAAAAAAACTTGAAGTTAACAGACAATACCATCTCATAGGCTTAGGTACCTCGGTGTTATCTTTACGTAAGAACAATAACTGATATGATTACCGTAAAGAATTAACCAAACAAATTCAAACCCTTCTCCCCCTATCCACTTGCTCAAATTCATAAAAGTGCTTTATCAACTATCCTTAAATCCTGTAACTATTCGCCGTCCAATCCTTTTACTCTTCCGTGGCTTTTTCTCTATTCTCTCCTTTCGAGAATATTTTCCGTCAAGATGAACTTTGACGTGAACTGCGAATCTTTTAAAACTTCAGAATTCTTTCGCCATCTCTCTCTCTTTTTTTTTTTTTTTAATACCGATAAAGACAAATCATCCAACACGTCACCTCAGCCGCCGATATTAAGCAAATTTTCGTCATACCAAGGCGGACAACTCCGCTGACTCAATAGAATAATAGCACTGGCGCACATTCTCTGCGAAGAGAAATTCGGGATTTGAAAACTGTCCATTGTGGGCTCGCGATGATGGACTGCACTCGCGATAAACACTACCAAGAAAAGGCCTGGAGAAGGAGGGGGGGGGGAATGGAGAAAAAGGAAAGCAATGGGACTTGTTATTCCTTTGTAAGGCATCAATGAGGAGGGATTTTAACGCAGCCCACTTCATTCCTTCACACATCTGATTGCATGGCTAAGAGTGAACGGCAGGCAAAACTTGAAAAATACTTTACCACAGTGTGTGTGTGTGTGTGTGTGTGTGTGTGTGTGTGTGTGTGTGTGTGTGTGTGTGTGTGTGTGTGTGTGTGTGTGTGTGTGTGTGTGTGTGTGTGTGTGTGTGTGTGTGTGTGTGTGTGTGTGTGTTTCATTAGGAGTTTGATATTCAAATATGACCATCATTTTACCCGTAGTTCGCTAGCTTACAATGACATTGAAGAAACAGCAATCCTAAGAGAAGGGGGACTGATCGTAATTTCCTATACCGCTATGAATAACATCTCCTCCATTAGATTGGACAGAAACAAATGGAGTGTCAACCGATAGGAAAGAAAAGGGGAATGAAGAATTTTCAACCGTGAGAAACAGAGAACGCGAAGAGAGACATTACTCATAGAAGACTAAGAAAATTACGATCAATTTCCATCTCTCTTTCTTTGCCAAAAGAAAGAAAGAGAGAGAGAGAGAGAGAAAGATCCAACATGTAAGCCATGCACGTGGTAAAAAGTGAATGAACTAGTGCAGCTTGCTGCAGCGTTCTTGGCTTCTAGTCAGCTGTGTCGATGGCGGTAAAAGAGAAAGAAACCTTTTTTTATTTTTCATGGAGAAAATCGATTGGATGCGAAAAACTTGCATTTAAAAAGAACATCAAGGAGTGTTTGAATCTGCTTCACTGTTAATTTACATCGACAAAAGCTGGGCAGCAAAGGTCGAGTTTGTAACAGTGCTGAACTTCAACTTTAGATGCTATGATCAAGATTAATTTGCCCCTATATAGCGTATCCGTTCCCGATCCAAACGAGTGCAGTTTTGAATCCCTCTGTGGACATGGATGTTTTTGTGATTGTCTTCAGGTGAAAGATGAATTTCATCTTTCGGTGTGAGGCCAATTCCCGGCTTATCGGAGGCCTGAAGTAGCTTAAAAAGTTCCACGTTTGGTCTTTCAAGCACCGTTTCCGGACTCTGTAAAAATAAATTTAAAAAATTACAAACAATAAATGAAACAATTTTTGAGGGTAGTAATGGTTGATTAAAATATGTCTCGATTGCGATCACAAAGGAGAAGACAATTTGAAGAACGCTGGCCTGAAAAGTATTCAGAGTTAACCGGACCCTTCTATGATTCTTATCCGTAAAAGCTAAAGGTAGATTAGCCGACTTAATAAGGAAATGCCAAAAAAATCGATTTCTTTTTCTTAGATATAATAATGTAACTTATATTTCACTTTAAAATTAAAAATTTTTAAACTTAATTTTAAATTGTTAGTATCAAAAATATGAAATAATGAATACACCTTTAAATTTTCCGTATGATTTTATAATTTAAAAGACAACTAAATATCTCAAAGAAATTGAGGGAATGGTCGACCGTGAGATGCAGTGATTAATGAATATCCTTGGAGGGTAATGGATGGCAGTGCTATAGCCAATGAAGTTCTAACTGAGGCTCGGCTATTGCT
Source organism: Typopeltis vanoorti (assembly GCF_054136105.1). Taxonomy (NCBI): domain Eukaryota; kingdom Metazoa; phylum Arthropoda; class Arachnida; order Uropygi; family Thelyphonidae; genus Typopeltis; species Typopeltis vanoorti. The sequence goes on from NC_143573.1 coordinate 35,442,112, forward strand.
GTTATTACTCTCCTGCCATGATCAGAGCTTTAATAGCTCAATAACACCTTATCCCTACACTGTCCTCTACAGATAACGGGGAAGATGAAAAGCATTCTTGCTTCGCCCCTTTAAGCCAGTCCTCATAAGGACTCAAAGAAATTGTGATTAGTTAACACTAATTGTAATTAATAATCATTAAAAGACAGGCAAAATAACATTTTGTCGAACTTTTCAAGGAGCGGATATAGACTCGGACCATAGTTTAGTGATTGCAAACATCAAGTCGAAATTAAAAAAGAAATATAAACCCCAACATCAGAATAGAAGAGATACAGCACGAATAAGTGAAGCAGAAATAGGAAGAAGGTACAGAACAGTGTTAGAAGAGAAACTTAAAAGTGTGGAGAAAGAAAAAACTCGAATTTAAGAGTGAAAAGAGTAATGAAGGCGATAGAAGATGCAGTTGAAGAAACAGTACCAGAAGAAGAGAAGATCAAGAAGAAATGGATTACACAAGAAATACTGAAGTTAGTACAGGAGAAAAGAATGTTGAAGATAAGAAGGGATACATCAGAACAAACAGAAGAGCAACAGAGAAGAAAGTGTAATGAGATGAAAAAAGCAGTCAGAATGGATAAGATGAAATGGTTAGAAGCCCAGTGCAATAATATAGAACAGTACTATCAATAGAGAGCATAAAACAAGGGAGGTATACAAAATGATCAGAACCATTAATAGAAAGTGGCAACCAAAACAGATCACAATTAAAGATGAAAAAGGCAAAGTATTGATGAATAAAACTGACCGAAGAATTGAAGCAGATATCAACACCAGGTAATGAACATGATATGGACATTTTAAGAGGAGAGGTAGAAAAAGTAATAGGACGGCTAAAACACAAGAGTTCTGAAGAAATGATTAAATATGGTGGCTAAAGCATGGTTACAGAAATGCACCAACTATGTAACATGGTATGGAAGGGAGGGAAAATGCCAGAGGAGTGGGTGAAATCAATATTAGTAACATTATACAAGAAAGGAAATAAGCTAGAATGTAAAAATTATAGAACAATTGCCTTGATAAGTCACCTTGGTAAAGTGATGATGATCATATTGACAGAAAGATTGAGAACATAATTGGAAGCATACCTTGCAGACGAGCAAGCAGGATTTAGGAAGAATAGAACTACAATTCAACAGATTTTGACAATGAGGTTAATAGCAGAAAAAGCTAGGAGAAAAAACAAAAGCATATATACTTGCCTTGTTGATTTTCAGAAAGCATTTGACAGTATTGACCAGAAAGTGACATTAGCAGTTCTAGAATCCTATGGAATTGGTAAAAAATCTAATAGCTATATTAAAAGATGTTTATCAGAATGCAGTTGCAGCAGTTAGAATAGGTTAGGATTTGGGGAAATGGTTTAGAACAAACAGAGGTACTGGACAGGGGAACCCAATATCACCAAGCATTTTCATCGCACATTTAGAAAGCGCAATGGACAAATTGAAGGAAGATGCCAAAGGAATATCTGTACACGGAATGAGAATTAACAATCTGAGATTTGTAGATGACATTGTTATTATTGAAGAAGACGAAAGAGAACTACAAAAAACACTGAAACTGTTAAATGAGGAAGGGAAGATATTTGGAGTTGTTATGAACTTGGAAAAAACAAAGACAATGGTATTTGGTGAGAAGAACATGAAACAAAAGATACAAGTGGATGGAACTGATATAGAAAATGTAGAACAATTCACATATTTGGGAAGTAAACTGACATATGACTTGGACTGTAAAAAAGAAATAAAGATCAGGATTGCAAAGGGAAGAACAAATCTGAAGGCCATGGATAACATCTGGAAAAGTAAAGTGATCAGTCTGCAAACAAAACTAAGAGTATTGGAAACATGCATCTTCAGCGGTGTACTGTACGGATCTGAAACGTGGGTAATAAATAAAGAACCAACAAAAAGAATTTTGGCATTTAAAAGAACTTGTTACAGGAAGATTCTAAGAATAGGATGGGTATACAAAATCACCGATGAAGAGTTCAACGGGATGCAATATCCCTAAACTTAAATAAGTTCATGTTGCCGAATTGAAGCCTTTGGCTCTTCATATAATTAGTAATTTAATAGGACACCTCTTGGCAATTCTCATAGAAGGGATGTAAGTTCTGTTTGCTACAAACTTGGTATTAACTAGGGTCTACCTACTCACTGATGAGACCTCAATAAAGTTTGAAACTGGTCTGGGTAGTGACCTTTTCTCATAATGTAGAACAGTAATACAGCTCCTAGGAGCTAAGTTCACATTATGGGTAAATACCAAGAATAGTGATCGAAGCTTGCTCCACCCTTTCTATGAGTTGCCTCAGTTTGCACTACCAAATGGATCAGGTGCCACTATCCAGATATTTGCTTACGCTTGGAATCGTCGAAATTTATATAGTTTCTATATTCGGCATGAAACTCTTTGAGAGTTTCTTATTCGGCTAAGAAACAATATGGGATGTAATATCCCTAAACGAGAGCCTGTGTAGCTCAGTGGATGTGGCGTTTGCCAACCACCGCGCTTGGCCGCACGAAGGAAGACTTGGTTTCGAGTCTAGTCGGCGACTAGAGGAAATTTTTCTAAGCCTTTTTTCGACCGGTTCCCGAGTTAGTTGATCTCTGGCACGGGCAAGCGGGTTTTTCCTCCCGGAAACTCGGGTTTTTAGTCCTGTAAACTCAAGAAAATCGATCGTAGAACCCACATTATTTCAGACATTAAATATATTGTGTTAGGGTTAGGGACCACGAGATGGCGGCACATTTGAGTCGTCTCTCTTCACTGAGTACCGCTTAATTAGTGATAGCCTTGGGCCATCTATCTCTGATTGGTACCAGTGGAGATTGAACTGCCCACTCAGTCTCCAAAAGTTAGATAGGGCTAAATGGCCTCGCCTACTCCCCATATACGGGGAATAAAAAGGCGTTAGATGTTTTTTTTTTTTTTTTTTTTTTTTTTTTTTTTTTTTTTTTTTTATCCCTAAACTTAAATAATGCAGAAGATTATAAAACGGAAGCTGCAATTATTTGGACACATCTGTAGAATGAGTGAGGACCGGAAGATAAAGACATTTATATGTGATATTATGAATGGTTTAAACAGAAGAGGTAGACCATACAGAGAATGGATAGACGACATAAAGGACTGGTGTGGAATGGGTGTACAAAAACTGTGCACTGGACAAAGAGAGGTGGAAGAAGATAGTGAAGCAGGCATCGGACATCAACGGGCAGTGAGCCCATGGTTCGTGATGATGATGATGATGATGAAGATAACATTTGTACAAAATGCATTAAAGATACAAATAAAATTTGTATTTTTAGTATGTAACCGTAATAGTTATAGATCTATTTTCCTTAAAGAGAAAAAATCTTACTAAAATATCCGCTTGCCAAATAATTAATAAGATTTTTGCCACAGTCTGAAGAACAAATCTTCATAAAAAAATGAAGGATATCATTTTTTTTTATTTGTTGTTCATGTTATTGAATGATACGATTCAAATGCTGAAACTTCTAGTTTCGACTCAGAATAAAGTAATTCAAATCTTAACAAATCTTAATCAGGGATTTTATAAATGTTATTATATTATAATAATATATAATATGTACGTTATATAGATATACATATGTGTATATAATGATAATGCATTCTGCATATCGTAACCTGAACGAGAGCTGTTGCTCTTAGGTTACACATATGATTTGTCAAAATTTTCTACTAGAATATGAAATTTAGATTAAAGTTTTATATCTATCAATCTAAAAAAATAATTCTAGCCGAAACAACAAAGACTTATGAGGCTAATGTATTATGTTAACTGCTTTATGCTCTTCTTCAGCTAAAAACGTCCTTAAACTAATATCGTTAGAGAGAGACGAATATATAAGCTACACAAATCCTTTTCATACATTTCCGTATAAATTGAAGCACTCTTTGAAGATGCGCTATTTGAATAGAAACAAAGATTCACAATTTCTATTGGCCATTGCACCGAGCTAGTTAAACATCCTAAGAAAGAGACGCGATTGCCTTTTTGAAAAGGCAGTGAGAAGCTGCCACTGACTTCCCTGAAACGTAGGCGACCATTCAAACTAGTAATTGAAACTTCTCAATTCTAGTTATCGTCTACGATAACTCGTTCTGTATACTTTACCTATTTAGCACATCAAGGCTGCTCATAAAACTGATTTTATCCTTTCTTCGCATTCCCGAATCTATACACACTGCATAGATATCTTCCTAACTAGCAACATCATAATCACCATCACTATAAAGAGGGCCATTTAGAGCAAGTAGATTCAAGGAACGTGCGATTGAGTGAGGAAATACACGCATATGTAAAATCCTATTAGCCAACCTTCTAGTCTAATGATCATTTAATGGTTACAGACGTCACGTGACCCTTCATAGATGGGAACCGGAGGAGGGGGGGGGGAGAAGAGAACGGTTAATTCCCATTTTGATTTTATTGTTGTGCTTGAAGACGATAATGCTCACAAATTGGCGTTCGCGGAACGCTTCTGCTAATTATATTTTGCAGGCATGTTGACTACAGCACTTACAGTGCGGTGGATCTAATTAGCTGCAGTGTTCGTTTGGAAGAGGAAGGTGTGTGTGCTATTTACGGAAATGCTCAGTGCACAAGTGCGCACGGATTTACCTAGTCATCTACCATTCCATCCATCAAACTAACTATCCACCAGTGCTCTCTCTCTCTCTAAGTCATTAAAGGCTCATTGTCTATCTATCTGTTCAACAAAAGTTTACTTTTGATTTAGGCTTTCACTAATATAACTAGAGCTTAAGCTGCGCAGTCGCAAGAATGACGAAACATTTGATTTTCGCTTGAAGAGATCCGGACTCCAATCTCGTCTAGGAGAAACATTTATGTACAAGATAGCACTTGACAGACCTAATATTCTGGTTTCACAGTCGCTTCTGTATAGCGAAGCAATTGAAGCAAGTCAAGACATGACAGTACTTTACGTTTGCCAAGTCATGAGCCAAGTATGTGAATATATGGACTCGTTGAAATTGTGTGTTTTAAGTATTCTTGTATAGTAAGACAACTCAGAAGTAATGGATCTGTAGATCACTTTCGAAACTTCTAAATGCAACTAACTATCCAACTAAATCCACTTTCTAAATCCAACGTTCATGTTAAAATATTGAACGTAACTTTCTCCAATGCAATTATTTAAATATTATTATTTTATTTATAATAGAACGAGATAAGCAACTCTTCCCCTTGTATGTGGATGACATAATTTTCTAAATTCTATCCAGAATCGAAGAAAACAAATTAAAACAGTCTCAGAGCATCTTACCTCCATGAAATTAAGTGAGTTTGGGGTAATAAACCTCTAATGTTCATCCCAATGCAAATTTTAATGGCGCAAGCTAAAATTGTACGTAATGACTGTAGATGATTCGATCCACTGGCACCTCATTTATGTCTTTCCCTGCAGCCTTATTAAGATGTTCAGCAGTTGTGAGTCACTCCTTAGTGAAGACACAAATGAAATCTAACTGCATTAAAGAGAGCGTCTTTTACAGTATTTTTTGTTTACTTAATTCTTAATATCGTCTAATTTTCTTAAAACACAACCCATCAGTAACATAAGGAACTCGATTTAGATGTTAATAGAGTCTGCTGAGTCAGCCGTAGAGATAAACTCCGCACTTCAATTAAATCTGGCTTTTTTTTTTTCTTTCTAGAAATGTCTTAGAAAAATGAGAAACAGCCAGTTCACTATCCCCAAATAAGCACATTTTTCTAAAGAAAATAAATTTAGAAAACACATCCACTGTTCGCTAGTAGATTTTTTGTTTCAAGGTTTTATTTCACAAACTAACCTTTAAACACACCGGTTAACACACAGACCATGTGAGTAGGAAAGGGTGGAGAATTTTGTATCTGTCTAGGAATTGAGGGGTGGAGCAAGATACGCATTTCGTTTTCTTTAAAAAAAAAAAAATTCAGTTGTGGGAAGTGCCCCATTTTATTAATAGCATCTTTCATTGGTGCTATTCAGCCTCTAAATATAGTTCTTACAGACGCGTACACAGAATGTTAAATTAGCCAGAAAATCTCGATTTATTCCGGTTGGCTGCAGTCCGAGATGTAGGGAGATTATCGTCCTATCCTCATCACTATGAGTATCTCTCCCAACACAGAAACCTCTAGAAGTGTTCCAGTAAACTGAAAGAGCGGACCATTAGCTTCTACTAATTAGTTGCGCAGTAAGGCTTCATTAGCAGACTTCATTAATGGGCCGCGTCAACAGAAAAAAAAAAAAATACGGGGCGGAAGAAAAAAAATTCTTCAGTCTCTTTTGCTTAGGAACACGAGGGAGTGTCAACAGTGTGATAAAAACATCCACCAGTGATTAATGGAAGATAAAGAGTCTCGTCTAGCAATTCTTTCAGCGTGAAGCCATTAATAATTAAAAGAACACAAGCAATTACTTCAGCATGTAGTCATCAGATGATTACCCTACTTCTAGATTGCTCATGTAAAAATTCTTTATTATGCGCATGCGCAATGATTCTTGAAAAGCAAAAGTCGGTGGATTGCGGTTTTATGACATACTGGAGCAAATGGATCGTTTATACTTTCTCATCTATTTCCCACCCCTCACCCCCGAACGATAAATGTGCTTCCCAGATGTTCCAAAGCACCTCCAGGGGAGCATGCTATTCACGCTGAAGTGTACTTTTATCCTGTCCGTCAACTCGCTGACCTTTCCGAGCCACTCATTTCTAATTTCGTGTTCAGTGAAGCAGATGTGACACTAGTCTGGATTCTATCCGATCTCATCTCTTATTCTCCAAGTCTGAGTCCCCTTAAAGACCTCCCACTGGGTACATTACACGGTTCGACAGCTCATCTTTCAAAGTGGCCGACGGCTTCCCCCCTCCCCCCTTCCCGCACTCTCAAAGTCCGTCACCACGTGGGATGATGGACGGAATAAACACCAACCCCTCAGCACCAACGTAAACTACATAATCTTCGATTTCCGACTCTCTTCACCCTCCTCCTCCTCCCCCTATGCTCTTACAGAAATGAAACGCCCTCCAACCATGTTTCTGTCTCTCGCACGTGCTCCCAGTTCGTCCTCTACGACATCGAGTGCATCGGCAGGCTAGCAATGCCCAGATACACATCGCAAAATAAAAGCGATGTCAAAGGCAATTAACATTAACAAGCTAAATGGGGAACAGCACACACGAGTTCACAGGTCTAGCGATGTTCTAAGATAAGCGGGACGAGAATAGTAATAGCTGAGAGATGTATAGGCCGTATCTACGGGAAACCAAACGTCCATAGTTCCTTTCTTATCTCTGATTGTTCAACATGATGTACATTTGGATCTCGGATATTATTGAAAAAATAAACAAGCAAAAAATCTGTAGTCTGTTTCATTGTGATTGTTAAACTTCCACTCATTGTTGCAATACGTCATCTCACGAGACTGCTCTCGAATTCCTTACTGATTAATGAAACATACATGAAAGATACAAGTAGAAACACGTGGAGCATCTATTCAAATATCTTTTTTAAACAGCCTTATATTCTATTTTACGCCTTTCTCATAATTCTGTTGTAGAAGGCGTCCATTAGAAAGATATCCTTAGTTGTTCCGGTGACGGATCAAATTTATTTTCTTAGCCGGCGATCGTAGAGGGGGGAAGAGAATCATCATTCCCACAGACACTCCTTTCTTTTTCTCTCCACCTCTTTGCTCTTCCTCCCGCTTTTCGTCTGTCAGGATTGCAAATGGGCGGTGATTGGATTCACGCTAGTCGTGCCAGGGAGTCACTTGCCGTCTGGTTTTCTCCAGCCCTTTTACAGAAGGGAGCATTGTTCAAAACGGGCCATCGTGTCAAAGGTTACGCACAACACGAAGCTCGGCTTTATTTCTTCCCCAACCTTATTAAGATATTCAAATAGCAAGGTGTGATAGTGCTGCGCCCTAGTGGCAATAGCATGCAAATTAAATTAAACAACCGCCAGACAGTGGGAGTAGTCCGTATCCACTTAAGAAAATTACGTCGAAAATTAAGGTAAGAACGGCGTACAGGAAGTGCACACACATTAGCTCTCAGTCTCGCTTTACGCAGAGACATAAGAAGGATGAGAAAGTCATTAAGTTTTACGTTAGAATGTCCTGAAATTCCTTTGGTGCTACCACGAGATTTAATTCAAACCCTTCCTAGGCATCTGAGTTACTAAGAAAACTGGAAATCCCAAATGTCTTTATTTGTTCATTTCGCAGAACGCGGAACGTTGCTGATTTGTTGGGTGAAGCATAAATGCTTTTCATATTCCCCTTTGTGTGAGGGGAAGTTCTTTGAGTGGAGAGTTATTTAGGGTTATGCTCGCCCTGGAAGGGCAGTGAGATTAGCTGTGTCCAGCTGAGCATAGAATTGACTCTGGTCTTTTGTGTTTGTAGAATTCTACTTCATCGTAGTCTGAAGCTTGCTTGATCAGCGGGTTTGGGTGATTGTTTGTCTTGGTGAAGAATTTTTCTGCTAAGTCATGGAGAAAGGATTGATGTAGGGAATGTTGACTTCTCTGTGAATCTGGGAGTTTCTAATGCACCATGGGGCATCCAGAATCAATCATTCTCTAGTATTTGTTCTGTATTCTCTGCAGCTTTTGAATATTTGTATTCGAGGTGTGGCTCCATGCAGGAGATGATGACTGAGCGTATTACCATCTTGTATACGAGTAGTTTCTTCCGGATATCCAGTTTACTTCTTCTGTTGATCATGGGATAGAGCGATTGTTTTGGATGTCTTCGAGCTTATGTGTTTTACATGATTGGTGAATTGGAGTTTTTTGTCAAGCATAACACCGAGGTATTTGACTTCACTCTGCCGTGGAATCTTCACACCTAGCAGGTATATGTCTTCCTTGATCTGAAACTTTTTTTTGGTGAACAGGGTGGCTGAACTCTTCAGTGGGTTTGTTTGGATCCTCCAGTCCATCAGCCATTTCTTGTCATGTTTTGGAGTCTTTTGACAGCTATATTGGGACTGAGAGATCTTGCTAATAAAGCGGTATCAACGGAATATAATGCTGTGATTGTTCAACTTGGATTTTGAGGAATATCAGCTGTGTAGATAGAAAACATGGAGCCAGAAGAGAACCCTGCGGCGCACCTGCCAGGATCTTGCGTCTAGTTGATACGGTTGCATTTATTTTTACTTGCATGAATCTGTCTTTAAGGTAACTATCTATGATTTTTATACTTTGATTGTTCTGTTTGTGATTCCGTCTGGCCCTGGAGCCTTGTTGTTATTCAAGTGGGTTATGATATTTATAACTTCTGCTGGAGAGGTGGGTGTGATGGGTTCTGCCTTCTCCTTTTGTTCTGTTATGACCTGCCTGACTCTGCTGTGAATCTTGTAGATTACATTGATGTTTAAATTCTCGTAAGAGGGGTCACACTGAGTTTCCAAATTGTCAATCAAAGCTTCTGCTTTTTCTTGGTCAGTGTGAGCTGCTCTTTTCTTGGTGTGAATTGGCGGTGAGTTGCCTTTTAGTGCGGAAGGTTCTCAAGAATTTACAGATGGAGTTATCCTCTCGGTTCAGATTGTTCAGTTTGGTTTCCCAATCTTGATTTCGATGTTTTTGTAGGGCTTCCCGGACCTGTCTATTTAAATTATTCAGAGTTGTTTTATCTTGTGGGACTTTTGTGTTATGGCACCTCTTTCTGGCTCTGTTTTTCAGCCTTATCAGGTCCATAATTTCTTCAGGGATCCGACCACTGGAATGAAAAACTGTAGTTTGTGCGGATGAAGTTAGTGCTTTTTTAATTTGGTAAGTGAGGTTGTTGACAGCTATATCTATCTCCTCTTTGTTATGGATAATGGGTGCTGGGCCAATGTGGTCTGAGAGCGTTTTGGAGAACCTAACTTTTCCCATGATATAAAGGAGTGTGAAGGAGAGAATTATTCTCGTGTACCGAGCTTGAGCAGAATGGGTTGTGATCAGATGATAATTCGTTTAGCGTTTCCAGTTGGTATTGGTATCTGATGTTTCTGAGGATTGCGATGTCCAGTACGTCTGAGCTTCCATTTGGACTGTGATGAGTAGGCTCTGTGGGTCCGGCTATAACAATAGAATTTTGCATTGAGTAATGGTTTAGGGTGCGGCCAGTCAGTCTCAAACTTTGCCATGATAAGTTTTAAAACTTCTAATGACTCCTCCTTGTTTAGAGTCTTAATCTGTTCCTTGATGCCTTCCATACCAATCGGGAATCTCCTGGAGTTATGTAAGGGCTACGAAAAAACCCTTCAACAAAGTAGTGTAGTGAGCCTACGATTCAGTTGCTTTTAGTAATTAATCAACAATGGCGATTAGGCCTATCGAATCGCCCAATTACAGTCCACTTACCTGTGTTGTTAACTTGCTGTTCTTGTATATAATTTAAAACTGTAATCGCGTCTCTGACAGTTAATCTAGCAGCTACATTACAAAAGCAGAGTTTCACATATTTTATTAACACGTTACACCAGGGGTCGCCAAACTTCTTTGACAGTCGACCCCCTTCAAGAGTTTCTTGACTTTTTATCGACCCCCTCTATTTTACTATTACGTAATTATAATAGGATAAGCAAAAAAGACGCTTGTTGGTAAATACGTCATTTTGGCCTACTTGATTGGCCTCCGTAACTATTTTCATGACCTTGCTCCATCTTACAAGTCCTATTCATGTCACTGTTCCCACGATTCACTCTTAATTGCGTTGTCATTCAGGATGGAGATAATTCAAGTTAACCGAATTAAATATTATTACCCGTACAATGATGTCTTATATTTTTCTATCGACCCATGAGCCCGAATCGACCCCTAACAATGTTACATCAACCCCTGGGGGTCGATATCGACTACTGCGTTACATCGACCACTTCGTTACACAATCCTTAAAATTCATTGAAACACTTAATGCTTATGGAGTGGTACAAAACATCGTGTGTAACGAAAAATCTTAAGTTCTTAAAAGAACTGGGAGATGGACTGAGTCATTGACTCTTTATCCCATCATCTGAATGAAGAAAATCTGTGTGGATGGGGTGTTATTGAGCTAAAAACTCTAGTCCTGGCTGGGTAACGTCAATAGCCGAGCCTCAGTTAAAACTTCATTGGCTACAGCATTGCCATTCGTTACCCTGGAAGTCCTAAAAAGGACTTTTTCATTCCTTGTCTACAAAACCTGCTACCGAAAAATCATTAACATTAACATTAACATTTCTGGCTAGATGGGTGAAGCAAAATTGCTTTTCATATTCCCCTTTGTCTTGTAATGGAAGAACTTTAGATGGAGTGTTTGTGAGCTATATGCTCGCCCATTGAGGTTAGTTGCGTTCAGCTGAACTTAAAATAGATTTTGGTCTTTTATATTTGTTAATTTCTTCTTCATTATATTCCGAGGCTTCCTTGATTAACGGGTTTGGATGGTTACTTGTCTTGGTAAAGAACTTCTGAGCTAGATCTAAGAGAAGGGAAGAGATATAAGGGACATTAACTCGTCTATGGATCTGGGTGTTTCTTATGAACCAGGGAGCATCCAGAATCATCCTCAGGCACTTATTCTGTAATCTCTGAAGTTTTAGAATGTTTGAGTTTGCGGTGTGGCTCCAAGCTGGGGATGCGTAAGTGATAAACGGTCTAATTACCATCTTGTAAATTGTTACCGAAAAATCTTATAGTTCTTAAAAGAACTGGGCGATGGACTGAGTCCTTGACTCTTTATCCCGTCATCTGAATGAAGTAAATCTGTGTGGATGGAGTGTTATTGAGCTAAAAAGCTGTAGTCATGGCTGGATTACCGAAAAATCGTTTTTGTCTTAATTGTTTTTGTCTTAATTTAATTATAATATCATGATATGGAATATTTAAGGGTGTAACTAATATATTTAAATTTTTTAAAATTTATTTCATGCATAAAATATAACAAGGTAATATTTATCATTTATAATAAAGAAACAAAAGATTTATTATTATTGTTTTTGAAAATAAAATAAATTTAATTTATAAATCTTCTATATTATATAAGAGTAGAATGAATAGTTCACTTTCGTATATTTGTCACTTACTAAAGACATACATATTCATCGGATGTATGAATAACAAATATCTGAATGAATCTCAAATTAAAAATTTTAGTGAGACTTTAGAAAAGAAAGTTTCAAAATGATTATAATACCAAAAAAAAAAAAAAATGTAGATAACCCGATCTTTTTTTTTTTTTTTTGTTTTGAATTGGGGAAGAACTTTTCTCAAGTATGCTAATAATGACAAGCGATGGGCATATTTATTATTTAAAAATTTAGATATTATTCTAAAAACATAAACTTAATATATGAATTGGATTTCATCTTTACGAACTACATCCATTTGATTTTTAAGAGCTACAACAACCAGATTATTGAAAAAAAAGGAAACAAAAATGTAAATAAATATATGTGGCGCGCCCACGCACGATATATAGCTTTTACTTAATATTATATATAATATGATACAAATTATATTATATTATATGAGATTGATATTAAAGCAAATATTAATTTGTCTACTTCGCATTTGTGCGTGTATATTAATACTTAATCCTTCCTTTGAGTATTCAATTATCTAGAAGAAGCCTTTATAAACTACCTTTAATAGTTACAATTCTAAGATTCAATCTATAGCTCATTTATATGTTACAAGATGGGAGACGTCAAGTATTTTAGATGTGTGGCCTATAAGAAAAAATACTGCTGTCTGAGACGAACGAAATCTTTAATCAAAAAACACAAAGAAAAGGCAACGATAGCGACTCTTCAGAAGATTGTGAATATTGAAATAACGCGTTGAGTGGAGAGGAGGAGATCAAAATGAACTTGCTATGCCTTACTTTAAAAGTTCAACACAGCAGTGGTTTAGCTTACCCTAAAAATATTTTTTAACGCAAGCCTTAATTCAGCTGTTTTTGTTTAAAATACAAAATATTTTTAACGTTCTACTGAATATTATTACTCTCATATTAGGCTTAACTCACTCCATTTAATATAAACTTTTGAATTCCCCCATTCTAACCATTTTCAAAATCCGTCATCAATCATAAGATTCATTGAGTATTATTCGCATTACGCCATCAATATATCCATATTGATTGTTATCCAACAGTAAGTTTTATATGACTTCTGATTTATGTGCGTCCACTATAATCCAATTTGCAATAACATCCGTTTTGTTTGTTAAGTATCAATATCTTTCTTCCACGCCTCTATTCATCTAAAATAATGTTCTGGTTACTTCTTAATTTAAATGCACGATTCGCCGCCGCATTCTTATTGTAAAGAATAAAGTGTGAAGAAAAAGATGTTTACAAAAGGTAACAAAGGCAGCCGCAAACCCACCTCCCCTAAACTCGTTTGCCCCATAATTGATTCGTATAAAAGCCGGGAGTCTTGCCGAGCCGGTGTTCAGAATAATTGATTCGTTTGACGAATCTGAGAAAATTATGGGGATCTCGATCTGAAAATTGTTTTCGTCTCGAATGTGTCGTTGCTGGAGGCTACGTGGCAATTGAGAAGGTTACTTCAGTAGTTCGACCAGCCTCCGTACATTGCCGAACACGGACACAAACGACTATATAATGAACACGTGTTCTGAAAACGAGTCTTGGATCTTTGAAGCTCCGCAAGAGTTTCTGATTGGCTAATCGATATCACGTGATTGTCATGACAATTTCCTATCAAAACTTCAGAATTTTAAGTTGAAAACAAATCATTTTCTTTTGTTTTTAGCTAAAACTTCTTCGACCTACGTTGGCAATCATAAGAACGAATTCCGCCCCCCCCCCAACTCCACCCTCAGCTGTTAGAACGGTGTTATGAAACTTGTCAACCCTAAGAGGCGTCTCTCTCTCTCTCTCTCTTCTTTTTTTCCTAGAGGGGAAGGCTACATAGCTGCACCCCTTGTAATTTGTAAAAACGGCTTTCAAGTAAACGAGGTCATGACCTCGGGACAGCGGCGCCGCATTTCTCCAAACTGGTTCCTAGAACTTCACCGCAACCGAACGGCCTGAATGACGAGAGGGATGGTAAAACTGTCAAAAAGTGGCGTTCGCCCCCTTACGAGACGTGGAAAAGAAAAGTACAGAAACACACGGAACATGAGGCGAGACTGGCAAAGCAAGAGGGGGGACAGAAAGGTCAAACGAACGGATTACAAAGCAGGATATTGCACCTGGCATCCCTCAAAGGAGCAAGTAAGCACAGGGAGTGACAGAAGAGAATAAATTGACAAGTACAGCGAAAAAATAAGACGTCGGGTTAAGAAGATAAAGGAGGGAAACGCCAGACCACGAAAGTGGGAGAAAGAAAAATAGAGAAACGGAAACACAAGTAAAACAAAAAATCGCGAGCCATCCAAACGGTTTCTTAATGCGAAAAGAACACAATAAAAGTGAATCTCGTGCATACTGACTTTACCCACTGTTTAGAACATATTAATCCACATAAGGAAGATTTAGTCATACGAAGAGGAAAAAGACACCAAAATATCGAACTTTGTCAAAGTAAATGGCATGATAAATAATATATTTAAGCCATCCCTGGTATAAAAACACACTAGAATCAGACTAGATAATGTCTTGTCAAAACCAACTCTACTATACGGAAGCGAAACATGGATCATAAAAAAAAAAAGATGAAAAACGAATTCAAACAGCAGAAACGAAGTTTCTCAGAAAAAACAACAAGCTGTACCAAGTGGGACCATAAAACAAATGAAGAACTGTTACAATCCCTGAAAATAAAACCAATTAATTACTACATAAGACAGTGTAAACAAAAATAGATAGAACATTTAAATCGAATGGACAACAGCAGACTAACAGAAATATCATACAGATACAAAATAAGTAGTAAAAGAAGAATCGAAAGACCAAGAAAGAGATGGCATGAGACGGGAACAGGCCACCTGGCCTAAAATCCATGTTAGGAAGAAGATAACGAAGATTCAATGATCTTGATATACCTGCATCATTATCTTTCATGCACAACCATAGCAGTCTCAAACAGTTCGATTTTTGTTGTAACAATGCATTTCCTGTTTGTAATACTACATTATGGTCTCGTCCACCAGATTTTAATCGGTCTGTATTCGAGTTCCTAAGAGTTTTTCTAAGAGATTTTAATAACATAATGTTATTCTAATGTCAATCTCATATATTTGCGTATTTTCATTCAAATAATCCACTTGGTAAGTTACACTTAATAAACCTCTATCCTTTATATATGACCGAAAAAAATTGCCAGCACTGAGACTCTTAGTACCAGGATCGGAATCATTTATATTCATTTGGATAGATATTTCGGTCATGTTTTAAAATTTCTATTTTTTAAAAATAAGAATAAGATTCATTCCCATATACTTTAGCATATATTCAAGTATCTATTTGGTTTATCCAAAGAAATTCCACTTTAAATACGCATTGTTTTAAAATTATAGCGCGATTAAAATTATAACTTAAGACTTTTTATTATTATAATGCTTTAGGAATAACTAAATAAGAATAGGATTTTTAATCATAACAGGTTAAGCCATCATCCAAATGGAAAGTTTAAATGAAAAATCGAAAGTTTATAAATGAATAAATAATAGGAAATGAGATAGCAGGGATAATAAGCAGAATTTCCTTGTGTTAATAGTAATCTCTTGTCCAATGACATCGAAAGAAAAGCGAATTAGGAGAAAGAGAAAAAAAGAAACGGATTCAAGTTGAAAAAGAAAGGTATTTATTTCGAAGAAGTGGAGTCAGCCGACCAACTGAAAGAAAATAGTGATTAATGCTGCAAAGAAAGAATGTGGAAGAGGTTTTTTTGACCAAAGCGCACACGAATTTCTTGACAATTCGAACAGAAAGCAAAAGATCTTCGGAAATGTCTATTAAGGTATGTGAGAAGAAGAAGAACTCAAGGAAATAATGAAGAACACAAAAAAACTAAGGACAATACAAAACTAGTGTTAAAACTAAAACAACGAATAAAAAGGAATCTTGGAATGACTTCGGCGAAATAAACGAAGAAAATAATTTTAAGGGGAAAACGTTCGAGTATTTAAAAATGCTAAAAAAAAGGAACATGTACAATTAATTTAAAAAGTGTTTGAAGTTCTTAAAATAACCTAAAGATATACTAAAATCTGTGGGAAATTAGCATATTGAACGTAAAGAGACAGCAGACAAGAAATGAAGATATGGCAATAGAGAGAGAGAACAACATTAGAGATGTGGAACTAACGGCCTCTTTAAGATAAACAAAAGGTGGGAAAACTTGTTCGATTTTGTTGGTCGGAATTAATTAAATACATCGATAAACAAAGAGCTATCCTATTCCTGTGGTGTATGATATTAATCTATAAAACGAAGCAAATATTTAGAGATCATAATTATCTATGCCCAATCCACTTTTTTTTTTCTGTTTATTACGTCCTATTGCAATCGACCGATGAACTCATTTTCATTCATTTCAATTGTGTCCTTCAGAAAAAAATATCGCCGAAAAAAGAAAATCAGTTAATATCTAAAGGTATGTAAAATTTCTAAGACTCACTCTGTTTCGACGCTGTCCTTCGAGGAGAAAGACCTGGGTTCGAATTGCGCCTACAACAACAACAACAAAAAAAAAGCCTTTATCGGTTTCCATCTGAAGAACACAAGCAATTTAAATGCAACATTTATTACATGCATAAGGCTAACCATCCTATCCTCGAATAATAATGGATTTGAAAATCCAAGGGTATGGAAAGCCTATGGGTGTATAAGAGCCTACCAAAACTATAGGAAGAAGATAAATTTTTATGTGAACTCAAAGAATTTTGAAAAAATAAGTAATGCTGAGTTGAATTCAATATTCCATGTTCAAATTGTTTTATAAATGCCTTTTAAAACTACGATAAGACAAGTTCGTGTATTCATCTCTTTCATTCTATTTATAATTCTCAATTCTTTTAGACATGAAATGGTGCCAAATGAGTACTATCTCCCAGAAAGGGGAGATTGTACTATCTACGTCTATCCCTTTTGTGGAAGATAGTACTTTATAAATCAGCTAATCTTTCCTAACTTTTGTAACTGTATACACAACATGTACATACTTTTTTTTAATAAGTTTAGGAAATTTAGGGACCGTTTTTTAGTTATCTTACTTTAGCTACTTAGGTGGCACCTTGTGAATATGTCAGTTATTGTTTAATTAACCTTTGTACTTGTACTGATGATGCCTGTGATACTCAGGTGAAAATTCTACTAATAAAGAATATTTTATGTGAGTTAATTCCGTTATTATAATTGCAAGTAATATCTAGAACAAAAATTAATTAATTTTATGTCTTCTTATATGTCCTAAAAGAAAAGATATTTTCTGAAAAATCATTTTTGTTCTAGATGTTTATGAGAACTTTCCAGACTCTCATCGTACTTCTCGGTTGAAGTACAATCTGAGAACAACGAATTCCATGTTATTCCATGATATTTTTTCCTGCCTGTGTTCGTTCAGTCACTAATATCCGGTACACTCTTTTATGTATTTAAAATATATATCTCACACGAAGTCATTTGCATCCAGGTATCAGCAAAGTTGAGGAGAAATTTCCCTTGTAGACTTCATTGCAGCTGCCAGTGTTTCGGCAGTAACTCGCTTAAAGATTTAACGCAGTTCAATTTCGAAGATTTTTTTTTCTTTATCAGCCGAAGAGAGAGAGAGAGAGAGTAGATTAATCATGTCCTGCATTCCTTATGACATGATTAATGACCCTAATAAAAAATCATATTTTACTCATAATGATGACCAGGTGATGGTCCAATGCACTGTTGACATTGAAGCGGGTAAAATTCAATTCGTAGTTTTACCTTCGACCTGTGCAAGACATACGTATGAATAAAGAAGAACATAAAACTGCATCATTAAAATTTTTCCGGGGGGGGGATAGAGAAGAAATATATAAAATTTTTGATTTGACCTATAAGAGAGGTGTTTTTTTGCAACAAAAAAAAAGAGCCTTCTTAAAAGTGAAAAAAAAAAAAAAGAAGTGAAGGAAGACACATATAACTGAGTTCATTTTAATAACCAATAAAGAAAGTCTGCAGCTTTTAATTTAAAATCAGTAATAAAATTTATGATTCGTAACTACTGAAGTGAACTATGAACATAATAACTCGCTTGGATTGCCTTTTAAAATAGAGCATTAATTTAATAAAAGAGACATTAATTGAAAAAAAAATCCTAAATTAAACTAATAGTTTATTCTGGATTACTAAATAATAACAAATCATTAATTATTATTACTGAATTAAATGATATTGTGCTAGTTTTCTTTCATCTGAAAATTTTTCTTAGAGGGCGCTCGTGCTGTTTTCTAGCGACTAGGCATAAAAAGTTGTTGAGCGATTTACATGTCAAAAGACAAATGTAGAGTCGGAGTTCAACTTGTTAAGTTCAAAACAGTGCAGATAACTTATTCGTTTAACCTAAATTCAGTCATCAGGAGTAGAATTCCCCTGAGGATCTTTATTTATTCTTGTTGAGACAGTCCAAAGAAAACACAGACCAGACAACACTGTGGGCCTCAATAAAGATCCCTCTCACAGTTTTTATATGAAGAAAAAAGCAGACGAAAAACATACCAGAAGCGAGAAGATAGGCTGGGTTGGCAGATATCCCTTATATGAGTTTTTTTAAACATTTAAGTTATGTTCGTTGCATGTAAAAGTCTGAAGATTCAGTGGAGACCTCACGGTATAAGACAAAGATCTGTTAATACAGGTACTTTATCAAAATTAGCCGATGCACTGACCCTGAGAAGAGCACAAAATATCCCACACTTACCTCATGTTTTGTCAGCTAATTGCTTTTCGAAACAAATTAAACGGGCGTGGTTTTAAGGTGTGGACGAAAAAGAAGGGAAGTCTCCATGCAAAGTTTGGACACGTGTCAGCAGAGGCAGCCTGAGAAGGCCATGTCAAGGTCAAAAGTGTATTTAGATTTAGGTATCGGATCCAGGTTAGAAACAGTATCCAGAATTTAAAACTTAAGAACTCATCATCTACAAATTCTTTCTTTCTACGTAATATTTATGATTCGAATATCTTTTGAAGGCTTTCATTTCTAACATAATTTCGACGATGTTAAGGTAGTTGATTGAATCTCAATTTTCAAGCCATTATCTTCTAAACTGATAGATCACGATCATTGAGTTCAGGAGAAATAAAACCATCTTCTGTTATGTCACAGGAGTATGCGTTGTTTCTTGCTGAAGAATGATAGAAGATGAATATTCATTTAATATAATTATGAAGCATAAAACTTTGTTTCTACATTAAAAATATTAGAAAAAAATTGCCTTCTTTAAACAATAATCCTTGTTTTCGAAATATGGTTACTAAAACAAGAGTAGAAAGTTGTATTAAAGATCTTTGGTATCAAAAGAATGAGACAAAATAAAACGAAGAATATTTAATTTTTTTTTTTTTTAAATAATGCTTCAAGATCTGGATGTTTAGAGTTATGGCGAAGCAACAAAACTACGAGGTCAGCATATTGAGTCTGTTAAGCCTTCCACGTAAATATGACATATGCTAATTCACCTTCTATTGAAGATTCCTTATAAAGGTTTCTTTGAGTTAGATGGGATTCGAAACTAGGTCTTTCCAATCAAAGGGCATTGTCAATACTGATTGAGCTAAGCCTACGATGATCTTCAAAGGTCTGGCCTTATCCATGTTGAGCAGCGTGACCAAGAAACGATGGTTCAACAGATGCAAATCAACTCTATATATTATTATTATTATTATTATTATTATTATTTGACACCTCCAGGGAGTCCAAAGACTCATCGAGGGAGGGCACTTGCTCTACATCTCTGTCTCCACCAACTGGCCGTAACTATACCAATGCCATCTAGCGCCGACCACCACCACAATATATATTCAATATTATTCTTTCTTTTCCTTTTAATATTGTGTCGTTATTTTTATCCTTTCTTATTCCCTACTATTACGAGTATTGAAACGTGTTATCCTTCTACTCCAAAAAGTAAAAATGCTATAAACTTCACTCATCGAAGAGTGTTCAGTAGACAAGATGAATGTGATAGGAGTCCTAAATTGAATTCTTGAAGGAACTAGTTCAATTTAACAATCACATACAAAAAAATGACGTTAAGACTCATAAGGAAAGGACCAACCAAAAGCTCTTCACGTTATAGAAAAATAACGTGAAGGGGAAAACGGATACACAGCCTATTTTTGAAGTGATCGGAAGTCGAGTTTCTCGGAATGGGAAAAAACAGAAGGGCCAATAACGATTCAGTGGAACCCAACAAACTGAGCAGAACTGTGAAATGCGAGAAAAACTTGGACGAGCACGAACGCTGCCGAAATAGAGTTGGGTGGGGATCAAAGCAGTTGTAGGAGTGACCTGAAGTTCCAAAATTATGTTTGCAGTGCGAACAAAGAAGTCTTCTTACGTTTCCCGTTGCAGAAGACATTAAGAAAAATATGCCATTCGCCACGACTTGACGTGGCTAAAGGAGCCGTCTCTGAAAACAGCTCTCTGTGTTCTCTGCTTACAAGTGTCGTGTCAACTTCTTTCCCTCCCTGTTCCCCCGTGTTTCGTCAGCCTACTAGAATGACGGCTACAAATGACTCGTTTGCCCAGCTCAAAAGTATGACCCCTCGGAAAGGGGGAGTTAGCGAGGCGACATCCGGCAGATCGCCGCTGTTAGTGGGTAAAAGACGGGAAAGGGACGTTTGTGGAACGCCATGTCCCCATTTGTTCTTGACAGCCAGAATTCGTGGTCCTTGATGGATGGGAGGAATTGGTGGGGACGGAGACATGGAAAAACTGGAGCCTTCGGGAAAAAAAAAAAAAAAAGGGGACGACGAAACGATTTGGGGGGAGTCATTTGTGGATGGCTTGTGTAGAGGGGTGAATATCGGATATGAGGTTTCGCTTAACCAAATAAAGAACGCATTCCCAGTGACTAGATGTAACGAAAATCACAAAAAACACATCTATTGAGAAATTTTAGTAGCTGGAAAACTGGAATTGGAATCTCTTATTCAGGGCTGTCGGCATTTTAAATTCCCGCTAAAGAGATTCAGTTATTCTGACCTTTGTGTGACCTTTGAACTTGAAACAGAACGTGGTCAAGAAATCGATACTTCAGTCTGAGCGGATCCCATCTTCTTCTTTCGCTACATTATTTCCACATCTGTGAACTAAGTGAGTTTGATAAAATCCCGAAGGAAGAAGTTTGCGTTGTTAATAAAAGCAACCGAGTTGAATCCCTCGTTTCTGAAATATAGTGGGTAAATTCCGACCTTCTCAACATAATAAATTCCGACTGAAATCTCCCAAGCCACTTTGAGGCTAACCGAAGTATCACTCTCTTGTGTTATCTATTTCATTGCTTGCATTTTGCTCCAGTTTTATGTGTTAGCATTTTATGCGTTTCGCCTGACTTCCTAAAACACTTTTTCAGACATGCGCACTCGTTACTGAACATCAGTAGGGATGGAATCTGATATTTTCAGTGATATTGCTACATCCATTACATCTCTTGTCATAACAAAGATCCCCTGAAGCAGATAAGGATGGACGATATTACATGCATCCACGCATTAGCTAGTTTAGGATCCTCCCTTAAAAAAAAAAAAAAAAAAAAAAAAAAAAAAAAAAAAAGAAGCCGAGGGACTTCAAAGACATTAGTTTGCGTACAAATGTTAATGTATTTTGTGTTACTGTCTGGCAAAAATATAGAAAACTCACAAACAATATTCATAGCAAAGTATCTGAAAAAAGATAGGCATACTTTTATATGGAACAGAACTCCGTGATTATTTGGTTACGTTGATTTCATGATTACGTTGTTGCCACCTTAGATAGTGTTATATCAATTGGCGAAAGACTGATGTTGATAATAATAAGAAATTATTACTATGATATTTATAGTAATCTACACACATACAAAACTATATTAGAATAACGAGTATTCGAATTCTCCATTACGCTTATTCCTCAGCAGATCCAAACTGCTTTTTTCTTTTTTTTCTTTTTTAATTCCAAGCATTCGTATATTTCTTCGGGGGTCAATACGATCATGACCGAGAGAAGAAATCAGTCTACACCCGCTCACACAAAGAAACAATAAATTAACAGTTTTCATCAAGATCCCTCAATCTTTCTTCAGTATCTTCAATCCCCCCCCCCCCCAGCGAAATCCACCCACACACACAAGTTTCACAATTCTCATTAGCTGGCGAACGTGTCATCATAGCAGAGGAGTTTCTGCACAAAGAAAATGGAGTGAATCTGATGGGGGGTGGGGGGGGGGAGATGGAGACAAGCAATGAATGACGAGACACATTACATTCCAGCCGCCCATATCGGAAATGATTACAGACGGAATTTAGAGCTACTGCTGTTGAAGTTGGTTGGTTTCCGCCGTCAAAAGGAAAACTTTGGCCGCATCAGAGCAAGAACGGATTAGGGCGGCCAAGAGAAATAACAGACATTTGTCATAATGGACAGACCGAGTCTTCAACCTCGGCTCCGGCTTGGCACGCGATAAGTGTATAAATGGTGATGGAATATCAGGCCACAGGAAATGGAAGGCCTTTTGCAGCAACGAAATAATGCCAGAAACACAATACCGGTCGTCATGACAACAGACTCCTACTACACGTGTGTGTGTGTGTGTGTGTGTGTGTGTGTGTGTGTGTGTGTGTGTGTGTGTGTGTGTGTGTGTGTGTGTGTGTGTGTGTGTGTGTGTGTGTGTGTGTGTTCATTCAGCAGTTTCCATTTTTCTTCCATTCTCTGAAGCCTAAGAAATCTCAAAATGACATTTAAAATACCCTCGCCATTGGTAATAACTAAACAAAAAATGCAAGGTTCCTTGTCGCACTTCTCATCTACCTTTGTGATTATTTATGCCTTTTTTTTTTCTTAAAGGAAGTATAGACTTTTAAAAAAAAATGTTCCACGAATTCCAGAAAACATTTAGCGTATAGAAAGTCCATCCAATCAGCGTGTGTTGTACAGCGATATACACACCACAATATCTGGAATGAGTTCAAAGCTACACGTTACAAAGTTCATAGTGTTATAATTTGGTTCAACCGGAACTACTGCAGTAGCAACTAAGGCTATGAGATCACAGCATTTGCGTGTGTGTGTTAACAGCATGTCATTTATATTCTCTTGGCTTGTACTGAGGGAAGTGTTTCGTCCAGTTTATATAGTCATATTCCATCCAAAGTGATATACCAATTCTGAGATTATTTTTAAGGAATTCTTTCTTAGACTTTTGTAAGATATTTACAACTCAATTATCGCAACTTACTTCCCTTGCAGAGTCCCCCAACTATTTGCTGAGTAGTTCAATCCCTTCTTGGGTATCTGTCCTTACAAAATCAATGTGCCTCATCGAATGAATATCACGTGCCGGAGAACCTTAATCGCCATTCAGATTAAACTGATCTCTTACTAGAAGTGCCCTGGAGTTTATTATTCTATTTTTTTTTTTAAGAACACAAAAAAAATCTACCTTTATTATTCAGGAGAAAGATAATTCATGAATGATATAATATTTTATTATTAATAAATTTCGTGAAATTAATTATAAAAAGTAAATAATCATTGAGTAATATTTATTATTAAACATTAGTCATTTTACTTCAACATGTCGTAACATGTCTTAACAATAATTAACTAAATAATTGTAGTATTTTTCAGCAACTTTGGAAACTATAAAGATATTTTCATCCGAGGATCCTTTCATCTCTCTCTCTCTATAATAATTTATTGCTGTATTCCATCTCGCATGCTTTGCATTTAATAAACCAGACTCGAGTCTGATAGTTCATAATACACTATTGAAAACTAACTCGTTTCAATGAGCACATTACGTAATATACGTTTTAGTGAAGCAGAGAAAAAATGAATTAAATATAAGGAAGAAAAAAATTTTTTTTTTGCTATGCATTGATTACAAAAGGAAACGTAAAAAAGCTATTCTGAAAAGCAGCAGATGTTTGTTTTCTTTTCTTTTTAGTCCTACCCTGTGGAGGAAATCATTATCCATCTAATTATGTCTTCTTGTTTTATTTTTGTATTATTCATACGGAAATTCTGGTCATTAAACTAAGGCCTTCATTTCCTTCTACCAAACTACTACATTAGCATATAAATAAAGCTGTGCAATCGGTTGTCTACGGACCAGATCTGGAACTCGATATGATTCTAGCAAGTAGTAAGAGGATTCGATTTATTTATAAGTTTAATTAAGAAATTATCATTTTCATTTATTCCATATTATTATATAAGCTTTGTTGTTTATTTAGCATCTAAATCCTTTTATTCATTGAAGTTATCGACAATAAAAGATTTACTTGCTATTCTGGCTAAGAACATAACCATCAATTTAACCACCAGTGGACATTAACGTTGTACAACCCAATATATGCAGCATTAGCATACGACATAAAAAATGTGCTTTTAATTAAGATATAGAGGTGATGGCAATGCTTCACGTGTTTATGCAAGACAGTCTATGAGAATGGATTGCATTATTTCCCTAAATGAATAGATTGGTTGAGTTAATGGATATTTTAAGTTTTGGACTAAACCGACATTTTTATGCGATTACGTCCATCTAGTTCTAGACTGGTAAGACTAGTTCTAGATTTAAACAGATTTTTATGCGACTGGTTCTGAAATGACTAGACAAAACACACATTTATGCGAATACTAATAACTTTATTAGTAAATCTTGTATTAAAATCTAAATATTTGAACAAGAAAATTGCAGCGCGCGCGCGCGCGCACACACACACACACACACACACACGCACGCACGCACCAAGAGAGAAAGAGAAATGTTTATCATTTTTCTGTGTGCACAGAAAATGACAGCAGTGCCAACAGTCCCACTGCAACCCCCCCTGCCGTGTTACGTTGGAAATTCTGTTCCCTGGATCTATCAATATTTACTACGACACTGCGTGAGTTTCTGACAGCTGTGCTCGCATTGCGTGCTTTGTGCAAGGCTCCGTAACAGAAACAAGGTATTAATGTTAAGAGTTTATTTTCGTTTCTTTCTTTATTTTTGGACGCAACGTAAATCCTCTGTTATTAGAACGAAAGCATTATAAAGCCGCCACAATAAGACAACAGATACTCTCATCACAGTGTTCTCTGTGTTGCCGAGTTGTTTGTGTTTTGCAACTGTCACAAAAACTGTTTGAAACATCGCTTTCCTGTCAGCTTCTTAAAAACAGCTGGCTTAGTTCTCTGGCCTCTGATTGTTTATTGTAGCATCAAGACTGTAAGGAAACATTTTTGTGCTGTCAGTTAAAGTTTAAATCGCTCTCTCTCTCTCTCACTGACTCACTATATAATGAGAATACGGAGCATCTGATCTTACGTTCTTTATATTTCCCATGTTTTCGGATCATCAGTTCTAGAAAAGCGAACCAAAAACTGGTAAGTAGATTGAAAATGCACGTGCTGAAGGCTATTTTTGGATCTTTCTATTTCATTTGAGTTTTTTTTCCTCCTTTTTTTTTCTTTCTTTCTTGTCTGCTGTTTGTCTGAAAGTTTTCGCTTCTTCAAGCTACTGTTCGAGTACGGCCAAGTTCTTGATGTTTCTATTTCAGACACCCCATATGTTTTGAACTCCATCGCGGTATTTCTTCGGTATTTTCGATACAGGAGTCTGGTTGTCACGACGTAGCGATGACAAACTAAACTTGAAATAAATAGTGGGAATGATACCTAAACAGAGAAGAAATGGGGAAAAACCAGACATTTCGACAGCTCCTTAAAGTAGTCTTCCGGTTTTTTTTATGTGTGTAAGAAGAAGAAGGAGAGAGAGAGAGAGAGGGGCACAAGATAGATCAGCACTACAACGTAACTGTATCCTATTACTTCGATGCAAGAGAACATATTCTTCTTATTATTATTCAACCTTTTGGTTCTGTCCACTGCTGGACGTAGGTCTTCCCCCATGATTTTCCAGACCACTCAGTTTTCTGCCTCTCCCATCCATCTCACTCCTGCAATTAGTTCCAGTTCATCCCTCCACCTTCTTCTCGATCTTCCTTTTTGTCTTGCTTCATCCACTGGTCTCCACTCTGTTGTTTTTCTAGTCCATCTCCCGTCATTGCATCTAGCAATAATGCCAGCCCATTTCCACTTAGCCTGTTTCATGTATTTTACAATATCCATGACACCTGTTTGAGATCTTATCCAGGTATTTGTCTTCCTAACTCTTAATGTTATTTTTAGCATACTTCTTTCCATGTGATGTTGTGTTGTTCTCAGCTTTTTGTTTAGGGCTTCTGTTAAAATCCATGTTTCTCCTCCGTATGTTAGGATAGGAAGTATGCACTGGTCGAAAGCTTTCCTTTTTAGACTCATAGGGATGCCACTTCTGAATATGTCTCTCATTTTCCCACAAACCATCCATCCAAGGTGAATCTTCGTTCAATCTCTTTTCTTTGTTATCCTCAAAGGATAACAATTGGCCCAAATATACATATGAAGTAACTTGTTCTATTTCATGGTTTTCAACTTTGACAGTTCTATGGTTTATGTATTTATTTATCATTATTTTTGTTTTTTCTCTATTTATTTTTAATCCAGTTACTTTGGAGGCTTCATTTAGCTGATTTAGCCTTTGTTCCAGATCTTCAAGATTATCTGCTATTAGGACAATATCATCTGCAAATTTCAGATGATGCAGCCTTTCTCCATTTATCTTTA
Organism: Typopeltis vanoorti; assembly: GCF_054136105.1. NCBI lineage: Eukaryota > Metazoa > Arthropoda > Arachnida > Uropygi > Thelyphonidae > Typopeltis > Typopeltis vanoorti. Next base: position 35,468,977 of record NC_143573.1, read on the forward strand.
TTCCTTTTGTTTCCCAATTAAGGGTTCTAAATTCCTCTAGTGCAGCTGTAAATAATTTGGGAGAGATGGTGTCGTCTTGCCGGATGCCTTTTTGTATTGGGAACGTTTCACTGTTTTTATATAATTTAATATTTGGTCAATGCTCAGAATAACTAAAAACATGAAATGGATTTCAATTATAAAACAAACAAAAAACTCACCTTCTGAAGAAAAACAGGAAACACACACACACACACACACACACACACACACACACACACACACACACACACACACACACACACACACACACACACACACACACACACACACACAAATACTTAATTAAATGATCTAATTTTAGTTCATGTGAAAGACTTTTTTTTTTTTTTTTGGAAGCAGTAACTGTTATATCTGCCAAATGGCAAATATAAATTATTGACAGTCATGTTTTTCAACTCGATTGTGATCCATGAAGAGCACTTCCTCATCTCTATCGATTCACTCAGTATTCTTTCCGGTTATTGTAGTGCACAAGTACTGGTAATGATTGAAATCACATAAATTGCAGCGACTGAGGTGGATGAGGTTGATTAGAAGCCGTTTCAACAGTGAAGATTTAATATTAGAGGGGAATAAATTAATGTTTTATTGAGTGTTTCCTTGGAAGGAATGACTGTTTTGCCAGGAAGCGCACTTCTTGGTATGATAGGCACCGGTTTTATTGAATTATCAGAATTTTTTTTTACTCATTGTTCTGAATACTTATCTTTCCATTATATACTATGCTGAATTGTCTACTTATAAGTTCCACGTAAAGTTAACCTTTTGGGGTTGGGAGCAACATAAAAAAAATTCAGCTTGCATACATTGGAACAAAGACGCCTGGTTGTATAAACTAAATTACAAAAGAGTCTTATGAAATTCACAGAGGAGAAGCGGGAGAAGAAACCTAAATAGACGTCCAATCCAGCTATGCATACACTCAGACTATCAGCCCACTAGTTTCCTACACGCACAGCGTTGCTTTTCAAAGTCTCACTACCAATGAAATTAACGTTATGAATAGATCACTAGCAACGAAAGAAAATAAATCAGAAGCCCCATCGTAGACAGTAGAAGCAAATAAATTATTATGCGTTGAGTTATGCTGCAACCAATAACTGGTTTGTGTGTTCTCGGCTTCCTTCTCTTCCCCCAAACGAGTTGGAATAACATCGCCCCGCCTTCGTTGCGTTATAAAAATTTTAACACACACACACACACACACACACACACACACACACACACACACACACACACACACACACACACACACACACACACACACATTCTATGTAATATCCCCAGCAGGCCCAAAGCCGGCTGAAACTTCCACCGTCCTACCGGCCGTTAAGCTAGTGATGAATGCGAACGATAGAGGGACGTGAATCTTCTGCCAGTTCTAGTAAACGCATCTAGCGACAGTTCCCCCCACAGTATCCCAGCAGGAGTCGACAGTAAAGGCGAGGGATTAAGGAGGGCCCATAACCGTCTTTGCCAGGGTTGCAGTATGATGGTGAGGGAGAAGAGAAATACAGAAAAGTGGATGGATGGAAGGGGGGGAGGAAGGATGAAGGCAGGGGAGAAAATTCGACGTAGCAGCACGTGCCTTATCGCAGAGCGCGCATGATGAAAAGGATTATGAGGCACTCATTCTAGCCGATGATGATGACTCACACCGATCAATAGGCAGCGCTTGCTGCCTGACACGTTCTCTTTCGTACGCCTGCCAGCACGCACGCTCTCACAGAATCACCCATTCTCGAAACGAAATAGCCCCATTTAGTATGTAGCACCAGTCCCTAACACACTGCTGTACCGCGTAGGCAAACCGCTTGCTACTTTTCAAGGCACGTCTACGGCTGAGAGCAAAGAGGAGAACAAGGCGGTCCGCATGCTAGTAGAATGAAGAGAAGGGGAGGAACAAAAGTGGGGAGAAATAACTTAGGGAAACTCACTGCAGGTCCGCAAATGGCTTTCAATAGCGATAAGGACAAGCAAGGCACCCATGGTGCACACCAATAGAAGCTTATGTGTAGCCATCACAGTTACTTCAGGGCATACGTCATGCGCTTTGAATACTGAAATACTACGCAGTTCAACAGCACGGCACCATCTTTTAAATGCTTCGTCTGGCCATTAATAGATGAATTATGATTCTGTCATGCTAAAATATTGAAGTCATCCCCCCCCCCCTGAAAATATAAAAATGATTCACACTTAGAAACAGGTTTATTAGGGAAAAAAAATAAAAATAAAAACCTCGCTTGTAGTGATAAGACCCGATGGTTTTAAATGCTTTCAAATCGCTAACGTGCACATAAAAGGCTCTCTTATCATCTGTAGAAGTCTGTTTCTACTTGTATTGAATTTAAATGATCATCATTGCATGAGATAACACAGTAGAGAGATTGTTCACGGCATTGTCCATGACTGAAACCCGATTTAAGTACATAATTGATGCGACAACTGATTTGAAACAAATCTAATTGAAGTGAGGTGAACGCAATTCTAAAGTTCTCATTCGGTAGAAGGAACCCACAAGTAGTATTGCAAGAAAATAAGCCAACGCATTTAACGTAGTCAAATAATGCAATTAAAAAAAGGATTGTAAAGTTCTGAAGCACATTTTCGAACATATGCATGCAACAAAGGACTGGAATGATGAGCGAGCGATTGATACCGAGACAACTATGGCTATGGGGACACAGAGCGTTGTCTTTTTTCGAGTCCGTTTGCTTAATTTAGGGGAAGAAACATTCAACTCGAGTAGTAAGCTTTACGCCTACATCACAAACGGGATAACTCGGTGTTAGCCAGAAAAAAAAAAGTATTGCATACTGTCCAAAAGTTCCTCATATAAGGACACATAATTTAATATTATTAAATTTTAATATAATTCACTACTAATGAAAACGCGACTCATCGGGGTTATGCTTTTAAGTAGCACAACATTTTGTGAAGCTATTTTGAGTGGAGTAAATGCGGGTTGCTTGGTGCAGAGTAATTTCATTCCAATGGTTATGCTTGGCCAAGCATTCCACAACTAACATTTCAAAAAATAAATAAAACAAATAAATAAAAAACTTTTTCTTAACTCAAATATTAGTCTGTTTGCTTGCTTGAGTCGAATTGATTCGAATATAAACTTTAAACATGGTGAGCTGCTTGTTGTATAGTACTTTCATCATTTGTATTGATCATTACTATCTCTAATCAATACGTCCTTTAGACTCTTAATTTATTTAAGTCTGTTGGGGACAAGCTATCGTCTGAGATATTTGGAATCATTACTGAACAAGGAACTAAACCCCCAGGGTACTTCATTAGTTCACGCATCGATTTCTACCAGATGTCTCTTCAAGTTTGCCGTTGACCAAAACATTGTGACGTTTCAGGGATGAAGAAAATCATTATTTATTTATTTATTCAACGATCAATTTACTTTTCATTGTAAATTCGATGCAAACGGCTAGAATCAAACTTCGAGTTACTATGGCTCGAGGGTTTATTCTATCTTTGAATGTTAGATGAAAGAAACACAAAAGTGAAAATCGTTTTTTTACATACTCGTATCCTCTTCGTAGACACTGACTTAGCATCAATAACAAAAAGAAAAAAAAAAAGCTAAACTATGCTTTGGAGATTAGTATCGGTTAGAAAACAAATGGGTGCAGCTACACACAAGCCTGAATAATTAGAGATGAATAATTCACAAGGTGGTAAGAATGTCACTGGAAACTGAGAAAAACAAACATCATTTACATTCCTAATACTCATTCGGTTAATATACATTACAGACTCATCGTTAAAACCTATCATTTGCTTACTTTATTATATTCATTAGATCATAACGTAACACGCCTTTCTGTTTTTACCAGTTAAACAATCAGTAAAAATTATGAAATTGATCCGGTAGATAAATGAGTTTCAGAACGAACTAAAGGTGGCGCTCTTCTCAAGTAAAGCCACCTATCATTTTCTAAATATCGATGGGATAAAAAAATGAAACTAAAACATGAGAAATATTTGCTCCTATTTGGCTGACTTTTCTTACACATAAAGCTGATAAGAGTTAATTAATTATGGAATTAATTAAGTAGCTTAAACTTTTGTTTTCATAACAAATTTTCTTCCGTACTTAATTTCATTAATGTTGATCAATAGCTAAGCTTTAAATCCTTGATTATTGATGGATAGACAGAGACAAATATTACTTCCATGTAATAATTATTAAATGATAATTATTTTTTTTATTTTGTTGTAATTAAGAGGTATTATGTAAGGTTTTAATCCAGGAAAAAAATCAAAAAGGATAGAAAGCGATCGCATATTGAATTTATAATTATGAACGCATTGATATGTCACCCCTCCAGCCTCTTCCTATAGCTCCGGTATTATTCTTTTCTTGTTTAAAAATCCGGATTTTTTTTTCCTTTTTTATTTCCTAACAAATGTTCTGTTGACATAACAGAAACCACCAAAATCGTCAAGTTTTATATTTTAACGAAAAAAAAAAATATGTAAAACGATTTGCAGTCTAGTGTAATATTAATACTGTTGTTTCTATTCTGTTTTTTTCTTGTCTGGAGGTGTGGGTGTGTTGGCTGTCTGTAGTTCGTTAACTGGTACGGCGTCATAGCGACATTAAGCGAATATAGTACAGATGTTATCGACCCTTCCACCTGCCAGTGTTTTATCACGGTCAATAGCAGTCATCGGGGAAATTGTGTGCGTCAGGTCGTTTACTGCTTTGTAGAAGGAAATTAAGGGGATGTAACTAGTAGGGTTTACGACAGTACCGGTGGTAGAAGGCGAGGAGTATTACAATCTAGCTAAGCTGAAAAAAAAAGTCATGAAAAAAGATGGAAGGAACTAAGACAGTTCTTTTCACTCCATGAATGAATGGGTCCGAATAGATAGCTGTGTATCTCACCAGTCCCGAATTGTAAGATTACAAATCATCCCAGGGGCTCTGGGATGATTTGTAATCTTACAAATCATCTTCATAGGGCACCTGATTGGTACTCTATGGAGATTTGGCTTTCGTTATTAAAATTACAAAATATTAAGAGATTAAAAAAAAGGAGTTTGAAACATTATTGAAATTATATTTTATATGTAAAGTACACAATCATTTGTCGGTCTATGAGTTCTCGAAATATTCGATTCAAAATAATACTGGTTAAATATCCAACCATTAAAATTTGACGATTGAAGTAATACAATGTTGTCTGTAATCCACACTGTGTAGAGTGTGTCTTTTGTAGGTACTTTTTTCTATCCTAAAACATGACAGAGCACTGGTGTCGTCTATTGTTCGTTTTGTCAATACACTATCCCACCTTTCTAGAGATAAATGAAATATTTCCCATTACACAGACCACCTATTGAGAGACTACTGCACTAACGTATTGATCTTGAGTGGATGGTGAAAAAAAAAAAAAAAAACGACAATCCCTTCTCCCTGTCATCAATCAATCTATAGTGATAGACTCTGACAAAAATCGTACTCAGTATAAACATGGAAATGCGCACTAGAAGTACGTATCAAAGAAGTGGGGGGGTCTTCAGAAGTGTAATCCTATGAAGACATCCCCCCCCCCGTTGTAAAGCTCTAATTCGAACGCTTTTGGGTAGAAGGAAGATGGATGAGGACATTGACGCAAATAAATGCAAGTATGTCAGGATCCTAGTTAAGCCTTTTTTTTTTTCTTCGTAGTAAGCTGCTAGGGATGAACAGCGTTCTTTTAATCACCATCGCAACTGCTTATTCAAATTAAGAGAAGTATGTGATATCGTCAAGCTAGAAACCGTGAATAAAATGCATCGATGTCGTCAAAAGAGAAAAGGATACGCATTTTTTGTAGGCTTAAAGTCTTTGGTGTCATTTATCTTCGTTCTCAAGATACCACCCTCATTTGTCAGCACTTTTTTTTTTTGCCCTCATAAGTAATGCGATAAATTTACGAATAATAATAACCTTGCTTATGCAAGGAAGCATGTTTATGATATACAATAAGTTCGCTGCATGTGTAGATAATGTTCTATACAGTAGTAGTCATTGTCACATTAGGGAACGATCATAAATTTAGGTCCACGCTACTAAAAAACCTCTTCCAGTGAGGTAGCACTTAGAATAGATCTAAGTGGAAGAAAGATTAAACTTTTACGCGAATATATATAAATAAATAAAACAACTAATGCAAAATAAGCAAATACGATATTGAAGATTGGTTTATTATTATTTTTATAATATGAAACAAAACTGAATTTTTCGAATCCTTGTGTTCTACTTTTCAAACATATAACGATCATTCAGGATTCATTGATTTTTCCTAAACGAGTTAATTCGTTCCTCTTTCTTTCTTTGTTTCCTACTGTTTTTTCCACTTGCTGACAATTCATCCTCGAGATTAGCAGTCTTATATCACCTTCCTTATCTCCTCTGAGTGGAGACTCAATCGCTTTCATGGTTTGTTGCGTTTCCTCTTGATTGGTAACAACACTTGGTGCATTTCTGATCCTTTGAGTAAAAGCTCTTCAGTCTCCAATAGCAAAACGCCACCCCACCACTTAACAATGATATTGTTGCAGTCGACTCCTTTCGGTGATATTGCGAACTAATCGAGTGGAGCCTGTTGGGTTAAACCAGTTAACAAATACTTTCACAGATATAAACAGAGATTAATGCAAAGATGATTATGCAGCATCGAATGTATTAAAACAGACCCATTTACCTCTGCTATACTGGAATCCACTATTAGAGAATTGAAAATTAAAAATTGTAACAAATATTCTTTTCTGTTAGTTTTGTTTCCCAAAATGAGTATCTCAATTTAAAGATCCAAGCAAATCGTTTTTGCTTTTAGGTGAATTGTCTTATGACAGATTGTTTCGGTATGATTTAGCTGATTTCATCTAGTTCTCTTCATCCAATAAATTTGGATGATTATTCAATGATTTTGGAGGTTCACAACCCAAGTTTTCTACTTCCAGTACATCCTGAAGATCGTACACTTTCAGGAAGAGTGTAATGCGAAATTGCAGAGAAGATCAACGGGTATATCAAGTTTCAATTGTCTTCATAAATGTAGATTTTTTTTTGGGGGGGGAAGGTCTAATAGAAAACATGAGGTAGAAATTTCGTATAGGATGCATTCCTTATTCGCAAATAAGATTTTTAAACTACTCAGTTTCATCATTTTAAAATAACTTATGCTAAACCATTCTCTGAATCCCAGAGAACAAAAAAAAAAAAAAAACTTAAGAATTCTTTTAAGTAATTTTTTTTTTTTTTTAACTATCACGAAAGTATCTCTCGTGTAATTCAGGAATTTCATTGTCTGTGAGTACTTCAAATAAGTTTGATAATCGCCAAACATAAACAACAGGAAGTCTTACAGTGAGATTGAATTTTATTGCAGAATGAATTATAGCCACACGAAAAGCACAGAAGTCATAGAAGACTTAAGATGAAAGACCTCGTGATCTAAGGATCCGAAAATCTTTTACAATGGGAACTTTATGTTCCAAACAGGGCCACCCACGTAGGGCAGGTTTAAGGCAAGGATCAACTCGGTGAACTGACTATCATCCACCTTTCCATTAAGCTGAAAAGGAAAAAATAAAATAAAAAAGGGTCACTTCTATTCTGTTATTCGAGATAGATGTGGAAGTTGACTACACACTGTGCATTACTGTGAATAAGATGCTGAAAGAAAGAATAACAAAGGAACATATAATCCAGCGGTTTGCTTGAACTAAGTTAGCTTCAAATCCAGCGTGAATTGCAGAATGAGTTGGACGTTACGAAATCCCAATATTCATTGTTGCGTTATGGTTACCATGACAACAGCTTTCTCAATGTTACATTTGAAGGTTGAGGATTACAGTCATTAGTACCGAGTACCGAGTATTAGTACCGAGTAACTACGTGGTACAAAAGAGACAAAAAAAAAAAAAACTACGCTTTTAAGCGTTTCGTAGAGAGTATGTGTTATGTGACATTTGTTTGGAAAAGCGGCAATACAAGAACGTGACTTGAATGAGGAAATAGATTCAGGGCGGACCGTGTAAACACGCGAAGCAAATTCAATTAAACGCTCGGGTGACAGAAGAGATGTGTCCAGGGTGTCTACATGCAATAAACATTGGATTTTCACATGGTGACTTTTTTTTTTCGTTCAGTACATTCTAAAGAAATGTCAATAAACGACATTCCCACCACCCCATCCTCTATAGGGATGTAGAAAACGAAACGTTCTTTTCAACTGATGTCCAAGTAAGAAAAAAAAATACAAAAAGACATTCCGATGATTAAATCAAGGACATTAAAATGGATAGAAAAGAAACAGCTGTGACCAATCGATATCTAAATGTACACGACCGGTCAAAAAAAAAAAAAAAAAAAAATGCTCACTTTTTCCTTGAGAAAATCTTCACATTAATTGTGATTATTATTAATGAGAGGAAGATGTTTCTAAGGGAAGATTGCGATAACGTTTGGGGGGAGAGAAGGAAGCCAGTTAGTAAGAGAACGGGACAGGTGACGTCATCCCAGTGGACCAGAAGCGAATGATAAGAACGGTGTAGACACACTTATCTCTGGTCCCTTCCTTTAATGGCAAACGATAAGGAGAGCAACCTTCTCTGACGTCTGCCTACTGCTTGTAATGCTGTCACATTGACACTTAGGTGACGCCGACAAACGATGCTGTGATCCCAACTGTCATCGGGACTGACGGGTTGGCTCTTTGTTTCCAGTACCATTTCTACCACTGCACGCTAGAAATGATCAAATTCGGGTATCTGAGAAGAGAAGGGCAGTTGAATACATTGGATGTGTATTCAGCACGTGCGTGTCGCCTCAGGGATGGGTAAGGGTTGGTAGAACAGTCGGCTCTAATAAATGTCGGGTATTAGGGGTTAGTGGTCTCTCTACACCGTTATTTCTAGAGTTAGGATTGCCAACAATAAAAATAATATTTATTTATTTATTGATAAAAAAGAGGAAAAAATACGGCGATTAAGTTTGTTTCTTACGGTCTTATAACATTGGACAAAACTAAATAATATTCAAACACTTTTAATTATTAATTAATATGAATATTATTATTTTATTTTAAGTTCATATAGTGGATTATTTTCAACACTTGTCTCTCTATATAATAAAATACTTCGGTTTGTTTTTAAGTTCAAGGGGGATTGTGATATTTCCATGTGTCCTTGACAACGACCATTTACGTCATCAAGAGCGAAATAGGCGAGTTGTGCTTAGCTCAGTAGTAAGATGGTCACCTCTACTTCCAAACACTCTGCATTGAGTACAAATTAGCACACAAATGGGAAAACGGAGCTGTTAACTGGTGTGTGTGTATAATAGTAACTTTGCAAAACAGAAGTCGTAAATATACGTTTAAATCTCATAAATTTAATTTAAATAATACTTCACAATAAGTTTTATTTTTATTTTCGTGTGTATTTTACCCTAACTTAAACAAACAACAATTTACACATGAATTAACTTTACTACCTGCTTTCGCAGTTGAGTTCGCATCAAGTTGCCCTTAGTATGTTTAAAGCTCGTCTCCTAGGAAGATGTAAAATTGTTGGCCATCTAAGCAATTGTTTGTTGAATATATTAGGAAGATATTATGTATTAGAAGTATATTAGGAAGCGTACATAGTCGATTGATAATCCTACGTGGAGATCAATGAAACAGTGAATAATTCCCGATTAACTTGCAATCTTTACACAATAAATTTTAATTAACAGCGCCCTCTACTCTCAAAAATTTTCAATATATTTTGCAAAAATTTTTGAAAAGTACTAAAGTTATAAAGCCATTGAATTATGTCTGTTAACTGCGTGTTCTATTGGTGGGGTTGTCTGTTTTGCAAGTCGAAAGACTTGAATATCTACGAGGGAAAAAACCTATCTAGGTTTTGCGAGAAACATCGGAAGGGCATCGCCGTTTTAGCTACGAAGAGCCGTTGATAAAATGAGAAATAAAATACAAAAAAAAATAACTGGAAAATGAAGGAAAAGAGAAAAAAAAGTTCAACAAAAGCGAGAGAGAGAGAGAGAGAGAGAAATGAAAAATGAACTGAAAGAGTCTTTTAGAAAGATAAAAGGTGACGCCTATTAATTTTTTCTCCTTTTTTCGACATTTGAGTCATTTTTCTTTTTTTCCATTTACTGTTGAGACTGCAGAAGAAAATCAAGTGTGCCGACACGAACTTTAACGAGCCTCGAACCCCCCTCTGGATACAACCAACAGCGCCGAATTAAGCCAACTGGCTAAGGTGTGCAATTATGGTGTTCCTGTATGCCGCACAAGTTCTCCACCGTCTGCTCTGACTTCCCCCAATTGGTGATGCCAGTCACGCTTTAGCTTGGAAAAGAATCACGTCCCTTTTTCTCGCCCTAGGTCTGGAGGAGGGTAGCTACTGAACATAAGTTACGAGTAAAGAGAAACAGAGAAGGCAGTTGAAAATGAATGAGGAGTAGAAAAGCATGAAGGGCATAATCATTGTAAGTTATATTATAGTGCACTATATGCATGTGCAGTAGACTCCATGTGATTTCACTGTTTTGCGTTATAAATGATTTTAGCACCATTTACAAGAATTTTACTTTTTTTTGTTGTTGGAAATTAAGATTATTATTTGTTTTGTAAATCAGCATTTACTTTTATTAAAATTCTGTCAATTGGTACTTCATATAAAAGAAAGTTAAATAAATAGGCGCCCTCCAAGAAGACACATTTAAGTAAATGGGAGCCTTATATAAAGAAATTTAAAAAATAGGTGCCTTATAGGAAGACATTTAAGTAAATAGAAGCTTTATATGTTTAAAAAATAGGTTTAAAAAATAGATGCCTTATATGAAGACATTTAAGTAAATAAGAAAATGAACACATTTAAGTAAATAGGAGCCTTATATGAAGATATTTAAGTAAATAGGAGCCTTATATGAAGACATTTAAGTAAATAGGAGCGTTATGAAGACATTTAAAAAATAGGTGCCTTATAGAAAGACATTTAAGTAAATAGGAGCTTTATATGTTTAAAAAATAGGTTTAAAAAATAGATGCCTTATATGAAGACATTTAAGTAAATAAGAAAATGAACACATTTAAGTAAATAAGAAAATGAACACATTTAAGTAAATAAGAAAATGAACACATTTAAGTAAATAGGAGCCTTATATGAAGATGTTTAAGTAAATAGGAGCCTTATATGAAGACATTTAAGTAAATAGGAGCTTTATATGTTTACAAAATAGGTTTAAAAAATAGGTTTAAAAAATAGGTGCCTTATATGAAGACATTTAAGTAAATAAGAAAATGAACACATTTAAGTAAATAGAGCCATATTGAAGACATTTAAGTAAATAAACTGTTATATGAAGACATTTAAAAAATAGGTGCCTAATAGGAAGACATTTAAGTAAATAGGAGCTTTATATGTTTAAAAAATAGGTGCCCTATATGAAGACATTTAAGTAAATAAGAAAATGAACACATTTAAGTAAATAGAGACCTTATATAAAGACATTTAAGTAAATAGGAGTTATATGAAGACATTTAAAAAATAGGTGCCTTATAGGAAGACATTTAAGTAAATAGGAGCGTTATATGTTTAAAAAATAGGTTTAAAAATAGGTGCCTTATATGAAGACATTTAAAAAATAGGTGCCTTGTGTGAAGACATTTAAACAAATAGGAGCCTTATATAAAGCTCCTATTTACTTAAATAGAAGCTATTAAAATATAGGTGCCTTATTTAAAAAATAGGAGCCTTATATGAAGACATTTAAGTAAATAGGAGCGTTATATGAAGACATTTAAAAAATAGGTGCCTTATAGGAAGACATTTAAGTAAATAGGAGCTTTATATGTTTAAAAAATAGGTTTAAAAATAGGTGCCTTATATGAAGACATTTAAAAAATAGGTGCCTTGTATGAAGGCATTTAAACAAATAGGAGCCTTATATAAAGCTCCTATTTACTTAAATAGAAGCTATTAAAATATAGGTGCCTTATTTAAAAAATAGGAGCCTTATATGAAGACATTTAAGTAAATAGGAGCTTTATATGTTTAAAAAATAGGTTTAAAAAATAGATGCCTTATATGAAGACATTTAAGTAAATAAGAAAATTAACACATTTAAGTAAATAGGAGCCTTATATTAAGACATTTAAGTAAATAGGAGCTTTATATGTTTAAAAAATAGGTTTAAAAAATAGGTGTCTTATAGGAAGACATTTAAGTAAATAGGAGCTTTATATGTTTAAAAAATAGGTTTAAAAATAGGTGCCCTATATGAAGACATTTAAGTAAATAAGAAAATGAACACATTTATGTAAATTGGAGCCTTATATGAAGACATTTAAGTAAATAGGAGTTATATGAAGACATTTTATGTCTTCATATAACTCCTGTTTATATGAAAAAATAGGTGCCTTATATGAAGACATTTAAGTAAATAAGAAAATTAACACATTTAAGTAAATAGGAGCCTTATATTAAGACATTTAAGTAAATAGGAGCTTTATATGTTTAAAAAATAGGTATATAAAATAGGTGCCTTATAGGAAGACATTAAGTAAATAGGAGCTTTATATGTTTAAAAAATAGGTTTAAAAATAGGTGCCCTATATGAAGACATTTAAGTAAATAAGAAAATGAACACATTTAAGTAAATTGGAGCCTTATATGAAGACATTTAAGTAAATAGGAGTTATATGAAGACATTTAAAAAATAGGTGCCTTATAGGAAGACATTTAAGTAAATAGGAGCTTTATATGTTTAAAAAATAGGTTTAAAAAATATGAGTCTTATATGAAGACATTTAAAAAATAGGTGCCTTATATGAAGATGTTTAAGTAAACAGGAGCCTTCGAAAGAGACATTTAAGTAAATATGAACCTTATATGAAGATATTTAAGTAAATTGGGGTCTTATATGACAACATTTAATTAAATAGGAGTCTTATATGAAGACATTTAAGTAAATAGGAGCCTTCTTTAAGTGCAGTTTAGTAAAACGGAGCCTTTTATAATTGTCTTTTATTAATTTCGTCCTTCCTTAACTTCACGCTGAGGCAACTCCCACTTGTTCATCCTAATTCTAAAATGGATTTCCAATAATACATAGTCGATAATACAACCATCTAAAGAAATCACAAAATAGACCTTTCCCCCTGTCTACTACTTGTGTGATGTACACAAGCTCCTCTTTCTTTCCTTCCAAATCTCAAACCTTTCCTAACCACCAATTTTGTTATCCAAACTTTTCTTTCCCCGAGGCCAGCTGGCAGTGGAAACCATTTGACCTACACGGGCATTCTTTCGCTAGAGAGGTCAAAGCGGGGAGAGAGAAAAGGGGAAAAGATGCATTTTCCTTTTGGGCATGTTTTGTAAAGAAAGAAAATTGCTGCAACACAATTTAAATAGAAGGGAGTTTGGGTGTTCTCCAGTTACTTTCTTCCTGCAGTGCGTGTCACAAGAATGAAAATGTCGAACAGAAATAGAGAAAGAAATAGAAGAAAGAAAGATTAAAGAAAAAGTGACGAGAACGTAAAAGAAAGAGAAAAATAATGGTGAAATTAATGAAAGAATAAGATTCATTTTTTCAAACAATATTTAAAAAAAAAACATTCAAAACTTATTCTACCTAACTTCGTTGATCGAAGTTTGATAGAATAAGTTTTATTTTAACTCACTTCTTCTCTAAGAAGTGAGCTAAATGGCCACTTAAATCCTTCCTGCATTCTTTGTTTTATGGAGATCTTTACGACCCAACATGGAAACAAGATGGCCGCTTCCCTGAAATACTAAAAGGTCTCTACGTCGAACTTTTAACTTTGTAGAAACTACTACAGAATTTTCTGTCTAAACGACCAGGTAGAATGCTGAGTAAAAAATCGAGGTCAAGGAATTACTTGCTCCAATAAAGACGAAAACGTTGATGTTGACGGTTGTAACCTTTGAACTACATGTCTATGGCAACTACAATTCAGTCTCTACGTTAACCTATGGCAATTGAAATACGCACTGCAAGGTTTACTATCTTCTCAGAATTATTAAAAATGTATTTGATATCGTGATAAAGTCTCTTTTTAGGCTACCGGAAAACTGTAAATTGGCGATATTTTAACATAAACACATATTTAAAATTAAAATTTATCTTTAAACAATTGGTATGTGGTTTTCAGTAGATCTTATTCCCCTACTTCTACTCTCTTGCTTTAATATGTAATCAAAATTACTAAACAAAGTAATATGTAATTGAAGTGTGATCTTTATTGACTCTTTCCATCCATTATTCATTTAACACAAAGCTAATTTGATAAAGTTATTCGTAAACAGTAAAATTTTACTAACCTTAGATGTTTGATTCACAAGAGGTTTTGAAAAGTAGTGCCTGCTGACTTCACCATTTCACACGAGTAATAAACAACCCTGCCCCCCACGTGAAGCGAAGCTTTTGCTGTAAACAGCAAGGATTGAATTAAACTAACTGGAAAATCGGATGCTGTAAATATATTTTATTCAAAACGAACCTTATTAACCTCTGGTGTTGTTTACTGCAAGCAATTATAAGATTGTCTTGCAAACTGCAGGCGTACATGGACGCATAGATATATTTACATGAGTTAATAGTGTGACAAAATTATATAAAAATCTGTTTGTTTGTTTTTTTTTTTGCAGAATTCATCAGATTATGATTATGATCTCATGAATTCTGCAAAAGCATTTCAACTATTCGCGAGAAATGTACCTGCATACAATTTTATCAACAAACCACTTCAAAGTGATTTGGTGATAAATGAATTTCAAGTGCTTTCAAACACAGATGTCGCTAGTAGCAACTGACTGTACTTGATAACATGGAGAAATATCTTACAAGTGTGATATTTCTACTGCCGTGTAAATTTATCTATTCGAAAGTTTTTCTTTCTTTTTCTCGTATCGAACTGTTGCGATTTTAATTCCACTCGGCTTCGTTAAGGCGCTACTGAAGAGGCAGGCGTCAGTCGATCGCTCTTCGTCATACTTACACGAGCCTGAACGTAAAACGGAAGCATCCATCACCCAAATCCGGAAGTCCGTTTTCTGTGCACACAAAGGAACCGTTCGCAAACCTCGTTGTTCACAACTCTTACAAAGGAAGCAGAGCACATTAGAAATGCTCGTGCTGTCGTTAAAAGTTTCAAAAACACGGAAACACTCCGCGACTGGGATAAAATGCTTGCCAGCTAATGAGATTTTAGATAAAATGTTCCGCTGTCAGGAAGAATTTCAATTTCGTCCGGAACTGGTGGACATTTTAAAGGGAAAGAGACTCTCATGCATGAGATGGTTTCTGTCTGTGCTAAGGATGGCTAGAATTTAAAGCGGAACGCAGGAAAAAAAGAGAAAGACTGAAAGAGAATGGTTACTAATGTTCATTTAAGACATGAGCCTCGAGTAAGTGACAGCATCATTTCTCAGACTGCCACATTTTTAGGTTTAAAGGGTCGCCCAAAAACCCTTAATCTATTAAACGCCCCCGCACAAGTAGATAAGAGACAGGACGCCATCTTTCATGCTTAACTAGACCATCCCCACATTTAAAAGTCCACCCTGGGCAAAAGGCGCGCAGTCTCATAGCAACTGAGGTCCTGTCGCTTCCTGAAGTGTTATTCGAAGTCGTTGCTCCCAAACTGCCGTATCGGACCGTCGCAAGTAATTGGCGACAGAATAGAATGGATCCTAAGTAGATAATCAGGTTAGAGAAGAAATGCTTGGAGAGAGAGAGACAGAAATAGCAAGAAGATGTACTTTAGCCACGATAAATTAGAAGGGGTTTTACTGTCCCTCATGATTACTTTTCTCTAGTAGGGGTTTGTGCGAGATTTAATTTTAGGACGGAGTCTAACTTATACACTGTTCTGTAGAAGGAGCATGTTCATGAAATAGCCTATTTTGGTACTTACAGATAAAAGAAACAATGCACCATTTTATGCACTTTCGGCTCAAGGTCATGACCATTGGAACTCAATGAGCACTGAAGATCAATAAAAAACTATTACGCTTTTAAAATTTAAGAGAGAGAGAGATACTCTTTAGTAAACCATATACAAGATGTACGCAGCAGCATTCTTTTTGTTTTCTTTTCCTGTAACAGTATTGAATGCGTGGTCATCAGTATCCTTCCAAGAACTGATAGTCAAATAATAACGTGTAGCATTAATGTTATTCGATATACATTTTGAATTACATGATACAGTCGATTAGTTATGAAGCAACTAAATCAAGATGAGTGAACTACGTCTTCTCTGCCTAGCTTAGAAAACCAAAACTACCATTTTATTATGAGACCAGTAGTTTCTGTAGTTGAATAGTCATAATAAATGTTCCTTTTAATTATTCAAATTAAGTGGATATTGAATCCAATATTATTTCAATGCCGAATAGAGAGAGAAACTATAAAAGTTTCGGCAGATCCAAGCGTAAGTAAACCTTTCATGACAGGGGTAACTCGTAGTAAAGGTGGGGTAAGCTCTGATCACTATCCTTAGTATTTCCCATAATGTAAAACACATCTCCTACCGGACATGCATGATGTTATACATTATGGGGGGATCACCACCCAGACCGGTTTCGACCTTCCATTGAGGTCTCATCAGTGGGAGCCAGACACAGATGTTTACTTTATTTACTTTTACATCTGGGTCTGACTCCAAGTGATGAGACCTCAAAAAAGTCGAAACCTGTCTGGGTAGTGACCCCCCCCCCATAATGTATAACATCATACATGTCCGCTAGGAGATGTTTTATATTATGGGAAATACTAAGGATAGTGATCAGAGCTTAACCCACTTTTACTACGAGTTGCCCCTGTCATGAAAGGTTTAGATCCGCCGAAACTTATATTCGGAATGAAACTCTTGTAGCTTTTCTATTCGGCTTTGAAATAATGTTGGATTCAATATCCACTTAATTTGAATATTTTGCATCGCCGAAGTGAAGGGTTTTTTGGCTTTCCTTTTGATGTTTTATTTCACAATTATTATTAAAAATTATATTATATATATTATATATAATATATAGCTGAAGAGACGTCCTTATAAGGACTGGCTTAAAGGGGCGAAGCAATAATGCTTTTCATCTTCCCCACTATCTGTAGAGGACAGTATAGGGATAAAGTGTTATTGATCAATTTAAAGCTCTGATCATGGCAGGAGGGTAACAACAATAACCGAGCCTTAGTTAGAACTTCATTGGCTACAGCATTGCCATCCATTACCCTCCAAAGGTATTAGGATTGATGAATCCAATCGGTGATGAATACCACCAAATATTATCTTTCTTATCGGTGATTGATGAATGAATCAATCACCTCATCTCCAGTCTGAAAAGACGTAATAAATGTTTCTTTTAATGTATTACTATTATTATTAAAAATGTATGGTGTTTTAATAGTTTTTAATTTATTTTAAATAAATTAAATTAATCTAAATAAAAATTTTGTTGTATAACAATTCTTTTAAGAAACATTGTTTTATATATAAAATATAATTTTTATTCTAAACTGTTAGATTATGTTATATTAGTTATATAACATAATGTAATATTATGTTATCATAAAATATATATTATGATAACATAAAACATAACATAAAATATATAAAAATAAAATAGTTATATTATGTTATAATAAAATTTAATAGCGGACTCAATGTCATGAATAAATCGCTATTAGCAAATCGCTTATTTTTTGTCAGCTGTTAAAAGTACCCTGTATCGCGCATTCTACCATAAAGAATAGAAATAATGTGACCGCTCAAAAATTTAATAAAACATTTTTTGTAACATGTCTTTGGCATAAGCTTTTACGAGATTCTTAAGAACATGAAATCATTTTTCGCTGTTTTTAGCATCATCTTTAATGGTGCCATTATCTGGCTGACTACATGCTTAGTTCTTTTTCATAAATTGTGTAACCCAACCCACTAGCATTATTTATACGAGCACTTAAAAAACTTTAATGCCTTGTGTGTTTTTCTTAAACTTTTTATCGTCACTTTTAGAATTATTTGTTGAATGTCAATGTTTTTAACAAATCTTGGCTATTGCAGATTTTTGAATTTTATCTACGACATAAAAAGGTGTGGGAGAAGACGCAATCATTTCATTTTTATGGTTATGGTCCATTAATGAAAAAGTAATTACAATTTTAAATATATCTGCAGCGAATTAATATTCGTTGCTTTTGCGTACTTAATGAAATATCATTTGAAAAATTAACTGCGAATTCATTTCATTAAATGGAAAATCAAGAAAATGGAGTAACTGTATTTTATTTCAAAGCATTTTTTATTGATAATCGGTAATAAAAAAACAAGTTCGTGTTTATAAGATATTTAAATAATATATATATATATATATATGTAAATTTTAAACTAAATTTAACTATAAGAATTAAATGAAATAATAACCAAAAAACTTAAATTAAATTAGAGATTTATAAAGATAAGTAAAACTTAAATTAAGTTAAAGATTTATAATGACACATTTTTTTATCACATATATTGTTGATATGATTGACTAAATATAAATAAAGTTCCTGTTCTATACGCGGATTTGAGTTTTGAAAAGAATTTAATCGACCGTGAGATGCGGTGATTAATACCCTTGGAGGGTAATGGATGGCAATGCTGTAGCCAATGAAGTTCTAACTGAGGCTCGGTTATTACTGTTACCCTCTTGCCATGATAAGAGCTTTTCATCTTCCCCGTTATCTGTAACGGGGAAGATGAAAAGCATTCTTGCTTTGCCCCTTTAAGCCAGTCCTTATAAGGACTATAAGAATTCGAGTTTTGTTAGGAAGAAGAAATTACCCTGGGAGGGTAAAGGATCTGTAGCCAATGAAGTTCTAACTGAAGCTCGGCTATTGCTGTTACCCTCCTACCATGATCAGAGCTTTAATAGCTCATAACACCTTATCCTTACACTGTCCTCTAAAGATAACGGGGAAGATGAAAAGCATTCTTGCTTCGTCCCTTTAAACCAGTCCTTATAAGGATTTGAATTTTGGTTTATCTAAACCAAGACTAGATAGATATCTGATGTTTGTCGATGTCAATCTCAACTACATTCACCAAGTAATGCCATCCCTAGCTTTGTCAAAAAAAAAAAAAAAAAAAAAAAAATATATATATATATATATAACAAATGTTTAAAAATATGCAAAAGGCTTAGGCTTTTTTGTATAATAACCAAATCAGAGATAAACGTCACACTGAGGAGTATTACAACATAAAAAAGTTTCTTGGAAATACAAATTGTGAATCGCAGTCTTTCACTGCGTCGAAAATCCCGTAAAATATGGGACGGTATTGACGCTGAACTTTTCGCCTGTTAATAAATAGCCGCATTTCTACGTCTCTCGATAACAAACGGTAAAAAAAAAAATAATTTTTCTTCATCTTGCTAAAAAAATCTGATGTCTTTTCATTATTTTATGTTAAGGTTAATCATTTCTCTCTCTCCAGAGAGTATCAAAACATCGAAAACGTTGTTTCAATGCTAATAAAACATGTTTGGCAAAAATAAAACTTCAATAATGGTATGTTACATTAGTAAAGAAATGAGAACATATTCCGTGGTCTTAGCGGTCACATTTTATTGCTGGAATATTAGTCCTGATATTAGGAAACAAAGAACTAGATTGCATTAGAGTGACATCTGGTGGCAGTCATCAAAATGCGAAAAATTATTTATTTTAATTATCTTTGAAACTTAGTACCGGATTAAAGTATAGAAACGTTAGATAGGTCTCTGAATTATTAGTTACCATAGTAACGTATTAGTTGAACACGTTTTCATTGAAGTGGTAAATTAAAACAACAGTGAAATTGCGTGCTGCATCAATGAGCAATCCAAGAAATTACCAGAAATGAAGGATATTTCCTTTAGAGAAGCAAAATTACGATGGCAAACACTAATACAATAATGACCAGTGAATGCCACAGCTGCATTCTGTCTCTCGATCCTCCTCCTCCCGCTCTTTCTCCTTCTAGAAAACGACAAGTGTGACTTCTGTAGAAAAGCGATCCATCGATCAACTCATCACACTGATCTCATTTACACAAGGAGATGCTTCCTTTTAATTACAGAACTTTGTTAATTAAACGAACAGGATGTGTAAGCATTGACCCTGGTACACCAAACTGGTCTGTCTTATTCCGAGAGCAAATGCACTAAAAATTGCATTTCCTTTGAAATCGTTGACTTTCTAAAACAATTAAAAATCGTTTGCAAATGCCGGAAATTAAATACTGTTTGGATTAAGACGATGAGACTGCTCAAACACAAAATAAAAGCTAATTATAACAAAAAAAGAAATAAGTTGAGAGTATATTATACACAGAATACAACATTTTTTCTAGAAAAGAAGACACTATATACAGTCGAGCATCAGCTGCACTAGTGACTATTCCAAGCACTTATCTTCATACCTTTTTTCTCTTTCCCGTGTGATTTTCTTGAAACATCATCTATCTCAACTTCTTGACATCTCTGGATATACTTACCAGATCTTTGGCAACCCGGTAGCTACTTATAAAGCGAAATATCAATCCATCTTCTCGGTTAAATCCCTTAACGTTCCAGTTGCTAAAATATTTCATTTTTTTTTTTTTTTAAAAAACGTTTTCTGTACACTGTTCTCCATTGCGCAGTCTCTGTACGTCCTGGAATTCGCTTCAGGAACAGGTGTTTTGAGCCATTTGTTTTTCCCATCTTGCATCTTGCATGTTTCCTACTGCACATTGAATTTCTAATGTTCTCTAAATGTAAATCTTGGCGTGTTTGCTTTGCTACTCATCAAAAGAGTTGGCAGATGGAGGGAAGAGTTAGAAGATTGTAATATAAAAAAAAAACAGGAAATGAAAAGTGTGGAAGCATATGAATGTCCTGTAGCTATAGACACATCATGAATTTTGACCTTTTAGTTTTTCAAGAACGAATCGACAAAATATTTTGGCTTGTTGTCAATTATTTGGAAATATATTTTAATTTATCTTTTAAATGTAAAACTATTATTAATTTATTTTATTAATTAAAAATTGTCTTGTATTCCCTTAAAGCATATATGGTTTATTTTGTCCCTTCAGGGAAACAACATTCCAAGTGTTGAACGTGTCACAGGATTAAGATTGAGTTTGTAATGCAAGCTGGCGCATTAAAATTTTTTAAAGATGTAATAGATTAAATTATATTCAAACAAAATATTTAATTTAAGTTTTCATAAATTTAAATTTTCATACAATTTTTAAATAAATATTTCATACACCTTTAATTTTTCTATATTCAGCAATTATACTTAATGATAACACAGATATGTTATCATTAATAATTTATGGATGTCTCAATAATATGTTTAATTTAAATTTATGGAAGGTGGAATTCCAGAGGGTAACGCTGTAGTCCTGTACAATACTCTGAAATAAAGAGCGATCAATGGAGCTGAGTTACAAGAGGAGTGAAAATTCTTAATAAACAAAGATTACAGACGATTGAAGAAGTGGAAAAATTGTTGCTGATTTGCTTAATCGAGAAACAGTTACCTGCTGAGTGTTTCTAATGCTGTAATTTGTGAAAAAGCGAGGCGATTACATGATGACCTGTTAAAGAAAAACCCTGGTACTAGTGCTGATACTGATGTGTTCAAAGCTAGTAGAGGGTGGTTCGAGAAATTTAAGAGGAGAATTGGCTTACATATGTGGTTAGGCATGGGAAGGCTGCGAATCTGAACCAAGAAGCAGCTGAGAAATATGTGCAAGAATTTAGTGATTCTGTAAAGGCTGAGGGTTTTCTTACCCAACAAGTGTTCAACTGTGATGAAACCGGCCTATTTTGGAAAAATTGCCAAAGAGGACCTACATCACTAAGGAGGAAAAAGCATTGCCAGGACACAAGCCGATGAAGGACAGGCTGACTCTTTTGCTATGAGGAAATGCAAATTGGATACTTCAAGGTCAAGCCATTGCTTGTGTACCACTCTGAGAATCCGAGGGTGTTTAAGAAAAATAACGTGATGAAAAGTAAATTGTCTGTTATGTGGAGGACTGTGAGATGCGGTGATTAATACCTTTGGAGGGTAATGCTGTACCAATGAAGTTTAACTGAGGTTCGGCTGTTGCTGTTGCCTCCCCCCCCCTGGGGCGCTGAGATTCGAGAGTTTTGAGTTCGCTCTCTTAAGGTTTTTGCCTTAAGGGAGCAATTTGAGTCTCCGAGGAAAGTGTTCTCCGGCACGGCCCGCTGAGGGGCTTTGTCGGTGAATGCTTTTCTTCGGAATATGAGCGGTTCTGCTCGGTGGTGGCGTGTGGGTGGAAGGCCATCACTGAGTGGAGCCAACTCTGAGATGGACGGTCTTTTGCCCACGATTGAGTGGCCTAGGGATCGTCCGAATTTTTAGAGACGGCTTTACCTTTACATACATACGGCAATGCTGTAGCTAATGAAGCTCTAACTGAGGCTTGGCTATTGCCGTTACCCAGCCAAGACCAAAGCTTATAACTCAATAATACCCCATCCATACATTTTTTTCTACAGTTAACGGGGAATATGAAAAGCATTCTTGCTTCACCTACTAGCAAAAAAAAAAAAAAAAAAAAAAAAAATTATTTGTCAGAAAGAGAAAGCTTCGTATGCATAATTAGTATTTTTTTCTAAAATTATGTATATATCAAAAACACTTTTTTTTTCAGTAGTATTTAGATTGAAATGTCCATGCCTTTATAATTGCATAGTTTCTCTCCCTGTATACATATGTTACTTTCCAGTTTTGAGCTAGAAGAAACGTTACACATACTTTGCATAATAAATTTCTTAGAAATGAAGGTGTAATCTATATTTAAAAATTTTAATTTATTTTTTATATTGTTTTTAATAAAAATGTGAAGAAAATTTTAAGTATTAATAAAAAATTTTAAATAAATTATTATACACCTTTAATATTTCTATATTATTTTGTTATAATTAAACTACATGCAAGTGTAACGAAATTATGGATTGATTCATCCAATCCAATACCCTTGGAGGGTAATGGATGGCAATGCTGTAGCCAGTGAAGTTCTAACTGAGGCTCGGCTATTGCTTGTTACCCTCCTGCCATGATCAGAGCTTTAATAGCTCAATACCACCTTATCCCTACACTGTCATCTACAGATAACGGGGAATATGAAAAGCATTCTTGCTTCGCCCCTTTAAGCCAGTCCTTATAAGGACTATAAGGATAACGAAATTATGTATTATATAAATATTATATAAATAGGACCGTGAGATGCGGTGATTCCCTTTGAGGGTAATGGATAAAAATGCTGTAGCCAATGAAGTTTTAACTGAGGCTCGGCTATTGCTTTTACCCTCCTGCCATGATCAGAGCTTTAATAGCCCCAAAACATCTTATCCCTACACTGTCCTCTAGGGATAGCGAGGAAGATGAAAAGCATTCTTGCTTCGCCCTTTAAGCCAGTCCTTATAAGGACTGTTAACGAAATTATAATGAAATTATATTATATTATATTATAGGTTTCTTAAAGCTGCTTGTGCAATCGTATTTTTTTTTTATAAAGATGAAGACAAATTTTAAATAAAAAATTAACCTAAACCAACGTATAGTAAGTAACCAGAATAGGATCGAAATAGATTACTTAATGAGATTATTAGGATTTTTTTAGGCAATCGCTAAGTTCAAAATTCCTTTTTATATCACTGGGTCCTTCACAGCTACACTATAATTTGTAAGAATTGGTTGGAAACAGCATTAAGCTGGAATTTAAATCGGAAAAGTGAATTTAAATTTAAATCACAGAAAATAATAGTAATTCATTGAATAAACGAATCTTAGAAGAGAGACAGCGGACAGATTATAATGGTAAAGTAACTGTCACAAAATTTGAATCTATTCACACGATCAGTTTCTTTTCTCTTTTTTTTATGGTTTATTGAAAGCAGTTCTGTTTCCCCATGAAGGCACGACCTTTGGTGGAATCGCGTGGGGGTGTATTAGAACAGGGTAAATTTCCACGAAAACGCTTGGAAAAGAGAAAGACACTTACCTGGGTGCTGAGGCAGTTTAACTTCCAGATGATACGGACGGTGGACGAATCGTTAACGAACAGTACTCGATTCAGCACCGACCTTCGCACAACGAAAGCCGATCAAATAAAAGTCGTCAGAGAGGGTCCATTAGCCGATCTTTTATTTCGCAGTCCCTATAGTAAACAGAACAGTGAGTGACCAATTGTTCGAATAGTCGACTGCTGGCAACCGATCCACATTCTCTATGGCCGTATCTCAGAGCTAAGCCTAACGGTCGAGAGGATCTTCTTGCGTATAAAGTACACACGTGATCATGCTTGATGATGATCCACAGATCGCAACAATCGTAGGGGGGGTGAGAGGAAGATATGACACGTTTTCTGTTTTCCACTGTTTCAACAAAGCTACGTTGTCTTAGCAACAGCACGCCAGATCGTCAACAGCGACACTGGCACAGCGCACGAGACCGTGTGCGTCTTCACTCCAGAAGTCCCGCGCTCTCGCTCCTGCAGTCTCCGCCTAGGGCGTCTGCGAGCGGCAGAAACTCGCGTCACGTGTTCGACTCCACGAAGTATTCGCTGGAAGACCCCTCGCTGTTTCCTGCCTTTCATAGGCTCCCTCTGTTCTCCTATCCCCTCCTCCCCCCAGGGGTTGCCGGCCCACCATTTGATTAAACGAGCAAGACCAAGAGAGGGAGGAGAGAGTATGCCGTGGAGACTGCTGCTGGGGGCAAAGATCTTTCTAGTAGTCAAGGCAAGCTATAAAAGACGGAACCGGGGAAAAAAAAAAAAAAAAAAAAAAACGTTCGCCTGTCAGGAAAGGAGAATAAACGACAGTAGAAAGGTGTGTCGTGTTGAGAGTGTAAAGGTACAACACCGCTGTTTAAACATGCGGCCCGCTTACGGCTTCGGGAGGCAAACTTTCAAACGAATCTGTGCCTCAAGGTACTTTTCGATAAAAATTTATGAACCTTTTCCAGGGTTCGACATTAACTTCCCCTACACCCCTTAGAGAATAAGGGGAGCAGGGGAAAATGAAAGCAAGCTGTAAAAAAAAAAAAAGAACTCTGTACAGCAGCCGTTACTGAACCAATGAAAATTGTAAACAACATCCTAGTGATAGGATACATGTCGTTCCCCCGACAGGACATTATCTGGACAACACCACAACATCCGTTTCTTAAATCACCGAACTGTTTGACTAGTGCAAGTGAAGGGAGACTTTTTCTGAAGCTTCTGACAAAGCAATGAGTTTATAACTAGTCTGATGACCAGTGACCGTAATAGACTCTGTTACGAGACACGCCAAACCTGACATTATGTTCGGTGTTACTTTAATTTGCTACTGGAGTACAATAGACAATGACAGGGCCCTTCTGTAAGCAACAACACCTGGCGGATGTTGATGAAAATTTTAGACTCTCTCTCTCTCTCTCTTTCTGTTAAATTAAAACACTTTATCCCAATGAAGCCGAGACAGACAGATCAATACTCACCCAAGGCAACCGTTTTGTTCTTGCGTCTATTCAATATTGCTTCTTGGCTCTCATTTGGATGCATACAATCGCTGTTTTACTGAAGTACCTAAACAAATAACTAAAACTCATTTTATTCGTTGTAAAAATGCCAAGGCAATGACTTGAGCTTAACGAAATCCGATACGACTACATTTGCCATACTTTGCGATCAGTTCTGGAGTTAAACCATTACGTTTGGATGTTCGTGTCCAACACACACACACACACACACACACACACACACACACACACACACACACACACTGACTACATAATCACAGAGGTAATTTGGCAGCTACTTCACTAAATGTCTATCCACGAGAGAGCTAATTTCCTGCAGCCGAAAGCGAAAGGGTCATGGCGAGGTATCGACAAAAACAATTAGGTTTTTACAAAGTTGCGGGGTTCAATTAAAAAAGGTTGTTGTTCGGACTGAACTCACTAGAGTATAACATAAACAAAATTAGATTACACGAATTCATTTTCAGAGCCTAAACAAAGAAGCAACAATTTTTAAACAATGGAACAACATTACCAACAATTAAACTGACTTAATTGACGATCATAAACATGCAGCCCTTTTTTCGTGACACGTGAATTCAAGTGCCAATCTCTTTTTTTTTTTCAATCTAATTACATCACTGTCATTTAATCATAATTTAATTTTTTCTTTTATAATTCTTTATTAATTATTATTTAAGGTATATCGTTTCCCTGAATGATTTTTTTTAGAAAAAACAATTTAATTTTTATTAATACCCAAGTGTCAGTTTTTTTTTTTTATTTGACTTTCATTTTTATACTTTAAGCTAAAAAAAGACACACATAACAGTTTTTTTTTTATTTTTACCTTCTTTCTCGTTTCTTAGATCGCTAACTCGGGAAAATTTCAAACACTTCACAAAAGGAAGATGAATTCAACGTCGTTTTCGGAGTTAAACGCACTACTTCGTTACAAAATTTTAACAGCATCGTCAGTCAACAAACATATCTGATACATTTTTTCTTTTCTACAATTTGGCCCCGATGCCTGTTACGTTTACTAGTGGAAGTCCACTGCATTCTTGTATTTGCTGTTGATGATTTTATTTATTTTTAAAGACGTTCAAAATTTTAATGAATAAACAAATAAAATAATTAAATAAGGGAGGATATTATAGATCAATTGATATTTTATAGTCAAATATAGAAAAAAACTGGGCAGATCAATCATCTTTCAGTGAAACGTCTTACGGTTTATTTATAATATTCAGCACTCAGTGCAAGATAAAGTGTGTGTGTGTGTGTGTGTGTGTGTGTGTGTGTGCTCGCGCTAAGAAAACAGTGACATTATTTTGAGTATCATTTTCCAAATGATCCTAATCTAACTTTTCTGTAAATATTTTTCATTATTTTAGGGATAATTGTAGCACATACCACTGCAGTTGATTACAATGGGCGGGCTAAGAGTCAGGAAATCTAAGGACTCTATGCTCTAGTAGGAACCAGTCATGAAACTTTTTTTTTTCAAGTCACCTCAGACCTCTAATAAGCAAGTGGTGATCTCATACGGGGGATGCATCTCCCCCTTAAAAACTTTGACAATCGCATTTCACTTTCACATCCATACGACAGTGGGAGTCCGAGTAGCTATGCACTTCGCAACCATATACTTGGGAAAGGAGTACCTGGTTCGATTCCAGTCGCCGACGTGAAGAACTTAAGAATCTTCCTCAGCCATAGCCATAGATCTTGGGCATGGACTGCAGGGTTTTTCTCCCCAGTTTATCTGGGGATTTTCCTCCCGCAAGCAGGCAAACCGGTCCCATGAACAGACAGAGAACACACCGGGAGACATAGGGCTAGCCACCTTATCCTCGGGACGGGGACGGTTTACAAGAGCTAAGGATAGCTCCTTAACAGGTCACTAGGCCTAATATGTGAAGGGAATAATAAATTTAGTTTAATCCTTTATCCAAGTGTGAGCAAACAAAGTTTGCACCTGAAAGTATCTTCAGGACTGGGTTAAGGTGATACAACACCAGGGCAACTCGTTGCAAAGGTGGAGCAAGCTACCAACACTCCTATCTTAGTATCTCCTATAATGCAAAACACATCTCCTTGCGGATATGTCTAATGTTATGCATTAAGGGAAGGGCCACTACCCAGACCGGTTTCGACCTTTATTGAGGTCTCTTCAGTGGGAGCCAGGCCCAAGTCGAGATATCAGGCAGAAGCATTAGCAGGTCATCTCCACCTATAGGAATTGCCAATTGGTGTGCCACCCTTTTTTTATAAATTACTCTAATTTATAAAAAAAGGGTGGCACACCAATTGGCAATTCCTATAGGTGGAGATGACCTGCTAATGCTTCTGCCTGATATCTCGACTTGGGCCTGGCTCCCACTGAAGAGACCTCAATAAAGGTCGAAACCGGTCTGGGTAGTGGCCCTTCCCTTAATGCATAACATTAGACATATCCGCAAGGAGATGTGTTTTGCATTATAGGAGATACTAAGATAGGAGTGTTGGTAGCTTGCTCCACCTTTGCAACGAGTTGTCCTGGTGTTGTATCACCTTAACCCAGTCCTGAAGATACTTTCAGGTGCAAACTTTGTTTGCTCACACTTGGATAAAGGATTAAACTAAATTTATTATACTCTAACCAAGTGGAAAATAAACTTTCAACATGTGAAGGGAAGAAGAAGAAGACAACGACAGTGGGATTATAATTCACAGCTTCGTATATGTTATCAGCGATTCCCAAACTGTGGGCCGTAGGTTTTGTTGAGGCGGACCGTGAAAGAATGAAAACAAATTTAAAATGTTTTAAGACTAAGTAGATTTTGTTTATGTTAAAATAAACGTATTTAATTTTCATTATTTATTATTTCTTTTTTGGTATTTTTTATATTTTAATGGAAAAAAATCACACATTGGTGCGGGTTCACAAATTTTGCTTCCTGCGTATTTCGGCGCTTAATGAATATTAGTAAATATATGCTTATTCATATAAGTTTCATTTCAAAGCAGAAATCTAAGAATTGCAGCTTCAAATATTTCACCTGATATTGGTGTAGCAGTATTAAAACACATCCATCACATTCAATTGTTATTCAACTTCTTTTATGTTTTTAATTCTTTCTTTATTACTAATCGTTTTACGTTTCATGTGCTTGTACTGCAAATGTACAATAACAATATATCTATCTATATAAAAAGCTGAGATAATGTGCCATGTCAAATGCGTATATAAGATGCTAAAAATGTAATATTTGCATTTGATTTGTGCAATATTCGCTGTGTATGTTTTATATTGAATATAAATACAATAAATATTATAATAATATATGTCTATATTACGATTTTGTTTCGAGGGGGCATTGAAATATTTTGATTTTTCGAAAGGAAGCCCTGACATCCAGGAGTTTGGGAAGCACTGATCTACATGATCAAAGAGGTTGGCCATATCAAGGAAAGATCCAGGCATCGTACATTCGCACAAGGTTTTCCATATTATTAATCATCATAAATCGCGTAAATTGCAAGGGAGTGGTTATGGTTACTTTATAAGTCAAACTCCGGCATTAAATTGTGAGAACCCATAAAGTTTTATTTTTCTGATCTTCGCATTCTGTCTCCGCTATCCAATCGACTTCATAATATAAGTTATTATTAATGCTGTGAAACGTAACCTTTACAAATTTAATTCTGAATCTTTAAGTTAACTTGCAATGGTTTTATCTTTAACCACCTGGTAGTCCACGCTGACTTTTGACCTTTGAGCTGGCTGTAACAGACGCTGTATTATGTTTTTAATTTAAAAACATAATACAGCGTGAAGCGATTCAAATACGAAAAACCTGCATGATAATTCTGGGTCTGGAGATCACACCATAGAAAATTTCCACGATCATGTTGCCTGTGGAAACATCACATCGCGAATTGCTCCGTTTGTACTGACTCAAGTAGGTCAGAGGGATAAAAAAAAAAAAAAAAAAAAAAAAAAAAACTGCATTTATTCAAAAAAAAAAAAAAAAAAAGTCTGGAACACTCAATACAAAATAGAAGAAACGAATCAAGAACTTTATTGCTTCTCTAACCCTTGGAGAAAAGCAACAATACTAAAAAAAAAAAGTGGAAAGATCAGTGCGAACAATTATTAAGTAAATAAAAATAAAATAAAAATAAAAATAAAGCGGTTAAAGTGAGAGTAGCAAATAGTATTTCAAGGGATAATAGCCAACAATGTTTGTATTCTCACGTTTTGTATTCTTTCGCATATAACTGTGAAAATATAAATATTTTAGATAATATTATCCACCAATCGAAAAAATGTTTCCATCCATACATAATTTCATATTATTATTTTAGAAGGAATATCGCTGACATCACAATTTTCTCACCGAATTCGTATTACGTTAAACACAATTTGGAAAGCCGCTTTGTTTGTTGAATGGTTCGCCTATTTTGTTGTGTGAGATCAACTGAGTAAACCATTTCATAATTAAGTCGACATCGATTTGCAAGTTCCTCGAAGGGTTTGCAAATCAACGCGGATTGAAAGCAAAGTAATAGTTAAGAAAACTGGGAAGAAAGATGAGTTTTTAACGATAATTCGAATTTGTTAGTTACACATTTGATAATAATCAAAAAATCACACCAAACCGATAAGTTTGAGGTATTAAAATCAGCTGCAATATTTTATAACTTTGGGGCAAGCAATAGAAGTAATTTCTCTGTAGGAATCTATAGTAAATCATGTTTTATTCTCACATCTTTCATATTTTGGGGATTTTTTTAAAAAAAAATAGTTTGCATTTTTGTCAAGACAAATACTAGATGTATTTGCTGACAGAAATTGACGCTAACAATAATTGAAATTATTGTCTTACTCCGATCATTTTCAAACATAACTCACACATTTAAGAATTAAAAAAGCCCAAAATAAAAGATATACATTATAATCAAATACTTAATAAATAAATAAATTATAGGCATTTATTTCCTAGTTCCTACTCAGCTCAACTCCAAACATCTGCAGAAATTCCTAAGGTTTCCGGTTTTAATATTTATTAGGAAAATCGTGAGCTTGTCTTATATGTTTATAGCATCACGAAAATTTGAACACGAACCAATAGCCATTATATCGTCTCGCTTCATTTAATTTTTATCTAATTTTACAATTTTCAGTTTATTTTGAAAAAGTTGAATAAAAATTTTATGTGAAACTGAAAAAAATTTCACGTAAAAATTTTTTACGCAAAATTTATTGCTATAACGAAAGTCTTTATAATTCGTTCTCTCTCTCTCTCTCTCTCTCTATATATATATATATATATATATATATATATATATATATATAGAGAGAGAGAGAGAGAGAGAGAGAGAGAGATACTTTTAAAAAAGGAATCCTGTATTGCTTTTTATTCTACAAAGAAAGAAAGTGAAGCCCCTCTTTATCCCCCCCCAACTGACTTTTTGAAGATAGGTAGGCAGCTAGTCTCCATTCTTGAAGCCTTCACTGATAAAGAGTCAATCCATTAATAAATCAATGCTTTTAGCGGGGAGAAAAGAGAGGAGGATACGCAGACAACAACTGTCGCCATCTTGCGACCCTAAATCCTAACATTTGTATTATTTCCAGTAATAGTGTAAGTTCTGCCGTCGAATTTTTCGAGGTTAAATAGTGGAAATGGGATTCGAATCCCCCCACATCCGAAAAATCCTCGTTTAAATCTAACAGCGCCTTATACTATTCCGTCTCGCTACTAAACTGGATGTATGCTGGATTTGTTCTTTATAATACGCCCATCTGAATATACCTTGTCTCATGACTGAAGAAGAGGTCTTCCGTAGGTCATTCGGTGTTGACGAAGCTCTTTGGTCGGAAAGACCTGGGTTCGATTCTTGTGCAATACGTGAGGAACCTTTATCTGGTATCTTCCGACTAAAAGTGAGGTAACCGGTCTCATACGGAGGTAGAGAGTTTTTTCAGCCCTCAAAATAGGCAGACCGGTCCCGTGAACACAAACCCTAAATAACAATATCATTTTTCGGTAGTAAAACTGAGCTTTGGAGAAACGATTTTGTGAAAATTTCATTAATTCAAATACCAATTTTGATTAATGAAAATAAATAATAAATGCTTATTTTTAAAGCGTTATCTTAAGGTTCTACGCAAAAACGCAAGAGTTTTTCTTCCTTAAGTAAATGGGATTCTCTAGATATTAATCCTGTATTTTAACTAAGAAAAAAAAAAACTTTTGTTTGAGCTACGTTATAGATTTTACTTGCAGTCGCGCGACCAAATTTTATCCTTCATACTTCAGTGTAGTCGGTCGAATCTCTCTCTCTCTCTCTCTCTCTCTCTTTGTCTTGTCTCATGTTTATAAAGTCATTCTTCTTCTCACTGCGAACAGAACTTTTAATTCTCGAGGGCATTTTTGAAACCAAACGAAAACCGAGAAATAGAAATGCTCGAACCATCTCGCAAAAAAAAAAAAAAAAAAAAAAAAAGTCATTTCTTCTCCTTTGAATCCCATTAGCAGACCAACGCGGGAAAAAAAAAAAAAAAGAAAGAAAAGGGAAAAAAGTGATCTGGCTTTCCCACTTAACCCGCACACCTCTCCCTGCACAAGACAAGCTCCTTTAAAAATGTCTCAAGGAACTGCCATTGAACAAATGAGTTCGAGAGAGAAAATAAAGAAAAAAAAAAAGAAGATAAAGGGGGAGAGAGAGAGAAAATGGAAAGGCACAGTGACTGACGACATGATGCGAATCTCTCCGACATAAAATACGACAGCTTAAGGAAATACCACACGTGCTACGGACATCTCTATACGTCGTGATATCCGCGATGAAATGGCGAAGGTGTCAATTTTCAAACCCCTCCTGTTTCGTTTTCAGTTAATACATCCTTTTGGAATGCAGAGATGCACGAAAACTCTCTCTAGGTAAGGTTAAAATGCATTTTTTTTTTTTTTTTATAACACATTTTCTGTAGCGTCGTTCTCAAAATGGCAGCAGTCTGCGATAAGAAACGACCCGACCCTGCCTTCGCCACTACCTTTATTCGGATATTAACGTAGAATTCCTTTCAAGCTCAATGTCGTAAGGAATCCGATGAAGTGTAAGAAAAATGAATGGAGTGTCTTTGAGGGTCTCTTATTAATATTACAAAAGCAGGAAGAGGAGTGCTTTATTTTTCTTTTAATAAAACGACCGTAAGGGAAATTCTTCGTACCCGATAAACCAGTCTTGAACTTCAACTTTGGAAATAAATTAAATTATTTGTATTATTAATTAAAACAATATAATCCAATGACTTCGATGTCTGGTACAACTTGATGAGCTTGGAGTTTATAAACAACTATATATGGAGATAATCTGAGTTCAGACTAGAATAGAATTAACTCGAAGGGAGTATTGATCGAGTATTTCATGCTGGGTGACGAGAGATAAGTGAAAACACTAAGAGCTAGATGAAAAACGCTAAGAAGAAAGGAATACAAAAAAAAAAAAATTAAATATTGAGATGACATCAGTTAGACTGAGAAAAAAAAAATGCAATAAAATGGCGAAGATGACTGCTTGTACGCACTGTGAATTCAGGTGCAATCGAGAACTGATCAATGAGATTATTATTCCATTTATAATTGCAAGCGAAAGAGTAAGACAAAATCAGGTCAATCCAAACACTTCATCTGCATGAGATTTTTTCAAAATATTTCACGCTATTATAGCTCTAAATGACTCAATTTGTATAGACTTGTGTATGCATTACATCGAGGTCAGACTTGGAAAAAAACTGTCTTTCAGCTAAACCTCTGTCCAAATGAAGTATTATTTCTTAACTAGTCTAATAAATTTTACTAGAAAAAAAAAAGATATCACCTTTTTTCGATGACTTATAAGTCTTCGAAATTAATGTGTTTACTCAAAAGTGATATTATCACTGAAATTTGCATTTGCTATTTCTTGAAATTAATGTTTTATGTGCTTTTCTTAGAAAAATCGTTAAATACAAAGTTGATTCAAGCTGGGAAGTTATCCAATAATCAGAGAAGTCCCCCCCCCCCACACACACACCAGCTAAGTTTATAGACATTTTTTTATGTCCCTACCTAAAAATTTCTCCAAGCCTTTATTGGATAATGCATTGATAATATATTAGATTAAATAGGTTTCACGAATATAAATTAAAATAGTGAATATTGAGTAGTGGTAAACATGGCATACTTAATAGCGAGGTAACATGGACCAATATTAAGAGTTTATATAATAATGAAACACTGAATATACAAGATATCAGCTCAACTTCATAAATTCTTTTTGCAAGAGGAAATGTATTGTTTAAAATTTCCAAATTTTAAAAAATAAATTTCCACAAATACATTACGTCTTCATAATCACTGGATATGACTCCCATAAATTTCTTTTTTTTTTTTTTTTTTGAAATTATATTAGGGACCAAGTATGCATACTTTACGAGGCCTACACATATGCTGAATCTTTAACGAAAATTCAGATTTAAAGTTAACTCCTGGTCACTCATTCTTTGGGCAAAGAATGTTTAAGGCTGATGTTTCAGGATTGCAGTCTTACTTGCATAATTTATACGCTATATTTGTAATCATTGAGCAAGAATACACAATTAAAACATTTTGTCATTCTAGGTTTTGTTTTTATCATTCTTTAATAAATTAGAATTTATAGAATCTGTTTTAAACACGTGTAACAATTGAAATTCAAAGTTTGCAATGTCATATCTGGTCTTAAATACTACCGACTCGTCAGAGGGAGCTAGAATCTACATTCTGAAATAAACTAAAAATATAAGTTGGCAGTTTAAAATATTGTTTTAAGCTAATAGCCTGTTACGATATTAACTTCTTGACGGTTACAGAAACCCAACATCAGGAGAGTCAAGTCATATTTAGACCGAACCAATTTATTATGTAGGTAGTACCGAATTAGTTGCAACGAAAGGATAAAAGAAAAAACTGGAAATAGAAAGAAGAGGGAAGAAATATACAAAAGGTTTTTGCTCAGGTGAGTGAAGATAGTTATTTTCATTCGATATTTAAATTCCGGAACCCTCAAGGCTCATTCTATCCTCCTGTCTGTCATGTGATAAACAGGACACCTCGCTGTAGTATTACACGCTAATGGGCTTCAACAATGTCACTTCAAATGGGTAAATTATTTAGCGGACCCTAACACACGTTTTCCAGCACATCCCTCAGCTTCTCCCATCCTCATTTCCTAGCCAGCGTTAACACTGACTGCTTTTGCTAACCTATCATTACAACAATTCACGCGTTGTCACATGTCAAAGGTTATTTGGTACGAAAACGTGTTCGCCAAGAAATGCAGGCCTATGAACCGAGAAGGGTTTAAATGCAATAACAGGTTTGGTCGAAGATGACTGGTGGTTACACGCAACTATTTTATTTGCCACGGCATCCATGCGAACAGTGTGAGTGCGAAAGATGTCAACAAGTCTAGAACCTGCTTGGGATGCCATTAAACTCGACATCTTACTCAAGTAAGTGGTTCGAATAGATGCATGCAAAGTCTGCGATGTGATGGATAAGCACGAACATTATAATACATTCCCTATCCCTGCATTGTACACCACAATTGTGAGAAGTCACTAGCGTGTATATATATAAATGCTAGTGACCTCTTACGGTTGTAAGAAGTTACAATTGTGAGTATATATACTCAAGGCCCTTACGATTTGGCCCCTGTGAATTTACTTGTAATTTTTCAGTTTTTTTATAATTTCTTCTTAAATTTTTAAAGTAAATGTGTATACATTTAAATTTATATAAACATTTATGTAGTATTTAATCCCTTTTTTTCACTTCAGGGTTATCATATACAGTAAATGTCGCCATTTCGTGTTCCTAATCCTAACCTCTAATAGTATTCCTTCTCTTGACCTGCTATCATGGACATTACCAAGAATACACAGGCACGAAATTTTTTGGAGGTCCTTTTTAATAATGTCTACGTTAATTTTAATTCTTTGTTTCAAACGTCAGCAAGATAAATCATTATTTATTCTGGATATACAATTATTGATGGGGAAAAAAAACAGTCCAACAATAGTCTCATTGATAAAATATAATTTTATTTATATTTTCGTGGGTGATTATCACCCACGAACTTTCCAAGTATTCTTGGACTTCGCAACCGTAACTCGAGGATAAGTCTTATGCCTCCGGTGTGTTCTATGTCTGTAGATTCATGTGGAAAAAAAAACCCACTTCGGTATGAGACTGGCTAACTCACCTTTTGTCGAAAGAGACCAGAATAAAGGTGTCTCACGTCACTGACGGGAATCGAACCCAGCTACGGAAGCTCATTAATAAGAACTATAATAGCCAAAATCGCTGAAGTATATAAATAGATCAATCAGTATTAATCATGCCTGTCAATGCATAACGACAGATTTCGATGGAGATTTGAAGAATTGAAATTTTGCACTTAAGGAGTTGCTCGAAGAAATATTACAGCGAGATGGCAAAACAAATTAGTGCCATAAATGCACGAATACTTCAGTCAAGCAAAAAATGTCTGCTTATTAATTATGATTTCATATTTCTCCTAAATATTCACAATAAAGTTCGAACAGAAGTGAAGGAGGAAGGAAGACCCGGAGATGAATTCGCATTAAATTAAATAAAATTAGTTTACCAATTCTTGCACATTGCGCAAAATTAATTAATTTTTCCAGTTAGAGACAAACATGGAGCTTTTTTCAAGCCACTTAGCCCACAATAAGCAGGACGGACGTTAATCATTCAAATATTTTTGAATGGTTCTATGCTTGTGTTTATTTCTGAAATTAAAAAAAAAAAAAATCTGATGTTGAAGGAATGTATTTGACGGATTCTTGCTTTATTATTTAACTGGATTAACCCAGAAATTTTGAAAGAGAGAATGAGAAAATCCCGATGAAAATGTATAAAAAATATGACAGGAATGACTAGAATGGATGTGTGAAGGATACCTTGAACTTCGGATGGGGGGGGGGGGGGAATCAAGAGCAGCTGCAGATTTTTTTTTACGTAACACGTGCTTACAAGAGATAGGATAAGAAATTGGAATTTAAAAAAAAATGCTCATTAATAAATAGATTGACTGTAGAAGATAATCACTTAGCAGGTTTTTTTTTTTTTTTTTTTAAACAAATGACTCTCCTTTTGGGCAAAATGGAATATCTATATAAATGCGTGTTCTCACGCACCGAGTAGGACTCTGTCATTAGGGCACATATAATGTAACAACTTACAAGGTAGATCATCACACAGCATATAAATCTTATCTGTAAAGACACGCTTGATTTTTCCTAAGGGAAAAATGAGGAGGATGAAAATTACGTCCCTCCAGCATCTCTCTCTCTCTCTCTCGCACACGTCTCTATCTACCCTTCTTCTAAATGTATCACTAGCCACTAAGATAAGGCGCAACCACTCTAATTACCGACGAAAGAAAGACGATATCTATCCAAACCACTTATCGTCGGAATATTGCCTCCTACGGACCGAGAGGTGCGTCTTTAATAACTTTTGGGCGTGTTAATATAGAGGGAGCCACTATAGCACGGGTGTGTGTGTGTGTGTGTGTGTGTGTGTGTGTGTGTGTGTGTGTGTGTGGTGAAGTAAAATATTTATTCCCCAAATCCCCTAGCAGCCCACCTAATGAGAGATAACTGAAATGCTCGCATCAGAAATAATCTTGCTTAAATCGGGAATTATTACAATCCAACAGAGGTCGTGTTCGGAGTCACAAATTAGAACTCGTTATTACTCCGATTGGGGACGTCCTTATCTACACTCTTTTTGGGAGGGAGGTTGTTCCCATTAAAGTGGCTAAGAGAATCCATTTATTATAACAGATGTTGTGCAACAACGTCTATGGAAATATAGATTATGGCAGAGAGCCCAAACTAGTGAAAAATAGGATCGCACTGCGGGGAGCACAGAAAATATATTATGGTCATTGGAAACGAAACACCGATTAAATTGTAGAATACATTTAAAAGTTGAGATCAGTAACAGCTTTGGATTACTTACATATATTTTTTATTAGTTCTTGACTCAATAATGAACGGTTTAGCCTCTGAACTAGGCCTTTACAGGAGGGTCCTGGCTTATTTCCATTATCCAGTTCTTCCCAAATAAAGCGAATGTCTTAAAATAACTATTTTCTTTTCTGCATAATTGAGTTTGAGCGTATTAAACTTTTCTACGGTATTTCATACAGTGTTGCTACATAAATGTTGAAAACTCAGAAACTTATGCTACTATAGAATATCGTCTGACGTGAAGTGATTCAATGTAAATTGAAAAAGTTCTTAAAAGAACTGGGAGATGGACTGAGTCCTTGACTCTTTATCCCGTCATCTGAATGAAGAAAATCTGTGTGGATGGGGTGTGTTTTTTGAGCTAAAAGCTCTAGTTATGGCTAGGTAACGGCAATAGCCGAGCCTCAGTTAAAACTTTACTGGCTACAGCATTGCCATCCATTCAGTAGCCTAAATAGCCTAAATTGAAAAAAACAAATCATTTCTTCATAAAAAAAGTATATATGCGAAAATGTATGGTTTCTTACTCGCAAATAGCAGTTTTTATTACAATATTTTCATTGCTCATAAAAAGAAATCACTTGAAATTATAGTTTACTGTAGGAGCACTTCGTTGATAGTATGAGAGTAAAAAAATAATAATAATAAATTCTTATATATAAATAAATAAATAAATATAGACCAACTCTTTATATGTATGTCGATACGTCAAAATAGTTTAAAAACGAAACAAATAAAAATGTTCATTTAACTATTTTTTTTAAACAAATATGAAAAAATCCATTTAAAAAATTTCAGTTATTTAAATTTTTAAATAAATTTCATAAATTTTTACAAGCTAAATTCGAATTAATTCGTGTAATATTATATTTACATTCTTCCACCTTTTCTAAAAATAAATAAAGAAGCAATAAAGTACTTTTCCTCTTTTATATTTATTTATTTTTTACTTTAGTGAAATAGCAGGCGTGACGAGAAATAATAGCCATAGATTCATTAAATAACTTTTCAAAATTATTTGAAATAATTTTGACAGTATTTGAAATAAGTGGGCGTCATTTCCCTTTCAGAGGTGGGTTTTGCCCACTTATTTCACTGAAAATGGCTGCAACGCACATAATCTAAATAACGTCAAAATAACAGGTTAGTGTTGCCCAATAATCATTTGCCTCTGCACGATACCCAAGCGACACAAAAACGGAAATGAGAAATGGTTCAACCTTCCTCTCAGATTCTTTCAAGAGCACAGCAGCTGATTCCCAACATCTTACAAATCCTCAGCTAAATTTATTGTTTGCCTTTGTGGTATCTTTTATACTCCATCATCTGCGATGGTGTACTTTCCCCTCTATACATGATTCAACAATTCCCTTCTTTCTATTACATCCCCCAATTCCCTCCTCTGGTTCATGTATGGTGGGATCGCGGTTGGCTTAAATTTGTGGTAGCAATCTATCACCGGAACACTGAAACCAATTTGTAATATGTTTAGTTAGTCAATGCTTTATCTGAAGCGAAATCCACTAGCATGACACTTTCTTATTGATTCTCTTCTGTGATTGATGCATTTTAACCTTCGTTTTGTGTTCTAGATCTTGTCTGAAGGAGATGTCATTTGCTTCAGCTGACGGACTTAATGTGACTTGCAAACGGTATCAAACTCGGTCCAGATCCCATAAAAAAGGATAATAAAATGTTGGGATTAATGATTATTCGATAAACACTTCTTTTGCATTGTTACCATATGACGTAACGCAGCTCACGAGTTGTCATGACAACTGTATAAAGCTGTTTATTTCATAGAAGTATGTTAACTTTCTTTTTTGCCTTAATATGTAAGCATGCATTTATAAAAATATTTCTTTTGATTCTGAAATAATGGATTTTCTGTAAATTCCAGATCAGAATTTTATTCACAGCGTATGTTTTCCGGTAAGCGGTTTTGAATTGTGTTTACATTTACTGAACTTGATTTTTTTTTTTGGTGTATACGTATATTGATATCCAAATTTTTGCATTTATTGTTCTCTCTCTCTCTCTCTTCTGTATTTTTAGTAGTTTGAGAAGTCGAGTATATGGTTTAAACGTTAGAATATAATGAAAATACTCGGATGAATTTAATAGACTAGTTTTCATTTTTATTTAATTTATTTCCATTAAAAAGCATAAAAACACGTATAATTATTTAAATTCTTTTAACTATTTAGAAGAAAATTTTAATTTTTTTCAAAAATCGTTTGATATTTTAAAAAATATAATACACCTTTAAATTTTTTATATCATAAGATTACAATAAAGACGAAAAAAATTAATTTCTCGTTTTTACAGGAGGATCTTGGCTTATTTCCATTATCCAGTCCTTGCCATATAAAACGAATGTCTTAAAATAACTATTTTCTTTTCTGCATAATTGAGTTTGAGCGTATTAAACTTTTCTCATCCTTATTAAAACCAAGAGTTTTAATAAGGGTGAGAAAGTGGAGAAACCATGAAAATATCTCTTAGCAATTACTAAAACCTCCTAATGATCTCTAATTTTTATTCCGACTTTAAATTCGCAAACTAACAAAGAAAAAAAAAACAGGAGAATAAAAAGCAAAGAAAAAACTGTTCACACACCTGCTTCGCCAGATGCAAATTACTCTCCTTGCTTCATATGTTCCTTGTTATCCTCTCCTAACAAAGGCTCCAGTGTGTAAGTGTCTGGAAGACATAATAAAAACGAACTCCATTACTTTAAAGTATGACGGATAGTGGATCTACTGGAGGAGATAAGGAGATTACTTTGTGATCAGCATTTGCACCTGCTAGCACTACTACGCATGGAGGGAATAGCGTGTTTCATAATTAGCACCGTACCTGGGTGTGGCGAGCATCAGTAAGGGGAGAATTCTCGCTATTCCCCCCTGCATCCCACCCTTATTAATTTCTGTCGATTAATCTTGTGTCTCGTGAAAGTGACAAAAGAATAATAGAAGCTGGCAAAGACGAAGGACATTTGCTTGAAGAAGCAGGTGCAGCTGTTATATCCCTACGTATAATCTGCTGTCTTTTTCCATAACCTTGAACGATGCGACATTTTCATCGAATTCTTTTTTGTCTCCGAAGTGTTTACTTCCCACTCATATGTATCCAACTTTTTCTACTCACCAGGGGTCGTTGTTCTCATCCGTTTTATCCTCATCTGTCATGTTAACGCCTGCGTATCAAACCTATCAGTGTTGTGTAATTTAATAACTTCTACCCTTCAGTTCGGGGGGGGGGGGGTTGTTGTGTCATCCGATCGATTTCTTTACCAATCTCTATGCTCTTCTTTTGACGCATTATATAATTGTTGGCCATGTTTCTTTTGGGGTGAGTGTCGGTAGACTGGCAATTGCTCAAGGGAAAAAAAAAAGTCTGTACATCTTCATTAGTTACTTTTTCTTTTTTACTTGTCGTTACTGAAGCAAATCTTCAAGCAGCAACATACGTTAAGAACGATCAATCAGAAAACGTGGTTGAACTGGATGGATCTAACGAAATAAATGGCATCTGATAAATGTCTGCTGTGTTTTAGGATTGCCTATTAGAGATACGATGGCTTTCTCCCAAGTCGAAGCATTCGGTAATGTCAGTAAATATATCGGATCCTGTACACAATGTACGTAATTTAATGTGTGTGTGGGGGGGGGGGGGGACCCTGGGTTCGTATATAGACTCATTTCTGGTTCTAACGACTGTAAACTGAAACTTTGCCAAAAGCATTCACTATAAACATATCAAAACGTTTCCATTTGAAAACAAAGTCATGCTACCAACGTCTTTTGACCGAACAATCAAAACAAAACTACCTACCACACCTACTCTAAAACTTTCATTCTGTTCAAACCGATCTTAACATGTTTGCTTTTATATCCTAATGACCGGTCGAGAATTATGCGTGTCTCACTACACGGGCTTCTTTCTCTTTAGTAATTCTAGTTCCTGCTGCTTCGTTTTAGCAATTCAAATGAATCTCTTCAATAATTGTTTATGCTCATTTCGTATTCTAGACGAGCTACGCTGGGTGCTATCAAATCTCCATTATTTAGAGTAAGCTGAGCCTCTAATGTTCATACCCATTCTAATGAGAAAATAATAATTATGAAACTAAAAGTAAAAAAAAAAAGCTGCCCTTTAAACGAATGGTTAACACTGACGGTACCAATGAAAAATAATTGGTACCAACCTTAATGACAAGTGGAAATAACTCAACATTTACAAGAAAACCAAATGTTTTTTATGCTTTTTACCTATGGTAATTGTTGCTTTTGTTGCATATATTAAAAACAGTTGTCTCATCTATCTCAACGAATAAACGTAGTTCGTTATGGATGTACTATAATAAATCTTCTTCTTTATTGCTAATACAATATTCATTACCAGGAAAGTAGAAGAAACATTATGTTTCTTCTACAAGTGATTACGGTTCCTGAGAGGGAAGTTTCAGCTAATGGTTTCCTGTAGATAAAAACAAGGAACTTTGTTCTTCCATAAAGGAAACTTGCAAGATATATTTTGAACTTAATGCCATCCAACTACGTAATTTATTTCTTTGATGCCCGCTAAAACAACCATTCTAACAGTTGGAATACTAAAATGTGAATATTTTTTCTTTGCTTAGGGAATTATACAACCTGAAATTTCTTTTCTTGTAACTGTTAAGAGATGTAGAATTTTAGTGGAAATTAAGTCATATTTTTCAGTGCAGTCGAACAAATAACTTATCGTGTTTTTTTTTAATTGGTGGTAACTTAAAAGTAATAATTTGCCATATTATTTCACTTAATGCTATAACAGGATGTACTCCATAAAATATTGCATGCATGAACGTTATTTTTATGTTAAAATCGAAAATCAAGGTCATCACTCTCTTGCAAATGTAAACGTTTGCTTTGGAAATAGTTTGATGGAGTATACGAAAGTTTCAATGATGCGAATAGGACGTTGGTAGCATGTAATTAACTATTTTTAATCGAAAAAGAATATTCATATGCATTTTCAACTTTGATCCACGAATTGTTCTAGTTTTGTAAACGTTTTCTAAACCACTGAGTTGAATTGATGTCTCTGCCTTCATCTGAAGGATATCACAGTCACACGAGTGATGTATGGCAGTGTTGTGCCACACACACACACCAGATTTCATACAAGTTGAATGGATAAGCGATGAGACAGGGGTCATTGGGGTTGTTCCTCTTTGCCATGCCGAAAGAAAACGCAACAGTATCAGAAGATTCATAGTTGGATATTGTACGAGGAAAGATGCATTAGACTAAGAGGAGCAGTCTGATTTTTCTGTCTTTCTCTTTTGTATGATAAAGAGAAAGTACGAGACACAGAGAGGAGCACACATAAAAGAATCGAGTTAATTATTTACAACGACATAATGACACCACGTGACTGGAAAAAGTCACACAAAAGAATCAGAGCCGGTGTTTAATTATCCGAAGCCCTGATTTCGAAAAGAATGCCAACTTTTGTTTTGCACTTCTTTCGCTGCAACATTTCAACATGAAATATGGCGTCCCCCCTTGCCTGTAGCTTTTGTTTGTGCAAGAACAACTATTAAGAACCTTGTCACCGGAAGACGCCTCGTCAAGAGCA
Organism: Typopeltis vanoorti; assembly: GCF_054136105.1. Lineage (NCBI taxonomy): Eukaryota > Metazoa > Arthropoda > Arachnida > Uropygi > Thelyphonidae > Typopeltis > Typopeltis vanoorti. The sequence goes on from NC_143573.1 coordinate 35,512,326, forward strand.
GTTCCGAACAATTAACTGTCGTCACAAACGTAACTTTCTTTTTAAAGATATAATAGCTCCCTTGAACCAACGCTGCTTGCATGTGGGGTAATTAACGGGGGAATTTATCGGCACTGTGGACACGAGTTTTTCATCCATCGAGATAATGTAATTACAAGCGTCTACGTCTCTCTGTAATGAAGTCATTACATGGACAGAAATTAATATTCCTCGACAAAAGTATATTCTCTTCTTAAGTATTATCGGGGGCTGTAGTTTTCTTTGAAAAGACTAAGAAAGTACAAGTTCGCCACAGTGAGGTGATTCTTCTTAACGTTATAGAGATTTAATAGATTGTATGAGAGGATCCCATGAACTTCTTAATGTGTGTGTGTGTGTGTGTGTGTGTGTGTGTGTGTGTGTGTGTGTGTGTGTGTGTGTGTGTGTGTGTGTGTGTGTGTGTGTGTGTGAGAGAGAGAGAGAGAGAGAGAGAGAGAGAGAGAGCACAGCAACATAGTGTCGCTAAACTCATTTGCAATAGTCAATACTGTTCACTGCACACATTATCTGTGCTTAGTTCACGCATACAACAGATGGTGCTGCCATCATCCCACAGAGTCAAAGGTGGTGACATAATGGAAATCATCGAACATTACAAATGTGGCCACACAATAAGCTAGAGGTAGGGAACGTGACAACACGGCTTTGTTTTCCAACTATTGAATCTTCCTTTTCCAACTATAGTTATAACAGAATGAAGCATGCGCAGTTGGAGTGTTCTCTGCAAGATATGAGGACCGGAGTTGATCACAGATGGGTATGAGTAATATTCCCTCTGTTTAAATGTTCTGTCAAAAAGAATTTTTACATATATGAACAAGATAGCGAAGAGAATGTTAAAATTAAATTAACACATTCAACTTAAAAAATGTCCTTATCCTTATAAGGACTGGCTTGAAGGGGCGAAGCAAGAATGCTTCTCATCTTCCCCGTTATCTGTAGAGGACAATGTAGGGATAAGGTGTTATTGAGCTATTAAAGCTCTGATTAGGGTAACAGCAATAGCTGAGCCTCAGTTAGAACTTCATTGGCTACAGCATTGCCATCCATTACCCTCCCAGGGTTTCTGTCGTTAGGACATCGCTCTTTTCCAAAATGTTTCCTTAGATCATAACTTTAAATATTTACTTTTAGATTATAATTAGGTGTAGTTCAAAAATTAATCAGAATTTTATAATTTTAGGTAAAAAATTAATTATATTTTTATTTTAATTATCTTTTTAAGATATAATTTAACATTTATAATTCATTGTGTTTTTTTCTTTTGCTCTCTATACCCAACTTGTCCATATTCTGAAAATCCTCATAGTAGAATCACATTACCTTAATAATATACATGCCCTTATAAAATATTTATTTTGTATTATATTATATTATAAATCGATTTATATTATAAATCCACCCTAAAGTTTCTGGTTGGTCTCTGATGAGAGCCAACAGTTCAAAAGAGCTTTGAGGCAAATGAACCCTTAATCAAAAACACTAATAAGAAACGAACACAAGCCGCTCCTGGACAGAGTTCGTGTCTTTCAAGTTGTGCAATAGTAAGATAACTACGGTGCTAACAATTGCATTCTCACACGCTGCCTCCTTGTCAATTTTGAAACTTTTCAACCTCCAAATTCAATTTAATTAATTCTTTGGCTGTGAAATGATGTATGTATAATATTCTGTGACTTCACAATGAGACTATTTAGGCTCTTTCTACTATTATTATTATTATCATCGCTTTATTTGTCTGGCTCAGTCAAAAGTGAGTACGTTTTGTTTCCATGGTAACAAAAAAAAGTTATAACTAACATATACTCAATGTTGGTATGCTGAAAATGCATCGAAAGCCATTTGATCGAACGCCAATACATCCAACAACAATTAATTAAAAAAAAATTCATGAAAGAAGCAATTTATTCAAAAGCAAATGACCAAAAATCGATTATTCATTTAAACGTAATTTACAAAAAATCAACAATTGACAAAAAAAGAACAAAAAAAAAGCAACACTGTCAGCAAACCATTGGCTGTTTGAGAACTTGAAATCTTCTAAGCTGGATTTAATCACCCGATATATTATCAGCTGTTGCAACTTGTCTTCTTTAATTAATTGTGAATTATTTTTTTAAAAAAAACTTTTATAATTGTACTCTTCACTGCTTGGAAAGTCATTCATTTTGTTGATTTTATTGCGCTTCATAATTAACAATTCGCTGTCAGTATATACATCGATTTTTTCGTTCCTATGAAAGTGATGGCAATATGCAAAATGAGATTCTTTTCTGTTACTAGCACCTGTAAATAATGCAACAGCTTTTCTGGCTTATTCAGAATTAATCAATAATTTTTGTCTACCAAAAGTGCAGACGGTGTAATTAGTTATAATGAATATGTAATGAATGAACACTTTTAATATAAGGCCAATGGGATAGAAAGGCCCGAGAGCAGTGTCAGCCTCCGGTACTTTTCCCCCCTCGTATTTTATTATTATTATTAAGCCTAATAATAATAATAAAAATTAGTGTATATGATTATGCTATGCAATTTATTCATCGAATTTTTACGAATTCATAAGTCGCCAACAAGGGCTATGAAGAGAGGTTAGCAGGTCGTTTAAAATGAATAAATTCTCGTAGCATTCAGACACTTTTTGTGTTTAGCACTATACCACGAACACAACTTATGAATGCCCAAATATAACTATTTACTTCAAACTAATTGTAAACATTCAAATAAGTAAATATGGAAGTACTTATGTCATGGTTCTGGACCAGCAAAGTCCTTGATCCATCACTGAAGCCTCCAACCCAGACACTACCGAGAAAAATATATTGTGTAGTTAAGAATGCAAATAAGCATTCAAAAAAGTTATAAGAAGCATTATTTGCTATAAACAATTCTTTATTTGTTATTTGAAATGAAGCAATGACGTATCAAATAATTGTAACATGGTTCATAAAAATAAAGCGAAAAATTCTTTAAAATTAATGATTTATGATTAGAAATTATCGAGACATTGGGATTTTTGCAATTTAATATTAATCATCTAATCCGTCATAATTTATACTCCTGTACAAATTAGTATTCAATACTAATATAATTTGTACAGGTGTACTTTTCACGTTCTGTGCCAATACTAAAAATGTAAGTTAAAATACGATCGGTGCCACGCTATGAAGTAGGATGTATACATTACAGAAAAATATTCTAAAACACAACAAAATAGTTATTAAAATCCACAGTGATCACTTAATTATGCTGTACATCTTAAATAAGGGTAGATAATATTAACGAAAACATTAAAACAATATTTTACAAGAAAATAAAATTTCGGAAAATTATGAAAATGAATTTGTCGAAAATGATCGGTGATTTGGATTTTCTGTTTTTTGGATGAATTGTTGTTCAAGGAATTGCTATTCGCTAAATTGTTGTTTCGGTGAATTGTCATTCGTTGAAAGGGACACTTATTCGATGAAATGCTTTTTTCGGCGAATTCTTTTCGAAGAATTATTATTCGGTCTTTCGATGAACTGTTTTTTTCGGAGAAATTTCAGGTTATATTTCATATAATTCATGAAATATCATGAAAAACACAACAGATCAGTGTCATGTTCACTACACGTACTGAAACTCTGGTAGTATGAAATCGCTTCCATAAGTGATTACGAAATAAAGGAGATTGAATCCTTGTAACAGAAAAATCAGGTGTAAACAATAATTTTATCTCCATGAACGTATAACAGCGTACACCTCCTTTGATGAGTTGTTTCTATTCATTCTTCAGCTTAAAATGGGAGTCCATTATATTCGAACATCGATAATTAAACTCTTCCAAGAAATTACAACTTTTCCTTTCATCGTATAGCTACAAAGCGAATCGGTAACAAGCCCAAGTCGATGCAAGTGTACATTATCCGTCATTTCAGATTTGCTTACAACTTTATCGATTGAACTTTGTCTCTCTGTTTGTCGCTGTAAACTGTTGCACTAATCTACCGTCATATCTGCTTGTGACAGTATTTGATTCATGATGGGTGAAATGGCGCCCTCTCTCGGTATTCGCCTTGTTCAACATTAGAAAATTACGCTTTCTGGCGCTGTAACTGAGTCATTGATTATCGACTTAGGGACTTCGATATTGCCGTAAAACGAACGAAGAAACGAATTAAATTACGGAGTTATGATTAATTATTGATTAATTACTTTTCATTTTCTCTCTTTGCGCCCTTTTGTGCCACAAAGAAAGTTTATTAGAGGTATGTCAAACTATGGCGCATGCAAAGACAATGGATTTACGAAGGATTAAAAGGTCACAAAGAAGCCGCAGAAAGTTTGGATCGTGATGGATTACGAGTTTCCTATAACGTTACCGCTTTGATTAGTTTATGTTAAATTCGACTTTCAACTCTCGATTCCCCTCCCCCTCAAAAAGGGGAAAAAGAATATAGTATAAAATAAGAAACAATATTTCAGTATACTCCAATATAAGTTTGGTTTTTAGTCAAATACAATTGAGCCAAGCGCCTAAAATCTCTGGAGCGTCGCTCTTCCGGTTGACTTATCGCTACTAAGTATGTCAAAATGACAGAGTAGCAATAAATGAAGAACGAATAAAGATAAAACCGGAAAGAGGGATGATAAGGTCTAAAGCGAGATCAGAGCTCTAAAGAAACCAATTTTAGCTTCTTTGTAATAATTTTTTTTTTTTTTGGGTCTAAAAATTTCTTAATAGTCTGGGACACTGATCGTTGATATTAGTTACTTCAAGATAACCAAGACAGATAACCCCCTACAGTGATCCAATATTCAGGACACCCAGACGTAATGGCTGAAAACTATCGCTATTAACGAATTAAGATGTCAGGAAACGATAATTTTATAAGCTTTTAAATAATAAACCCCCACAGAATAAATGATTGTGTTCAGACAACTCATACCAGTGAAAAGCGGTAGAGTATGCTTTGAGTAAAATGAAAAACGAGAAAACATTCGTTTCACGACCTTCCATACTTATTGAAGTTTGGACGGTCCAAAAAGAAAGCGTCATCAATAGGACTGATAAGAGCCTTTCAGTAAAATAAGCGTGCCAGGTGTGTGACATGATTATTAACAAAATTAAGCTGATGGTGTGAAAATATGGGAAAAGATTACTGATAGAAGATTGAGGGTTCAGGTGAATATTACAGAAACTATCGGCTGTAGTTCAGAGCGAACTCTAAACTACAGCCAATATTTTGCTTCTTCAGTATTTGGCCTTTTTCTTTTTTCGTATGAGTGAGATGCGAGATGATATTTAAAAATGTGCAAGAAAGAGAGAGGGATAGAATATTTGGGGAAGGAGAATTGATGGTATATATTTACAACGTGGTTGAAGAGGAACTGCACAATTCAATGTGTGGATATTAACTCTCATCCATAGATTTCCTCATTGTACAGCAGCTAGATTTTTGTAATCCAGATGATGTCGCTTCTTCGTGATTTTTAAAATTTATCCAATGGTCATGGAGATTTGCAGGTGGACTTTGTTTAATTACTATTTTTTACCTAAATATTACTTATACTATTTATCTTTCGTTATAATCTTATCATAGTCTAACTGCTAAGAATCTGCATATTTCATGATTAGTACCTACATAAACAACTGACAAAACATAATCCAGCCATCTAAACATCCAGAATTATATTCGCATAATCAGTGGTGACTCGACTAACTCAAAAAAAAATCAGATTTTGATGAACTGGTTGTCATCATCTTGATAACTACTGAGAAGCCTCCGTAGCTACTTGGACGATGATCTTTTGCACAAATACCTTAAGTCGAATTACGTCTAGAATGCGAAATAAAGGTGAAAACATATTTTCTTTTCCAATAAATTCCTGTTTTTCATCCGCCAAATTGGACAACAGTAGGAAAACACTCCCAATTAACAGCCTAAATATATTCGTTTCATGGCCTTAGTTCCTTTCCCCGTCATCCAAACTAAGATCGATTTCATTTTGAATGACGACAAAAGAAGAACCATTGGACACATTCAGTTAAACATTTTGTTATTATTTAGCTATAAATGAGTAACAAATGCCATCCAGATGACCACGACTTCAATTGCATTTTAAACCATTTATTCATGTCAAACTTTTCTGAAAGAATAAAAAAAAATCACTTACTAAACTAAATTAAATATTGACGCTTCGACTGGCTAGCGTTGCCAAGAACACTTTTAAGATTACACACTCAGCAAAAACTGAAACTGAAATCACCTGGAGAACAAGGATTCGTGTGCTGAGGAAAATTCCTCAGCTGCCCACTCTCCTTACAAGTGCCTCCCTTCGTTCTCGGGCTATATCATCGACATGAAAATGTTTAATTTAGTTAATAAATTATTTATTTTCATGCAGTTTACATACATACTGGCTTTATGGTCTTATCTGACTCTACTGTAACTCGAAACGGTACCAATCCAATTCTATAACTAGTAAAAGTTGTAGTTCTTACCTATTCTCCAATGTGTTGCTTTATTCTGAAATCAAGATAAAACAACTAAAGCTATGAAGCCAGTGTGTTATCTGTTAACTACGTATGTGTGTGCGCGGGCTCTTTTCTGTATCGTTTGCTTCTCTTGTGGGATGAAAAAAATCCTCCTACGTATTGGACCGGTTAATCCACCTTCACTTGAAAACTCTTCGCCTTCTAGATGGGATTCGAATGCAGTCTTTCCAAAGGGCATCGCAGCTACTTTCCGAGTCATTATCTTTTAAGTGAATAAAGTTAATCTGAAAATAACTGATGACACATTTAATTAAAATTCCTTATTCAGCCCTTAAGCGCGAATTTTTACTGAAAAGAATTCAAATGATAGATACTTGATCGTAGTATCTCATGATGCATTGCATGTCTGAGATAATTAGGTACGACTTGTTCAGATTTTAATATCTTTCGTCGATCGCAAGTTACATAATGTTTGCTTTCGGTCAGTAATCCAACTTCCTCTAAAGAGAATTTAAAAAAAAAAAAAAAAAAAAGGCGACCACCGATGTACTGCTGTAGAGTAATTGATATCCCAGCTGTTTCTCCATCCGAACATTCATGATCGTTTGTTTTCATGAAAAAAAAAATTAAATACAAATCCGGCTTGTCCACAATGACGCTGACCTTAGTACATCCTCTTTACTTCCCTCCCTTCATCAAGACACGACAAATCTAGGTGTGAACAGGAGCAATGTATCCCGGCGGTCGTTTATTTTGTTGGTGTAAGGGTAATGTCAACTCCACCCCGCAGCAAGTTAACCAGATAAACCTGTTGAACAAGCCAACAGAAATCATTCTGTCTTTCAGTCACACACACGGAGTTAATATTTAATAAAATACTAATATATACAAATAGTATACATTACTATATGTTAACGATTATAATAATGTCATTACCATATTAAGAATCATATTTTCAATTTACTGACGGTAGCTGCAAAAATGTTTATATAAAATTTTGATGCATAGGATTAAAAGTAAAATATTTCTATTTTACTTTAGGACATTAAGGAGTAATTAAGTTAGTTTTAGAGCAGGTGGAAGTACTGTCATCACATTTTTACTTAAAGAATATTAGTCGACGAAGTATGGAATTTAAAAACTCTTTATACCGAATTTCTATAGATTTTTCCAAAGCTTTTGAACTGATTGACAAGAGAATCATTACGGTAATTATTATAAGCCATGGAATTCCTGATCAATATGTGAGGATAATAAAGAAATATGTAAAGCAAGTAAAAACTGGGTTCTCGCACTAGTTGTTGTTTGCTGTGCAATGAAACAAAAGTTAGAATAAGCGACAGAAGCAAAGGTAAAGATTGGAGCGAGAAGCTCTTAGATAAATATAATAGTCAATTACTCATTCTATAATTAATCCCTTGGACGATAAAGGAATAAGAAGATGTTGCCTATTTCGTACGTCATTTTTGAGGAGTCATTATTGCGTGACTTTTTTTTTGTGACAAAGAAGAGTGGAAACCTAAACATCTGGAAAATATCATTTTAGTGCTTTATGAATGAACCTCAGATCCTCACATCAAATAGTATGTCAATCAAAACCCTTTTTTGATGGTGTTCCATATTATATTTAAAATTCCAATTTATTCCACGCAGCTCAGAACATGTCAAAAACAACCCAAAATATTTTTAAAAACTTCTAAAACTATCCGATAGTAGCTTGCTGATGGCATATTGCAGATTAAAATTTTCAGTTTAATCGATCAATGTCAGTTTTATCTTCCGCATCAGAGAACATTAATTTCAAGTCTTCAGCAAATCACCATCGGGCTTGTATTTCAAGGTAAGAATATCAAAAAAAGAAATTGCGAAATAATCTTTAACATTTATCAGTTGTTGGAATCACATGTTTGATTTGAGTTTAGTAACAGAATTAAAAAAAATCGAAAAAAATAATTTTTTTGGGGGATCCTTCTTCATCTCTCTCTGTATGTGTATCTGTAATTGTTTCCAGTACTCTTGGAAGTTTACTTTTATATGACAGTTGTTACTTTAGAAATCATGCTGTTAATACAAACTTTTTTTTTCCTTTTTAAATCTCCGGTTTAATGGAGATTTTTTATTGCTCGTAGCATGCAAATCGGCTAGAGAACACGTCTCATTTGCAGACATATTTACCCTTCTCAAAGCCTTGATGAAATCTTCCAACCAATCAACTATAACCAGAATGGATTCATATTTCTGGATGGATTATTTGAAAGTACTACGCACCCACACATAACGTTGCATCAGAATATTGCCGAGAAAACTAAACTGGAGAGAATGAGATCAGCATTTAATTAGTGTAATGATCGCAAGATATATATTATAATAGTAGGCTTTAAAAGCTTCTATAGTTTTGAAGATTAACATGATTGCCAAAGGCAATTAATTCATCACCAGCTGTGTAATGTTAGCGATAATTAATGTGGATATTGTTAGAGGCCATCAGTGGTGGTAGTTCATAATCCATTTGATAAGTAATCATTAAGGGTCGATGAGGGTATTTTATTTTGAGTTAATGAAACAAGATATTTTAATGAGAAACACGAAAAGTTTGTACTAAACAAGATACAGAATAAGCTATTTGCAGCAAAACTTTTGGATATTACTGATATGTTATGTTAGCATTAATTTCTCTCAGATCAGTCGCAGATGCAATGGTAAGAGCAATCCTTATTATAACTTCTATAATTGAATTTCCTTCTTAGAACCATTAGACGTTAACAAAGGCACTGAGAATTTTAATTATCGTCGTACTTTACGTGTACAGTTCACACTTGCAAGAATTTGTTTTTATCTTATTATTTAAGGACTCTAATTTACTACCATTATATTAAGCTGGGATTACAATTATTCATAATTTCATAAGGTCAAGTTTAAATGACATACCAGCTGGCTGGAGGGCTAAAATAGTGGGAGAGGGGGGAGAATACCTTCTGTTTGTTCTACAAAACAAATAGGGAATACTTTTTATAATGCGTTTACGGATTCTATAACTCTTAGCCCACCCACAGTAGTACTACTGTTTGTATGATAACGGATTTCTACCTACACTCAGACTACTTGAATTCCTCACTCTCACAATCTTCCCTTACCTTGCATAATTTATGGAGAAGCATTTGTTCTTTTATCCTAGCAACAATAAAGAATCTTTCCACCTTAATCTCACACCAAAGATCGTTGAAACTAAGACTGTAAAGGGTGAACTGTGAGCGGTAAACATGCTAAAACATAGCATAAACAAGCTACCGGTGGCGGTAGCTTGTTTATGCACATGATTCCAACAGATTTAGAAGATGAATGTTATACTAGTTCGGACAATGCCCATAGAAATACCTGTACAATACGCAAATAGTCTGTGGGATTGAATAAGGCTAAATCTTGACTTAATCTTGTTCTGTTTTTGTAACACGATCAGAACAAGTTAACTAAGGATGGCAAGATTCGAAAGAACAATAATAATCAAACGAAAAACGCGAAGCTAGGAATAATTATCTTTAAAGTTACTTAGAGGAGCATTACATTTATTGACTTGAAAGTGTTGGTAACCATTTAAAAAAAAATCAAAAGACTTTGGCAAATCATTACGGTTACCTTAGTAGTTATTCTTGGTAGGTAAGCGAACAATTTTTGTCACATCATTAGCGTTAGTTGAATGATTTATCATTTCCATTAAGCGGGAAAAAAAACGCAAGCGTGTTAGTGTTATTATGAACGTTCAAGTAGCCGAGGGAAATAATCTTGCTGTGGGGTTAGTTGAAGCGGAGAAAATTAAGACTTAAAGAAAGAAAGAAAGTCAAAAAATGTCTGAGTAATTTCTAGAGTTAAAAGCGATTGAGGTAGTTAATGAATTTGGGAAGGAAGTAAAGATATTTTGAGTCAAAGAAAGCTGAAAAAAATAGAAAGAGAGAATTTACAGATTAGGCATTTTGTAATGTGAGGAGAATCAGCAAATAGAACTCGTATGATAAAAGAACCGTGGAGTGAATAAATGAGTAAAAGGAGATTAATGTGGTAGTTGAGAAGCTGATGGTTTTATTTCTTTAAGACAAATCTAAGTGTGGTTTTCATACGAAAAGGAAATTCGTATATTTTGAATATTCTGAAATAAATCCATAAGATTTAAGGAAGGTTGGTTTTTTTTCAATGGTTAAGATGTTTTCATTCCTTTTTTATGCTTGCTTTAAATAAAAGTTGAACGTTGTGATGACAGAATTTAATGATGAGATTTAAACAATTTGTTTTGATGACGGTCGTGAGCTAACTCCATTACTGATGACCACTAAGGGTGGAGACTGGCTGCCTATCGATATTTAAAAAGATTTCAATAAAAACTTCCCCAATTATGCGAAAAATATTCTTATTATCATGATCGTTTCAAATAGTTTTTGTTAATAAAGGCGAAATTATAATGAAAAAAAAAACTTTATCGTTACCAAATAATAATAATAATAATAATAACCCGAAGGAACACGGCTTTGTCGTGGTAATGGGGCTTGCGTGCTTCAGTGATGTTGAGAGCTATCAGCTGCCAGCAGGGCCATCCTTGTCAGACAGGTCTCAACTGAGGAGCCAGACTAACAGTGTTCCATCCGCCATCTTAATGGTGAAAAGGAAGAAGAGATCCATACCGGATCAGTCGACGCCCGGGTCATCAAGGACTACGTCAGATGTTGGGGATCCTAGGCATCAGTCGATAAGTAGGCTACAGGACCAAGCTCTCCTTGCTGAGCAATCAGGGCAGGAAGCTGAAAAGCTTCCTGCCCTGATTGCTCTCAAACTTTGGAATTCAATTCAGTAAGCATCAAGCTGACGACATACCTCAGATTGTTTTTACAGAAGTGCAGTGTAAAATGAAGTCAGGGATATTGGAATATAAGAACTCCATAAATGATTGTATAAGACTACCACCATTAAAAGCTTTACATAAATCTAAGCTAAAACAGCTCCTCTTAGACGCAAATGCTGTAATTGAAACCATCACAACCAACAGTATAAAGGAAACAAATCAGCTCCCATACAGCACAGCCGATATCATTACAGTGAATCTTGGTTGCAAACCGCAAGAGCAGAAGCCGAGGATGAAACAATCTGCACCATGGAAAATCCGGTTGGAACGAAAAGTCAACAAACTTCGAGCTGATTTGAGCAACTTAAAAAGTTTTAAAGAAGGACGGCTGAAAAATAATAACATCAAAACCAAACTGATTAACGCATATAATTTGGCCAACAAAACAATTACTGAAGTTACTAAAGAGCTAAAACAAAGAATTATAGCGACTTCACAGAAAATTAAAAGATATGAAGCAAGATTAAACCAATATGTGCAAAATATGCAATTTCGACAGAATCAACGTCAGTTCTTTCAGTCTCTCCAGAGAAATACATATGCAAACCATCATTCACCTGGAAAAGAAGAAACACTCAAATTTTGGAAGATCTGGGATAATCCTATTGAACACAATACAGATGCTTCATGGATAAATGAAATAGAATCAGAAGTGAAACAAAAACAAATGCAAAATGTCATTATCACTAAAGAAATGGTCAGCGCACAAGCTAGAAAATTAAAAAACTGGTAAAGACGAACTACATGGATTTTGGTTAAAGCATCTAACCAGTCTACAGGATCGAATGGCAGAACAATTTAATTGTTTGTTGCAGTCTGGCTCAGTAGAAGACTGGATGATATCTGAGCGCACTTTTCTTTTCATGAAAGATAAGGATAAGGGTGCAGACCCAAGTAACTATCGCCCAATAACATGCTACCGACTATGCTTAAGCTCTTCACTGCAATCATAGCAAATTCCATATACCGCTAATTATCAGATAATCAGATTTATCCGATTGAACAAAAACGCAATTTTCAAAAATCAAGAGGAACAAAAGACCAGATCCTTATTAATAAAATGATTCTCAGAAATTAAAAAGGACTAAAAACTAACTTAAACATGGATAGGCTATAAGAAAGTATTCGATTCTCTCCCACACTCCTGGATCCTGATATCACTACAAATATTTGGAATTAGCAAAAACATATATTCCTTTCTGGCTGCTGCTATGAAATCATGGAAAACAACTTTAATAGTGAATAATGAACGATTCGGAGATATCACCCGTGGAATTTTCCAAGGTGATTCTTTGTCACCATTGCTCTTCAACATTTCTTTGATACCTTTCTCTATGATTCTGAACAAAACAAAACTTGGATATCAAATTCCTAAGTGCAGTATTAAAATGTCCCATCTGTTGTACATAGATAACTTGAAGTTATATGGAAAATCGGCCCAGCAAATAGACTCTTTACTGAACATAGTTCGTATTTTCAGTCGGGACATCAAAATGGAATTTGGTTTAGATACATGCGCAATTTTATCTATTAAACGAGTAAAAATTAATGACATTAGCAATTTTAATTTGATCAAGAGAAATATATAAAAGCAAGTTCAGCTGACGAACACTATAAATACCTAGGAATATTAGAAGCCAGTGACATTCTCCACTCGAACGTTAAACAACAGGCAGCAGCAGAATACGTCAAGGAGTTAGAAATATTCTGAAAACAAAACTAAATGGATTAAACACAATTAGAGCAATGAACTCTTAGACTATACCAGTGACCCGATACACAGCTGGCATAATAGATTGGACAAAAGAAGACCTGGACAAATTGGACCGCAAAACTAGAAAACTAATGCCTATGCATCATGCATTACATCCACGAAGTGATGTTGACCGGTTTGTACCTACCGAGGAGAATAGGTGGACGGGGTCTGCTGCAAGTGAGACAGACTGTGGAAGAAGAAGAAAGCTTAAAAAATTACATCGACAATAGCTCTGAGCAAATGCTTCAAGCAATTACACAAGAGGGTCTTCTGAAAGCAACCGGAAGGAAATGCGACTACAAAAAGGAACAGCAAAATAACCGATATGTGCGCTGGAAAAATAAACCTTTGCATGTCCAATTTGTTAGAGATACTGAGGACAAAATTGACGTGAACAAGACGTGGCAATGGCTACAATATGGATACATTAAAAAAGATACCGAAGGATTTTTTGTAATGCCTGTTCTTGAGCCGCTGGAATAAATCCTTCGGTATCTTTTTTAATGCAATCAAAGCAAAAATTTGAACATCAATAATAACAGCGAATGCAGATTATGCGATCAGAAAGATGAGACTGTAGAACATCTAATCAGTGCCTGCAGCAAGATAGCTCAAACTGAATATAAATACCGCCATGATCAAGTGGCCAAAATAATTCATTGGCATGTATGCAAAAAATATGGCTTTCCTACTTCTGATAACTGGTGACAACATAAAATAGAGACAGGATTGGTAAACGAAACAGCCAAAATTCTCTGGGACTTTAGAATACAAACTGATCGGTATTTGGATTATCGACATTAACATTAACATTAACAACAAAGAACTGGAAAAAATTAATAAATATCGAGATCTGGCAATCGAAGTTGGCTGTGGCTTAAACACACCAATTTCATCCCAACAGTTATCGGTGCACTTGGCGCAATTTCAAAGAAGCAATCCAACTATTTACGGCAATTAAACATCAACGAAGTGACCCCTATATGATCTACAAAAAACAGCATTACTTGGAACAGTCCATATTTTACGACGCTACCTGACGGACTATTCTTAGATTCTTGGGTAGAATCTGAATTGTTCTGAATCACCAGTCAAATTGTTGTTTAAATAATATCTTATTTTGACTTAATTAAATCATCACGTAATTGATGATTTAATTAAGTCATCAATTACGTGAATAAATAATAATAATAATAATATAAAATACGATTTACAATTAGCCAAATTATTTAACGGTAATCAGCAAGTGGACTTAATACGTAACCAAATTATTATTATATAATTATTCTTACTGAATATTAGATGATAATAACTACTGATTTTTATTTTGTTTGTTTCTTTAGACAGTATATATCTGTTCGTGCTCATTTAAAAAAAAAAAAAAAAAACACATCAATTTAAAACACAAGAATAAATAAAACAAGGACCCGTATGATGTTACTCCTGGCCTACAGATGTCACCAAAACCGAATTGGAGGGAGAGAATTCAGATGTCTCCTTTATTTACGATCGGGACATATCAACCAGGACTAAGGAAGCACTCCCACTGCTGCGCAAGACCTTGTCTACTGCAGATCACCAATGATTCATCATTTGCTATTCTCCCGATTCAACGTCTACAGCAGTACCAGTAACTACGAACATGGAGCTTACTGCATTTCTCCTCACCGCCAGGGGTTCGTGTAATTTCCCACTGCACGTGTTTCCTCCGTCGCAGTACATCATGGAGAGGTGATTAATTATCTCGCATAGCCAGATAAGGCATCTGGAGATAGCAACTAGACCTGCCAACTTAAGCTTTATAACAGGGAGATCTTTGGGAAATCTGGCGTCCAGGTGGCTGCAAGGTGGGATGATAAGTTGGGGGAAGGAAAGCCCGAAAAAACACCAGCTATAATATAACACAACGTTCAACTTGTCCAGATAACAGTGGTTGATAGTACCTCCAGCAGGGTGTAAATCATGCCTCGTGCATTCTTTGAAAACTAATGGTAAAACGTGCTCGAAGTTCTAAGAACTGGAGTTCAAGTCTTAGTTCAATATCTCTTAGAAGAACACTGACACCTTTTGCTGATCTGCATTTTTAATCACTTAGTAGGATGCCTAGTTAAGCCCTGAGATTCGTTATCATTAATTTTTTTTATTTATCTTTCGATATACCGACAGCAAATTATGCCATAACATAATAGCTCTGAAAAATGACAGTCCATGGAATGTTAAATGGTGTTTAACAAAATATTGTTGAGGAAAATGATTAGCTCAGATTGCAGTGATTTTTCTGTGAACTCAGAATTCAGTTGTGGGATAATAGCAGCATTTTCATCCTAAAAGTTGTCATAGTCATCAGAATAAAATATTGTATTTTGACGTGTGCATAAATCGATGATACTTGAATAGATTCTACCATTTGTTTTGCTTTCCATATGTCTGTCATTGCTGGACTGGTATTCCGCTTTTTTTTTTGAAAGACCAGAAGTCACTTTTATCGATGAAGACGAATAAAGGGACGGATATATATGGTTGTTGAATTACTGGGTGGGTTTTTGTGGCGAAGGTTGAAATGACCGCGTGTTGTAGTCTAATGTTTATTGAGCTGTCCTATTTCATAGTGGATAGTGGGGTACTCCTTTAGCAGCATGGTGATAGATATTACGTTTTTTTTAGTACAACAACAGGCGATTATTGTGGGTACCACGCCTGTTTGAAAAACATGCAATTAGATGAGGACAAAATTAGAAACTAGAGGGCTGGTGAAAGGTCGCAAGGATGATGAATCCTGGCTTATGTTATGTTATACTGAAGGAAGGACTAGTGTATGGCGAAAATACAATAGGAAGTCATGGATTTAATAGTCATAACAATGCAAAACGTTGGAGCTAAAGTGACTGTTGTGGACATGTTTTCTGGTATTCTTTAGATTCGGCCATGAGCAGAACAAGAACTGTCTCGGCCTACATTTAGCATCCATAGCGGACTTGGTATCGACGATCCCCTTTGGCTGTGAAGACCTGGGATCGATTCATTTCTATTAAATGAAGAACCTTTGGTCATTAAAGATTTTTCCACTAGCCTCAATAGTCCCATTGCTAACCATAACCAGTTGTAGCCTAACTGAAAACCCTGACCGACCAAGTACACTCAGACATGTTTATCCTGTCTGTTATAAACACTTCCAACATGATGACACCCTGCGTCACAGGATATATGCCGTCCAAGAATAGTTACGAAAACACAAGAATGACTTTAATGAATTTCCAGCTCCCTCTGTCATTAGATCTCAATTCCATTTGATAATCTGTTGAATCTGATGGAACGAAATGTTTGTAATAACAGAGACCCACTAGCAAATGTGGTTGTTTGGAATTATGGAGATAACAATTTAGACTATAAGCTTCCTGGTTTGTTTATCTTATAAAGATTCTTCGCAACTAAGATCTCTCCAACTAAAAGTATTGTCGTTACCACCGAACTATGAAGGCTCTGGAACTTTAGGAATCTTTAGTATATCCCCTTCTTTTTCTGGTAGCACCGTGGCTCTGTGTTATGTTTTTTGCCCTTGAGTCGTGCCTCACTCAAAATACATATCAGTCTCGTTTTTTCTTTCTATATTCCTTCTTTTTCCCCCAGAAATGGTAGAAAGAAGTTTTATATATATGCATTAAAATGTAGGCACTTCATATAAATGCCCTATTAAATATTATAAGCATTAATAAAATTTTAAAATGTAATAGAAACAGTTCGATTTTTCTATGCAAAGCATATAGTTCGTCCTTTTCTTAAAATGTGTTTTTTGGTTCTTTTATTTTTTTTTCAGAGAAATATAATTTAACGACTAGAGTTAGCGTCACGAACTTCGATATTTCCTTAATTGCCTGTTTTGATTTTCTTAAACGCAAAGAAAAAAAACTTCACCTGTTTAAAAGTTTCATTTTAATCCACTGGCGAAGTGATGCCTCGTGAATTTGTTATTCATACAAGACGGGACTTTTATGAATAACAAATAACTAGCATTATTCCACTGAGTCGCTGCTGGCTACGACATTTCCGTTTTTTTCTTCTTTCCTTTCTTTTTTTCCAGTCGGTTTCAATCATTTCTTTGTAAAGAATAAGAACTTGTAGTCACTCGAGAATTGTTTCAGTTGGCCCATCCCGACAATGGGGTCAACGGTGTTCGTAAAATTTTCTACATGCAAAAGGCCTCATACCATCAAATGACATTTGAATGAGTTTATCGAAAGAATTGGATTCTTATAGACAAGAAATCGAAAATTTTGGTATTCAGACTAACCAACTAAGTGGTTGCCAATAAAGATAACAATAATTAAACATAATTCGTTGGCTTTGTTTACTATAATACGCATTCACACACTTTTATTATTTTTTTTCTTTACTTTTCGTAAAAAATGGAGAATAAGATACACATTAAAAGGAACAAATAAAAGCAACTGGCCAGCTACTCAATGAACATTTGAAAATTCTATTCAATCAAAAACTGTTAACTAAAAGAAAACAAAAATGTTATTTTAAATTACTTTATTTTTAATAACATAAATGGGATAGCATGATTTGCTTCATTTCACAGATCTTTCAAAGCTCTATGGATTTCATCATTATTGAGACTTCGATCGTGACTCGCAACGTTCTACAGTCTAATCACAATGGTCTTTACACCAGTGTAGTGTAGACTGTACTAGTGATCGCCATACTTGAGGTTTAGTTTATTCCTTAAAATCCCCTCATTCGTCTTTCTTTGCATTTCTTGATGAGGTGGCATCCTCGCATTTCCACAGACTGATAATGTCGATTTTTGGTAATGCAGTCTTTTACCAATGATATAGCATCCTGATAAGCTCCTCTTTCAAAATCCCAAACTTCTCAAGTATTTATTTTACACTAAAATGTAGCATATAATCTATTTGTGAAGTACCGTGTGACAACTGGAAGATGTCTAGTCAGGCGTAGGAACTTGTAAAAGATATGTATTTACCATCGAAGTTCTAGGTGAATTTCCTGAACATTCATATTCTAGCCACGGAAAGAAATTTCTTCCTTCTGCATCTTCTTCAATACATCCTTTGGCAGCACTGAATCATAATGTCACCGAGGATGTCCGATCATTTCCTTTTTATGCCATTTTTTGTTTTAGACTCAGATGGATTCTTATCCTGATTTTGATAGTTTAGGTTTTTTTATCAGGACAATTTCTCAAGAATTATCTCACAGACAGAACGCAAGTAACAAAAATAGGCACATATCACAGCCGAGGAATACAGATACAGCACGGAGTCCCTCAAGGAGCAATATACAGGATAACCTCGCTTAACACGATTAATGAATCCACCAATTAATGCGCGCTAAGCGAAATCGCGTTAACCGAATAGAATCAACAATAGGAATAATTACAATTCATCTATCAGTTAGCGAAAATTTGGGGAAAAAATTACAGCATAAGCTATATTAAAGGATAAAAATCAATTGCTTAAATTTTTATTTAATATCTAAACATTTGATCGAGTTACTTTTTTACAAAAAAAATTAAGTAAAGATTATGTTTGAATCGTGCTCGACTTTTTCATCTTGTCGTGCAATTTGCGATGGCTTTATCAAGATTTCGGCGGACTTCAAAGCTTCGTTCCATATCAGGATCAGTATCAAACAAAATTTCCTTAGCATGCTCAATGTGATTGAAAACTAGCTCAAGTTCCTTTGCAGTTAGCTTGTTAGTCGTAACATTCTCTTCTTGTTCACTCCTTATCTTCTTCTTCTTCATATGCACGCTGTTCTTCTAGTTGAAGGAGATCATTCGAGTTTAACTGTTCTGAATGAGAATCGAGCAAGTTTCTCACTTCTTATCCAGTTCATTAAATTCAAGTTCTTTTCCGATTGTGCTGGTTTCTTCAATAATGTTAGATCCTGGATTTTGTATACGATAAACTAACATAAGTTTGAGTTTGAAGTCGCCTTCTGCATTACCTCCTAATGAAAGCGTAAGACGATCATTAGATACTTTGTATCCGGGTTGAGATGCTTCAGTTTTAGCTAGGCAAGTTTTTTTTGGCATACACTTCCAAAAGAGACCAATTTCGTCGACGTTGAATATTTGCCGATCATCATGATCACCCTTTTGAATTATCCTTTGCAATTCTTCAGGAAACTTGGCTCAGAATCTTTAGCAGCACTCGTTCTTTGGATTCTTTGTTCTTATTTAACATAGTTCAAACTGTAGACTCGCTGGCCAGGTCTCGCACAATCATTGTATTACAAGCGCCACTCTCATGTCTCTTAATGACTTCCAGCTTTTCCGCTCGCTGCCGATTGGTGACCCAACTTTCGTGTAACGTAATATTTCGCATAAACTAAAAAAAAATCGCGTTAACTGATTAATCACTCGCTTAAAGCGGAAAATAGTATCATTTCACTCAGTCATGCTAATTGATTATCGCGCATATCGAATTCGCGTTAAGCGAGATTTTCCTATACATACAATACGCAGATGACACAGCACTACTAACAGTCCATACAGACATAAACACTACAGTCTCCAAACACAACAAGACCTAAACAAAATAACCGCCTACTTCTGCCATAACTCAAGTTACAAAATGGACTAGATTCCAGTTCCCAACCTGTGGTAAGCGTACCCCCGGGGGGTACGTGCTGGGCCTTTCAAGGGTACACGAAAAATAATCAGTAATGGCGGAGAAACAAGTAAAGTAAACAAAATGCAAAACGTTAGTTATGGAACAATAAATGTCAGTATTTAAAACAGCTATTTTAAAAACAAGGGTACAATTTATAGTTAGAAATGGGTACACAAGTGGGAAAAGGTTGTGAATCACCAGACTAGGGTCTTATCGTTCAGAAAGCCAATATCCGATCTTATAAGAATAAGAATGCTTTTCATCTTTCTTCACCGTTATCTGTAGAGGACAGTGTAAGGGTGAGCTGTTATTGAGCTATTATTAAATTAAAGCTCTGATCATGGCAGGAGGGTAACAGCAATAGCCGAGCCTCAGTTAGAACTTCATTGGCTACAGCATTGCCATCCATTACCCTCCAAGGGTATTAATCACCGACTATGTAAGTAAAGGTGAAATCTCAAAAATACGGACGATCTCTAGGCCACTCCATAGTGGGCGAAAGACCGTCCTAATCTCAGCGTTGGTTCTACTCAGTGAAACTCGATTACCGAGCAGAACCGCTCAAATTCCGAGGAAAATAATTCACCGACAAAGCCCCTCAGCGGGCCGTGCCGGAGAACACCTTCCCCGGAGACTCAAAGTGCTCCCTTAAGGCAAAAACCTTAAGAGAGCGAACTCAAAAACTCGTCGCCCAAGGGGGTAAGAGCAACAGCCGAACCTCAGTTAAACTTCATTGGTACAGCTTTGCGTTGCTATCCATCACCCCCAAGGGCATTAATGAAATCAATCACCACATCTCACGGTCGATCGTCACCCTTCTCTCCATCCCAATACTCGATCCCTCTAACCAAACTATAAAATAAAATTATAAAATATAAAATAAAAGGTGTAGTTATAAAACTAAATTTTGCAGGAAAATCTCTTAATAATAATTAAAATTAAAAACAGTATCATTTATATATATAACTTTTCATTTTATTCTATATAAAAGATATAATTTAAATCAGAAATTAAACAGTTTTGGAATTTTTCATTTTTTACGTGATTTATTATGAAATTATTGTATAGTATGGGGAACGTTAATATAAATAAATACAACCATTTATAGTATGACCATTACAAATGCTACTTAATAAATAAAATAATATGCCATTGAGCAATTATTTAAAAAATATTTAAATATATAAGAAAATAAAATATATTTTAAAATAAAATAAAATGAATTTCAGGCTATCTCTGTGAGTAGTAATTGTGCTGGTAAAACTTACGTGTCGAGTCGCATAGTAGAGTGTTAAAAAATGCTTGTCATTATTGTTTTATTCTGTGTTCATAACAAAAAGACTAATTATGTGTTCTTTCTCCAACTGAAAAATGAGCTTTTAATTTATATTTAGAGTTTCCTCCCAAAATATAAGAATTAATAGGTAAAATAATGAGAAAATTCGCTACTCAGCCAAAAGCGCAAACGTCAATATCTGTAGTTAACTAAGAAAGAAAGCAATCCGGTAGACTGCAAAGGTGGACAGTGATTTATGACCCTAAGTATTCTGATTTCTTATCTCACTGTCGTCAGGGACATCCGAGTGCTATCTATGATGAGGACAAAAAAAAAAGAAAGAAAAAAGAAAAAGACGAATTGAAAATTTGTTACTCCTAAAGATAGTAGGGCATCGCTCAATGGTGACGCTTTCTTTGTGTGTCCTTTCGTCCGTTCTACATCATGCCCACAGAAATGCAATTAAGTATCACGTGCGTGTGACAATCCCTTCTAGATACTATCACTGAAATGTTGCTTCCCCACTCTCCTTTATGTTAGTATACTGTCGAAGAATGCCAATAGCCAAACAACCTTCTGGTCTGTCTTGGAAGAAAGAGGAAAAAAGTTATGGTTCCTAAATTTGGGGGAAAGCGGTCAGCCATCATGTTTGAAATACGCCTCGTTTGAGGTTTCTGTATTTCACACAGAAACCTCAAACTCTTCTTCTTTTTCTTCCTTTTTTACCTTGCGGTGTCGAGGGTTTTCTATTCATGACGAACATAGTCCTGGAACATGGGACTGAAGAGCACCTTCTGGCCACTGAAAGGGTCGAAAAAATGCTTTTTTTTTTTTTTTGATATTTTGACCTTCCCTCTACATTAATGTTCCATTAATGGTATATTCCAGCCCCCTCTTAAAAGTCAATCCAAATATTTGGCGTAATTTATATACATGTCCCCAAGGTGATGATCCAAGTGAAAATTTCGATGTACACTCTCATTTAAGTATGTTTTCATTAGAGTACAAAATTGTTAATGAATCATTCTGACAACTTATGCATAATGGTCGGCCACATCGGCACGACCATTATGCATAAGTTGTCAAATAAAAAAAAAAAGGCAATTTTTCGATACGAAAAAAATAAAAATTACTTTTTCTTACGTATGTGAATCTTACCCTTGAAAAGTATATAACCCACAGTGCATTTAATACTACAGGTAGACTAATAGCATAAATAATCCACCGGAACTTGTTCTAAACTCCAAACCTGAAATTTTTCAAAGCCACTTCAGGCCATTAACAAGCAAGTTAGCAGTTTCAAACCGGGCAATGAATATCATCTAAAGGCATTCACAAACAATATCTAATCAGTCAGGTAGGCAAATGTTTAGCTTAAAATATTCAAGCATTTTTTTTTTAATGTTTGGATATTCTATTCTGGCTAAAGATATAAAGAAAAAATGATGAATAAATGAAAAATATAATAAAATAAGCCATGTATTTTGGGTTAACCTCAAAAAGCTAGTCAACAGTACTTTTATTTTTAAGCACGAACATAGTGCGTACTGGTTGCAACATCATCAGGATCAACACAATAATTATAATCGATCAATGGATATCAGATTTTCTGAACAAGGTCAGTATGAGAAGCAGGAAGCTTTCCTAGTAAGAATTAACCTTCCAGAAATGAGAGAACGTTTCATATATTACTCAACTAGCTACTATCTACTAAAATAAATTCTTTGTTGTTTTGCTATCCGTCTTAGAACAATCATTTTTAAGTCGTGGTTTGAAAGCAGCCAAAAATCAGTTCAAATAACAATTGAATAAACACCGTTCACGATGACACAGCATCTCTCTCTCTCTCTCTCTCTCTCTCTCTCTCTCTCTCTCTCACACACACACACACACACACACACACACACACACACACACACATAATTTTTCTGTTTTAATATCACCCTTCACGTGATACTCTAGGAACAATGGACAGATTTTCAGATAAAACTAACACTAACATTCACTTCTCTTAGCAACAACGAAGAAAACAAACTCCCACAAAATGAAAGGGCATCAGCGACATAAAAGTCTCTGATTCATAATTTTTTTTCCCCCCAAAACTCTTCAACTTCGTTCTTATCCATTGTGTACAAAATATCTTTGTAGCCATCTTCGTTTTATGTCGCTCTGTAATCACCAGTTCACACAGAACGAGATCTCATTCTTCTCTTCTACTAATTACAGACCACAGACTTCACCAATGACGCAGCTGCACGCGCAAGCAGTTCATCCACTCCACCTCCGGGTTCTTATTTAATCCGAATAAAGTTTCTCTTTGAAGAGGGCGGCCAAGAGACTTTTACGGCCGAGTGAGAAAGGGAGTCCTCTGGGAAAGAGAACGTAGACGGTAATGAAGTCGACAGTCTCACTAGTGTGTTAACCAGTAATTTTCAAGTCTACACCGTGGCTTTTATAAAAGACGAAGAATAGCAAGCCAGTCGGACTGTGATGTGATATAAAACCAAAAGTGTTGCACGTTCACACCACCCTTCCACACCTCTGTTGGCATACCAGCGGAATTTATATTTATATTTACAAAATGTATGCGTATAAAATATATAAAATATTCACACAAAAAATTCATTAGCGAAAAACACACTCGTTGTTATGGAATGAAATTTATATAAATAATTTTTAAAATATAAATTGGTGTTATCATATTTAAGATAATTATTAAATTATTTTTCAAATTATTTATATTTTAATTCAAGAACCTCATAGATTATTAAAATAGCATTTATGTTGTATAACAAACTAAAATTTATACTTAAAATATCTTTGAAACCCATGATCATGAAACTCGAATTTGTTTATGACTCTCACAGACATCTTAAAATTTTCGTAGTCCAGTGAGCATGTAATATTACTTTTTGCTTTTCTCGACATGTGGTCAAGGTGAAGTGGAGGTCGGAAGGTGTCAGACCCCCACTCCGTGACCGGAGTTAATAAAAGACAGCCACGCGTTTCTTTAACAGTTACACACATCGCGGTTGTCACTACACATCACCTGTGATGTTTCGTTATGCGCACGACCCTGAAACTTGAACTGGTCCTCAGCTTGCCGTCTCTCGTTCGTAATTGGTGTTTTCCAGCTTGCAAACGCGATCACGAGAGATACAGTAAGATAGCGGAATGTAGTACTGAAAATGTGTTCCATCTTTACAAGGCAAAGACTTAAAAAAAAGTATGAAGACTGATGGGGTAAGATTTCTGAAAAAAATTCAACACACCAAATCCCTTTTGAGAAGAGTTTATTTATTTATTTATTTATTTTTTTTTTTATAGGTTATGACAACACGAGAGGTGGTGACAGAACTTATAACACATCAGTACGTAGTACAGTTGGACTGTTAAAGGATGTTGAGCAGCTGCTGCTCGTGTTTTAACAGGCCCTAATGGAAAGCAAATGAGTTAAAGTACCAACAGAAAAGACACAGAACTGAAAGGTCGTCTGTGGGAAGTGAAACGGGTTACTGAGAGAAAGATCGTCTATCAGCAAAATGGCCGCCATCTGGACAGTATCAATAATTTATAAGGGGATTTTGGGTGCACTACCCCAAACACATGAATAGTCTGAGGTTGGACGAATTGTGGGGTTTGACTACAATAAGAGCCGGTTTTTATTTTTATTATGATTTTATTTTCTGGATGGAAAAATAACGTCTTGAGCAGAAAAGGATATTTAGTTCTTACAGACTGAGGACGCTATTTATGCCAGGAAAGGCTAATGGTAAATGTCAGTCGAAGAAGAAACGTTTGATCCTGGCTGGTGGTTCGTGTATTATTTTATTAACATTGAAGGTGAAGAGTTATCCTTTGACTCCATTGAAGAATGGTGTAAAGATCAGTGTTTAAGGCATTGGTCGGAGATCTTGAAGCCTGGGATGACTGTGCACTGCAGGAGTATATCATGGCCAGCAAAACTATGGATACAGTTATTGGTCAATGGAAGGAGGTTCTTTCATCTACAGGGAAAAAAGATATAGACTATTGAGCAAAGTCCCGGGACATACTTGACTGGTGAATTTCGAAGAAAGGAAGTCACCTATTATGATGACAAGCAGCAATAGATCAGAGTGAAAAAGCTGGCTATCCAATTACAGAGGGTAGAAGTTAAAGCAAAAGATGGCGATTTACTGAGCAGGCCTCGATGTAAGCATCATCAAATTTTCTGGAAATGGAGCAATAACGCAGTTTCTCCAGACCTTTCCATGGAACATGTTCAATGGTAGGTGATGTAGGTTAAGAGATCTCCTGTGGATCTAGAGAGGCAGAATCTATACTGATAGTCATTAAGTGGTGCATTCTAGGCAGTTTGAGAAGTTGACTGTTGATGACCTTCTCCATCATTATCCTGCAGGGAACTGAGGTGGTGACGACGGGTCGGTAGTTTCATGGCGGACTTTTTCTCTTTTTTTTTTTTTTTAAATGGGCTGCATATTGGGTTCTTGACACTGGAATTGATGCCAGCTAAGTATAAAAGAATGTAGAGACAATATAGAAAAGGTTTTAGTTCGTCGTGTCCAAGATGCCCTTTAGTTGGAAAGGCCTGGGTTCGCATCTCGAGGAGGCGAAAAAAGTTTTATAAAAGTTTTTCAGTTGAAAGTGAGTTAGTCGGTTATCATATAGAGATGGAAGGATTTTCTTCCGGGAGACTTGGGTTTTTCATCCGCAAAACAGGCAAACGAGCCAAAAAACAGAACATTCAGCTAACAGACATAATACACTATCCTCATTGCTTCGACCGTAAATTCCAAATAATAACAACATTTCATCCAAAGGCGCATTAGCAAGTTTTATGCAGAGGTGGTAAGGATTTTTCCTCCGAGAACTCAGACTTTTTCTTCCACCAGGCAAAGCGAGAATATATATATTAACATGTAAGGCATAATTTACTGGCTTCATAGCCTTTAGACATAATATAATAACCTCCCTTTTCGTAACCCTAAAGTGGCGATTTTCTATTTTGAAATTTCTAATCCTATGGCCAGTCAAAAGAAAAGTGACCCAGAATTCTGATAATATTAAAGAATATAACTTCTCCTATATGTTTTTTTTTCTCTTTCTTACAGTGTTAAAATCTACGTTTAGACAAATATAATACATAGTTTTTAGAAATAAAATGTCTAATAAAGCAATTAAAATGTCAAGATATATGTTCTTGATTTTATTAAGTGTTATTAACAATTACTCAGCAATTAAAGTGTCTAAAATTACACCACGTTTTTGTGAACATTAAAAAGAAAAAACAAATCTGGTAATTTTATCAGGTATAAGCCTTTTACCTGTCATACTGTTCGGCGAGATATTCCTCCTCAGAACCACTGCTCAATAGGCCAAACAGTAAATGAACCTGACAGCTTATTTCCACTCATCAGAATATGAAGAGATGCTTCAAATAGTAAAGAAAAACTAATCGAACGTAATGTATAAGTAGGATTTGGCTTAATCGATTAAGTGGTTAGTGACTCTGCTTTCCAACCTGGCTGCCGATTCGAATCTCACTGGCACGGATGTTTGTAAATAGTATTAGATAGTAAATGATGTTCATCGTTAGGTGGGATTCCAATCATGATTACTGCATTTCTGAAGCGACTTTAAAAAGCTGCATGTTTGGTCACTGGAGTAGAAAACCGTTCATCTCACTTTAATTTATTCATGTTAATATTAATACACCCTATGTCCAAAAAGAAACCGAACTTTTTAAAAATAGAAGAAACTAGTGGCGCCACCTCTTATATCTTTTTACTATCGAAAGCGGTAACCTTCGTTAGTGTTGTGTCAACTGTTTATGACATTTGTTTCATTAGAAGCCGAATTATAGTGCCAAGAATGACAGTGTGTTTTGACGAACGGTCGGTCGTCACGATATTCATGCCATACGCGACGAATTCTCGCTATCAATCGCTTCAAAACTTTGAGATAAAATTCACCATTGACCGTTTGGCCAGGCAGAATGAATTCTTTGTAGATAATGCCCTTGGAATCGTAGAAAAAAATCAGCATTGTCTTTACTTTTGACTTCTTCAAGCGACTTTTTTTCGGATGCCCTCTTCTGGTGGTCTCCACTCAGCACTGTGGCGCTTTGTTTCGTGCTCATACTCAAAACACCACGTTTCGTCACCAGTATCGTTTCAAGGAAGTTTGAGTCCTTGCGGTTTTAATGAGGTCCTTGCAGTGTTCAATTCGATACATTTTTTGGTCGTCGGTCAACTTGTGGGGAACAAATCGCGAGTTCAATTTACGAAGGCCCAAACTCTCGGTCAAAATGATGTGCACAGCTGATTTTGGAATCCCCAGTTCATCTTCAATCAATCTCAAGGACGATTTCAGGTTTTCTTTGATGAAATCATGCACTTTTTGGATGTTAACTTCATTCAGTAAAGTTTTTGGACAGCCCGGCTTTTCGTCGTCCTCAAGCGTCTCACGACCACTTTGAAATCGCTTAAACCACTCGTAAACTTGAGTACGGGATAAGCATTCATCACCGTATGCTTTTTGAAGCATTTGATGCGTTTCGGTAAAACTTTTACTAAGTTGAACACAAAAGTCAATCGCAGCTCTCTGTTTGAAACTCATTTTCCGACCGTTCGTCAAAACAGGCTGTCACGCTTGGCACTATAACTCGGCTTGTAATGAAACAAATATCATAAACAGTTGACACAACACTAACGAAGGTTGCCGCTTTCAACAACATCATATGTGTATGACTAATATCAGACAAGAAATCCTAATGAACTTCACCGAGTTCACTTTAATTTTTTAATTTTAATTTTAACTGATTCTAAATTTGGTTTAAAAAAAAGATTTCATCACACTAGTGTTATTTGTCCTCGAATACCAAATAGAGCACGTTTCAATACATAAAGAAGCTCGTCTATATTCATAAACTTGGATGTCCATGAAATATTGAAAAAAAATCGTTGAGAATTTGTTAGAGAAAATTCTACGAAGTAAGCTATCGGTCTGCACAAAAAATCAAAATAAATAAATAATAAAAAACTTCAACCACTGGTAGAGCTGTTGGTTCACATGTCCATTGAAGAACACGCAAAGCAAGTGGCCCCAAGCCAAATTGTTGTGTGCTTGTACCGACAAACTTTCAAATAGCAAGTCGCATCTCTTATATGTTATGATGTTATTGATTTGTCATAGAATCTAACTTCATGTTCTGTTGACCACTGGTTGAAATTCTAAAACTGGAAACATATATTTCTTACAATAGAATGCTTATAAGTATCTTCTTGAATCTCATTCATATGCAGATCGGTGTTCATTGTCTACTGAAGTGGGCGTGATAACTGAATTTTCGATGTGATAAACTATAATAAAAATTCTTTCTCCTTAAAATAGCCATATGACGTCATTCAAAACTTGCTATCATTAATCAGTAAAACAAGACGTTTTCACCATGAATCAAATAATAATAACAACAACAAATAATAATAATAAACAAAAATAAAATAAATACAATATGGCTAGTCTTGCACATTCAATGTGTAAGTTCATTGACATTTTTAACTGATGTTCGAAATATTTATTGCAGTACAATGAATGAAAAAAAATTGTATAGGTATTGAATATTTTTCTTGATAGCCTTATGGATGAGTGAGAGAGAATGATTTAAAAAAAAATGTAATCTCGTTTTTGTTGCCAGCAGCTTCTTTGGTACCACGACAGTTTTAAGAAATGAGTACTATGAGTATTATAGTAAGAGTTCGGATAGTATAGTGAGATCCATGATACTCTCAGAGGTTTTTTTCCCCTAAATATTAACAGCGTGAAGCAAAACCAAAAGTAGTAACTAGCATAGCACCTTAATTTATAACGACTTCGCAAATTCCAAGAATTTTAACCTATTTTAAACATAGATATAGATGTGCATATATTTAAATATATATAAATAAACAAATAATAAGACTATTTTCTTTCCATATACAAAAATTAAATCAACCTCAGGAATGTAGATTGACGCACCTTCAAGGACTGGCTTAAAGGGGCGAAGCAAGAATGCTTTTCATCTTCCCCGTTATCTGTAGAGGACAGTGTAGGGATAAGGTGTTATTGAGCGATTAAAGCTCTGATCATGGCAAGAGGGTAACAACAATAGCCGAACCTCAGTTAAAATTTCATTGGCTACAGCATTGCCATCCATTACCCTCCAAGGGTATTAATCACCACATCTCGATGATGATCTGCAGGTTAAAGCTTTTCCAATCAAGCTTTTGTTATATTTAAATTATATATTATTAAATAAGGTGTTTTTAAAATTTGTAGAATATTACAGTTTTTTTAAAAAATTTTTCTTGTAACAAATATAGAAGAAATATTAATTAAATGTTACTTATTAAAGATAAATTACGTAACCTATCCATATTGAAAATGCTTTTTTTTTATTTATTTTAAGTGTTCTTGGTAGTAATGGATCGTAAACACTTTCTTCATATTGTTTAATATTGGTTTATTTCATTTCAGCACATATTATATTAATAATTTGGAACTGCACATTATCATTATTGTCAGATTAAAATTCCAACTTTTCACTTTATTACAGCAATTACGACAAACTTCCAAAATTCGTTCTTCAAAACCGAAATAATTTACATATTATTACTATTATTAAATGCGGTTGTACGTTGCATTTCAAGCTATTCATTTTCTAAACACTTTAATTCCGTAGAAAAATACAATAATAATAATAAAAAAAAAAAACTTATTAACGTAGCCTTTTCTAAGTATGATACAGTAATTGATACAGTAATTATGGACATAGAAATAGAGAACAACTCTCGGAACCAAAAAATTTCTTGAATCTCAGTTCATTACAATTAAGCCAGGGAAAAATTAAGTCGCTCTATGATTAATATAAATGCACAAAAAAACGTTTCTACTGTCTATTAGGATGCATCAGACGTGAACGTAATTTCTAAACACTTGTTTTGAATTAGGGCAAAGAGATTACAACACTTTAATACGATTATTGCCGTTAGAGTATGGAAAGATTACAATTATGATTATAATTGCAGAGAGAGGGAGAGAGAGAGAGAGGGAGGGCAGGGGGTCAAAACAGTGGTTTGTCCCCCGATACAGAGAATCATACTTATTTCACCTCTCCAGTGACCAGACATGTATCAATTAAGGAAGTAGTGCAATTGTTTAGAGCGAAATGTAGCATGGATTGCTTACTGGCAATCGAAGTTAACATGAAATAGAATACAGTATGGAGTACTTAAGTACACTGAAGTGTACTTTTAAGTGTACTTTAAAGGACTCTTCTGAAAAAAAAATTAACGTACGTTTATTTTTGATTGTTCATTCTAATTTACGCTTTGCATTTGTTCATCCTGCTCCATCGAATAAATATTCAAATCATTCTCCACAAGGGATTGAAACCACGAAATTACATCTAACGAGCTTTCGTTATTACATTTTTTTTCCTTCTCTCAATCGCTGTGGATTTTCATTATATCTGACTTTTACTCTCATTTCAGAAATAACGGTTGATGGACCACGGATATTAACAGACTTTTATTAGTTGCATAGAGATTATTAGAAGCCTCCTAATAACTTTAAGGCATAGAAGGCACCAAAAATCATCAAACCACCTGGGTTCCCTTTGAGTACACATTGGCTTCAAAACATGTAAGTTCAATACGTTTTGAAGCCATTTGTGATTATAAGTTTGTCAGTTATTGTGCTGAGAGTAAATCAACTGAAGCTGGTCTATAGAGAGTTGGTATGTATGATTAAGTAGCCATAAATATACGGTATTTATCGTTTACTTGTGCCAGGTATTTTGTTCTCATTTTTGCGTTTCACTTTTTTCTTGAATTTTGAACACAGACGTCTGGTAAATTTTGTAATGACGTTGGATTCTGTTGGGGTGAAGGTACCACACACATTTGACCGTCTCCAGGTTAAATGACTTGTAGAACAAAGCGGTCGTTTGTTCTCACTTATGTAAAATCGATCGGAAGGTTTCAGCCAGACTGGTGTCCATATTTATGAGTTTCCTCCCATTTCACACCATTCTTCGTCTATCTTACGCATCACTGAGCTAAGACTATAATTAGACTCGGTTGCCATTACCTTGAAATACCGTGAAAATCCCCATGGGCTTCCACGAAACACGGGGATTTATCAGTACCGTCTGAACTGTCAGCGTCGACGCTAAGAATATCTCCACATCAGCTACGAAATCAAAGGAAGAACAGATGAGAACTGCTCTCGGTATAAGGATCACGTGACCCATCCATTTTCTGCCGTCAGATGTAATGTCCTGATTACACCTGTAATTAATGGTCCGACAGGTGTTAGTGGGGGAGGGGAGGGGGATGAAATGATGGTTAGGTCAGTAATCCATGCAACGTATGTCCACAGATGCAAATACGACATGACCTTGAGTTTCTTCCATTCAATTGAGAGAATACGAAAAGGTAAAAAAAAAAAAAAGTTGGCTACCAGGTAATGATTACTGTGAACGTACGATAATAATAAAATATGATTTAATAAAATTTATTATTTTATGTATTTATTATATATTTATTATATATTTATATATTTATTATATATATTATTTAAAAAAATATATTATTTATTACAATAAATAAGATGCATGCTGCTTCCTCCGAATAGTTAACATTTGAGATCAACTTACATCAAAATCATTTTGTTGAATTGGGTATGGAATGAAAACATAACACATTTTTTCTGTTAATAATTATTCTCCACAATACAATGCAGTATTTAAAAATAAATAAATAAAGGTTCTTACAGAAATCCAAGTTGGATGATGATTCACATTGCTACTTCTCCCTCAATACAAACAAATAACATTACATTTTTTAAATGTGATATTCCATATTAAATACGCAGGATATAAAGTACAGTGTATACTTAGCTGTTTGTTATAAAACGAAAAGATGTGTGGAATGCAATGCAATAATATCTTAACGTCATCTAGTTCTAAGGAATGATTTTAATTGGAGAAACATCCTCATCTTTGAAACGATGCCATGTGATGTTGTTGCATGCAGAAGAGTTAAGCTGATAAACTGCGGATCTTGCATGACGTAAAAAAAAAGGATTGCAACCATTCTGAATGTTAAAAATCTTTTTATAAAGATTAAATAAATTAAGTTGGTTTAGATGATTATGAATTTCATCTTCCTCTGGTGTGAGACCACCATCTTTCTGCTTACTGGAGGCCTGAAATGGTTTGGAAAGTCCCATATTCGGCTGGATTATTTGAAATTAGGGCCGAAGAAATAATTCGCCAAAATGAAACTTTTTTGTGCGCACATATCACGTGAATAAAATTCATGCAGACTGAGCAATTGAAGTACCATTTCGAACAGATAAACTGACTGTCCTTTCCGATTTTATTTTTCTTTCTTTCTTTTTATTTATTTTATTTGAGGTATTTTTATGTACAGATAGCATAGTTACAAAAGAGAGAAAAAAATTGTTACTGTAGGTAAGTGAAAATAGCAGAAATTGAAATTAGAAATAATTCAATGAAATGAGAGAAGCTAAGACGTATACCTTTCTGCCACTTAGATAAACGTGAACATTGAAAACCTCACCCGATCTCCTTCGTTTATGAACTATAATCTTTACTTAAATTGATTATTAAACTCAATAAGTTAAGTTAGGGAAAGATTTTAAGTGCAGTAAAATCTCCAAAAATCATGTCTAAGTAAAAAGAACAAAAAAAAAACAAGCTCTTTTTATATTGGATGATGAATCTTGGGTGATTCGTCTCATCCAAAGACAAGCAAGTTTTTGGATGAGACGAATATTTCAAAGTCAGACAATCCTTGAAATAAAATTAAAACGAATTAGGTGGTTTTTAATCCTAAACTTCGAATACTGTTCTGAAATTTCTATTTTATCTAATACTACATCACTGTGCAGTCGGTTACGTTATGAATAAATAACGAGTTATTCATTTTATGATGTAAAGCTCTTAAAACAAATAAATGAGCCCCCCTCCCACCATCCTTGAAATACCGTTGGTTAACCATTCATTTGACTTTCCACAAACGGAAGTACTTTACTAAACAGCTAACGGTTCTGTTCTCAGTTAATTATGATAATTACACGAATTGCTGAAAGAAGAAAAATGAAATGCGTCCAAATATGTAAAATCTGATAATACAGTCGGTTGATTGTAAATGGGAAAAGTCAGACCAACCCTCACGTATACAACCGAAAGCTAAATGTTGAGTGGAGTAGCACTTAGTACAGCAATAACGCAATACTGATATGTTTACTTTCTCTGAGGAAATGTCGTTCATTGAAGGATCCTGGTTACCATGGATACCACTTAGTTTAATGTTCGGACTATAATGATCGAGGCAATAGGAAACGAAGGCGGGCTTAATGTTTCTTGTTTAATCCTTTCCTGAATTAGTCTCTTTACGCGCATTCTCATCATTTACCCCCCCCCCTTAGCAGATTATTACATTTAAAAGGACTGAAGGGGTGAAAAGGGGCAAATAAAAAGACCGTGCAACATCTGCTCCTCTCCCTCGAGTTGAACGGCAGATGGGCTTCTCGTGTGCCGTACTGCCGGCCCATTACATAAAGAGAAACATGACGGTAATGGCCGATGGCAGCCCGTAATTCAGACGTCTTCCTCGCTGGCGTCTTGTACGGCTAAAATACTACCGCTAGAAGGTGGCGACTGAGTACGGCACTGTTCTCCGTTAATTATGACAGTTGGTCCATGTCTCTCGAGGAGGCCTATCTGACAGAGATAACGGCCGCCTAGTCTTCGCCTACCGTCTCCGCTGTCGTACCAAATGAAATGGAAAGTAATTGTTACGTCAGGTGGTATTATTGTTGTCGTCGCTAGTTGGATGTGAGGTTTCTTAATTTATTTTGTTTTTTTTTTTCGATGTTCTTCCGGTCTGCTTTTACTAATTGCAGGAATACTAAAATAGAATATGAAACTACGATAGAGATACAGGAAGTCAGGCTTGGTATAAGTGGATTGCCATTGGATTACATAATAGTTATGAGTTTAATGGGTACTTTTCAATTCTAGGAACCAGTTTTATTTTATTTTATTATAAAATAATAATGGATCTTTAATATTCTTATTAGATTTTATTCATTTATAGAACTGAGGTTCGGCTGTTGCTGTTATCCTGGTTTAATGAGTTCGCTCTCTTAGGTTTTGCCCTAAGGGAGCAATTGAGTCTCCGGGGAAAGTGTTTTCCGGCACCGCCCGCTGAGGGGTACTTGCCGGTGAATTATTTTCTTCGGAATGAGCGGTTCTGCTTGGTGGTCGAGTTTCACTGAGTAGAACCAACGCGGAGATTTGGACGGTCTTTCGCCCACGAATGAGTGGCCTAGAGATCGTCCGATATTTTTGAGATATCACCTTTACTTACACATACGGTGATTGATTCATTAATGCCCTTGGAGGTAACGGATGGCAACAATGCAATGCTGTACCGATGAAGTTTAACTGAGGTTCGGCTGTTGCTGTTACCCCCTTGGGCGATGAGTTTTTGAGTTCGCTCTCTTAAGGTTTTTGCCTTAAGGGAGCATTTTGAGTCTCCGGGGAAGGTGTTCTGCGGCACGGCCCGCTGAGGGGCTTTGTCGGTGAATTATTTTCCTCGGAATTTGAGCGGTTCTGCTCAGTGGTCGGGGAGCCCGTCACTGAGTGGAACCAACGCTGAGATTAGGACGGTCTTTCGCCCACTATGGAGTGGCCTAGAGATCGTCCGATTTTTTGAGATTTCACCTTTACTTACATAGTCGGTGATTGATTTTATATGAGATGCCCATATAGGGTAACGGATGGCAATGCTGAACCAATGAAGTTTAACTGAGGTTCGGCTGTTGCTGTTATCCTGGGTTAATGAGTTCGCTCTCTTAGGTTTTGCCCTAAGGGAGCAATTGAGTCACCGGGGAAAGTGTTCTCCGGCACGGCCCGCTGAGGGGTACTTGCCGGTGAATTATTTTCCTCGGAATATGAGCGGTTCTGCTCGGTGGTCGAGTTTCACTGAGTAGAACCAACGCGGAGATTTGGACGGTCTTTCGCCCACGAATGAGTGGCCTAGAGATCGTCCGATATTTTTGAGATATCACCTTTACTTAAACATTCGGTGATTGATTCATTCAATCCAATACCCTTGGAGGGTAACTGATTGCGATGCTGTAGCCAATGAAGTTCTAACTGAGGCTCGGCTATTGCTGTTACCCTCCTGCCATGATCAGAGCTTTAATAGCTCAATAACACCTTATCCCTACACTGTCCTCTACAGATAACGGGGAAGATGAAAAGCATTCTTGCTTCGCCAGTCCTTATAAGGAGCCAGTCCTTATAAGGATAAGATAAGGTGTTTAGATGGGATGCGGAATTCTCTTTGTTATATATCTCTGTTATACGTTTTGTAAACCGGCATATGATGGTTGTTGTTGCGAAGAATGTTTTTGATTTCAGTGGTTATTAGTGAGTTTTAGATTTTGTGAATCTTCTTTGATAGCAGAATACATAGTAAGACTTTGACTTTTGATGCAATTTTCCGTTCTATTCGCCATTACATTATAAATATTTCTTAGGTAAGCATATTTGAATACTTTTAAACATGAACAGTTTAAGTCCCGACGACTTTGTCCAATCTCTGGATAAGAAGCTGGCGCTCGACCTTCTCAATAAACTATTGAAGAAATTTGAGGTAGAGTCCAGGGTTTCTAAACCTATATTCAAAGACAGATGACTCCACAGAAGGGGAAGATGAACCTGATAATCTCTGTCCCACACCAAAAGACGATACAGAAACCCATGCTCGAAAAAAGCGTAAAACAGCGGCGACTCAGATAAACGAGGGGATGGAAGAAGATGCCCCCGACACTGACCTTCCCACACCCAACAATGAAAAAGTTACTACGGGAAAAAGAACGATGGACGGCTCTCAGGCCTATTATGCAAAACCCAAATTTGCCTATTCATGGGCAAAAAACGTAGACGACGGAGTTAAAATCCAGCCTGCCACAGTAGGCAACTACAGACTCCTCACAAAAACTATGGATGAGTTAGATATTAAATATCATACTTACTCACTGAAGTCGGAGAAAAACCTAAAAGTTGTGCTTAAGGGAGTAACAGAAAACATCTTTACAGATGAAATAACTGAAGGCCTCCACGATCTCACACCTGTCAAGGCCAGCAGAATTTTACGGGCCGACAAGAGTCCAATGCCCCTAGTACTCGTAGAGATACCTAACACACACAAGAACATGTACAACGATCTGTGGTTTGAAAATCACAACTGAACCACTAAGAAAAAGAGCCTCATCGAGCCAGTGCCACAGATGTCAGAAGTACGGACACGCATAGAAACTCTGCAGAGCAGACTACAAATATGGGCAAAACCACCCCACAGCAACCTGCTCAAAACCCAGGACCTCACCAGCCAAATGCACGAACTGCGCCCCCCCCGGAAAACCACAGAGGCTACAGTCACTATCATAAGAATAAAACAGATCTCTTGACCCTGCCCACAGGAACCAGAGTCGACGGCTCCCCAGTTGCCTGGCACCCAACAAAAGACAACAAAATACCAGCTCTCACAAATGGAAAATACCAACAGTCTGGAAAGCCACCGTCGAAGCAGGACATACGCCGAAGTATGTCCCGCCCATCCAAAAATATCCGGCAGGGCCAAATTCTTCCAAACATGACAACAGTCATCACAGCCTCATTGGCAAACATGCTTCAAAACTTCAGTAAGTCAAACCCTTCACCAAACTCCACAAAAATATTTCTAAAAGAAACTCAAACCATCTTATCAATGCTTGTTAATGAACAAAACTAGATTACTCCCAGACTCACTACAGATCGCCCGCCAGCCCATCCAAAAATATCCAGCAGGACCAAATTCTTCCAAACATGACAACAGTCATCACAGCCTCATTGGCAAACATGCTTCAAAACTTCAGTAAGTCAAACCCTTCAAAAAAATCCACAAAAAGATTTCTAAAAGAAACTCAAACCATCTTATCAATGCTTGTTAATGAACAAAACTAGATTACTCCCAGACTCACTACAGATCGCTGCTTGGAAAGCCAATGGTCTAAAAAACAAGACACTGGAGCTTCAAGAATTCTCTCACAGATACAACCCTGACATCATCCTAATTAATGAAACTCATCTAAGACCTGCAGACAATCCAAAATTGAGAGGCTACACACTATATAGAAATGACCGACTGGACTACAGAGGCGGTGGTACAGCCATATTTATCAGGAACTGCATCAGGCAATGGAATACTCAGCTCCACCCCCCCCCCTCCAACCTAGAACTCACCGGTGTCGAAGTCCACACAAACTCAACTGGAAGACTTAAAATCTACGCCGCCTACAACTCTCCCGCTAAGACGTGCTATTTTCTGACTTGGATGCTGTACTGGGCATAATGAATCCATCATCGTTGCTGGGGACTTAAACTCCAAACATCCCTCCTGGAACAGCAGAACCACAAATAAAAATGGCCGTATATCCTCTTCAGCTACACAGGATTAAACAACGCTGTCGTAACAGGACCCACTGAACCAACCTACCACAGCCCAACTGGCACAGCCGACATCCTAGACATCGCCATTTTACACAACATCAAATACCAGCACAGCATTCAAGCACTGAACGAATTATCATCAGATCACAACCCAATCCTACTTCACTTAGGGAACAAAGACCAGTCACTTCCCCCCCCCCTCAAAAAAAACCTCCATTGTCTGGAAGAAACTTAGGAAAGTGCTACCAGAACACATTGGCCCGGTTCCCCATATAAAAGCCAAGGAAGAAATAGACACGGCAATAAAGAACCTCACCAATCAAATCAATAAAGCCATAACAGCAGCCACAGTATCCACGACCACCCACAAACAAAACAGTCTCCCGGAAGAAATCATGGACTTAATAAGGGAAAAAAAACAGACAAAGAAAAAGATACCACAACACACGTGCTCCCCAGGACAAAACAGCCCTCAACAGATTAAACAAATCTGTCCGAGAAGCTCTCCAGAACCAACAGAATCAACAATGAGACAACAAGCTCACCTCCATCTCCACAGCAGATCATCCATATGGAAATTCCAAAACAACCTCAGGAACAAGAGCAAATCCCTCCCTCCCCTCTCCAAGCAGAACAGCACCTTGCATACACAGATGCTGACAAAGCCGAAGCCATAGCAAGAAACAATGCAGTCTTGCATATGAGAACCTAAACATCAGCCATGTATACAAGATCCATCGTAAAGTCAGGTTCACAGTAAATCGTCCCGATGACAATCCAAGCCCTATAATGCCTACCTCACCTACCGAAATAATCGGCATCATCAACCATCTCAAGATCAAAAAAAAGCCCCAGGTCCCGACGGCATCATTAACAAATTCATTAAGGCACTACCACGCGAAGCCATAGCACATCTGGCAAACATCATAAACTCCATCCTCAAATGGCAGCACTTCCCCAGTCATGGAAAATAGCTGACATCATCCCAATTCACAAACCAGGCAAAGACCCACACCTACCTGAAAATTACCGTCCCATCAGCCTGCTATCTAACTTAGGGAAAATAGCAGAGAAAATCATCTTCATCAGACTCCAAGATCATGTCAACCAACTAAATATCATTCCACTAGACAATTTGGCTTCCGTCAAAATCACAGCACCACCCAACAGATCTATAGACTGGTAGAATACATCACCACAGGATTTAATTGGAATCAGCACACTGGAGCCGTCTTCCTAGACATCTTAAAGGGCTTCGATAAGATCTGGCACCAAGGCCTCCTCTATAAACTTATCATCGCAAACCTTCCACTAAACATGATACGCCTGATTAAAGCATACCTCTCAAACAGGAGGATGCAAGTCAAAATCAATGAAACAGTCTCAACCCAACGGAAAATCCTCGCTGGAGTTCCTCAAGGATCACTGCTATCCCCGATCCTCTTCAACATCTATATGGCAGACATCCTTCAAAATCCTCTCACATCTACCATCGCCCTTTATGCAGATGACACGGCTATACTAACCAGATCCTGCTAACTATATAAAACTGAAAAACTATAAGACACCATCCTGAATCTACAAAAATGGTTTACAGAGTGGCGAATTAATTTAAGTTATATATAATAATTATATTATTAAATAAAAGGTGTTCTGATAAAAATGATTATGTAGGAAAATGCTTTCTAATAATAATCGTTTTATGTGAAGAAATTATTTTATATATAATTTTTCATTTTATTCTATATTAAATTTGTACTTTTAATTCATAAACTTCACTGTTTTGATGTTGTTACCATTGAACACAATTCATAGTGTATTAATACAGATTGGTCGAACTATATATTCTCGATGAATCCTTAGTCTCTTATGCAAGTGTCAATTATAACATGAAAACATGGCATTTAATAAAAATATATTATAGAAAAATCATTTCGAACATTTCGAAATAATTATACAATACGTAATAAAATAAAATACACATTAGTGACATTATGGTTTTACGTTTACATAAATATCCAAATTCCGCTGATTTAGAAAAGCATATATATTTTGAACATTTTAACTAGCAGCCACTTAAAAACACCTGTTTAATATAAAAAGAATTAGAAAATAAATTAAGCTCATGTACTAGTTGTCTTTACTCGCATAATATATGAATGCAACTACATAAATTCAAAATCAAAAGATGAATAAAAGAGGACAAAAAATATTTTTCAGATGGTTGCTTACTGGGACTTTTAGAATGATAGACTTGCTACATATTAGAACACCTTGCTTGTATCTCGCTAATACTGAATCGGATTCTAATAATGAATCCGAATTTACTTATGATTTCATCTTTAAAATTTCATTAGAATCTGTCAAACGATTAACTAAGCTAATTAACAGACTTAGAGACTGGCAGACACAAATGTGCCCGTAAGCGTTCTGTTAATATCAATTTGGCTGTTAAAAGTTAAGTGTCGAGTGGTATCGTACAGTTTAAAAACGAGAATTAAAAAAAAAAAAATTTTTTTTTCATATTGTATTTTAGCAAGTGTTTCTCCCCTGAGTTTGCAACTCTATTGCGCAGGTACAAGTGCGATGTAACATTTACTTCGGCTAGAAAAACCTGGGTTCGAATCCCATCTAGAATCGAAATTTTATAAGAACTTTCCAACAACATGAGTTAACCGATCTCACATGGAGATCGCAGGACTTTTCTCACCATAAAAAGGGAGTTTTTCATCTCTCAAAAGAGACAAATCGGCCGCAGAACACAGTAACAGACGTAATAAAATTGACTCATTAGTTGCTTTAATTCTAAACAACAATAATTACTGATCTCTTAGCCAGTTTGGCAAGGATAACCTCGTGAATACCAATATTGCTAAAACACAGTCCTGTCTTAGTTCTTACTAGAAATAAATCAGGGAAACTTCCTTATCTTTTCACATATTATGATGGCTTGATGCACTGTTAAGATTGTGCAATGCATTTGTAAACGAAAGGAATGTGTTCCCATTAAGAATATAAATATTTATTGCAATAATACCTAAAGGATCCATATCCTTGGAGGAAATATACATAATAAGAATGCATATTTTCATTCAGAGTCACTACATTGTTATCTCTCTTTTTATCTCCTTCTTCTTTCCATTTCTTTTATGTTGGTCTTCGAGCTTCAAAGTCACTCCCAACAACAATGATCTTGATGCAAGCAAATTTATTTGCAATGTACGCTACCACATCGAGCTGTCTGCTAAGGGGCGGAGCTGGGATGTCTACAGCGTCAGAGCGAGGGCAAGGTCGAAGGCCGGATTTGTTCCAACACTCACGTCGGTGGACTATCGAACGAGATGATCACAGTGGGGGTTCAGGAGTCACGTAAAGATAAGAAAAGTAGCCCTTCCCGGACGACAGACTGCAGGGGGTGGGGGGAAAAGTTTTGCTCAAGGATCACGTACTGATCGGAGAGAAGGCTCACGTTCTCCACCCCTCATTAATCCCCCGCAATCACCTACCACCCTAGAAGAAGTGTCCACAATGTTGTCAGACCAGGGGGGAAGGTGGTGGGGTGAGACGCCATGAACAGAACAGTGTTATCACAGCTTCACACCAAGCGGACGACCTCTGGTGTTCGACGGGCGCAGAAACGCCCTGTAGTACAACGGGGACACACATTCCCTAGTGAGGTTCTTCGTAATTAGTTCCGGGAGGCGCATTCTCTTTTTAGGGGTTCCAAACAGAGGATTATTAGACTGGATTTACCTGTTCAGATGTAGATCAGACAAGACTTCAGTAAACTAAACGTGTTTATAGGAAACTATCAGGGGACCATAATTAAAGTTTGTCTATTTTGGCACCTCTGTAACGAACATGGAACGTTAGAAAAGAGTTAAATATGACTGGGAACGCTATTTCTTGAAGAACACAATAAGAATAAATAAATAAAGTAATTCAGAATATACTACAAAGTGAAAGCTTGCATTAGACTTGAAGGCAATCTGAGAGATTAGTTTTTATTGCCAGTTTTTTTTTTTTTTTTTCAATCCGCTTTGTGTCTCTTACGTTTCCGAACATTATTTCTCTCTGTGTTTTAGAATAATACCTCGCTTTCAAGAAACTCAATTCGGTACCGTTTATCAGTAACAGGAGCCTTGGTAGCTCAGTTGGTATAGACCAGTCCATGACCTGAGGAACCTCTATACAGGTGTTTTCAATCAAGTGGAGAGTTAACGGGTTTCATGAAAGTTAGAGAGTTTTTTTCTCCCAGATGCTTGGGTTTTTCGTCACTCAGGACAGGCAAACCGGTCCCGTGAACACCACAGATCTACAGCCAAAAAAAAAAAAAAACTTAACCTTAAGGGGTGCAGTAGAGGAGTGAAGTGTGACGTGCCGGTTGCACTAATTCGTCTGACCACTAATCAGAGGCCTCTACCCAACTTAAGGGACGGATAATTAAAAGGAAACCATTGGTTGATAAAATTTTAAAATAGAAGACGTAGCTAGGT
Organism: Typopeltis vanoorti; assembly: GCF_054136105.1. Lineage (NCBI taxonomy): Eukaryota > Metazoa > Arthropoda > Arachnida > Uropygi > Thelyphonidae > Typopeltis > Typopeltis vanoorti. The sequence goes on from NC_143573.1 coordinate 35,554,476, forward strand.
TTGCTGAACTGATTCACCTTTGACTGGGGACCTTAACAACTCTCAAGATGCTCAAATCACTTTGAAGTTCATAAAATATTACGAAGTTTTAAGTGATTCTGAAATATTTCAGAAACTTATACATCGATTTAAGCTTTCTTCTCGGTCCCTAATCCATTAATTTTTTTTTAATATTAATTTCCTAAAGGATGTATGAGATGTTATTGATGATGGGATTTTGGTTACCCAGGGTAACGGATGGCAATGCTGTAGCAAATGAAATTTTACCGAGGCTCGGCTATTGTCGTTACCCAGCCATGACTAGAGCTTTTAGCTCAATAACACCCCATCCACACATTTTCTTCAGTCAGATGAAGGGATAAAGAGTCAAGGACTCGATCCACCTTAAAAAAAAAAAAAAAAAAACACTGAGAATACCATTTCAGTTTTGTTTTCTGGTACTGTTTTGTTATTTTCTGATTTCATATATCGATGAAAATTAACAGCCCTGTTCGTTGTTCCCGAAACAATAAAATTGTTCGCTCTGAAACTTGGAAAAACTGTTGTCTATAAAAAATAAAAAAGCCTTCTTCAAGTTGGCAATGCCTCGAATGCAGTGCCATGACTACAATCCTTCTCTTTCCCAAAAACAATTTCCGTGGGCTCTTGAATAACAACGATATCTGAACAATGTTATAATTATGGTCTTTTTTTTTTAGTGCTTAATTTGAGCCATGTAAACTCTCACTGCTGTCCCTCCTTCTTCCCCACATTGGGAGATTTCTCGACAGCAGTTGCTGCTGAAACGTTATTGATTTTGAACTACATGATTACTGTACTTTCCAGCTAACAGTAAAATCTAGTTTTGCTGGGCAATGTCTTAGTGTCGTTCAGGAACAAAGATGCTTGCATCATATATATAGTGGCCTTCTTTTAGGTTTAGTTGGTAATCAATCCACTTGCATTACAAAAAATTATATTCGGACACTAAATTTCATTTAAATTATCCTTATTTTTGCTTAATTATTACACCAAACAACACAAAGTTTGATGTTTTTATGATTATTATGTTTGGGCACACTCATTAAGAAAATATTATGTTTTGTCATCCACAGTTTGTTGAAAATTACGTTAACGTACGTTAATTGCTCATAATTATAAAAACAGCCTTCTTTCGACCAAAACGCAGACAGAGGAATGCTTGGAACTGAGCCTCTAGATCCAAAAAAGGACATTCATGTTATATGCATTTATAAATCCATGGGTATTAATCACTGAAGATATATTTACTTGATTCACTTCTGAATGTTCTAATTATTTAATTAATTTCGTCCGAACCGATCACCTAACTTGCTGGTGCGGTAGACAATTTAAAAAGAGTTAAAAGTTCCATTAGGGCATGGTCATCGTGAAAATCATTTGCAATGAAGATGGTATTCATTCTTCACAGGGGAAGAAATTCCAGAAGAATGAGCTTGTCTTCAGCAGGAGACCGGCAATTTATCTTCATTTGAAAACCTTTATAAAGATTCTGGCATCCTCTCCTAACTGGGATTCAAACTGGGTGTTCCCAGCCATAGTTTTGAAATAAACCTGGTTACATTTTTTTTGACAAAAATCAGTCTTCAAACAAAATTTGGATGCAAGAAAAAAGTGAAGAAAGTTGTTAATCTAATTTTTTTTTATATATATAAAAACTTACACTAACTTCGAAGTCAGTGGGATTATTATAAGTTTGTTTTGCTCGTGTATATATATATATATATATATATATATATATATATACACGAGCTTATCTTCAGCACGAGACCGGTAATTTATCTTTAAAATATTTAAAATTTATTTAATATTTTAAAATTTATTAAAATATTAAATAAATTAATATTTATTTATTTAAATAAATATTAATATATTTAAAATTATGAACAATATATATATTATCTAGCAAATCATGTTAATACATAAGGTATTAAGTATTAACAAATCTTGATAACCGATAACGATGATTATTAATACAAATATGGAGTTTTAGTTAAAAACAATAAAATACATATAGATGTAATATGTAATATGTAGACTTACCATTGGTTTTATAGAAATTTATATCAAATTCCTCTTTTAAAACAACTCATTCTTAAAAAAAAGTTTTCTTTTCACATAATATGAATTTGTTTAATTGTAACTGAGTCTGATATCAGATCAAGACACGTTTGAATAAATATGAAATGTAGTCTGATATGGCATGCCTTAATTTTATATAGAATGCCACCAATGGCAAGAATTCCTGTCCTTTTCTTCTGTAAAAGAGGTGAGTGAATATCTGGAAATAGGGCTGGCGACGATATTTTCACATGTCAAAATACACATGTATTTTAACATGTGAAAAGCGTCTGATGAATCCCCTACACAGAACATAGCATTTTTCAGAACATTTTTTGAATTCAGATATTGGCCATTCCACTCAACAATTTCTTCTTGATGATATTCCACATCAGGAAGAAATTTTTGTAACGAATATTTAAAACGACAAACAACAAAAACCACCAGTTTTATTGGCATCATGTATGCATAGTATGATTTATATACAACTAAGATTTTTTATTACATTTTGAGTCACTACAGGAATTAAGTATACAATTCTCGATATATTCATATTTTTAATATAAATATACATTTGACAGAGAGATTATTATCATTCAGGCTATCTACATTTATACAGTTGACACATTGAGGCCTGTTCGAACAGTTCAGTGCTAAGTGAATAATAATAATAATGTTAATAACAACTATAATAATGGTGGTCGTGAGGATTAGTTGACTGAAGAGGGCTAATCTCTTATTTCGAACCTAGGGTTGGCTTTTGTGAAGAGAGCGTGATTAGCATAAAATATTTTTCAGCTATCTATATCTATAAACAACTCTATACACTATCTATAAAATGTGAATAATTTTCATATAACTGAAATGTTGCCATTCACAACTAGGATTTTGCAAAGACAATGTCTCATCTGGATCTCGTGCAAGTACTTGAAAGTTCTGAATACTTCTCTCCACTCTTGTGCAGAAGCAGATCTAACGGAAATGGGCTCGTTTCCTATATTCGCACTCTCTTATATATAATCTCAAGAGGTTCCCAGAGCTTTCATTTGAGAGGGGGGAGGAGGTGGAACCAAGGCCCAGACTGCATCAGTTTCTTTAAAAAATACTGCGTTTCAGTTGGACCAAATGACAGATCCATAAATTCTACGATCCGGTCGTGGAGAATGGATGGTGAAGTATATCGATCACATCATAAATCCCGTCGTGTTAAGCAGTGTATGCCACGCCACAAAGATATACCGTCTCCGAGAATTCCGAATTTGTACGGCATACTCGGAATGGAATCAATGACCATGTTAGCTTTTTTTAGCGTGAATGCGGACATGTGGAAGGATCTGAAAAAAAAAAAGTGTTATCTCTTCGATTCGTTTCTGAATTATAAATATTTGAAGAGCATTCTGTTCGAGGACAAAAGACTGCATGTTTTTTCAGTTACTTTTACGATGGTCCCTGAAGAATTAAGAAAAATCGGCTTAATTCTTTCGATAATTCTTGTAGTACTTGAATATTCTCGACTGGCATTAATGTAATAACTTTTTTTTTTAAATTAACAAGCTCAAAGTGATCTCCTTATTCCAACATTTTGGGGTAATCTGCCAAGAAACAGCTACATAAACTACTTACCAATTAAAAAAAAAAAAAAAAAAAAACGAAAACGGAGCTTATGAGTCGATTCTCCTTTTCTTTTCTTTTTCGGTAAGTTTCTCTCTCTCATTCAATGTGATAATTGCTGTGATTATTGCACTTCAAAATGGAGTTATACGAACTGTTTTTATGCATTAATAATTTAGCAATTTAAGGTTTTTTTTTTTTTTTTGAAAGTATATTTAAAATATTGGTATTACATACGAAATTGTTTCTCTATTATTATCATTAAATTAAGGGGAAAAAACAAAAGAAATATTTGTGACATATTGAATTATAAAACGAGCAGACGCTAATGTCTACCGAAATAAATATTATTTTCTGAGTTTTAAAGATACACTAGTGTGGCGCTCTAGTCAGCTATAATGATTAGATACTTTATCTATCGTTTGGTTAAAACACACTACGATAAAGTCATGACTTATATACGACGCTTTAATACGCATGAATTTGTCTTTGATGAGATTTTAATTGCACGATGTTATAAGCGAAAATAAAATGTTTTGCTTAACTCGAGATTTAGGATATCTGTCTCTTTTATAAACTACCCTATCAGAAACAGACACTAATTACTATTTAATTATATAACTAATAACACCCGGAAGACTTGTGGCCATCACTGATAGCGTCACCAATCACGTGTTTCTTTTCGCCGTTTCTAGTTTAGCACATATTTCACCTCATTAACAAGTGAAAGAGATTTATTCCATACCTGCCACTGTAATCACTTGGTTTAAAAATGTCACAATGTTCCTCAAACTCTCCCGATTACCTTTAAATAGAGCTCAAAATAATGGGTAACTGCTGATCGTTAGTGCTAATTGCTTTGGAACTACGTTCCGATGTCACCGCTGTACCCAGTTGGCGGCCAAGCTACCTTCATCCATTACAATGCCTAACGATCGTTGTAAATTTTCTCGGTCATTTCTTTTTCTCAATTTCTAAATACTGTACAAAGTTAGCAGTTAAATGATGGTAGCGTGTAATAAAATGGTTGCGTTACCGTTTATGTCGATATAACATCTCTAGAGAATATTAGATTAATCCTAGACATGCAAATGTGCTTTATACCTTTTCGAGTATGTTTAAATAATTACTTTCCCTTTACTCTTGATTAATGTAATGATTGATAAAACTGCATTACCGATTTAACGTCTTATGGTGATTTATTTTATTTTATTTTTCTAATCTCGTAAAGGATACTATGGAACAAACGATCGATTACATACAAACAGTTACACGGATCTCATTGCTTTCCCAATCACACATCAGCATCATTCTTCGGGAGTGTTTTGCCATGTTACCTTTTACTTAAATTGATTTAATTTATCATGGTTGAAAGATGATAAAAATCATGACCATTGGCTTTTAAGCATTCTTGCGAGAGTAAAGCTTCGCACTTAGAGTAAAGAACACTTAGCTTCGCACAATTTCAGAATTTACTTAACGAAGCCGATACAATCAAAGCTGGAAATGAATTTATTCTGTATCTTCTAAGGAAAAATAATTTGGTATCTTTTTGTTATATTAAACTTTTATAATTTTTTTTAAATATCAAAATTTTTATAAAAATGTTAACATTTTATTTGTATAAAAATATCGAAAACAGTAATATATATTATTCTCAAAAGTGCTTATGAAATAAACGTCACAATATCAAACTTCTGTCATGCAAGGAATTTTATAGATTATGTCTAAAAAAAGAAATAACATGCATGTTAATTTGTGTATACATCGCAGCCATTCCTTGAACATTTGAAATTAAAACGGTATTGTAAATAACGAAAATGAATAATTTCTACCATAGAGTGGAAGTTTAATAGGAGCTTTTAGATTATACAATAATATTTAAATATAAAGAAAAAAAATACATACACGAGCCAGCCAGGATTCGAACCTGGAATCTTCTGATCCGTAGTCAGACGCGTTATCCGTTGCGCCACTGGCCCACATACGAACAATCTTATCACAAATAATTTTAGTGAACTAAATTAATATAAATTAATCATATATTTGGATAAGTTATATAACAAATTTTCTTTTTTGTTTCGAAATTTATTACAGTAAATGCTATACTTTCACCCACCTTCTTTTCCCCCATTAATGAAATATGCATGCTAGAGTTCTACATTATGTATGCATTTGCATTTTAAAGCATATACATCATATGAATATTCGATATTCTAAATATACTCACTTTTATTATTATTATTATTATTATTATTATTATTATTATTATTATTATTATTATTATTATTATTATATTTTGTTTTATTTTATTTCTGAGCGAAGGTGTACTATGGTACTTCCGCACAGGTGTCGTTTTTTTTTTTTATTAAAAAAGTGGATTTTGATTATTAATCAATTATTAAATACTGTATTAAAAATAAGCCGCTCCGTACCTCATTTGGAAGAACGACTGGATCTTCGATTGGAAAAGAACTGAGTTCCATTCTTGTTATGAAAAGTGGAACAGTTATTTGAATATTCAACTGAAGGTGAGTTAGCCAATTTCACATAAAAACAATAGGATTTTCACTGCCGGAAACTACGAGTTTTTATGCCTCCGATGGAATAAACAGACAAAAATACTATTAGTGGGCAATAGATGGCGTAGTTTGTTGGTAGTGAATTATGTAGTGCAGAGTTTCTCAAACTTTTTTTACGACCGAACAGTTCACAAATCCTGAACTTTTCAGGGAACACCTTGGTTAGTTTGTAATGCATTAATTAATAATTAATAATTAATTAAACATCAATTAAACCATCATTAAATTAATTTGTGCTGATTTTCACTGATATATCCTATTCTGATTATCAAAAATTTATATTATAAGTACTTACGAGTGAATGCAGACTTTTCTCGTGTGTGTGCTGGTAGTTTTCCCCTCCTTTTGTACATCCTGGAGATCGCTTTCTAGGCTGGAGGTGGATGAATCACTATCTGTTCCGTCACAAACACCTTCAATAAGAGATTTCTTAATACCAAAATTAAACAAAGTGCCTCATCTCTTATTCATATTAGAATTTACATTTGTATTCATATTATTTTTAAAAAAATCACGACACTCCGGTTTCAGAACCAGCACTTACACACTGCAATACGAACTTGCGAAGAAAGTATTCAGTATTAATAGATTTGAGAACCGGATACAGACTACCTTGATCTTCAATTTCAGTGGAAAATTTTTCTTTATACTTCCTTGGTGATTGGTCACTAACATTTGCGACACAGATGTTATTTCGTTCAGTTTTGAGAACACCCCTCCCATTGTTGTAACCCGCTTGCAGGCAATTTTTATGACGGTCATAAACAGCGGTATTCCCTTTCCCAAATGTTGAAAGGTTTCGATGTGTGAAAATTAACGATACACAGATGTTATTAGGCGTTCTGGGTCTGAGCTTTTTGACATATTCACGATTATTATTCTCCTCAGAATATTTCCACTATAAAATATTTATTCATGAAAAATGCTTCGAAATCTAAAATGACAAATTCCAGAACTTCTCGCGGAACACCTATTCACCTTCCACGGAAACACGAGTGTTCCAGGGAACACAGTTTGAGAAGCTCTGATGTAGTGTATTAGCAAGCGGTAGATGATATAGTATAGTATCGTAATAATAATAATCAATAGTTCCTTTAAATTCAACTTTAAATTCATGGTAAAAAAAAAAAAAAAATTCTCCTCCATAAGTTTATCAAACAATTTCTGGCGTTTTCCTTTTTATGCAGAAAAAAACATGACAAATATGAATATTAACAAAGATCTGTAAAATAAATTTATTTTTCTGTGATATAATAAAAGTTCCGGTGTATTTTAAACCGGAGATTCATTCACCGGATTTTTTTTTTTTTTTTTTTAAATTCCCTCAGATTTTCTGATATAGCATTTAGATTTTGGGAATAAACTGTTTTCTTACGCTTTGTAGACCCTTCCCTCCGCATCCGACATCAAGATTTAATGGATTCTTGAGAGTGTTCGTAAGATTTCTTGAGGGTGCTTCGATGCCCTCTAAATCGTTGTTCTGCCCTCCAGAATTGTAGAGTCTCGTTATATGCCATTTATGTGCCGACACCGTACATCATACTGAAAGGTGTTTTTTTGGGGGGGGGGGGGAGCAAAGCTATTAAATTGGGAAACAATTTTATTAATTGATTCATGACCACAGGTCAAATAATTACTCACTTTGCAATCGTGAACGATAATAAAAGCAAAATGGTAATGGTGGAATTCGAACCCACCCCTCCATAGAGACTGGTACCTTAATCCAGCGCCTACACATCCTTAAATCATTACAGACACCGTACACAGAAAAAAGATTACAAGAAACCAATGGCGCAAAACAGGACTCATATCGGAAGATGTGGATGAAAATATATTAATACAAGAAATCAAAGACCCACCATAAAAAGCGAAATCAAGCCCATTCACCACAATCAGAGGAAATAATGACAAAAAAAATTTCAAAGCTACAAACTAGGAAAACTTATATATAAGGGTATAAGCTACATACAGGTGTACCTAAATGTATATATGTAATAAAAATATTGTGAATATGTAAATAGCAACTTATCTCTTAAGATGAATCATAAGATAAACTAGATAAATATAAATAAGATATCGCGTTACACAAATATATATGTAGATTAAGACATATTACCAAGATATGTATGTATTCTTGTACACAGACACAAGCAAGGTATATATGTCAATTGCAAGCTATTCATTTAAGGTAAGTTCATACCATGATAATAAACCAAAATATAAACTACCATATGGTATCGATGTATAAACGTATACCTACTTGTGTATACGTAGCAAAACCTCTGTCTATATGAAACCAGAGAATTCCCTCTTTAGAGAATTAAACAATAAATGTTAAACCAAAATGGAATGTAATATGTACCAGAAAAATTACAGCATGTAGACCAATCTGTGTGTAGCAAAAGAGATGCTAACAAAATGTATGTAATTCTAAATGTATATACAGACACAAGCATTGTGTGCGTGTCCAGTGTAAGATGTGCATTGGAATTAAGCTGAATTAATAATATATTCACCCAAAGTGTAAATTATGAAATAGTGTGAAAACATGTGTATAAATAATTGTATATATATGACAAAATCAATGTACATATGTAAACATAGACTGATCTGTTAACAGAACTTGACAATATATTGTAAAATCAGCATGACAAAATTATGTACTATCAAAAATAACAGCTCAGCAACTTAAAGGGCAGTAGAAAGAGATAGAATCTGAGCATGTAAAAAACAAAGTTGTCAATTAGAATAAGCATTCTATGTACAAATGTATATATTGTAAATAGTTGTATATATATTTATTCCGACTGTACATAGATGCTTTGGTGTAAATAAAATATAGACCGCTCGGCTACACTACCACATCGAACAAGACTCAGTTATCGAATTTTTATTAATGTCATTACACAAATGTTTCAATTTAATATATACAATCCCGTATTAAAAATTCAAAAGAAAAAACATTTCATAATTCTTTATCAACAAATTTAATAAAATTTGCTGATTTATTATTATTAACAAGCTTAACAATAATATTAATTAAATTTTGCCTTCTCGTGGGTATAGGCTACCACAATAGCACTAATATGTTGAATCAGAATCTAATTCGCTGTTGGAAGTTTTTTCCACTTGGTTAGACTGTAACGAATTTAGTTTAATCCTTTATCCAAGAGTAAGCAAACAAAGTTTGCGCCTGAAGTATCTTCAGGACTGAGGCAACTCGTGGTAAAGGTGGACCTAGCTCTCATCACTACTTGTCTTAGTATCTCCCGTAATGCAAAGCACATCTCCTTGCGGACAAGTATAATGCTATGCATTAAGGAAAGGACCACCAGTCTGGGTATGGGTCTGGCTCCCACTGACGAGACCTTAATAAAGGTCGAAACCGGTCTGGGTAGTGGACCTTCCCTTAATGCATAGCATTATACATGTCCGCAAGGAGATGTGCTTTGCATTATGGGAGATACTAAGACAAGTGATGAGAGCTTAGCCCACCTTCACCACGAGTTGCCTCAGTCCTGAAGATACTTCAGGCGTAAACTTTGTTTACTTACACTTGAATAAAGAATTAAACTAAATGTAAATACACGTAAACATCACTAAAAATACACGTAAACAGCAATTGACCGAAGCATTTAATAAAGACTGTTTCTGACCCTGATCTCACTGATGTAAAATATTTGGTCACGTGCGTTACCACGGTTCTGCGCAAGTAATCGTCTTACTGACGATTACTGATCTCTGGTCAGTAATCGTCAACAGTGTTGATCACAAGAAAAACAAAGAACCTTTCGGAGTTCGACAAAGGACTTATTGTGGGTGCCCGTTTGGCACCCACAATAAATCCACAATAAACTGGATCTACGATTTAGAAAACAGAGGAGCTGACTGGTTTCTCAATAAAGTGACATATCCAAGGTGCTTAATCAGTGGAAAAATAACCCACATTATTGTCTACGAGACATAACTGTGATACTAAGTCAGTCTGTCAAGAATGAGATCGCTGTCGTATGAGAAGGTTTTTACGGACAAACAGAGACTCCTGTGTGCAGCAATTGATCGAAGCATTTAACGAAAGCTGTTCCCGACTCATATCTCATTGAACTATGCGCAGGGAATTGAAAAGGATCAGTACTGGCAGTCGCATGCCTATACGGAGACCACTGATTTCCGCGAAGAGTCTAATTCAGTGACCGGTATATGTAGTTTACACTATCGGCATGCACCACCCGTTCACCCTCTCACTTTTGAGATAGAATTGAGATAACAAATTATAAATATATATATATATATACATATATATATAGAAAACGAATTATAGAAAAAGCAATGGAATATAGCAAACCAATATTTATGTTTCACTGACATAGAGAAGGCTTTTAACAGGATCAAATTAAAGAATGACCTGAAAGTACTAACATCGTGAACGATACCACTTGATGTTATAGAAATAATGAAAGATATCTGCACACAAAAAAAAATGTCTAATAACATATAACAACACAAATACGCACAAAATTTCACATAAGGAAACGAATCAGACAATGCGACTCTTTAAGTCCATGTTTATTTAATATAATAATGGAAGAAATTATAAAAAAAACAGAAATTAAAAGGAATAAATATCAAAAAAGAAAATTTTAATTTCGTTGCAATAAATGAAAATGATCTCCAAAAATCAATTATTTTAAACTGCAACAAGTATGCAGCAGTTTTAACATAAATTATGAACAGAAAAATCAAAAGCAATGATGATTCCAAAAGAAACAATAAGATGCAAATTAGAACTAAATAGGAAAATACTGGAACAAGTAATGAAATTTAAATACGTAAGAGAAAGTTAAGTGAAAATATAACACAGAATGAAGTAAAAGAACAACAGGGAGGCTATGGTTACATGGAAAAATAAAGATCTAACAAAAGAAACAAATGTAAGAATATATAAATCAGCAATCCTACTAATATTCACTTATATATGTGACATAAGAATAGAAAATACTAAAAATACAATGTGAAATGAAAACGCTAAGGAAAAAAGTTTAATAGAACAAAATTCGATTGTCAAAAATACAAAGATTTATGAAGAATGCCAGTTACAACCCGTAAACAAATGGATAAACACAGAGAAGATTGGAATGGAATCAATAGGCTAATAGGATGCACCCAAAAAGAATAATTCGACTAGCAAGAGATTGGAAACCAAATACGAAAAGACCGGTTGGTAGACCAAAAAATCGAGGGACAGACTGCCTCCATTGAAGTATTCGAGACACAACAGCTAAAGTTCAAGGTAAGAAGAAGACTTTGTATGTGGGATGATTTGGGAGGGTAGAGAAAGGATGCCATTAATGGAGTTCGTTTATCACACCTACATTTCAAAACACAGCGATGAAATTATTACGTTATTAGATTAATGCAATTTATTTATTTATTCGAGTTAACTTTAGCGGTTCTTAAACTGTGGGTCGCAAAAAAGATTCTAGGGATCGCAGCAAACATTGATAAACTTAAGTAAATTAAACATTTATTATAGAACTATTCAAATTATTAAACATCACAACCTTTCATTCGACATTTGTTTAGTTTGCAAAAATAAACGTCATCAAACGTAACGATTACATAACACCAGAGTACTCAAAAACCTAACTGAACCAGTAATGCCAGGGATCATTAATAATATCCTGCCTTAAGGAAAGGGGCCGAGGATAAAAAAAAAAGTTTAAGGACTTGTGAACTAATTAATTAACTCTACGAAATTGAAATCTGTCAGTTTCTCAAGGTCTGAAATTAAGATTCCCCTTTTTTATGCTTGATTGATTGAATTCACGAAACAAATGTATTATAATTATCATTATAATAACATAAAATATATAACTGAAGATAATGCTCTACTTTAATCGTTGAAACTTAATATTTTAATAAATTTCAATTAGTTATTTATTCAAATTGATATTTAAGTAATTACAATCAGCATCAACACTATGAGTATGGCCACTGGGTGCTCGTTGAAGACTCTTGAATTGGAATAACTGAAACACTATAAACAGACTAATTAACACTACAAAGTTTGGATGAATTGCCCACAATTCCAAAAGCGAAATTATGGGCAATTTACTTTGGCTTCATTAATCTTCTGGGGTTTTCTTCAAGGGAAAAATTAACCCAGGGAAAATAGCCTCCCCTAAAATTCCCCTTCCGATGTACTCTACCATTTCGCTAACGTTCTCACCCCGTCGATTTAATCATTCCTTCCCTTGTTTACCGTACTTGATACAAACGGTCTGAACCCTCCAGCCATGCGAAGTTGTCCCCTAATTACAGGGTGAGTTCGAGTACGGTGATCAGCCTTCTTAGCAATCTCGTTAAAGAGAGAGAGCTCGAGAAGTTCGTGAGTTATGTTATAGCGTCGGTCGTAAAGATGACGATCCTTTCTAAGCTGCCCTTTGCTGGACACGCAACCATAAAATGGAAGCCGTTTAATCTGGAGGAGGCTACTATAAGTAATGAATGAGGACAAGGACTACGGGATTAAGAGAAGTTTTCGGGTGGTCGTTAACAGGTTTCTTGAAGGATGCATGTGAACTTCTTACCTGTCGGCTTGGACAGAGTGTGAGCAGTGCTGTTTAGCGTTATAAATAGCGAGAAAAGGTTATAAAGGGAAAAGAAGGAGTATAAACCACCCCTTAGCCATTCTTAACTGTATTCATCCCGTGATGGGTGGGTAGGGGAATGGAAGAGAAAGGAACTGGGTTTTATCCAGTCATCCATGCTAGTACAATGGAAAAGCACGAGTTAGACATCCATGTATGAAAATGAAACGTGAACAAGAAAGTGCAGGCGGATACAAGTAATTGGGGCATTAGCTCGATGTCCTTCGAATGGGATTTTTACTTTTTTTTTTTTTTTTTTTGTGGCGGCACGAAAATGTTGACAACCTCTATCCAACGATATTTTCGTAGTTAATCTCCGAATGATCTATTCAAAGAATTTCCACCGAACACATTTCTGGAAGTCCATTGGATAACAAGAGTGTTTTTTTTTTTACAGTCCAACATTTATTTCTCTTTTATTATTATCATCATTTTCTTATTTCGTTTTTAAAACCCTGATAAATGAGTTTGAATTTGAGTCGCATTCTCTTATTCCGTGCAGATTTCTTTACGACATATTTTTATTATTATGTGACACCTCCAAGGACTCATCGCAGTGAAGACACTTCACACGACCCACCCTCAACACTACTTAATCTTTGCACACACACACACACACACGAAAAAAAAACTCCACTATTTACACGCTACGCCAAAAAATTTTTTTTATAAAGTTGTAAACGTTTTTTAAAAACGTTAAAAAATTTTTTTTTCAAAAATTTAATTTTTTTTTAACTAGATTTTCCCTTTCCCTTTTTTTTTTTTTTTAGTAAAATGTAATTTTATCTCCGTATATACATTATAGAAAGTAATTTCATAAATTGCGGCGTGAAAAAACCGAGTTTCTGGGAGAAAAACCCTGCTACCGTGTGAAATAGGCTAACTCATCTTGATTTGAAAAAGCTCACGTGAAAATTCTTCTCGTCATAACGAAAATCAAACTCGGGTGTTTTCCAACCAAAGGGCGCAATGTGTTGTCCTTCTTCCAATTACGCTTTTATTTGTATAATCAACATGCTATGTACATTCGGAACTGTATACAAATATTTACAATCTATGTACAATATTTACATAGCATGATTTTTGTTGTTGTTTACATATTATTCTAATATGTTGACAATATCAGTTTGCAAGTACATTTTTTTTCTCATTTTTTTACACATAATATTTTAGGTATTTCCATTTTCATATATGTTACTAACCAATTACATTAGTTCTATATTTCTACTATTTTTTTTTTTTTGTATTTGCATATTATTTTTACTCTTTACATCATTCATTTCTACTCCCACAGCTGTACAGCTGGTGGGTTACATATTTACATCTGCATTCGAATATGCAGGCATTAATTTTATACATTAATATACATTGCGTTATTGTGACAAATCTTTGCAATGGTACATTTAGTAATATATCCTTACCATATATATTCATATATGCATACATACATACATACCCATATATACACATACATACATACATACATATATACCCATATATACACATATATACATATATATATTATACATTGTTTTACATCAGTCATTTCTATTCCAACAGTTATACACTTGGGGTGGATTAAATATTAACATCTTCTTTCTAACTTGCAGACATTCATTCTATATCTCCAATATGTATTGTTATTGTAACAGCTCTTTGTTATTTAGTCACTGAGTTTTTTCCTCCATAATGTATAGGTAGATTTTACATACGCATATACTTATATAGGGTGTCCCAAAATTCACGCAAGAAGTAATTTTGATAGAAAACACAGGTTTCTAATTAAAAATTGTAATTTCTTATTGATTCATAAAGTATACAGTATAGGGTTATGCATGGAATACCATATCGGGTAAATGGCCTCCACGGCTTTGCTGGCACATACGCACTCTTTTGTCGAAATTTTCCATGACCGTTTATGGAAAATTTTTTGAGCGCTGTATCAACGAAATTCAGCCACATAAATGTGGCTGAATTTCGTTGATACAGCGCTCAATTTCCTCCTTCAAGGCATGGGTGGTCGTGGGCTTGTTGGCATAAACCTTAGACCTCAAAAAACCCCAAAGTTAAATCATGTGACTTAACCCCGACGGCGTTAAGTCACATGATCTGGGCGGCCAATTCTGATCACTAAAAAGGGGAAATTACACGACCAGGAAATGACTCATGCAGTAATTGAATTGTTTCTCGGGCTGTATGGCATGTGGCACCGTCTTGTTGAAAGGAGTCGTCCACATATCGTCCACATCCATATCTTGCAATTTAGGCACAAAAAAACTGGATTATCACGTCGCGATAGCGAGCACCATTAATTGTTATTGCCTTACCAGCCGCATTTTCGAAGAATGGACCGATGATGCCTCCAGCCCAAAATCCGCACCAAACAGTGACACGTTGTGGATGCATTTGTTTCTCAACAATCACTCGTGAATTTTCTGAATCCCAAATGCGACAATTTTGTCGATTAACGAAGCCATCAAGATGAAAATGAGCCTCATCGCTGAAGATGATTTTGTTCGAAAATCACACATTATTTTTAAAATATTGCTCAACAATGAAAATGCGTTGTTCTTTCGTGTAGCGCTCCATTTTTAATAACCCTGAACTGTCAGCTGTTTTTTTTTTTCTCGTTGGCAACACTTTACCGCACAAATGGCGCTAAATTTAAATCTTGCGTAATTTTTGGGACACCCTGTATATACCTACATACAGACATATATACATATACTACACTATATATTGTTTTATGGTATATACATTTCTTGCTACATGTGTTATATTAACTTTTTTTTTTCCTTATCTTATACATAGAACATGCACACTCAATGTATTATGATACATATAACATACAACATTTATCTAATATATTACATAGTATAATTTGTGCATACTATATGTACACTGCACATTGTTTTGTATGCCATTCATTATCATTATTCACATATTAAAGATTATATGATCCGTAATTTATTAGAATACAATGCGTTCACATATATAATGTATTTACCTCGTGACTTTAATTTCATTGTTTCACGAGTGTGCTGTGTTGGGTTGGGCCAGTTTTTTTTTTTTTTTTTTTCCCTCTCTCTTTAACTTCCAATTACGCTATGGACGCATTTAAGATTAACATGTAAGTGTTCCTTTTTTTAGTTATATCAATATAGCTTCCACATTATTTTCGGTAAATGATGTTTCAGCATTTATCTTAAATACTTCTTCGATCGAATTCTATTACCCTTTTTCTTTTTATAGAAACTCGTTCTTTCTTTATATGCTCCGTTTCTGTCAATATCTGTTGGCTTTTGTATCCGTTATTGTTCTTGATTTGATAATTTAATATATATATATATATATATATATATATATATATATAGGAGGGAAAATTTTTAATTAAAAGGATACGAAAAGCGAAATCTGAAAAAAAAAAAAAAAGTAGTTCACAGGGGCATGTAAACTCCATGGAATTTGCATATCACTCAATTTGGCAGGTGCCAGGAGGGTTTAAAATGATGGACACGGAATTTTTCTCTTTGATTGTTAATTGGTTGCTAATACCGTCCACTTGGATGGCATTAACCTTGCACCAATGTGATTTGCTTGTAAAGCTGTACTACCTGAACAATTGCAATGCTGTTGCTGCACTCAGCTAATTTTGTTGCCTGAACAAATATCGACGAGGTCCACTATCTCCATATGCTCTGCAACGAATGACTAATCGTATGAAGGAACGGGATCATTGGGAGTTAAAACTGGCAGAGGACGCAGACCAATCAGTTCACACAAGTGAATGAAGTTGTTACTGCCGTTGTTGAGAAACAGCGTTGGTTGATGTATCACGTGCCTTACACAACAGTCTGGAAAATTCTACGGAAGATTCTGCATTTATACCCATTTAAGATAACCCTGACACACGAGTTGAGCCCACAGGACTTTGAAAGTCGGCTGACATTGGTTTTAGAATTCCTTGTTCGAGTGGAGTTTGACGTTGAGTGGCTGTGGATGATTTTGTGGGGAGATGATTCAAAACCTGCATGCAGTCCAACTAATGCCTTTGTCTTCACCCAAAGTTACTGTCTGGTGCTGGTTTACATCTTCGTTTACGATTGGATCATTCTTCTTTGAGGACATTTTCCAGTCGGTTCCTATGACTTGCCCAGTTACTGCCAAAAGGAATCACGATATGATAAACAATTTTGTTGTGCCACAGCTACAGCAGCTCCTATGCGTGGATTCAGTCATTTTCAGGTCGAATGGGGCCCCTCACTGCATATCGGTCGAATCCGTACAGGGAGGTTCTTCGAGAACATTTCACGGAAGCCAAAGTGATCAGCCGTGCGTTTCCAAATGGATTTTCCCCTCGTTCAGCTGATATGATCCCCTGTGACTTCTGGCTGTAGCGATTTCTCGGAGACGGTTTATCGGGATCATTCCGATAACTTGCCATCGCTAAAAGACAGCATAATGCGACCTGTGCGCAACATCAATCCCAACCAGCTGCGTTCTTGCATTCAATTAATTAATTAATTAATTTGCATATAAAACCGCGAAAACAGATATTAGTCAAAGGTTCCAGATCCAGGCTATGAGCGGATTGGGAAGATCATTCCAGCCAAATGTATTTCTGTTCCATGTGAGTTCGGGATTTGTCGTGGAGCGAGAAGGAAAGGGCTTCATGCGTTTGGTAAGCAACCTTGTCCATACACATTTTCCAAACGGATAAGAATTTCCGTCGTACTTCTTTACGCAGTAACAAATTCATTGATCACTCTGTTTCTTACAAGCAGGTAACAGCCGCCATTTTGAACTGCCTGTGTGTTGCATTCATGTGACTGATTGCAGCGCTATCGATCGAATTGGGGGGGAAAAAAGGAGCATTACTTTCATACCATCTTTCTTTCTCTTACATGCGACAGCACATTGTTCTGTAGCAGAACAGCACAGAGGATATGAACGTAAAAAAAAAAAATTTGTAATTGCGCTGTCTGTTCACATTTTCTGAATGAATGTTGACTAGTTAGTGATGGTCTGCGTTTTAACAGATTTATACGAGAGCGGGACAATAGTCAACGTTCCAGTTCTGATGAACAGTTATAATAAATGCAATGAATAGAAAATAAACGTCTGGGTGAAAGAGAGAATAATTTTTTAGCCTAAATCTTTCTTCCCTACTGTGGCGAGAAATTTTAGGAGTTCTTAGGGACTTTCTCCGAATGTGAGACAGTTTCAACTGGACGGATTTTTGATTTTGGATTAGCAAATGGCAGATCTTTGGTTTGCATCAAATTTCTTGGAATCGTGGTTGATTGGAACTTCAATCATTTGTACAAAGAATGATGACTTTAGTTTTGTATTTTTTTCCCGCCGTCCTTTTATTTTGACGTGTGACATTTTTAAATTTTTAGAACATTAGAAACAAAAACATCATGCAAAAAATAGAAGAATATCAGCAAAATTGGCTACACCAATGAATAACAATTGTTACTGTTATGTTCCATCGAGTCGTTTTCGACTCCAGGTGATTCTATGAACATACACTCTCCATTCAGATCTGTCTTTGGCCATATCTTTCACAATTTCCAGGCGCATTCCAGTTACTTCTTTAACTCCATCCACCCATCTAATTCATGGACTTCTTCATCTCCTACTTCCATCAAATTTAGCAGACATCATCATCTTCTCCAGACTGTCATTTGCTCGCATATGTCCAAAGTATGACAATTTTTGCTTGATGACCATAGCTTCGAGGGGGGGCAATCTGGCTTTACTCTGTCTCTCACTGATTTATTGGTTTGCTTTGCAGTCCATGGTATTCTTAGTAACCATCTCCAAATCCATAATTCAAATGCATCTATCTCCTTCTTTCACTCTTTCTCAGGGTCCAACAATCATAGTGATTTTTGTTCCGAGGCTTTAAAGATCTTTAAAGATCTTGCTTTATCTTTAAAGATCTTGCTTCAATTTGTCATTGCTTTCTTTCAGAGTAATAATCTTCTAACTTCTTCAGTACAATAACCATCTTTATCAATTCGAGATCCTAGGAACACAAAATTGTTAACTGCTTCCATTTTTCCCCATCTACTTCAGAATCATTAAGTTCACATGTTGCCATAACTTTGTCTTTTTGAGATTAAGTTTAAGGCCATATTTAGCACTTTCTTCTTTAACTTTCATAATAAGTTCCTCCAAATCTTCTTTGCATTCTGCAGACGGCTATTTTCTTTCTTTCTTTTTTGTGTAATGCTTTGCACACTAGCTTCTAGTAGCTTTCAACAGTATTCTTTTATAGGATTCCTTAAGCAAATACTAAAATAACTTCTTAAGCAGCCGTGATCATACATTATAATTGTATAATCGTGTCCACGATGATTATCATATTTTTATACAAGAAAGTATTTTTATGGCATTTCTAGAGATCATCACCAACTAATAATAATAAAAAAAAAATTCGCTCCTCTGACATCAAACTTTATAAAAGAATCATAAAAAAATGCTATTGAAAAATTTCCTATTAAATTTCTTTGATTACGCTACATGGTTTGGGATCAAATACGTTTTCAAGTATTTTTTATATCGCTTTGCAATAAACTAAGACAATCATGTTTATGAAAGCGCCCTCTATGTGCCTTTTGAAAATGTCAAGGATTCTGTGAGAAAAATATTACGTAAATTTACAAAAAAATAATGTAAGGTGATTTTAAATAAAAAAAAATCGACAAGTAAATAATAGCAATCAATTATAAAATTATAAAGAAATTTTGTTCTCCATTAAGATTTTTCTGAGCTTTACAATCTCAGTAATGAAAATATATATAATAATTCCATGTACATTTAATATATAAATAAATAGCGAGTAGGCCGCATTGTAAAGTAAAAAAAAAAAAAAAAAAAACTTGAAGTGAGTGCACGTATTGCTTGAAGGCATTGAAAGTGTTCGTGCTTAGTAGTGCGAACCAAATTTTCAAAACGTGATAGAACGTGAGAAAGTTAATCACGTGTTCAGCCCATATCAGAATATCTGTTTACAAGCCTATTTGTTGAACCTACTCTTAGAAAGAACAGTTATTTCATGACGAGTGTGACCTATCTTTCTACAATCATTCGAAGCTCAGTATTTATGCATAGTTAGGTCTATGGTTAATAGATGTCGCCAGTCTCTTGTAAAGCAGAGTGCGAGACATAAATCCCACACTTCGTCTATAAATTAAGCAAGACATGTAATAAGTCTCCAAAAGTTAGATAGGGCTAAATAGCCTCGCCTACTCCCCGTATACGGGAATAAAAAGGCGTTAGCTGATTTTTTTTTTTTTTTTTTTTGATGTAATAATTCGTTGCTGCATATTTCTAAGATTTTGCTACCTTAAACATTATTTTATTTAGAAAGTTTTTTTACCTTGGTATATATTATGTTAAAGATACCAAGCAATTTTATAAGCTAGGTTTTTTAATCCTTTTTCCCAAGTAATCTTTAACATTATTTTATTTGTCAAAAAAGTGGAGGAAAGCGTGCAGTGGATAACCTTTAAAAATAATAAAAAAAATTAATGTTTATACTTCATCGCAAAGCGTTACAGAGATTCAAATTCATCGCTTTCCTATGTGCAATATTTCCTATTTTTTGTTTAAATAAAAAGAAATTAAAAATGTATACAAATACTATATACGAAGTTTAGCCTTTAATTTTTTTAGATAAATCTGTTCCTTTCTCATTTCTTAATCCGAAGTTTTAGCATTTGCACTTCTGCTTCAGAATTGTATAAAATTTCTTTGAAAACTGTAGCTGACTTGTTCAACATGAAGCATGCAAAATGGGAATTAATGTTGCCCGTGTGTCTTTTTCCCATGCACAGCAACAACAAAAAATAATAATAAATAAATAATAATTAAAAATAATTAAATAAATAAAATAAATAAACATCCTACATTTCTGATGGTGAGAAGTTTAATTCTTTCATGCATTTAACTGAAGATGATGTAAAAATCTACAAATTTTAATTTAATAAATGTTATCTGCTTTGAGACACGCAAGCAATAACGATCATCTTGTGTTATGATATTTAAAAGATATAGGTTGTTTCCTTTCATTGTGACTACAAGTGGTGCCATCTAGTGATGATATTTTAAATTACATGTTTTTAAGTATTTCTTGTTTTATAAATATATTTTACCTCAGTTTTTCGCTGATAATATTTATTTCAAAAATTTAATTTCTGTAATAATTCAGAAATATTGTTTTCATATTTTTTGAGTATTTAATTGAAAATTCACAATATTTATCTGGTTTTGATTTCTTGACCTATATATTAACCTAATATAATTCAATAAATAGAAAACAATGAAAAAAAAAATATTTTAAAGTAAACTTCATTTTAGAATATGGATTTGATCAGTGTTTCTTCAACTTTTTGAGACTAAAAATTTTGAGAGTAAAAATATTGCTTTCTTTCTCACAGAACCCCTACAAAAATTTTCATAAAAATTATCTGAAAGTATATTATAACAATACACGTGAAAAATATATTAATCAAGAAAACATATAATACACACTATTAAGAATAATAAAGTGACATAACTTTTTTAGATATGAGTTAATGATAATAAAATTATTTACTCAATAAATACATAAATCTTAATGAAAAGTATGAGCTTGCATCAAACATCATAAATTATTAATACTTGGGGCAACAATGTTTGTTAAAGGAAGTGTCAAATTCAAAGTATATCGATATTAAAATGTTCTCAGATTATATTTGCAGACAGTATTTTCTCCATTCACTAAGATTTAATACAAGTTATAAATGTCTGTATGCTCTGGGAAACTCCTTCAAGTTTGTACGGACAAAAAAAAAAAAAAGTTACGGTCTACTTTTGTACCGTTTTTGTTAGCCTCCTGCAAAGCTTAGCTTTAGTTGGTTGGTTGTGTAGATTACTTAAAGCAATTGAGGCTATGAGATGAATGTACGTCTGCCAATTGCATGTTTTTCCATGATGAAAACTCGGGGATTTTGGAAAGAATCACCTAGCTTACCTACTTACTGCATCTTTACGTAGCTGTTTTGGTTTGGCTGTTATTAAACAAGCATAAAAATTCTTAGAAGAAGAAAAAAGTTATGTATACAGTACGATTACTAATTCCCTAAACGTAACAAAGATCCTTTAGAATAATGGCGAATCACAAGATCTGTGATAAGTTCAATTCAATCCATAATCTTAATTTCGATACATCTATTGTTCTACAGCGCACATGGTAACGGCTGATAACACGTTCCACCATGTTAGTGACCACTCCCATGATTCCTTTCGCGTACACTGAACGACAGGTTATGGCAGTCTGTAGAGTAGTGCTGTTCGTAATAAATAAATTAACATAAATAATATGGGGCAACATAAACTTGGATTTTTCCCCCGTTTCGACTAGTCACTTTAACATCGTGTTACGATTTACATTTATACTTTAAAGTAATAGATTTGTTTTTGCAATCAATACCTGTCGTTAAGGTATAATAGCATCCCTAGGCAAGCACTATTTCTGTTCCTAAACGAATTTACGAAAAATAAAATAAAATAAACTCCTCCCTGAAACTCTGGTTTTTCGTCCTGTAAACTCAAGAAAATCGACCGTAGAACCCACATTATTTCAGACATTAAAAAAAATATATTGTGTTAGGGTTAGGGACCACGAGATGGCGGCACATTTGAGCCGCCTCTCTTCATTGCGTACCGCTTAATTAGTGATAGCCTTGGGCCATCTGTCTCTGATTGGGTACCAGTGGAGATTGAACTGCCCACTCAGTCTCCAAAAGTTAGATAAGGCTAAAATGGCCTCGCCTACTCCCGTATACGGGAATAAAAAGGCGTTAGCTGATTTTTTTTTAAATAAACTGTCAGATATGAATTCAAATCTGACTGTAGCTTGTGTAGATGAAAATGTGGAATGTACTTTATGTAACTGTAAATTTTGCATTTCGCATGGTGGGCGGTCAGACGTAGTCACTCGCGTGAAAACGAAAAAACATCAAGCTGCTGTTCGAAGTAAGGCTTCCAACTTCAGTATAAGTAACTGAATTTAATGGTGAAAACCAAGAGTGAAAGAGAAAAAGAGTTATCACTGGCAGCGCAGGAAGCAATCTTCGCGTATCACACAGCGGTGCATAACCATAGCTTTAAACTGCACAACAAACATCGTGAAAAAAAATTTTCGACGATAAATTCGTGTGTTGGCAAACAAAGTTCAAAGCAATAATAACCATTGGAAATTTCAATTGGAAATGTCAAAGTGATTTGATTAATTGGAAATGATTGCCCTGCACATATGCACATAATGCTGTGCAGGTTGCTTCAGCTTGCTTACCCATCGATCTTCAGTTAATAATTAACAAGATTTACCCACATTTCCACATATATTGTGTACGAGTTGAACTTAAATCGTTTTGGGAATTCACAAACACAGAGTATAAAACTGTTTTGGGTAGCAGCAAGACAAGATGGCTCTCTCTTTTGCCTGCAATCCAGAGGGTTATTGATATGTTCCCTTCATTGAAGTCATATTTTCTTTCTATTGACAAATGTCCTATCAGTCTCAAAAATTTCTTTGAAAATCCACTTTCAGTTACACTCCTGCATTTCCTTGCCAGCCATTTAAAAGCCTTTTATGATACCATTAAATGTATTGAAAAGCAAGATACAACAGTAATTGAAGTGAAGGATGACACAAACTGGTGGAAAGGTTTGTAGGAAGGCAGAAAAGTTTCTTACAGCTACTGTGAGATTGGATTAATTCGAAGGGAAAGGATCCTGTGACTTGGAAGAACATACAAGAAAGCTACCTATTCATGCAGACAGCGTCACCAAGTTTTACTGTGAATGAAGAGGACTTATTTGACGAGTTTCTATGTGTGAAAAAAATATTGTGAAACCAAATTTGAAGTGTGGAGTGAACAGAAGGATCAAAGTGTCAGTGATAAATGGTGTGAAATGTTTGCTCATTTTACAAAGCAGGGTATAAATTCCGGGAGTATTAAATGGCTAGTTAGTTTTTGTTTAGCCCTGCCAGGAACTAATGCAGCTGTGGAACGTGTTTTTTCATTAATAAATGCGCTCTGGACAGATGAAAAAAAAAAAAAATTAAAATTGAGACAGTAAAAGCTTTAATCATTGTAAAGACATATTTGAAGAATTTCTCTTGTGCTGAGTTCTATAATCAAATATCAAAAGAAACAAAAATTTTTTGAACATCCATAAATCTGATGAATATTTTTCTAATTAAATATGTTTGTGATTAATAATCCTTTTTTAAAGTGGATTTAATGTTAATGTATGTTTATAACAGTATTTAATTTAAAGTGCAACATATATAATAGTTTTATTTTTGGTTTTCTTAACTTTTAACATGTCCCGTTTTTTTACAAAATGTCCCGGGTTTTTTAAGTAAAATTTCAGAATGTCCCAGATTTTCGTAAAACATTATGGGAACCCTATTCTAAACAGAATTCAAACCCATATCTTTCAACCAAAGGGCAAGGCACTTTCTATTCTGCAAGAAGAACTTCCATTCAATGACACTCAAGTGAGTTTTTATCTTTCAGCAACTCTTTTTAGACCGGAAGTGGGATTGATCATTTGTGAAAGAGAGGAAGAGTTTTTCCCCTATTGAACACCAGATGGCACTACTGTATTAAGTAGTAATTCACCTCCTCTGGATTCAGGTAGAGTATTATTATTATTATTATTATTATTATTATTATTATTATTATTATTATTATTTATTATGTGACACTTCCAGAGTCTCCAAGACTCATCGAGGGAGAGTGTGCGAACAGCATCGAAGGATTGATCCCGTCCAACTACTAACTGTGCCCAAACTTGCTTAACTTTTTGCGTGAGCCATTAGTAGCAGAGGCTCTACCAATTGACCAACCCTAGATCTGCTATCTTGTTTGAAATATAATACCTTAGAGAATGTGACTGTGTTGTGTACTTTGTGATTTTCGTTCCAAAAAAAAAAAAGGCTCATCATCAAATTCCATCAAAATCTTTGGACTCCTTGGAGGTGTCCAATAATAATTTAAACGAAAATGTCTAGATGGTTCTATTACTCTTTCATTACCATTGTATTATATATTGTAAAGGAAGTATAAATGACAAAGGGATGCTCATAAGATACTTGCATTTCTCTGAGAAGTTTACACACACACACACACACACACACACACACACACACACACACACACACACACACACACACACACACAAAACGCTACGCAGTAGTTCATAAGTTTTCTCGTAGATGGCGCCACACACCACTAAGATGAATTCGTGTCAAGGTTATGTTTTCAGAATCAAAGATTAACATGATTCTTCTTCTTAATAAGCTGGAATAACTCATCTGAAGTTACTGACATTGGAAATACAGGAAGTCGAAGGACTGGGGAAGCAGATTAAACAGCTATCTTGAAATAGAAGACAGCTGTGGAGAAACATAACGGGGGGGGGAAACAGTCTCTACTGCCCTCCAAATACGATTTTCTTAATACGTAGGAATTATAAAAATCTTTTGGAAGATTCGTGGACGATATTAAATTATACAATGTTACATTCCAATTAATTTCATGAGTGTTTGTTAGAATAACAGTACCATGTATTATAGGCAGAAGAGATCTTTCTAAGAGAACTAGTTTACCATCAAACGTTCCAAAAACCTGAACTTCGTGAAGGTTTTTGAAAACAATTTGTTTTTACTGCGATGTGAATGGACATGGCTTACACATTGTTTTGTTTTACGCTGTGCCTTTTTTTACACAAAATTCTAATTATCAATAAAACTGCAGAAATTAAAACAAAAACTGGTCTCAGTGATTTTTTTAACACCTGATCGAATCAGTGGAAGCGTATCTGTTTATTGGATATAAATATTCGAATCTTACATCTCTTTGCTTCAGAGTAAGAAAAAAAATTCATTGAATCAACACTTTGAAATGTGCTGATGCGGATACAACTGTCGAAATATCACGTAGCGATTTAAACTGAATTTTTTTTTTTTTTTTTTTTTTTTTAAGTTTTCGTCTAGATAAGAGTCTTGCTGGGTTTTGCATTAAAGCAACTGATGACGGATTATAAATTGAAAAAAAATGCTGAAGTTTTATGGGATGTGTGTTGAACATTACAGTATCGGCATGATGAAAATAAAGAAAATTAATTTCCTTCTTAAAATGACATAAGAACTACTTTGTGTCGGAATCTGTTGTGATATGAACTGCTTGCGTATACTGTCGAATTCTGGACTAAAAATCATGTCGTTCCTTTTCTGGATAATGGCTCTCGTGCCATCTTTGGTACATGTATAACACTAGGGAGGGGGGGGTGTAAATTTATTTTTATGTAAATATTTGAACCTAAAGAAATCTTTCTATCTATCTGGAGTAAATAATAAACATCAGAATATGCCTATTCCACCTGCAAAAAACAATGCTTATCATAACTAGTAATAAACCAGTGCAGCTGATTTTCATGACAATACTTTACGTAACGTACAAGGAAGCGCGTACGCTTCCTTGTATGTTTATTATTACAGTGATACCCCGAAATTACGCGGTAGGTGGGACCAACGAAAAGCGCGTAAGTCGAATTCGTGTAACTCGGGGTATAATTTTGCATGTAATTTATATATACAAACATACAATTGGGACCAAAGGTTTACAAAAACACCTATATTTTTTAAGAAATATAATCATAATTGTAGTTTTTCATACATAAAAAAAAAGAAAGTTATTTCGATGTCGATGGTTTCATAAAATCTAATAGATTCGTCTGACGGCATAATTTATTTTTCTTGATACGCAAAATTTCTTCATAGCAAGCTAATGATTTTTTTAATCCTTGCCTTGTGGCTACAATTCGTTCCTCGTTAGAATCTATGTCCTCCAAAATCTGTAAACCTTTCTTAATTAAGCTGAGACCTGTTAATTTTGCAATTGTCATGTGCTTTTCTGGTAAAACTGGATCTGAAGTTTCGGTCTCTTCAGTAGCGCTTTGCTTACGCATCTCTATGAGCTCGTCGCTTGTAAGCTCCTTGTTATGTGAGTCTAACAGCTCGCTGACATCTTCACTGTCGACTTCTAAATCTAATTGCCTGGCAAGATTGACAACTTCTATTGCCTCAGCAACTTGAGCAGTTTCAGGCAACATTTCCGTTTCGCATTTAAAAAAGGATGGACAAAGTTTTTTCCAGACACCATTCAAGGTTTTTTGGGAAATTTCACCCCAAGAATCTCCGATAATCCTTACAGCATCTAAAACATTAAACTGTTTCCAAAACTCTTTAACAGACAGTTGCTCATTTTGCTTCATAGCTTCATTCAGACTTGCAAACGAACGCCGTGTGTAGTACTCTTGGAATGTTTTGATAACTCCTTGGTCCATTTGGTTGCAGTAAGCTAGTCGTATTTGGAGGCATGAAAACAACTTTTACACTTGGATCAAAATCAATTAAAGTTGCAGGAGGGTGATCACGTGCATTATCAATAATGAGCATAGCTTTAAACTTTAAATTTTTTAAACTGGCAATAACGTTCAACTTCAGGTATGAAGTGGTGACCAAACCAGTCCTCAAAAATAGAAGCTGTCACCCAAGCTTCAGAATTTGACTTCCAAATCACTGGCAAGCCAGCTTTAGATTTTTATTTCAGAGCTCTGGGATTTTCGGAGAGATAAATTCAGAGAGGTTTTAACTTGCAATCACCAGCTGCATTTCCACCAAGCATTACTGTCAACCGGTCTTTGGAAGCCTTAAAGCCAGGAAACGTTTTTTCTTCAAGTTCTCTTTAGACATCTTTTTCCAGAACAAGCCGGTCTCGTCTACATTAAATATGGTTTGACTGCTATAGCTACCTTTCTCGATGATAGCCTTAAGTGTCTCAGGAAAAGCAGACGAAGCCACTTTATTAGCGCTTGCCGCCTCTCCACTCTCCGCGATGCTGTGCCAGTTACAGCGATTTTTAAATCGGTTGAACCAACCATTAATGGCCACGAAATTTTCTTCTTTGGCCGCTTCTCCAGCTTCTACTTTTAGCGTCTCAAAAATCAGCTTGGCCCGATCATTGAATTCAATGATCGGGCATTTTTCACAGCAGCGATAATTCTTTAACTTTCATGATTGTTCTTACTGTGGATTCCTGTAGATCGAACTTCTTTGATAGCTCATCAATTTTCATTCCGCCTTCAAAATCCTTAATAATGTTGAATTTTGTTTCCAAAGTCAATGGTTTTCTTTTCTTGCTAGCAGTAGAAGAATCGGGACTTGCTTCCTTTTAAAGACATTATTATTTTTTATGGGATAAAATTTTTATTAAGAACATAACATTAAAACAATCGCAAGGTTTGTAGACTATAAAAATCGTGTATGAATGGAGACTGCGCCAAACACGTCAGTGCTTGTTCACAGCATGTGCGACACTGGCGAATGCGGACGGTGCCTGAAAGATACAACTAGTGGTGAGGCGTGACGGGAATACGTACATATAAGAAACCGCGTAACTCCGGATTCGCGTAAGTCGGGGTATGACTGTATATTATTATTATTATTAAACTTCAAAACCAAATCTTCCAAATACATTAACATTTCTTTGTTAAATTACAAAGAAATTGATGTACAAAGAAAGAGCGAAGATCTTGGTCAATACCAAGATCTTCGCTCTTTTTTGAACATCTGCCTTCCAAACATAAGTTATTTTTAATTAACTTAACTATAATGCATTGATGTCAACATTCCAATGATATTTCTGGTGTGCACTAGTTAATTATATATTACTTAAGTGTTCACTTTTAATTCTTTTAGCAATGCAGTTCGTTTCAACCAAGTAAAGTTTGTTAAGCCTTTTTTCTGTAATTCACGTGATTAGTCAGCTTTGATAACCACTTCGCTCTGACAGTGATAGGCATTTAGAATTTCACCTTCACGCGTTTAAAAATCTCTTTCGTTCTTTGGAAATTTATTAGGATTTTCAGATCAATGATTTTATTCGCCCGGTGTGATCCTATCTTTCTACTTAATGGAAGTCTCAAGTGATATCTTCAAAATGAATGTTTTGCCTGCAGAGGAATCTTCTTATTGCACCTAACTCTCTCTTCTTAGATTCTCCAGTGTTTGTTCGGTGATTTTGTTTGTTTTACACAAGGCGCTTTTGATTTCTTATACAACACAATCCCTATTTTAATCTGACGCGAATTTTTTTTTTAAATAATAACTGTTTTATTTCCTAATTTATTCATTAATTCATTCAGTGATTAGCACTCGTATGCTATCCTCTCAATGGCCAAACTATTACAGCCATCTCCATGCTAATTTGGATCCACCAACAACATGAGGCTAACCATAGTGACAGGCGCCGCCTATAAATTAGAGCAGATTAGGCCTGGGATAGAGCGTTTTTGTTCAAGTGCGTGTAGTAATGAGCAAAGGTCATGATCTAAATGTCTTCAGTTGATTGATAATAGTGAAAGTCAGACAGATTGGTAAAGCATCTTAGAAACTTCTTTTCTGAGATGGTTTGTTAAGCTGTACAACGATGTTTTAGATATACGGAGAATGGTATGATAAACAGAAAGTATGAGTCAACTTTGGCCATATAGAAACAGCTGATCGATGAGAGGAGAGGCAGATGAAGGATCAACAGGACGCGCTACAGTTGGACAAATCAAATGACTGTTCGCAATAATCAGACTATGAGAATGTTGTATTTGACCACATCATAAGTCGGATACTTTCAACAGAGTATAACAGAAGATGACCATTGAGAGTTGAGAGTACCATGCCTGTTCCCAAAAACAAATAGCTATGGCGATCAACATTGGATACCGGAGAAACGTAGAATGACGAGATCGGTGTTGTTATTTCCAGGGACGAATTCTTCATGCTTGCTGCGCAAGCTCATTACTTGAGAAAAAAAGTAATATTTATTTGTTAATAAATGCATGCATTTATAAGCATTCCATTTAGGCTTTTATTTTTGTAGACAGAAGACGTCTTAAGCTTGCGCGGCAATAATTGAGCTTTGCGTTGTGTATCGAAGGCCGATGCTTGCTCGTCTAGTCAAAACTACCTTGGCTTTATCGGTTGTGGGAGCTTCCAGGTCCTCGCTGCAGCACTGTGCTTTCATTCGCGCGCATAGCCATTTCCGCTCCCTTCCCATCGTCTTAAACACAGGCCATACGCAGTCAAAGTAGCTCTAGCCAGTGAGCTTCAGTCAGCCTTTACAAGTGTGCGTGTTGCTTGGGAAAATTAAGTCACAACCAACTTTTTATGACGATGTTATTGACCAGTTCATAAAGAAGAACCGTAGGGTAGAATTTGTTTTCAAGAAGCTAAATTGAAAAAGATAGAATACCATTTGTAAAATAAATGTTGTATTTGTATGATTAAATGTACATAAATTTCTAAATATATAGTTTTAAATGATCAGTAATTCATTATTCTGCTAATCAGACTTCTCACTCTCACTCCCTGAATGATAACAAGAGCAAGCTTGAATTTCAAGACCAGCATTCGCCCCTGGTTATTTCATGAGTAGGAAGGACAAGGTATGGTGGCTACAACAGCAATGCTAAGGCTCCATGAAGACTTAGGAGCAATGATGGGAGATGGTCTTGGGAAGTGCTTTCCTGACATTTATCAGGAGGGTTGATAATGGATAGAGCGAGAGCCTAATTGTGTGAGCATGCGTGAACAATATTGCATGTCCACAACATTCAGATTTCTACATAAATTACTAACTCAAACAAACTGTTAACAACAACAACAAAATATTACTGAGATTGTTGAAGCAATTATGCTTTTCATATTCTCCTTTATCTATGTAAGGACATTTTGGGGTGGAGGGGCTGTGAGTTTCACGCTCGTCCTTTGGGGGGGGGTGAAGCTAGCCGTGTTTAGTTGGGAGCAGGGTTGTCTTGGATCTTTTGTGTTTGCAGTGTTCAGATTCATCGTAGTTAGCAGCTTGTCTGATTAGTGGGTTTGGGTGCGGGCGTGCGTGTTTGCCTTTGAGAAGAACTTTTCAGCTAGGTCATGAAGGAACAGAAAGATGTATGATCTCTCGGTGGATCTGGGTGTTTCTAACAACCCATGGGGCGTCCAGCATCATCCGCAGGCACTTATTCTATATTCGTTGCAATTTTAGAAGATTTGATTTCGAGGTATGGCTCCATGCTGGGGAGGCATATGTGATTACGGGACATATCACCATCTGGTATTATTATTATCATTATTACGTGACACCTACAGGGAGTCCAAAGACTCACCGAGGGAGGGCACCTACTCCACAACTTTCCGTTTTCACCACTCATTCCACCAACTGCAACTACACCAACGCCATCTACCGCCCGCAACCACCAATAGTATTTCCACAGACAATTACAAACATCCATGCCCACCGTGGGATTCGAATCTGCAGCCTTTTGGCTGGAGAGCGGATATACTGACCACTAGGCCAAGTATAATAGTAGCTTGTTTAGTGTATCTAGTTTGCTGCGGTGGTTGATCATAGGGTAGAGTTGAGCTATGGCTTTGGATGTCTTAGCACCAATGAGTTTGATGTGACTGTTAAATCGGAGTTTTTTTGTCGAGTTGTACTCCGAGATATTTGGTTTTGTTTGCTATGGAATCTTTTCTCCTAAGAGCTGGATGTCATCATTGATGAAACTCTTCTTCTGGGGAATAGTATGAGTGTGCTTTTGTGGGGGTTTAATTGGATCCTCTAGTCGGAGAACCATTTCTCCAGTGTAGTGACACTATCCTGGAGTCGTCGGATTGCCAGGTGGAGGCGATCTTGCTAGTATTGCCGTGTCGTCTGCGTATAAAGCTGTGATGGTTGCCCTTGAGCTTTGTGGGATGTCCGCGAAAAGTAGAGGAAACCAGAAGGGAGCCCTTTGGAACTCCTGCTAAGATTTTGCGTCTGGTCGAGACTGTTCCGTTGATTTTTACCTGCATGGTTCTTTCGCAGAGGTATGTTTTTATTAATCTTATTAGATTTATTGGCATATTTGCTTTTATGAGTTTATAGAGAAGGTCTTGGTGCCAGATCTTGTGAAAAGCCTTAGCGACGTCTACGAATACCGTGCCAGTGTGTAAATTCCAATTATATCCTGTTTTGATGTATTCTACTATTCGGTGGGTTCGCTGAGCTCTCTTCAGAAGCCAAATTGTTCATTTGTTTCTTGTAATCTTGAGAGGAGGATTCTTTCTGTGACATTCCCTCGGTTGGATAGTAGACTGATAGTCGGTAACTTTGGGGGAGGCTGGGGGGTCATTGTCTGGTTTCTTTATCGGTATGATGTCGGAGGTTTTCCATGCTGTAGGAAAGTGCTGTGGACAATCTGAAAAAAACAATATAGACCATCATATGAAAACATAAACATTAACCTCATCTACAAAGTTCATCAACAGGTTAAAGGTACCTTAAGGCCGTTCAAGGACAACTCAGAACGCATCACCCCCACTACTCCAGCAGAAATAAATAAACAACACCATAAACCATCTCAACAATAAAAAAGCCCCATCTCCAGATTTCTTCCAAAAGTTATGTCCAAAATTCTTGTGAAGGTTATAGTGCACCTAGCCAAACAAAATATTCCTTATAAGGACTGGCTTAAAGGGGCGAAGCAAGAATGCTTTTCATATTCCCCGTTGTCTGTAGAGGACAGCGTAAGTATAAGGTGTTATTGGGCTATAAAGCTCAGATCATGGCAAGAGGATAACAGCAATTGCCGAGCCTCAGTTAGAACTTCATTGGCTACGGCATTGCCATCCATTACCCTCCCTGGGTACCAATTTTAGTTGCCTCGTACGACATGCATTAGCTACATTGGTGCTATTGGTGCTATTCTTATCCCGGCAACCACACGGGAAATCAAAAGATGGTAGGCAACCATTTTAATAATAACTTTATCTAAATAAAAAAAAGGTGTTTTCTATGAAACATAAAAACTTCTTAATTTTTGTCTATTTTACAAAATCATCTCTGATATTTCGTTTAAAATATCAAAAACTAAAAAAAATAAGAGTAAATAAAAAATATATAGATTAAAAATAAAGTAAGACAAAGGAATGAAAGAAATATGATTATGAGTAAATGTTATCGAAACTAGGCAAGAGTAGAATAACTAGTATACGTTTTACCGTCAGAATAAACTATTAATTAATATTCTTTGTTATTATTCAGTTCTTTGCAATTACATGCAGACACTTACGTCATGAAATACAAAATGATTATAAAAACAGTTTATGTTTATAAAGATAATTCTAATATTGTTTCTGTCTGTCTCTGTATGCACTGAGTGCACAATGGTAAGAAATAAACCTATCACTAACGGACTATTGTGTCCCTATAAACATTTTTGGCCTTTTTTTTTTTTTTCCAGGAAAACCTAATGATGATAATAAACTTAAGGATATAAATCATTACAGGTCATGACTGTTTTCAAAATTTCCTTTAAGAAAATATGTGTAATTTATTTTGAATGATTGGTGTTGAAATATCTACGAGCGATCCAAGGACATCAAGAAAATAGGAGAGTGTATCAATTTGGTTTAATACGCTCCGACTTTATCTTTTTATTTTGAGTAAAGATTTCCTTTAGTAAGGGAAATAGAAATCTTTTATGATCGCATCTACGTCAATTTCAGAATTAAAAAAAAAAAAAAACATTAATTTTTACAAGTTATTTGCAATTGCGTGCAGAAAACCAAGGCCATGAGACGAGAGTATTATGCCTGTGAATTGTGTGGGTTCACCGACTTATGTTTTGTCTGGGAAAGCATCTGACTATTCCGAGTTAAAAAAAAAAAAAAAAAAAAAAAAAAAAAACAACGATCTTTATAAATATATTTATTTATTCTTGGTTATTCGCACTTAGTAGTTCCGTTTTTTCTAGTGTTTTTCATTTTATTTTAGGCTCGCTAACAGTAGCTATCAGCTTGGTTATTCTTTTCATCCATTTGTCCTTCCTGTTGAGACCACTCGAGAATCGTTCAACCGATTCTTACACAAGACGCTGGTATTGATATTTCGGACTTGGAGATAACGCTCTCAAGCAATTCTAATTCTTGTTAAAAATGGACAATAAGAACTACTATTTTACACAAAGACCAAAATACATTTTTCGCTGCATCAATGAAGCGTGTAACGCCTGGGTTTCGCGGATTTTTAATCTCTTGATAATTCACGCAACAGTAAATGCAATCTCGGAATAACATATGTTACTTTAAATAAACGCAATAAGTTATTTAATTAAACAAAAGGAAGTAGTAATATTACTGCATTTTGTTTCTTAAATAACATAGTCTGATATCGCATACTTTGCATCGCAAATCTTAAACTGTTAATGAAAATTACAACAAAAATAGAAGAGATGCTTGGTCCTAAGCAATGGCGGCTCGTGACTTGAAATCGTGGGGGCGCTGCAACTTTCGAAGTATACATGCACACTGTAAGTACACAGTGTATACATGTTTGGATAAAATATCAAAATTATGGTAAAAATTAAAAAAAATTAAACATGGAAAATATTGTTTATTATCGATAAAATTATACAGTTTGATATAATTCAAAATTACTTAAAAATAAAATTCATTCCTTCAATTGTAATTAAAGGAATGGATTTACAATTTTTGGACATTACAATTAAATCCTTTAATTGTAATGTCCAAATATTTAAAGAGACGGAGTAAACACGATAAGCGCTACGAACACTCTACTACTGGCGCAAAGTGCATATAAACAACAGTGGAACTGCGCGACGTACAGTGCCGCATTACACTAATAGCCCGCATCTCACTGTGCGTATGCTTGCGCGCGTAACAATATGACACTGTGGTAAACAGTGCTGCTAGCGTCTTTCGCCCTCCTAAGTGCTACAAGATGGATTTTTATTATTTTTTATAAAGAGAATTGTTTAGGATTGTTGATGATAAAATTAAATATTACAAGCAAATATAAATAAATTAATAAATATATTTATATATGGAGAAAAATAGGGGGTACTACAGTTCCGTGCCTATGTACGAGCCGCCCCTGGTCCTAAGAATCAAATAAAAGTAAAACCCCAAACAATACAATTGAATTTAAAACTATTTCGTGTCAGAAAATTCGATGTATTCTTTTAATTTTTTTGTTAGCTAGCATGGCATAATAATTTGTTAATACAACGTAGTTTCCACTTAAAGTGCATCTTGGAAATAAATCTTATCTCTTGACCATTAGCTAAATATTTATAAGCAAAAGCGGGAGATCATATGTAAACACAAGGGACCATCAGATATCCAGAACCTCTTTCAGTGCCCTCTACTGGGTATTTAATTAGGCTGAAAACACGAATACAGCTGTATGGAAGTACACGT
Organism: Typopeltis vanoorti; assembly: GCF_054136105.1. Classification (NCBI taxonomy): domain Eukaryota; kingdom Metazoa; phylum Arthropoda; class Arachnida; order Uropygi; family Thelyphonidae; genus Typopeltis; species Typopeltis vanoorti. The sequence continues at coordinate 35,589,782 of NC_143573.1, forward strand.
CAGTCTTACAAATGTCCAAATTAAAGAAGTCCTGTGTTAGCGGTAAGAGATATGAAATCGAATGGTACGCTAAACAGTTTGAAGAACGAGTTATAAAGACAGTCATTGCAGTCGTTGGACAACTATTTTAATAATAACTTTATCTAAATAAAAAATAGGTGTTTTCTATGAAACATAAGCACTTCTTAATTTTTGTCTATTTTACAAAATAATCTATGAAATTCCATTTAAAATATCAAAAACTAAAACAAAATAAATTTATTTGTTTTATATTAAAGGACATACTCGTAGTCAAGTAAACAAAACTAACTTAGAAGTGTGCGCTTGTGACTTTTTGGGCGCTTACACTGAAAATGGCTTTCAGTCATAAATAGGATTCCATTGGTTGCTTTGTTTCTTCTCTAGACGTACATCAGAATATGCATTCATTCATTTATAACCCACAAGGACCGCAGTCATCTTTCATTCGAATCCTCTTCGGAGTTATCTTGAATTGAAACGATGAATTAAAAATTCATAGTTTATTGACCTAATTCAAAGTTTAAAGAGCAATCGTACTTTGAACACCTCTAGCAGTTCCTTCGACACATCGGTATTCTTATCTTCCAGGTCACTAATGTTTTATTTTATTAAAAAAATTGCTTACTTCATCATAATCATATGGCCAAGGTTAAAATATGTCAGGTACACTGGCACCGTTTACTAATTCGTCTTATCTACTTGTTAAATCATCTTTTCCAAGTAGTTAGCACTCCAGCTGTTCCTCTAGCTTACCACATATAATACTTGAGGGAAGAGTGCTCAAGTCGAAGTTCACAGAGACTTGAGAGTAACTCAGGAGATTTTTGTAGTTGCGAAATCAGAGACAGAGTAATGTGTAATTTCATAACCTTTTTTTTTTTTTTTTTTAATCTACCTATTTCTTTCATTCAGTGTGCCACGACTAGTGCAATTCTAAAGTTTAATTTCACCTTAAAATGGAAAGTTAAATGTCCACATGCGTTCTCAGATTTACTGTTTGTTTCGTCTTTTATTAATTGGCTGAATTCAAATATTTTATTCGAAAGAGTATGTAATATCAATATTTTATTTTATTTTATTTATGTTTTTACGTATCATTTGAGGGAAGTGACACCAACAGCATTAAAACATCTTTAAAAAAAAATCCATGGCATTAATTCGAAAAAAAACAACAACAAATATACTCTGTGAAAAGAAGTCAGCAGATATCCCCATGAGCAAGGTGCATTGTGTAACGAGTCATGTTTTTTATAGCCGCTATAAATTACAGGAATATGATGCTCCCAAGTCAGTGCAACTGCGTCGGGGTGAAATGGCTGCAAAAAGGGAACTGTCGGAGTTTCAAAAAAGGGGGCTGTGATAGGATGCCATGTTGCAGGCCTATCTGTTTGGCAAATCGTTAAAAAATTGGGCCAACCCAGGTCGACAATCCGTAATACCATACTGAGATGGAAGCGCAGAGCGTCAACTACAAGTGCTGCTCACGGTGTACGCCTCACCACACTCACCCAACGGGACCGTACGGTGCTACGAAGGATAATATGTAAAAGTCACCATTCGTCGGCCAATGTTGAATGTGGAGTTCCGGGCATCGCCTGGAACACGAATCTGCGCAGAACATTCAGAACCGAGCTCACCACATGGGTTTCCATGGTAGGACCGCAGTAGGTAAGCCCACATTACCGGAACCAACATGTTTCAGGGGTGCAAAGAACGTGTACAGTGAAACGTGGAAGCTCAAAAAGCTGTGTTATGGAGAGACGAATCACACTACACCCTCTACCAAGCAGATGAATGTGTGTGTGTGTGTGTGTGTGTGTGTGTGTGTGTGTGTGTGTGTGTGTGTGTGTGTGTGTGTGTGTGTGGCGGATGTCCAGTGAACGTCTCTTACCAGAGTGCGTAACCCCAACTATTAAATTCGGAGGTGGCAGTGTGATATTATGGTCCTAGTTTTCCTGGTTTGGCGTCAGACCTCTGTTTATGGTGCTATGAACATTGGACTCCGGAGAGGAATCTGAACAATCTGGACAATGTAATGCTTCCTACTTTGTGGTGTTTCTACGGAAATGACCATTGTCTTTTTCAACAAGACAATGCACCTTGTTATAAGGCTGCTCTTCTATAACTGCATGGTTTGTGGACATGAACGTCACCACAATTGATGGCCTGCATAAAGCGCTGATTTCAATCTTATTGAATGTTTGTGGTATGAACTGGAGCGTTGGGTGAAATCAAATGATGTCCGCCCACAACAGTCCAGGACATCATTACATGCCTACAGGAAGAATGGCCAAAATTCCCATTGATCGCTATGCTATCGTACGCGTATCGAAAGTACGCTGAAGTCATCGCAGCAAAAGGGCCTACATCTTCTTAAAGGTGAGCGCTATGGCTGTTTGTTCCTCACACTGTAGTATCTGTTAACTTCTTTTCAAGCACTGTATATATAAATCAGTAATATTAGGCATATAGCATGTAGAGCAATTCCCAGATTTTTCATCTTATAATTAATCTTTAGTGAACTGGATTGATAAAAATGTGGATTAAATTATAAACATATCAAATCTCGTATTAAATATTATTATTATTATGGTTGTTGTTGTTGCGTGATACCCTCAAGGACTCATCGCTTTGCTACACACATCTAACCATTATACATTTTTACGTTAATCCATATTACAGTATTTAGGATTATTCGGATTTTAAGGTCGTTAATATTTTTATCACGGGTACAATGCTAGAAGTGTCCAACTTCGAGTTGGCATGGTATAGAACAGACGAAGCTTATAAATCAATTGTTCTTAGATTGCTGACACACCTATGACAGTTCAAAGTCGTTACTTCAGTTGAACAATTAATAAATAACTGCTTCGATTTTTTTAATTACTTGCACAAAAAAAGATATTACAGAACCTCCAGCAAATTAATGTCGGAAGAGGGAAGGATTTTGTTGCTGTTCTTTTAAACAGCTGGAGATTGTGGTCTTAAGGGGAAATGCTGTTGTTTAAAATAGATGTAGAGGAATAGTTGATGCCAGTTCTGTGGTTTTGTAATAGAACTGGATGCTGGAAAGCTGCTATAAGATATTAAAATGAGATGCAAACCTCCGTTTATAACGCCAATATAATTTCGAGTTGCGGACCAATCCAGAGAATGCATCTGAGGTCTAAAGTTAGGAGGAGGACGAAGTGTGTGTATGGTGGAAGGGGGGGTAATTTTATACTTCTATTCTAGTTTCCTTTTTTTTTTTTTTTTTTTTTTTTGCAATGTTCAGCATTTACTGCTCTGTCAGAGAAACCTCCTTCTTTTTGTATGCAGTGCAGAACATAACACACGTCTTTTTATTTTTTCTTAAAAAAATAAGGGAAAAAAAGGATCATCAGATGGGACGAACTAACGATTAAGTAGATTTTGATTATCATTAACGATTAAAGGAAGTTTCTTCGAATAGTTTTTATTTTCCACGCAGGAAAGTTCTTACAGTATTTGGCTTTTTTTTTTCCCTGAGTGGAAATAGGCATTTAATTTTCTACTCACCAATGGCACGTGCCTATGTAGAAGAATTATGCAATCACATCCTTCACCCACTTGAATACCTAAAAGTTCAAATTGTATTATTAAATGTAGTCAATCTTTCTGAATCCTTTCCTTAATAACTTTTAGATCTCGTGCAAAAAGTTATCACGAGTGAAATGTTACTTCGGTTGGTGATAGCTGAGTTGATTGAATATATATATATATATATATAAAAAGTTGTCATCAATAAGTCTTCCCATCAATTATCTTTGGCAGAAGAAAGCATACTTGATAAAGGTCTCAACTTTGTCACTGCTCCTACATCCATCCCTAGAGAACATCTCTTAACAAAGATAGAAAAGGCAGCTTCTTTATTACCAAACAAAGAAGCTAACCTCCTCCGTATGGAAGCAATTTTTTCTATAAATAAAGCTAGACCTCCACCTGACAACATTTCTTACTCTGAAAGGACAGCTATCAAGTCCTTGAAAGATAATAGTAACATAGTTATCCTTCCAGCAGACAAAGGGAATGCAGCTGTCATCTTAGACAAGTTTGATTACCACAATAAAATCTTGGAACTTTTAAATAGTGATACTTACTCAGAAATTGCTAGTGACCCTACGATGGAAAACTACACAATAGAACTAATAATTTATTAAAAACCACCTTAGAGTTATAAAGAAACATTCGGCTTTCTCTTGGGTCACTTCATCTCTTGATACCTCGACTGTATGGTCTCCCCAAGATTCACAAAATAAACTGCCCACTCAGACCTATAGTAGAGGGCATACACTCTCCTACTTATAATCTCTCTAAATATCTCGCGAGTTTTCTAAGAAATCTTTCTGGAATTTCCTATTCACATATTAAAAAATCAAACTTAAAAAAACAGATTTAATGGCCAGTTTTGATATTGTTTCTCTCTTTACAAATGTACCTGCTCAAGAAGTACTCGATCTTCTCAAGAACAAATTATCAAAAAAACTCTTTGCTCTTCTCTCCCATTGCATAAAGTCAGGATACTTCAAATATGATAATAAGATCTACTTACAAAACTCAGGTCTGGCTATGGGCAGCCCACTCTCTCCGATTCTCGCGGATATATTTCTCAACGATTTTGAAGAAAAAGCTATTAACTCCTTTCACTTTAAAACAAAAGTCGGGTACCGCTATATTGATGATATTTTCCTCATCTGGGAAGACGGTGTCAATAACCTCTATTTATTTTTAGACCACCTAAACAAGTGCCATGAAAAAATCTCTTTCACCTTCGAACTGGAATCAGATGACTGCCTTCCCTTTTTAGACCTCAAACTTACCAAATGTGCGGAGAGCATTAAAATCTCAATTTTTAGAAAGCCTACTCATACTGACAGATACCTTCATGCTTCCTCCCATCACTATCCCCCACAAAAATGTGGTATTATTTCCACCTTAGCTCATCGAGCCAAATCATTACTTACAGAAGAAATAGAAATTGAAAATGAACTCCTTTTTTCTTAAAAAAACTTTTATTAATAATGGTTTCTCTCCAAAGAAAATTGACAAATTTCTTTCCCCCAGCCACTCAACTACTTCTGAAGATCCCTCTTCCCCAAGAGCCTTCATCTCCTTGCCTTACATCGGCTTTCTTTCACCAAAACTGGCCAAGATTCTCAAGAAATTTAACTTCAAAACATGCTTCACTACGCTTCCAAAACTTCGTTCATTACTTAGCAAACATAAACAGAAACATCTTCCTACTCAGTTTCCAGGAGTGTACAAGATTTTGTGTGATTGTGGAAAGCCATACCATGGCCAGACTGCTAAATCCATCCTTCCACGTTTGGATGAACACCGTAGAGATATCTCCTATAACAGGACTAGAGCTAGCGCTCTCTCTAGCCACGTTCTCTTTTCAGCTAACTCAGACGAAGGCGCCAACACATTGTAAACTGGACTCAAACTTCTAACATCCATGTGTGCTACGATGAACTCGAAAGAAAGTTTGTCGAATCCAGGGAAATTTCTCTAGATTCCTCTCATATCAACAACAACCTGAGTTACAATCTCTCTGACGCACACGTTGCTTCTGTTCAGTACTGGCGCACTCGCGACAGCGCGTAGTATACGTTTGTTTGGAACTCATACTCTCATTTGTTTTTCAAACACGCTACTGTCTTTTTATACTTGTTCTGTTATTACAATTTTAAGTCTCTGTAATTTTTTATATACTTCTTTGATTGTGATGATACCTGAAGATGTTGATCTATTCAGCGAAACTAGTAAACTAGTAGTATCTTTTTAAATATATCTTGTCATCTTTTTATCTCTCGGTAACAGTCATTAAAGCTTTTCCATATATATATATATATATATATATATTATTGTCGAGTCCATTGAAGTGCTTCTAGACATGACCGTGGGCCTGTAGAACTGCTTTGGCAATCTGTTGAACTTTGATGGAGTAGAGCTTTTCTCTAGGGTTATTTCAATTTTCTGGAGAGCAGCAGAAATTGCTGAGAAAGAATAGATATGGACAGGTGTTAGTTCAACTCCTGGACAGTTTTTTCATGTTTCATAGCTCCTACTACCGTCTGGATGAATTTTCATTTCTTTAAAATGTTCCGTCCTTAGTCTGGTGATGGCTGTGGTTATTTCTCTATTTTCATTCTTCTTTTTCATAGTTTGTTTTACCAATCTTATTTTGGCGACAGAGTTGGCATCAGTTAGTGATAGCGGGTGTAATTTTTGAGGTAAGTATTTTGCCTCTTTGGCTAGTCTGTCTGTTCTTTCATTGCCATCAATATTTACATGGACTTGTATCCATTGCAGTGTACAGTTCTTATTTATCAAATTTAAGGTTGTTAATAGTTCATGAATTTCCTGTGTGAGATTTGTTTTTCCATTTTTAATACCTCAAGTGCAGAGTTTGAGTCACCATAGATGGTTATTCCTTCTGTAATATTTATTACTGGATTTGAGAGATAGAATTTGAGAGCTGTTTGTATGGCTGTTAATTTACAAGTGAAGTTTGAAGCTATTTTGCCAGCTGTGGTTTTGATTTGCATTTCCTCTCCTCCCGGTAGAGTTAGAAAAACCCTGTACCTCCTTGGTTGAAGCCTTCATCAGATGATCCATCAGTGTAGGCAATGACACAGTTTGGATTGTTTAAGTGATGTATAGTGTCAAGTCCTTTTCTTTTATTTTCTTGCTGTGAATCCTTTTTTGAACAAGGTTCGAGGAGATTTAAGTTTATCATTATCTTTTTTTTTTTGGTGGAATAGTGGAAAAGAATGGCTCTTTGCTCATTTCGATGGATAGGTGCTCTAAGTCAACCTGTTTTCTAATTTCATGATCATATTGTAACGTAGATGATCTCTTTAGTCTAGATTTTCTTGACCAGACATCGAAAGTCCTGAGTGAGATGATCCTGTTCGTGGCTCCTGATTCTGTTAGTGAATTTAACTGTGGAGAGTTTTCTTCTGTCTTCCATTATGTGAAGCCCACACTCTTGTTGAGCTTTTAAATTATTTGTGGATGAGACTTCACCTCTGATAATTTTTGCTACTCTTGATTGTACTCTGTCAAAAGTTTTTCTTTTGAGCTAGTAGAAGCTGGAGCCCAGATTGATGAGGCATATTCCATAGTGGGTCGTATGAGTACTGTATATGTAGTTTTGAGTGTCTTTGGTTTTGCACCTCATTTTGTTTCACAAAGCCTTTTGAAGATATTAAGCTTTTTGAGAGCTTTATTGGATATATTTGTAATATGAGTTGTAAATCTCAGTTCAGTATCTAAGGTCGGGCCTAAGTATTTTGGAGACTGTTTTTTCTATTTTGGTATTATATATTTTGATTTGGGACTGCAATTGTGTCTATTTTTTCTATGAGCGGAGAATATGCTCAGTTTTGTTTTCTATAAGTTTATTTGTAGTTTAAGTTCCTTTGCCCATTTTTCTAAGTCTTTTATTGAATTATTTAGGACTTTTTCAGATTGTTGATGATTACTGCTTGTGTGCCAGATTGCTATATCATCTCCATAGCATGCTATTTTTGTCATTTATTATGTGAGGAATGGATATTGTTGAGATAGATGAGAAATAGGAGTGGGCTTAAAACGGAACCTTATGGGACTCCAGGCGAAATTCGATGCACGTTGGAATAAATTCCATTAACTTTTACTTTCATTTTTCTTCCTTTCATGAAATCTGAAATCCAAATTAATGCATTCCCCCTTATTCCAGTATCGTATGCAATTTTTATTTATTTTTGTCTCCAGACACGATCGTAGGCAGCTGCGAGATCTAAGAATATTGCTGTCGTCTTCTTTGGTGGTTTTTTCCTTGAAAGCCATCTATGACTGATTGGCAAAGATAAAATAATTGATCTTGTGTACTGTGTTGAGACCAGTATGCAGTTTGGTAGAAGTTGATCTTGTTGTTTTCTAAGAGCCAATTCATAAGACTGGTATGTATTATTCTTTTGTTTAGTTTACAGAGAGTGCTAGTCAAAGCTATTGGTCTGTAGCTTTTACAGTCACAAGGGTTTTTGTTAGGTTTTAGTAAGGGTATAATGACTGATGTTTTTCAGATTTTTGGTAGTTTGCCTGCATTCGAGGAAGTATTAAATATCTTTAGAAGGCAGTTTTTAGCTATTTTCCTCATGTTTTTAATCATATATCTAAAGATAAGATCAATTCCGGGTGATTTGTCAGGGTCAATTTGACTAATTGCTGTTTCTAATTCTGTCATTGTGAGGTCCTCAGTAAAGATGTCTTCAGAAGAATACGTTCTGGATTGTATTAGCAGATGTCTTGCAATTTTTCTGCACTTTTTGTCTTCTTTGTTGTATTGCAGCTTGCTTGCATTGGAGTAATCTTTGTCTAGTAAATTTGAGGAAACTGTGTTTGAAGAGTGATCAATATCCGGAAGTGTTGCATTGTTTAATAATTTGATGATGTTCGAGTTTTGTGAGTCTTTTCTTCGATCTAGACTATTGCAGAATTCTTCCCACTTTTTTTGCCTGTAGTTAGAAATTTCATCTTCTATGTTTTGAGTTAATTCCATTAACTTCTTTCTGTTGTCTTCTATATTATTCTGTTTTATGTTCGTTGATGATATCTCTTTCGGTGATCATAGCATTGATATTATGATCTTTCCAAAATGGAACCCAATTGTTTTTCCTGAATCCTCTGGGAATTGAATTTTTTGCAGCTCTCTGTATATTGTTAGTTAGTTCTAGTAGTTGCTGATCAAGTTCTTTACTAGTGGGTGTGCTCGTGCAATATGTTTCTAATAGTTGTGTGTATTTAGGCCAATTTGCTTTACTGAAGTTCTAAGGTCTCTTTGTCTGTGGTTTTTGGTCTAACTGCAAATTAATGGTTGATTATGATTGTGATAATAGGTCTATGATCACTGATGGCATTCTTTAGTATTTTCCACTGGGTAAGACTCGCAGTTTCATAATCTACTGCTATGATGTCTAATGCTGATTCTGTGCCTGTTGTTTTGGACAGATATGTATTTTGCTTGTTGTTTATAATCTCGAAGTTTAGATTAATTATGTCTTCTATTTGTGCTCCTTTCCGATCTAGTTGTGGGGAGCCCCACGTTGGGCTTTTGGCATTTAGATTTCCTAGAAGGATCTTTGTATCTGACGTTCTTTGACTTAGTTGTTGAAGTAGTTCTGTATTTATATCTGTGTTATCTTGGTGATATGCATTGACCAGTGTAATAATGCGTTTTGGTAGACTGCTTGAGCGTCTGTGTTACTAATTATACTGCTGTTTGTAGTTGCTACGATTTCTTTATATTTAATGTATGTGGTCCGTAGGAGTGTAGCTAGACTTCTGCCAGAAGGATCCGGTCTGTCTTTCCTTAATGTTGAATAGCCTTTGATTTGAAGCTTCAGAGTCTGATTTAGTTTCGTTTATTGTAAGCATGCAATGCGGACGTTATTTTTGTATAAAATGTTCTTAAGTTCTTCCATCTTTTTTTGAGTGCCGTTGAAGTTTAGCTGAAGTATATTGAAAGTCATGGTAGCATATTTCTCATCGAGATCCTGGATTGCAGTTCTCGACGCGTCGACTACCACGGACTCGATAGTAAGTTTGTAATCAGAACAGACGCTCTTCATGGCATTGGGTGTGCAAGAGCCCCGTTAGCCAGCAATTTTCAGGGTTCTCTGCAGGGTGCAGAGAACCCTGAAATGCAACGATTTCAGGGTTCAATTAATGCAACAATCCAAGTGAAAAAAAAGGTCGTAGCAGGATTCGACAAAAGAAAACTTTGATAAGTTACTAGAACGTTTTCTGGGTTTGATGTAACCATCCGACTCTTAAAAATAAATATATAAATAAATTTCATGCTACCGTATTGGCGCCTTACCCTACAAAGCAAACCCCTACTTCTTGTGACTTCCGCCTTGCACGTGGGCAAATGCCTCGGACGTAAGGCAATTGTTATATTATATTATTATATTATTAAATAAATCAGCTAACGCCTTTTATTCCCTTATAGGGAGTAGGCAACACCTTTATACCCTATCTAGCTTTTGGAGACTCAGTGAGCAGTTCAATCTCCACCGGTAGCCAATCAGAGATAGCTGGCCCATGTCTATCACTAATTACAGCAGCCACCGATGAAGAGGCTGGCAAACAAGTGCTGCCATCTCTTGGTACCTAACCCTAATAAGATATGTCGCTGTCTGAAATAATGTGGGTACTACGGTCGATTTTCTTGAGTTTATGGGACGAAAAACCCGAGTTTCGGGTTTTTCGTCCCATAAACCGCTTGCCCGTGCCAGAGATCGACTAACTCGGGAATCGGCCGAAGAAAGGCTTAGAAAAAGTTCCTCCAGTCGGCGACTAGACTTGAACTTAAGTCTGACTTTGAGCGACCAAGCGCAGAGGGCCATTGGCGCACCCAGGGAGGGGGCCAAGGTGGCCTTGGCACCCCCCCAAAAAAGGGGAAAAAACACCAGAAAAATTTCCAAAAATCTTTTCCTAATTAAATTTTTTTTTTTTTTTTATTTATGTTGGGTCGTGTCTTCTATTTCTATGTTCGTTATATGCTCCTTATGAATTAGCGGTCACATAAGGTGGGAAAACCCTATAGCGCTCGAGAATCCTGGGTGCTGTGAACACAAGGTGAACGAAGTAGTGCTCGGGAGCTACTTCGTTTGCCGGAGTCGGGCGGCAGGAAATCACGGGTATCATGTATTGGCGATCACTGCAGATGCTCAGTCATAGCTCGTATACAATGCGTAGTGTGTATTCTCAAATCGTATACTCAACTCGATCCCCCCCCCCCCCAAGATTAAATCTTGAGTGCTCGGGCCCTCTCCAAGATCAAATCCTCAGTGCGCAACTGCAGAGGGCGCAAGCGCCACTTCCACTTTTATAATTTATATTTATAATACCTGTTATTCAAAAATTTATAATTTTATAAATTATTTTATAATTATATTATATAATTATTATACTATAATAAATTAGGTATTTTCTAATTTAACATTCGGCAATATAGTCCTTGAAACATGTACTATAGCCGTGAAAATCTAATATATGATATTTATATATATATAAATATATACAGGGGTTCAAAATTCCACTTACAAACTTTGAGGGGAAGTAGAGAACATCAAAATCAACCATATTCACATAGGAAAGCATGACCGGAAACGCCACTCGAAAGTGTTAGGTGGTGCTGTTCGCCAGCGCTCCAGGTGAGCAATTGGGGCTTCCTCATTCAAGCTTTCGATGTCGTACGAAGAACATGCGTTGTTTTACGTACGCTGAGATGGCAGACATGCACCTCGTTTACCATATCATGTATCCAACTACTATTGAACTGTTCAGTTACGCCTAATAAAGTTTTTTACACTACTTACTGCCTTGTGTTATTTCTGTATCTTTGTGTCCCTGTTATTACCTTCCGGTAGAAATATATATATATATTTCCCCTGCCAACCTAGCAAAGAAGACTTGTTTTGCTAACCTTTCCTCTCCCTATTCTGCTTAAATTACCAAGATTAAGCAACGATCTGAGATTATCCCTGCTGACACATTCCCGGATGCTGACAATGTCAAGTTCTTTCCTAATATCCTCGTTTTTAATATGATATTGCCATTGATGCCATCTGTTCACGCTTCTAATCTTTCTCAGGACTCTCATATCTGCGGTTTCTAGTCTTCGGGCAAATGTTTTACTTCTGACCCAGCTCTCAGATCCATAAGTTAAAACTGGTTTGAACACTGTCTTGTATACAGCTAATTTAGTGTTCCGACTAATTTCTCTCTTATTCCATATGAATTTATTCAATTGACTTCCTACCATACCAGCTTTGTTGATTCTGTTGTCTATTTCCATATTTAATTTACCATCTTCACTAAAAAACGTGCCTAAGTAACTGAAATGTTTAACTTGTTCTATAAGGTACCATTCATGATCCAATTGATGTTTTCAATGTTTCTGCTTATTTTCATTGTCTTTCTATTGCTGATTTTCATACCAAATTTATTACACAAATTATTCAATTTATTCAGGAAATCTTGCGGACTTGTGGTGGATTTATTTAGAAGCATAACATCATCAGCATAAAATAAAAGCTAAGATTAACATCGTCAGTTTCCAGTTTAATACCACTTTCCTTCATAACGTCATCCATATAGATAATGAATAACAGTGAAATAATATCTACCCTTGTCGTACGCACCTGAATTAACATTAAACCATCTACCTGTACCTTCTTCGATTCTAACTGCTGACTTACAGCTTAAATAGAGATTATGTATTTCTCAATATAATGTCTCATTTATACCATATAACGGCATCGTTTTGAAGAGGTTTTCTCTTGGCATCTTGTCATATGCCTTTTTCAGATCTATGAAACATAAATACAGATCTTTGTTATATTCCAAGATTTCTAATTATTTGTCTTAAAACGAAAATCTGATCCCGATCGCTATTTAGCCTGAATCCAGCTTGTTCTTCTCCAAGCTTTCCTTCCACAATTTTTTCTAAATTCTTCTAAATTTTTCTTCATAAATGAATTCGGTTTTATTTCCCTTTTTATATATCTGTGGGAATTGGATGGTATACCAGCTCGTGTCGTACGTGAAGCAGCTAAAGAATTGTCAGTGCCCTTGACCATTTTGTTTAAATGGAGTCTCGGGTCTGGGTTAGTCCCGAGGGGGTGGAAAGAGGGGAAAATAGTACCACTACATAAGGGAAGCTCCAAGACTGCTGTTACAAATTATCGACCGATCACCATATCAGGAGTCGTTGTCAAGGTTTTGAAGAAAGTAGTCAAGAGGAAAATACAGGAATGGATAAATGATAACGGAATACTGTATGGGGGACAGCATGGTTTTGTGAAGGGTAGATAATGCCTCACTAACTTGCTCACGTTTTATAACACAGTGACGGCTGAGCTGGATAAAGGTAATGGGTTTACAGTCATACTGTTGGACCTTGCTAAGGCCTTTGACAGGATACCACATGGAATTCAGCAAACTGTAGCATATGGTGATGGATATAGGGTTGGTGAGATGGATAGGAGGGTGGCTGACGGAGAGAGATATCAGAGAGTAGTTTATTCAGGAGTAGAGTCCAAATGACGGCCTGTGACTAGTGGCGTGCTGCAGGGTTCTGTTCTTGGATCACTACTATTTAATTTGTTCATTAACGATATAGGGAATGATCTATGAGGAATGGTTCATTTGTTCGCTGATGATGCAAAGTTGGGTAGGGCAATAGTGAATGCAGAAGATGTCAAAATCTTGCAGGATGATTTGGATAGATTGGAGGTCTGGAGTAAGGAGAATGAATGTCAATTTAATGTAACAAATGTAAGGTTATGCATTTTGGGGTGAAAAGATTAGCAGCAGTATACCACATCGGTGGAACTGTACTCCAGGAGATTGATGAGGCCAGGGATTTGGGAGTGTTGGTGGATAGGGAGGTGCAGTTTACGGGGCACATTGCAAAAGTGGCTAAATCAGCTCATCAAATCACTGGGTTACTGATGAATACTTTGACGAGCAGAAACAAACAAGTTATTCTTCCTCTGTATCAAGCCTTGATAAGACCCCATCTGGATTACTGTGCCCAGATTTGGTCACCTAGGTTTCTTCTTGATGAGGAGGAGGTTGAGAGGATCCAGAGGCGAGTGACCAAGATGATAGCAGGTCTATGGAATGAACCTTATGAGAACAGGTTGAAGATTTGTGGGCTGCAGAAATTGGTTGATAGGCGAAAAAGGGGTGATATGATTGAGACATTCAAATTACTGAAGGGGTTTCTATAAGATTAATTCAGAGGATATTTTTCAGAACAGGTCTGGTGGTGGGAGAACTAGGGGCCATACATGGAAACTGAGCAAGAGTGTGGTTAGCAAAGGTGTTAGAACTAAGTTTTTTGCATGGGGAGTGGTGAATGAGTGGAATATGTCCAGAGTGTGATGTGGGTACCATGACTGCGAGTGGGTTCAAGGAAAGGTATGATAGATACTGTGTGGAAGGTGAATAGTTGTTGACATGATGTTTATGGCCTCCTTGGAGTTGACCGTAATAATAATAATAATAATAATAATAATAATAATTATACAATAAATTATACAATGTAGTCACTGCAAAACGTTTATACCCCCCCCCATATTTAAGTATTTCTTGTTGAATATCGTCTGCACCAGCTTTACTGCCTTTTCACATTTCAGGTTTTTGCTGGTTTTTCTACTTCGAGTATTGATATTCCTGACTCCATTCCTGTTGGGAGTTTTCCACCACCGTGCTGACACTGCTTGTGTCGGCACGGTGGTGAAAAATAATCAATCGTCTCCACAATATTTGCTACCTTCCGGATATCGCTTTGTATTCTTACCAGTCTTCCCATGACTTTTGTTTAGCTAGTTGTTTTTTTTTCGTTTGAATTAAAAAAATATATATGATTTTGAAAACGGAAAAACATAAATTCATAGAGTAAGGCATATTTTGAGCTTGCTTTGTTGAGTGAAAAAAATTAACAACAAAGGAAAGAAAAAGAAACAGAAAAATAAAAATAAATAACAAACCACATTTTTATGGCGGAGTATTTCCACAATGAAAGTATGGAAGAATTTTTAAATCATAAGCCAAAGGAACAAGCCCATTTAGCAGCGAAAATTAGATTTCCTGAAAGTAAACTTAATTCCAGGATGATGGTGTTGATGATAAATCGTATAAATCCATGTAAAGGATCTTACATTAATACTACAGATAGGCAGAGGCATAGAACGTTTTCAAACTACATTGGGTTTCCAATAAGCAAGGATGATGTCACATAGAGTGGTGCAAATCATGGACTACCTGAAGATATTTGTAGAAATCTGCTTGCTCACTTTGGGATGGAATCCAAAGAGTGTCAGATGAAGAGATGAACCGTTCTCCAAGTTGAACAACCTGTCCTACTTCAGTTGCATATACACATACACTATCTACCCATCATTCTCTCTGGACACCCCTGTTATTTGAAGTTATGGAACATTCCAGGTTTGTTAATAACATAAAAACAGGTGAACAGATAGTAGAAAGTAGTATTTCATCGTAGCAGTTGAATGCTGGTGGTATGGCAACACGACGTGAATTCGGTGACTTCGAGAGAGGTGTTAGTGTGGACTGTCACATTAGTTGCATATCCATACGCCCCATTGCCGCTAAACTGGAGCATTCAAACTCAATGGTTGGCGATGTGATCAACAAATAGAGAGTTCTAGCGTCACTAATGCAGGAAAACACCTAGGGCGGCCGCCGAGAATGATTGACAGGGACAGGAGGGTGTTAAAACAGATTTAGCACGCAAAATTCGGTTACAATCCGTACAGACCATCCGTGATGAGTTCCAGAGCGGCAGTAACACCACAGTGAGCACTAATACTGTACGAAAAGAACTCCATTTACTGGGTTTCCACGGAAGAGCAGCGACACATAAGGAGATCATCACAACAACGAACAAGGCGGCTTGTCTGGCTTGGCGCAAAGAGCGTTCAAACTAGACAATTGATCAGTGGAAAGTACTCTGGAGCGATGAGTCTGTTTTCTTCATCTGTTTTCAGTCTGATGGCAGGGCGTGGGTGTGGAGGAAATCTGGTGAACGATTATTACCACAACAAAGTTTGGTGGTGGAGGAGTAATGGTGTGGGGGTGCCTTTAGCTGGTTTGGAGTTGGACCACTGGTCATTGTCTGTGGTTCCATGAAGACAGCTCATTACCTTGGTATTCTGGATAATCATGTGCTGGCTACGCTTTGGAGTTTTTATGGAACGAGCCCCCATGTTACTATCAAGACGACAATGCCCCATGGTATGAAGGGATGGGTTAAACGACTGTCCTGGCCTGTGCAGAGTCCTGACCTCAACCCCATCGAACACCTGTGGGACGAATTGGAGCGGCAATTGAGATCCAGAGCAGCACGTCCTCCATCTGTCGTTGAGCTCGGCGCTTCTTTTATGGAGGAATGGAAACAAATTCCACCCGATGTCTGCCGCACGTTGATGGAAATCCTCCCTGAAAGGGCATAGGAGGTGATCAAGCCAAAGGTGGACATATCGATATTAGGGTTCGCCTGCTGGTATCAGTTGTAAATTGCTCAAATGTCCGGACAATTATTGGTAGATAGTATCTACAACCATAGTGGATGTGGGTGACTATGGGTGGTTGCGCGCTCATGATATTAAAATAAATAAATGAGTCACACTCAGAACGGACTTTTGTGTTTCCTGCAGTGCACATTTAGTGGAAAATAGTTATACTAGACTAGCATCCTTCTTAACCCCTTACTCTTTTTCATCACTGTCATTGCAAGCTTGTTAATCAAAACGAATTTTATTAAATCATGACATTCAATTCAGGAACTCACTCGTATGAAAAGGACTGTTCGTTTTAATGTCCGAGTTTGAACGAGAGTTGTGCTGCCGTCTCTAAATAAAGGACTGAAAAAAAAACCCTTCATGTTTATGACCTAACCTTTAGCGATGTGAGAAGCAGAAAGCACCACTCAGGTGCAAACGGTTCACATCAGCTAAGAGCATCACCAATGCTTCGGTATTTATTTAGAGATCACCGTAGAAGGTTTTACCATCAGTGGAATCATACGGAATATTTTATTTGATGAGCTGAACTAAAGAAAAGACACTTTTATAATTCTAATTGTTTTCCCTCTATCATAATATACATTTTTATTCACAAAACAGTGAGTTCGTTTATCAATAATCTCAGCATGAAATCGCAAAAAATAAATTAAACTAAAAATGATGAAGTAGCCTAATTTGGTGTCATTTTTTGGGGCCAATGAATGATTTCAAAAAAGTTCTTTTATCTACGTCTGGGAAGTTATTAAATAACAGATAAATTCCTCTCTTCCTGAACTCCATAGATGAGGTCATGGTCCTTTCTTCGTACCTTTTAAAAACAAACCAAATGCCCGATATTAAGTACTTGAAATTAAACCTTACCGATGATGTTTACAGGAAGATAAGGCGGGTTTGTTTGAAAGAACTACATCATATGTATATCAGTCTACGTATGCGAAGAATTTCTGTCTATATAAATTCCATATTAAGATATTGATTTACGGTATTAGGAAATTGATTTATCGATTTAATCGACAATCGCCACGTTAAAAACGCCATTATCCGCTGAATGTAGACATTAACTGAAGAACCGTTTGTTATGAAGAAGAGGTTACATGTACACTTCCCTCTAGTCAAACCAGCAGGTCAAATTATTGTTCTATTATAAAGTGAATTAGAGGTTATTATTTAGATTGCTGTGTGCAATAGAAACAATGGTAAAATAAATTGTTCTTTGTTCTGCTGGCAAGAACACACATGCAAAGGAAAACGTACATTGGAACTCATAACCTATCATAACTTTGAAATGCAATATTAAGATTAACAAATATAGAAATGATTGCATTATAAAAGGATTGTGTATACAATAATCGTAGAGCATAAAATGATTATGTATAGAATGATAGTAGTATAAAATGCTTGGAGTATAGAATGATTGTAATTGTAATATAAAATGATCGCAGTATAGCATGGTGGAGTCGTACATTATCATAACAACTGAACCTAAACTGAGACTTATCGACTGCCCACAGTAGATAAGTCTCAGCTTATCTACTGTGGGCAGTTTATTTATTATCATCTCATATGTTGCATTGCTTCCAACTCTTGCTACCAAAACTGATCGGAAATAGAGAAAAAAACTTTAGCAAAGATCCTCAAACACAAAATCTGAGAAAAATTCATAACACTTCCGTTGAGGTCTTGAGACTGATTTTTTTTTTTTTTTATTTATCTCTTAGAGTCAGCTTGGGTCCAGAAATCTGGGACTCCCTCTCCTCCGTAAAATTTGGGCATTATGGAGTTTATCCAAAAAGTAGTTACGTTCCAAACTGGAGTTGTAAATTTGGGCTCGTGTGGGCAAACATCACCTTTTGTAAAAATATAGTAAAAGGGGGGGGGGTTAGGACGATGAAAACATTTCACAACTGAAACCGCGGGGCAATCAGACGCCTCATAATGCACCATACCTCAACTCATGCTCCTGCTGTTTGTCAAATATCTATTCCATATGGACAGATACCTTCAAAAATCATGAATGAATATGAATCCCAGAGAGAGAGAGAGAGAGAGAGAGAGGGGGGGGTCAATCGCACACAGTGATTTGCAAGATGGAGAAAAGTGAGATGAAAGAAGTCGAACGACATCTTCCTTATTTATTAAGTATTAGACAATAAAATCCGTGCATCCTTCCATTTTTCTCTTCAGTCGAGCACATTTTGGGTAGGACAATCTTCCATGAACATAACTTTGAATGCAAAGTCGTTGAATAAAATAAGATTAGTAGTAGTCTGACATGATAATCGTGAAGTCCGCGCCCTATATTCCCCGTTTATTGGTTGGAACGTTTAAAGCTTAAGTAATATTTTAATTTAAACTTTTGCTTTCAAAAATATACTCATAGAAGATCGTTGAATCCCAGATGGAATATGGTATTTATTAATAGCTCCAGGATGAAAACAGAAACTTGTTTGTGTACTTTGAATGCAGTGTCTATTTCGACATTCTTCGGCACAATTTTTTTTTTTTTTTTTTTTTTTACTCTTGTACCAACACAGCAATGTTTCTTAAAGTGTGTTCCGCTAAATCCTAGGGATGCGCAGAAATTTGTTAATTTTTAAAAATTAACATTCATTTGACTACAGCCATGGAGATCACATATTTAGTGATTTCTATAGAACTGGATTTTATTAAAATAACAGTCAAACCAGATAATAACAATAATAATAATAATAATAATAATAATAATAATAATAATAATAATAATAATAATAATAATAATAATAAAATCTTGATGAATATTATTGCGATATACAGTACACTTGTGGAAATTATAAGAGAGAGAGGGACAGAACCAAGAATGTCCTTGCGTCTACTCTTCTGTGTTTCCCAAGGTCTCAAACACACACACACACTGATCGAAGTGAAGTGTCTGATAAGTAGGTGACGTTCGTTACTGATCACCCCACTTACGGAGAAAGCACGCCACAAACTAAGAGGCGTCAGCTGGTCTTACAAAGTCGGGTGACAAGCATAATGTAATCGCACTACACTGGCACAAAGCGAATGCTATCTAGTCAGTCACCTCAGGAACAGATGACTATCTGTAGGTGCGAGTGTACGCAACGTACGTAAATCAATCTTTGTTCATTGCTAACAGGATAGAAGCTGTCAATGTGTATAAGAGATATGACACTCGAAATTGCAAGCAGGATATAGGCAACAAGTGTTTTTAGGCAATAGCAATTAACTCTGATATCCTGAATGACTAATACTTAAGCCTGATAACAACTAAAAATAGTAGATGAGCTAGCTTTATTTTTTTTAAGAAATTCAATTATTATAATAAGCCAGTAATTAAAAAAAAAAGTCGTCAACATTTGTGGTATCTGCGAATGATGGGTTCGATTTTAAGGAAATTTCTAAGAAAACATGCTCTTTGCAAATATTTTATATTTGACATGTTTAGCGTGATGAACAGTCTTATTTTAATAAATACAAATGAAAGATAAATTCTTAATGTTTTTTCATATTCATATTTTTTCCGGCAGGTGGCAACACTATACTGGCTATTACGGCATTGACAATATTGCTCGTCTCTGTGGTCAGGCTAGAGCATCTATAGAGTATTGTTCGTTTTTTATGTTATTGGAATGTCATCACCAAGGGATTCATTCGTGGATAGACTCGGTAACGCTAGCAATGTTTCTGAACTGGATGATAAATTAATGGTGTTCAAGTATGGACAGAACCAATGTCAACACGCACAAAGGTTTTCATTTGAGGAAAGCCAATTACAGGTGATGTCGAAGTCCTTTGGGGACACAGCAAAAAAATCAATTTGGCTACGTTCCTATTTGTGGGCCACACTCGTAATACCAAAGCACACCGTGACACACTGTAACTCTTCAAGAAATACGTCTACATTTGATACAGTCTCGAGCGTTCCAGAATTTGACGTTAAGTCACAGATGAACTGTATAAGAAGGGTGATGAAGGGGGCTCTTCATTCCTAGCGATCGCGGTGTTGTTGAACGAAGAGCCTCTTCATCACCCTTCTTATACAGTTCATCTGTGACTTAACGTAAAAAAAAAAGTTGGTAAAGAGTCATCTCCTTACTCTTGTTTTTGGATATAATATGCAAGTAAGGCAGTCACGTGTTAGAAGGGTAATGTCACAGTTGCGATAAGCAAAATCTTATCGCAGTCCTTATCCTAACGCTTATCCTGATTATGTTCGTAAATATTTTTTAGGAATTAATTACTATCTTCAGCCACATTCGGTAATTCTCATAAAAAGCCGTGTGTCATCTAAGAGGCTGTGAGAGGAGCTAGTAAATAGGTGATCTATCTCCTGACTATAGACGTTCAAGGTCTTCAACAATTGTGAAGAAAAAAAATCCCATCTTGTTGAAAACTTCAACAAGCTGAGAATGCTAAATACAAAATCTAAATATAGAACATAAGGAGACTTTTTTTTTTTGCTGGTGTTGCTAAACTAAAGTGAAGAATAACCTGAGATTGCAAAATATTCATATGTTCTGTGACAAGATACGTTGCACTCCCATATCCATTTTGATATTTTTAATCCCAAGGACAGGTTTCTTTCTAAGGAATTGCTTTACAAAAAAAACGACACTCATTACGTCACAGCAACAAAATTGAATAAAGAATAATATTTTGGGTTGCTTCATTTTCTCATTTTCTATTGTTGCTAAGTGGTATACAACAAGGAAACAACATAATCATACAGTAAGAAGTTTCGTTTTGTGTCCTCCTGATTTTACGAACATCATGATAGTGCCAGTGAAATTATTGTTAAGTCTGGAAGGTTTCAATCTGATTGACCCAGTGGATAGCATACCTACTCTTTAACCAGAAAACTGTAGGTTCGAATCCCACGGTAATATGGATGTTTGTGGAACTCTGGGTAGCAGACGATTTTCATCGATTCCCTGCTTATTGGAGACCCAAAGTGATTTGAAAAGTATCATATTTGGTATCTGGAGAAGGATTTTCGGATTATCTCTTAGCCAATCTCCATTCATTTGCTCTAAAACTATACCAATGCTTTACTTTCACTTATCAGGATAATGAACAGTGTCACCTATTTAAATCCAAACATAGCCATCAAAGGTTTCCACCAACTTCTTAATTGTTACATATTTCAATATAGTTTATCTTTCTGGACTTATATGGTTTCTCTTTTCGGCATATTTTTTCGTAACATCAAACATTGTACTTAATGTTCCTATTAAAAGAGCTCTGCTTGATTCTCGCTTCTTCTTCTTCTTCCATTGGCAAATTTTCTAAGTCTCAATTTGTCCCACAGAAGTGTCACTATCTCTTATCAGCGGCACAGTTAACGAATACGCCAAATAAAATAGCAACGTTTATTTCGATAATCATCGTGGCCAAAATATTTTTCCTAAAATGCGATCGAGGTTTCCTTAAAGATAGGAAAATAAATAAATGAAACGTGATATAATTTCCAAGACCAGATATCCAAGTGTGAAGAATCTGAAGATAAAAGAATCCCATACGTTCTCTCATCATGCAACAGCCCTTTAATTAAAATAATCCCTCTAATTAAAATAATCTCAGTAACTAAAAAGGATTCTTCTAAAAGATAAACACCTAACGTTTATCCTTTGAAACAGTCTATTGATACTAAAAAAATTCATAAATAAATAAATAAAACATTTGTAATTATAAGGTGTTATCTGTGTGTTTCACATATTTATATTGGACACATATTTTCGGTGGTAGGCGATTTTTATCGTCCGGTGTAAGAACACTACTCTGTTTGTTGGAAGTCTGAAGTGGCTTCGAAAAAAAAAAATCCATATTTAGTTTCTTGAGGGATGTTCGGATTATATAATCCTTAGCCGATCCACCATACTAAGTAAATGTTATATGTTAGATTTAACAATCTTTCATTTTCAATGGAAGATGAGTTAACTGGCCTTATACCGGGTGGAGGTTTATCCTACCGGAAACTCGGCTTTTCATCCAAGTGGCCAAGAGAACACACATGCACACATAGTCTACAATGGCACAAAGAATGTGTAAACATTGTTATCGTAAAATTATGGTTACGAAAGCCGATGTATTGCAGATTATTGTATTATTATTATTATTAACAAAAATATAAGGATACGAAAAGTAATTCTTATGTATTTAAATCTACGTAGGTAGCACACACACACTCTCTCTCTCTTTCACACACACACACACAGCAAAATTTACAATTATATTTAATTTCTTTGACATCAATTCATGTCCTTCTTTGTGATCCACTCTTTCTATTGGCTGTTCGTCCTTGGAATATGTACAACATAAGCGAACGCTAATTAAGATCATTTTAAAAGATAAATTCTCATATTTAAATACATTCTGTTGGTTTTTTTATAGCTTTGTTTGAAACTAGGAATTTCAGATAGTCCAAATTCTTATTAAGACTTAAGAAAAGGAAAATTTTAAAGAAATTATTAGGCAGGATTACTTCTATTACGAAAAAGAAGAAGGAAATATTGCTCGAAATGCTAACTTAATTATAGATGAGAAAGAAATTAAGTTCGGGATGTATATAATAAAAGTAAAGATCAAACTGTGTAATTGTAGTTCATGAATTCAGATATAAGTTCGATAAAATTCTTGTTGTTGTTTTTTTAAACGGTGGTTATGCCCTCCATATGACATTAGCTGTTGTCTAACAGGCTACAGTAATGAAACAGCGAAGAGAAGAGTTTGTAATTCTTCTTTTTGTTTGGGCACAGCTGTCGCTTAGTAAAGTGACAGCAAGGAAGAATTAAGAGGCAGAAGCGAACAATTAGATGTCTTATATATATATATATATATATATATATATATATATATATATATATATATATATATATATATATATATATATATATATATATATATATATATGTATGTATGTATGTATACGGGAATAAAAAGGCGTTGGCTGATTTTTTTTTTGATATATATATAAGACATCTAATTATAATATATATATAAGATATATATAAGAAATATATATATATATATATATATATATATATATATATATATATATATATATATATATATATATATATATATATATATAAGAAATATATATATATATATATATATATAACTTGGGGGGGGCCTCCGCCGGGGCGCCGTTCATAAGTTCATTTTTCAGAAACAAAACTTTTTATCATGAAAACAAAAAATTCTTAGAATGATCAATATTAAAATAAATATTGGCCGAATACACCGAATAAAAATTCAAAAAAATTGTATATTGCCGCCTCTTTGATCAGCCGGCTGTTTGCAATTTTGCAGCGAGAGCAGGATAAATGCTTGCCTAAAGAATGTTGTGTCTACTGCAGTCTATCTAAATGAAATGGCGAACAATTTTTATGTGCAGAAACGAATTTTCGTACAAAACATTTGTTGCTAGTTAACCAGTCATATGGTACGCATCTCA
This sequence comes from Typopeltis vanoorti, assembly GCF_054136105.1. Taxonomy (NCBI): domain Eukaryota; kingdom Metazoa; phylum Arthropoda; class Arachnida; order Uropygi; family Thelyphonidae; genus Typopeltis; species Typopeltis vanoorti. The sequence continues at coordinate 35,613,386 of NC_143573.1, forward strand.
GTAGGCTACTGACAGTAGCGCAGTGCTGACTATTATTTCGTCTCTGTGTCGTGTTGTGTAATAATTTCTTGTGGGTATAAAATAGAATTGGAATCAAAAATTAAAAAAAGTTATTCGGTGCACAAAATGGTAAGCGTCATGCTGCGAAAGAAGCAGATGTTAAGAAACAAACTGGGGGTCTTAATAAATTTGTTAAAATATTAAAATAGTCTGATGCAGATTGTAACCAACTCGATACATCAGAAATCAGAGTTGAAGAACCGTGTACATCATCCAGTTTTCATGAAAGTACTATTGCAAATATTGAGCAAGATAACAAGACGCATGATTTAAGTGAAAAACAGTTAGGAGAAGATTTAGTTGTAGTTGACCACGAAACTTAAACATTGTTAGTCTCTGTAAATTTAGAAGATCCAGGTGAATGGGGAAATATTGATGAAAAATTACGAGTTGTTTTAATTGAAATGGGGCCTGTTCAACATCTCAGAAATACATATGGTCATAAATTTGGCGACACGTATTATAATTGAAAAATGGAAAACGGTGACCTCGTGCCAAGAACATGGCTCATTTATTCCGAAACTTTAAATTCTGTTTTTGGCTTTTGTTGCAAACCTTTCGCACCTACCGAATCAAGTAGTCTTGTAGAAGGCTATAACGATTGGAGAAATGTAAGTACAACTTTGCATAGACATGAGACTAGTTTAACTCACATGAAAAATTTCTTAAAATGGAAGGAACTTGATAAAAATTTAAAAAACAAAACTACTATTGATTGAGAGACTCAATGGAAAAGAGACATTGGACGAGTGTTTATAACGCTTGATTGAAATTATAAAATTCCTTGGTAGCCAAAATTTAACTTTTCGCGGATCATCTGATAAATTATATGAAAGGAATAACGGCAATTTTTTAAAATTAGTCGAACTGTTTGCGAAGTTTGTTCCCGTTATGGAAAATCATGTTGAAATGACCCTACAACGAAACAATAGAGTACACTATTTGAGTAAAGATTTTTTACTGCACACCTGATGTAAGTAAAATAGAACAAATGACCATTATTATTCGCTTTGTATCCTATGACAATGGAATTGTTAAGATCAGGGAAAACTTTTTAGGTTTTGCAGATATATCAGATTCCATAGGACGTGATTTATGTGCAACAATAATGGAACAACTGGAAAAATGGAACATTCCCATTGAAGACATGCGAGGTCAAGGGTATGACAATGGAGCAAATATGAAAGGAAAAAAATATGGGCTCCAAAATGTGTTGTTAAACAAAAATCCTCGAGCTTTTTACGTGCCATGTGCTGCTCCTACTCTATCATTAACGATTCAGCCAAAAGTGAATGCAGATACAATTAGTTTCTTTGCAATTATTCAAGAAATATACAATTTCTTTTCATTCTCTTACAAACGTTGGGCAATCCTTTTAAAGTTCGTAAAAAATTAACATTGAAACAGCCATCAGATACGCGATGGGAAAGTAAAATTAATGCAATCCTCCCTCTACGATATCAGTTACGAGAAATTTACGATGCACTTTTTGAAATTTTAAATAATGAAGATTTTAATAAAGAAACTCAGCATGAATCACAAACATTATATGATAAAATAAAGGACTACAAATTTATTTGCTCTCTTATAACTGGGCATGATTTACTTAACAGAATAAACCCTCTGAGTAAAATGCTTCAAGACAAAAATATGAACATTACACTTGCTTTAGAATCTATCGAAAATTTAAAAATATTCTTACAAGAGTATCGATCAGATACAAATTTTAAAGAAGTTCTAAAACGGCGAAAGAACTGAGTGAAGAGGTGGACGGAGAACAAGAATTTGAAACTGGTACGGAAGTCCGACGACGAAAGAAGACACGGCAATTTGACTACAAGCATCATGACGAAACGCCACAATCGCCAGAAGATAAATTTAGAGTGAATGTGTTTTATACACTTCTAGACGTTGCAATGTGTTCGTTAATAGAACGGTTTGAACAACTAAAAACATATTATGATAATTTCAATTTCTTGTATAGATTATTACAAATTAATAACGAAGATTTACGAAGAAATTGTGACGATTTAGAGATTCTCTTGAAGGACGGCGACAATAAAGACGTAAATGCAATAGAACTATATGACGAGTTATGTACTTTCCGGGATATTTTTTCGGAAGGATAATTTAAATATTCAAAACCCTTTCGATATTCTTAATTTTATTTTGTCCAATAATTTATCTTTCCCTAACTTTTCAATTGCTTTAAGAATATTATTAACCTTACTTGTTAGTGTAGCGAGCGGTGTACGTTCCTTTTCCTAGTTGAAATTGATTAAAAGTAGGTTTTAATTTAAAACCTACTTAAGAACAAGTATGTCACAAAAAAAGACTTGTTAGTTTGGCGTTAATAGCTATTGAAAATGATGTATGTGCGGAATTAGACGTTAAGACCATTATTTCTAATTTGGTGAATATGAAATCAAAAACCCTAAAATTTTAATTTAAAAAAATTCAAGTATATTTATGTAATTTAATTTATTTTCTATTATTCTGTAAAGATGTTATTTTTTGAATACTTATATTACATGTTCTCATTATTTCTGAATTCTTTTCTTATTTTCTCATCTATTTTGAGTTTCTTTATTTTCCTAAAAGATAGTTCCACTTATAAAAATTATTAAAAACTTTCTAGAAGTTACTAAAAATTTACTAACTTGTAAAATGAAAGAATTTTTTTAAACTTTAGTTAAGATAAATTTTAACTTTAATTAAAATTCATTTTAATTTTGTTAGCGATTCGGGTCGGTGAGAAGGCTATAATCCCTGTATCATTATATTCAACGATTAAAGTGAAGTGGCTTTATCAAAATTTGCTTTAACTTTTGAGAATTTTTTGAATATTCGGGTTTTTAACGATTATCCTGCTTAGTCAACACTCCAGATTCGTTACATTTAGCGAATCAACGTGTGGCTGTTCTGTCAAAATGTATTTAAGAAATTTCAAATAATTAAAATTTTTATTATCGTAAAAGAACCACACAAGCCCGGATCGTTACAGGGGCGCTTAGATAGACATTGCATGCGGGCGGCAAAGACCCTAGCGCCGGCTGTGCCTGTTACTACTGAAGGTTATGTTAACGCAATTAGGGTTATTAGGCAGATATTCTTATAGTGCTTTGGTTGTTTCAAGAGACGGAAAACTGAGTTATGTTTAGATTTATGACCGAACTAAGGCTATGAGGGCGGCGTATTATTTTCTTCAGAACATATAAAAGAAGCCGAGTTTCTGGAAGAAAGAGTTTATGAGGTAAAGTGTGTGCAATATGCGAATGGCTAACTCACCTTCATGTGAAAAGTCCTTATAAATGTTTTCATTTCCTATATGGGATACGAATCCAGGACTTTCCCCGATAGAAAAATAAATAATATTAAAGAAAACACTCGTTTCGTGACCAACGAGAATTTTGATAATAATAAATAAAGTTCGTTCAAATAGGAATTAAAAAGAAAGCAAGTAAATCCATTTGGATGCGTCAATAAAATGGTTTTTATGACTATCCTTCCTGTATAACATCCGATGACAAAATTCTCACTTAATGGATCAGAAATACATCGAAATTACAGTAATGTAAGTAAAAGTTCTCTCTCTGTGTTTGTCACACACACACACACACACACACACACACACACACACACACACACACACACACACACACACACACACACACACACACACACACACACACACACACACACACACACACACACACACACACACACACACACACAATTTTCAAAACTTATTTCCGTGTATTCAGAGAGAGGATCATTTTTGCTAAATTTTCATTAACCGAAAATGCTGTTTCAACTACAGTATGATAATCAGTACGATAATGTAGTAGATAATGTAATTCGCAAACGACCTCTAAACCAGGTTTGCTCTCTGCTATTCAAAATTTCACATCTTATCTCATCTTCCAATAGTTATCTGACTGGATTTTTTCTGTTTTATTTATTAATGAGGTAAACACGATGACTGTAGTTTCCTCCCCGTTGATTTATCTTATAGGTGGGAAACTGTGAGCGATCTACCAACTGGTATTCTGCCAACAGATAACATACTCTCATTTCAAAATGAAGTCCGACAAACAACTCAGCAGCTTCGTATAAATTTCCTTGTTGGGAAATCTCATAAAACAAAAAGCAAATTTTGATAGCTGTTTACAGGTTATTCAATTCAGGATCAATTGTCTGATTGGAGCAAAAGATCGAATGTTATAATCACGTCATATTTGCGTATATAAATAAATAAATCTTACTAAACACTCACAACGTTATAATGATGCACCAGGCTGATGAAAAATTCGTATTTGTGAAGTGAGGATGTGTTGTGTGATTTTTACTTATTTTGTCATTGGCTTGCTTGTTTTTTAACCATAATTCAAATTCAAAGTTTAATGAAAATAATTCACATGTATTTTTTCGCGAATGCTCACGAAGGTAACTTCATGTATACTGGGGCTATCAGCTAACACATACAGATAACAAGCATTCTCAAGTTTGTAACGATTTCAAGTCAACTCTTTTTCACACAATAACACCAGTTAGGGTTTAGGATCATGAACTATTTCTGATTGGCTACCAGTGGAGATTGAACTGCCCACTCGGTCTCCAAAAGTTAGATAGGGTTAAAAGGCCTCGCCTACTCCTTATAAGGGAATAAAAGCCGTTAGCTTTTTTCAATAACTTAAAAAAAGTTTTTAGTGAATTTTTTTGTGCAATCTTTCGAGCCCGGACATAGCGGTAGTAATGCTTTGGCACTGGGGAAGTTACCAAGGGTACCCATGTGTGAAGGGCGCCAGTGGCAGAATATATTATCAGTTATCGAAACTGTATAAGGCGCTTAGCTAAGAATTTGCCAAAGCCACTAAACAATCGAGAATAGTCATGGGTGAAAACATACTGAAGTTTTAACAAAGCAATATAACAAATAATAAACACATACAACCCCGCACGTGTTGTCGTATGTGTTTCAAATTATACAATCAGCATATTATGATATCTCCGATATGGAACAGGTCAATTACCTGACATATTCCAACCATACTCGGGAACAAGATGAGGTCATCAGGTCAACCACTGATTACCTTCTGCTGTTAAGTTACGCAAATATTTAGGTGGAAAATTTGTAACTCTTGACACGTGTTTTTCAGTGTCTGATGACACGTTTTGTTATTCTCCTGATATCGCTATTGAAGAGCGATTTTTCATTTTGTTCATTTTGCATCGTATTTGTCTGCATGCGAAATCTATCACTTTAAGTATGTTAATGTTGTTATTTGGCATTATGGCCGAAGCAACTAAGACTATGAGGGTAGCTGCATTGCGTAAATTCTCTAGCTGGTTTGGCCGTTCTGTAGGATGAAAATAATAATAATAATAATTATTATTATTATTATTATTATAAAAAAAACTGAGTTTCGAGGGACGGAAAAATCTACGCCTCCACATGAGACCGAGTAGCTCACCTTAAGTCGTAAAGTTCGTATAAAGGTTTCGGAATCCTAGACAAGGTTAATCCAAATCTTTTCAACCAAAGCAATTGTTGATAACAACCAAAATATCCACTCGTGGCTAACTCAGTCAACTATTAAAAAAATAAAATAAAATAGCTGTAGCAACGTGATCCTCTTTATGCCCTATAGTGTTGTACCACCAACTGTAAGCAAAAATCAGAAAGATATAATTATAATAATAATAAACACAACTTAAGATGTCCGATATTATACTATCTTTATCCTCTTATCCAACATTTAAAAGTACTTAGTACAGTACTTTACGTAATAATGAATTATGTTTTATTTTCAGTGTGCTGCAGGTGGATGAATTGCATGTATTAAATACAGAATAGGAAAAAAAAAAGTATTTTCATTAGTTCGATCAGTAAAGCTAGTGCGCTGGCTATGAAGGTGGAGATGGAATCTAGCGGTAAAAGTGCTATTGTACACGTGCTTGTGACTTAGCAGAAACACAGTGAAATCATCGTTGAGTCGATATTCATCAACAGCTATATTTGCATGTTTAATTTATACAATATTGGATTATATTTCATAATGACAAAGGTAACACTTAAACAGTACCATCTCAAATCCTTATTGAACTTCTTGAGTTTAATCTTCATGCCTTTGATTGTAATTATTCAAACAAGTAAATTAAACATACTAAATAAACATATTGCAAAGTAAGAAATGGAAATGCAACTCATATCTTATCATCCCTCTTCAGCGTTATTATCAATAATCTTCTGCATTATTGGCAATGTGTGTGTGTGTGTGTGTGTGTTATCCCACACACGAGAGATATAAGACACATCAGTGCCTTGTGCGAGGTTTGGATTGAGAAAGAAGAAACCTATTGATTTGACGTTCTTCTTAAAGAGCTGTAGTTTGAAAATGTCAGGAAACACATCATGGGGAAGGCTGTTCCAGAGGACAGAGGTAGATGGAATAAATGAGGAAGAGGAGTAGGTTCGATGAGTTTAGTTGTACTTCAAAGAGATGTTGGACAGCTGCTACCTTGTTTTAACAGGCCTAACAGCAAGTAGAGGAATGATGTTTGCCAATTCACTGGAGCAGTGACCATGGAAGTACCCGTGGAAGCCACACATAGCTGAACACTGTATCTGTGAGATAGACATTAAAGTGAGCCTGTGAGGGAAGGATCATCTATGAGCCGAATTAGATAGCATCAAGGATTTTTAAGGAGGTTTTGGGTGCACTACCCTAAATGTATGTACAGTATTCTAAGGATGAATGGATTTGGGATTTATATAGGGTTAATAACTGATGGGGTAAAATAACTTCTGAAGCGGAAAAGAATGCCTATTTTTTTAAAAGTCAAGAAAGCTATTGTTGTGATATGTTTGTGCCAAGAGAGGTTGGAAGTAAATATCAGTCCAAGGCGAGAGAGTTCATCCTATCTGGTGATGTGTTTATTACTGAGGGTGAGGGAAGGTGAGCTGAGATCCCTTTTGCGAGGATTAGGCATTACTGCGTATGGATATGGGGATCAGTGTGTAAGGCACTGGTTGCAGATGATCTTCATGTAAGGGATGTCTGGGAACTACAAAGTTTGTCAAAGGAATAGGATGAGTAGAAATTGCTATAGTTGGCAAAGCTATCGATAGGATTTGTAATGAATGAGAGTGGGTCATATATAACAGAAACAGGGTAGGTGATAGAACGGAGCACCGAGGTACTCCTGATTTGGTGACAAGGTTCGAAGAGAGGATGCCATCCTCCATGACACGCAGTGAACGACCAGAGAGAAAGCTGGCTATCCAGTTACAGAGGGTGGTAGGTAGACCGAAAGAAGGCAGTTTGCGAAGCAGGCCTCGATGCCAAATACGATCGAAAGCATTGGAAGTGTCAAGGGCGACAGCACACGTTTCCCCGAAATTTTCGTACTCTTTACAGATGAGTGTCGTTTGTCTTTCCTCCGATTCTAAACCATACTTGTTCTGGCGTGAAAGTAGTACTTCTTGCCATCGCGAGAATGTTCTTGAAAGGGATAGATAAGGCAGTGCTGGGGTCATGGTGTGGTGGGGAAGCATTATGCTTAATGGACGCACTGAGCTACAAATGCTGGAAAAAAGGGATAAAACTGGCGAGCGATATTGTAATGAAGTTCTTCAAGTGTCATGTTCGATTTCTCCGTGGTGCTGTAAGGGAAGAATTCATTTTTATGGATGACAATGACACACCATCGTACACGAGCAATGGAGCTACTTTGGGAGACCGAGGATAATCGAATCGAGTGGCCAGCACGCTTCCCAGATCTCAATCCCATAGAACACATTTGGGACACAATACAGAGACGCACTGCTGCTCGAAATTCCCTTCCAGAAAACAAACAAACTTTTCTCTGAAGGAGTGGGTCAGTTTGCCTCAAGAACTCCTGAATCACTTGGTGCTCAGCATGGCACGAAGTTGTGAGAGCTGCATTGCAGCTCCTGGTGGACATATTCCATAGTGAAATGTCTCTTCGCTTAGTTTCTGCAAGCACTATACATTAATTCCTTAACTACGTCCTTAGGAGATTTGTACCTTTTGCCAAAAATGTATTGCAATTTAATTTGCACGAAATTTATACTCATTTTTTGTGTAACATAATTTATTAGTATGCTGGCAATAAATTAATGTCCACATTTAGCTGTAGTCATGAAAAATTTTTCATATACACTTAAAAATGTAGTTAGTCCTTAGCTTTTGGACACCAGTGTATTAAAAATGCTACTAGTGAAAGTTGCTTATCTTGTATTTTCGAGGCTGTTTTCATGAAGTTCAAGATTTTGCTTTATCCACTCATGACTCACTCATAGGTTTATTAAAACAATAGAAGTGACGTCCCAATATTTGTTACTGATTTGTACTATCAAAAAGTCACCAGTTTCTTGAGTAATCTTGCCATATGACGTAAAACAAAGAATAAACTTTAGATATGACCACTGAACAAAATTATGTGGTAACGGTGACATGAAGCTGTTTACACGAAGCGTGACTTCCCCTCTGTCAAGTGTTTTATGATATTTGTTTTCCGTCTACCATTTCCATTCAGTTTCAGGGTTATCACAGAAAGAATTCCTTCTTCAGTTACTCATAGAGTACTGGTAAAGACGAGTAAGATCCTGAGTGAAAATCTGAAACAACCCCCCCATCTTAATTGTTTGTGTTTCCCCGCAACAATCTATTCTTCTATCCATAATGCTAAGTGTATTGTAGATTTTTAACCTTTCAGGGATGGAATTTCATTTAAAAGATCGGGTTGGGATTCTAAGACACATTCCTATTAGTTCCTTATTACATAGCCATGCTACAAATTTCTTATTATTTATATTATGCGTGTCCTGATGACAGAGGATCGTCAATGTATATTTCTGTTGCCATCAGAACTTAAGATGGATGTAAGGTTATGCTGCATGTTTCCATAGTAACAATAGCTTTAGCTTTTCTTCAGTCTTAGTATTATCAGATCTTCAATAAATAATCTTACTAGATAGAGATATTTTATCGCATCACACATCCCGAAGCTTTAGTTTTGTGATAATAAAAATACAAAATATTTTTTTTTATTTATAAAAATGTATAATAATAAATATAACAGCTTTACATTTGTTATTTGTTTAATTATTACAATAAATCAGGCCTCAGATTTATGAAATAAATTTTTCGGGATGGTGTTTAGCAAGTAACCATCCATAACTACCAGAATTCTGGTTTATTTAAGAGTACCCTGATTGCAATTTTTCATAACCAACATTTATTGATGGTTGAAAATTGTTTAAATCGAAGAGACTCTGTTCTATAGAATTCAAACGACTTTGCCAGAAAGACTTAAATTCGAATCCAGTCAAAGATGCTTGTAAGGTTTTTGCTTTGCGCAAGAAGACAGTCTCAGACGGTTGAACATTCCATGAACAGACAAGCCATGAAAAAAAAGAGAAAAATTGACAGTCAACACTCGGACACCTAATTGCCTCCAACGAACTACAGTTACATCAATTGGGAAAAGGATTGATATTCTAACATTTAATTGTTTTCTTTCGAAGATTTGTAAGTGCATTAATTGAGAAAAGATCAACCTCACTTTCGCATGTTAATTGACCAAACCCCTGGCTTTTTATTCGAGCCAAAACTTGTTTTAAATAAACCACTTATACCCAAGCAATGATGTAGAATTTGACTCAGATAACCTCATATACATTTTTCTACATTTCTGCTTAAACATTTGCTGTTCTATCTTTCACATTATCAAAAGTACATCAAAACAGTCTATTTTATGTTAACTTATTCCACCTCGATCACAACAATCTGTAAAACGTCTACCTTTGCCAGTTATCATTCAAGTATCCATTACTAGCCAGACGCATCGTCAGCAAACTCCTTTTATAAGCACACTCCAGAGCCTCTTGGTCGCTTTTGTTGCGAGTATAGTCCGGTTATTAGCTTCCTGCTTCTCTTTAACAGCTGACAGTAACAAACAACTCCGCGTACACATAAACATTACTTGCACTGATTAGCTGATCTCATGATCTTCAACAGAACCGTAGCAACAACAACAACGCGTTCTCTTTCTTTTACCGCTCATTATCTAGAATAAACGGAGAAATTGTTTATTTTTTTATCCCCCAGTTGTAGGACTGACCTGCTGAATGTTAATATAGAAATCATGTACCTGCATGTGTTAAGGAGTTCTGGTAATCTTAAAAAAAAATCAAAGCAAACATTGTCAGAATTTTGAGAGTGCATTTTCTTATTCTATTATTATTATTATTATTATTATTATTATTATTATTATTATTATTATTATTATTATTATTATTTCAGTAACGTGGTCTTTGCCTAAAACTGTACAGCCGATTCACAGAAAGCCTGTGAATGCTAAATAGAGTTTAATAAAAATCATTATTATTATATTATATGTAAAAGTAATAAAATGATTAATATGAAAATGAAGACTATATATGTCGAACGAACTAGCATATAATGAATTTTACATGCGCTTTTTGATATACTTTTTTATATTTTGAAATAAATATTTTTTTTTATAAAAAAAGTCATTTCTCATAACCCAAGAAACACAGTAACATAAAGTAAAATAACACTAATGTTAAACTGCATTAAAAAAATCAAATGACAACTGTAATTATAATTAAACTAGAATGACTTAGCGTCCTGATAAGGCAGCTTGTGACTGCCTTGAAGTTAATAGACGATTTCATGAAAATCTAATTAACATATTGTAAAGACCATGCACGGTACGTAAATGTATAATTTAAAGCAAACAGACTTGATTTATTCATTAAACTACTGTTTTTTTTTTAAGCATAATTTGTTTGAAGATATCTTTGCGAAGATAACTGAAAATATTGACTGTTTTATCATCTATTCACTATTTTATTATCAGACATAAGCAGAATTTATTTACTGCCATGGAAGCACATAAGTCATGTTACATCCTTATTGATCAAATAAAACTATTTTATTGTATGTACAGAGATATATATTTTATCAAAAACATGCACTATCCAGGTATTTGCTTACGCTTGGAATCGCCGAACTTTATATAGTTTCTACTATATTCGGCATGAAACTCTTTGAGTTTCTTATTCGGCTAAGAAACAATATGGGTTTCCGTCCGGAAACCCTGCTCTAGAGATCAAAAATACTTCAAGTAATGTTTCTCACACCAGGTGGTGAAAATTATCGATCACGTAAAGCGAACGAAACAAGGCTTTACGTGAATTATTGAGTTTTAAAAGCATTTGTTTTGGAAAATTATTTATCCACCTTTTAAATGATTAATTTGAATGATTAATTTAATAATGTTGTTCAAAAATTATGACACGGTAGTCTGTAGTTTTATGTTTTCTATTTCATTATTAATAAATAGTTTAGAAACAGTCATTGTGCAATTTAAATCTAATATTTATTTAAAATATTAAAATATTAAAAACTAAAATTTACAGTGACTTTATGCTGTTAGGCGATTATTTTCAAGAGCGTAACTCCCCCCGCCCCCGCGTTTGAGTGGTTGCCAAAAAAGCAATATGATGAAAAATAATGCAAGGCAGTAAACGTTCTTAAAATTAAAACAACATGAAGAATAAAAATATCGAGTTCTTATATTTATTTTGGTCGTTGAGACATTAACTTCGCAACTACTGCAATTTATAGACTACTAGGAATTAGGCAGTAGTCCAGAGAAAAAAGTTGGCGACATGACACGATACCTTTCAAACTGATGTCTACCCAGCTACCCGGATGTACCTTTCTAATGGCGACAAAACACACTAGTAAAAAGCTAGCTTCAGGAAGTTAGCGCTTTCCAGGAACAATGTACATTGGATCTTCTCAGCGTTCGGTAATATTTAGTATTATTAATATATCACACGACTTCGTTCGAGGAGTCCAAGGACTCACCGCGAGGGGGCAATCTTAGTTACTCTTAGTTCATCCACGGTACTAAACTACTATAGGTTTACAACCTTTATTGAGGGATGAGGGAAATTCACATTAAAAAAAAAAAAAAATTAAATCTCCAAAGCACACATTTACCAAATTATGAAGTTGAAAGACGAGACTGTGTGTGTGTGTGTGTTTTCCACATGTAAGTGGCTGAATTTCTTGCGAACAGTAATTTTCAAAGAAACTGAGCTGTTGTCTCGTTTTGTACAAAAAAACCCAGAATTTTTTTTTTTTTTTTCTGAACATTTCTGAGGTGTTGGTTCGCAGGAGAAGACAGCAAAGATAACTTTTTCATTTTTTTTTTCTGGTTTAACTAGCCTTTGGAACTTAATAAGTCTATCCAAGTAAAGGATTTTGAAGTGCTAACATCTCGAACTCCATAATCGGGATAAATTTTGATCAAAAAATAATTAATTTAGAAAAAAAGGCATTGATTTAAAGGATCTTGCTTATACTACGTTTATGGTGTATCACGTGGTTCTGAAAGTGACTGGTGATGTTAGTCTTTCTTTTTACATCCTTCTTATACTATGTAGTAAAAAAAATTGAGAATATATATTTGAATGAAGAATAACATAGGCACTGTTTGACATTGTCACACACACACACAAAATTGAAAGGGCACATCTAATATAGCTTCATACATTCGAGACACTCTTAAATTTTTTTTTTTTTAAATAAGCCTTATTTATCCTCGAACTTATTACTTGAATGACTGTAAAATTGCCACAACAAAAAAAAACATGACAATTTTTTTTTTATGTATTTGCTGTTTCTCAAAAAACTCCTGGTGGTCTCAGATGGCATCAAATTGTTTACGAAAAATAGGGGGCGTTGATTTTCTAGTATATGTTGAAACACCCCAGTAATTAAATTTGCGAGATGCAATTTATGAATTTTCAGTTTTAACCTTCCCTTTGTTGACTTTTGCGTTTTTTTTTTACTTCGAAAATTAAAAAAAAAAATTAAAAGAAAAAGTTTATGTGCACGAAATATAAATTCCCATTATTAACCTGGTCATATTAATGTAATCAATTACAAAATTGCAGTATTAAAGAGTCAAAAAAAATAGAAAATTAAAAAAAATGATGCATTTTTGTATATTCATGGCATACCACGCTTTACTTTGCTAACCGTTCGAATCAGACTATCAGCTGATTAGCATTTATTGTCGCTTTCAATGGTAAATTATTATTTCTAGTTAGCTGACCGGAAATCAGAAACCTCATGCTATGTATTAAGCAGTATTTGTATCTGTGAATTAATAGAAATAGGGAATATCACAGATATTCCTTATGAGAATATAGCATTTGGCATCGGAATTGCCTTGGTATTGCACTACTTAAAAGACACGGATAGCACCCACTCCAAAACTCTGTCTCCACCACTTAATCCACCAACTACAACGAACCACAACTACACCAACGCCATCTACCGCCCACCACTAATATTTTCACAGGCAATCACAACATCCAGCAGGCCGGCTAAAAAAAAAACATGCACGAGCCAGCCAGGATTCGAACCTGGAATCTTCTGATCCGTAGTCAGACGCGTTATCCGTTGCGCCACTGGCCCACACACGCATTCTACACATGTGTGGAATATGAAAACCAAATTTAATTAATAAGAACACCAATAGTGGATTTTATGAAAAAAGCCTTTCATAACAAAAGGCAAAAACATGTGAAAAAAACAAGCACTCACCTAATTTATTATTATGTTTTTTAATGTTCACTGAATCTGATTGAAGAAGGGTTGCAGACTTCAAGTACATAATGTGTGTGTAGGGGGGAGCTAATGTTAAAATTTAAAATAATGAAAGGGTTAAAATGTAAAATACGAGTGTGTGTGGAAAGTGGGAAAGTGAAATATTTAAGTTGGCTTTTAAAACAGGGAAAGCAGAATGTTCGAGGAGGGGGGAATGAGCTGGGAGGAAAGCAAACGGATGCAGCTGAAATAAATCACCTGATTTGTTTAATGAAGGTTCTTCGCTTTGTGATCAGGTGATTTATTTGAGCTGCATCCGTTTGCAGTCTCCTCCCAGATTAGAACATTCCACTTTCCCTGTTTTGAAAGCCAACTTCAATACTTTCCACACATCAGTGAACATTAAAAAAGTCATAATAATAAAAGTAGATGAGTCTTTTCTGTCACAATTTTTCGCCCTTTGTTACAGAAAGAGCTCTATAAAAGACAATACTAGTCAAAAAATCACTTCAAAGATATAGAATCACCCAGTAGATCATATTCATAGAGATTTGATCTGTATTGTTAGTCAAGTGGAACAAACGATAATTTCTTGGTGGTACCTTTTACCTTCTATTGTATTCAAGGTCACTCATATGTACTCTACTGGGGAATATTTATTACAGCATCGTATTACATCACAGAAGCGCCACCTATCATAGAAAGGAAACGTACATGTATGGTTTTCCACGACCTTCTCCAAGGCTAAACACAGTCACATGATGTTTTTTTACTGAGAACACCTGTACTGGCTCAAGCTACTTTTTAAATCGGTAGGGGGGAAATACATTAACAGGAAACTTTTGACTCCTGTTTATAATGGTTTTCAATAAAATGAAAGTCACGGAAATTTAGGATAAAGAACGAGGTAAAAAGTTATAGCCTTTTTTCCTTAGTGCGACAAAGAAATCTTTTAAATAAGGCACGTACTGGTATAGTAACATTTTTAATACACTGCATCACTCATTTAATCATACTGATATATTAATAGAATCATATTAATGAAATTTATAGACAAACTTGTGTTCACATCGTCTAACCCTTGAACTGCGTTAAAATCAAAACAAAAATTCAAATCCGATCATTGAAGATTTCCATTTTAAGTAATATAAAAGCTTAATTTGACCTCGCCTGACTCTCCAGTTCATCCTAGATGTTCATTAGGGTTGAGATCAGAACTCTGTGGAAGACAGTCAAGTGTGGTGAGGTTCGTGTCCATAAACCACTCAATTACAGCGGTAGCCTTATGGCACGGCATATTGTCTTGCTGAAAGAGACAGAAGTCATTTTCGTAGATACCAGTGGCGGCCCCTACATAAACACTGCGACATTGCAACACCGCAAGGAAAAAATGAAAAATTTAAATTTTGTTTGTGTTTATAAATAATAACAATGCTTACAACATTATATAAATGCAGTACAACATGTTAAAGGTTAACAGCTTATGTTTCGACATTGATTGAATAGTTAATAATTGGAATTGTTCGATTAACGCTTTAGATTACGAAACAAATGCACTGCGATCTAACGTAGTGTCGGAATTCTCGCGTTTGGCCAAATTCAGCCAGACTCGCCGATATTCGTTTGCGCTTGTGATTGCACATTACAAGTCATTCCGACACTGCTCGGTTGGGCAGTGTATCGTATGCTTGCGCGCGTTATTTCTGTGAGATACGAAAATTTTATTATCGGTGTTTGTTCGTGGTGAGGGTGAAATATTTTTAATAAAGCAATTTTTTAATATGTAAATTTATTTATTAATAAATTAGTTACTGATTAGGAAAAAATTTTTTTTTTATTTTATTTTATGTACAGTATTTTTTTATTTTGTATATACAGCGCCCCCACTTAAATTTTTCACCGGCCGCCACTGGTAGAAACGCCACAAAGTAGGAAGCACCGCATTATCCAGAATGCTCAGATACCTCTTGGAGTTCAATGTTTGTGGTACACAAACAGGTCCGAGGGCAAACCAGGACCATACCATCACCTCTGAATTTCATAGTTGAGGTTACATACTCTGTGAAGAGAGACGTTCGCCAGCCATCCCCACACTCACACCTGTCCATCTGCTTGGTAGAGGTGTGTAGCGTGATTCGTCGCTCCATAATACAGTTACAGTTTCCACGGTCCACTCACTGTACACGCGCTTTGCACCACTGGACGACCCTGTATGTTGGATCAGGTAATGTGGGACTTGCGTCTTGCGGTCCTACCATGGAAACCCATGTTGTGAGCCTCGGTTCTGAATGTTTTTGTGCAGATTCGTGTTCCAGTCGATGCCGGGAACTCCGCATTCAACGTGTCGGCCAACGAATGTAGATTTTTACATGTTGTCCTTCGTAGCACCGTCGGTCACGGTCGGTGAGTGTAGTGGGTCTTCCACTGCGGGTCGCACTTGCAGTTGACTCCTTATACTTCCATCTCAGTGTGGTATCACTGTTTTTGACCAGGGATGATCCAATTTGTTAACAATATGCCGAAGATATAGGCCTGCAACATGGCATCTTTCAAACCCCATCAGTTCTATTGCACGCTATACCTTGTATATGAGGGCTATCCGCTGACTTCTTTTGAAGCGTGTATATACGGAGATCTTAAAAGAGTTAAAAAAAGTTTTTAAATGTCACATTTCATAAAAATTCACCATCCATGTTATCTGCAAGCAGGTCTAACAATTTTACCACTCATTAATCATCTCATAAAATACGTCTGTAACTTTGTAGCTTTGCCAATCAATTTCAACAGGTGGAGTATACTGCAATAAACCATTCAGTGCAATGCACTATCATCACCAAACATCTCAGTTTGTGATGACAGTGCATTGCACCTTTTTTTTTCTCATTTGACAACACATATTTATTACATTGTATCGCTGTCTCAGCATCCAAGAAGGTGGGTTTAATATTTTCACGGTGTTGTTTTGTCTCTGAACAACTATCAGCCATAAAATTTCAGATTTGTCCAATCGTTGAGTAAGGTTTTCAAATTCGACGTCCCGTAAAAACTAATTTTTAGGGGAAAAAAAAAACTTGACTGGGAACAGAACAAAGGCACGATTAGGGAGGTGAGTAGTTGCTTATATTTAACTCCAAAGAATGCAATAATTTTTTCCTTCTATTTTTCATTTCATCTACTGCTGTTGTTTGGTTTAAATTCTTCGATCAAGAAGCGTTTTTTTTCTTTCTTCTTGAGCACCTGCATATTTACGGTACCATTCAGTAAGCCGATCAACTTCTCATATCTGCAATAGTCATCATAAAAATAAAAATTGCTTGACATTCACAGAGTGATGAAAGTGACAGCTAAGCAAAGACCGACAATGCATAAAAAGAGATCGAATATGTTAAGGATAGTAAGAGGATAGTAAATGTTTATTATATTATAGTCATTTGGAATTTCCCCATAATTTATCGGTAAGAGTGTTCTAAGAACCCTAACCTTGAAAACACTTTCTAGAAAAGTTTTATTTTCCTATATAAATACAATATAATCTGCTAAAGGAGAGGGAAAGATAGATAGAAAGGAGGAAGAACAACATAGCGAAACGATAACAGAGCATCACGCCACCCTCCAAACTGGCTATAATAAACGAAGTGCATCGTCACCTACTGATCTGGTTTAGTAAGCTGCATAAAAAGGTCAGGACATCTTTATCTCGAGATATTATATAATCACTTTCTCGAAGCTTTAACTGGTTCGTTGTTCGTTCACTGTATACAGCATTCTTGATAGAAAATATGAAGATATCAAAGCTGCATGGGAAAATGATAAGATCCAACAGAATAAATGCTAGCCGATGTAAACAGTTGCTCATCACGATAGTGGTGTTAACATGGATGAAAGGTTTTAATCTGTTAATTCAGCTATCTTTCAATAATTATTTGCTTCTTGTCGTTAGAGTACAACATGGGTGAGGATTTTAGTAGTTTGCCTTTTACGTGTTATCCGAATCTTCCTTATGATAGTACAATTTGAATAAACACAGAGCAGTACCAGGATAATAACATTAGTTTGACCTTTCAACTTGTTGCGTATGATATATTACAACGCAGCACAACCATCACATAATGCCGAAACTTGAACTAATAATATCTGAAGTATTTTACTTTCGCTTTTTTTTTTTTTCGCAACATACTTGGAATTTGGCCTTGAACTAGTAACAATTAAATACTGTACAAGCAAGAAACAAAAGCACCAAAATGCAATTGAATTCTTTGGTATTCCGACCTAGTTTACCAGAAAAATGTTGATTGTTAATGTTTAGCTGATCTGATGTTTAAGTTGTATATGTATTTTGCAAATAAATATTAAAAAATTAATAAAACATTAATCCCAATAACTGGATTATAGATTAATTTACTCTTTAAGATAGGAATTCAATTATTTTCAGAGAAAAAAAATATCAAGTAGTCTCTCAAGTTCTAACACTGTTAATGGCGGCATATTTGTTTAAAGCGTATATTTTGAATCAGATTTCTTGCAAAATGTTTTAGCATTTTAGGTCAAGAAAGATAAATCCGAAAAACGTATTCCATATTGGTGATTTACTTATAATGTGTCAGGATTCCTACCATTCCTCATCGAACTAAAGAAATTTCAAACACAAACTCGCACGTCGATTCTGTTAATGCGCTAACAAGTAGAAGGGAGAGATCACATCAGAGTGGAAGTGTGAGCATTAGCACCATGGTAATGGTGCCATCTAACTGGTATATAGAAATATGTTAGTTGGCAAAGCCGCCTTTAAAAATATCAAAATGAAAAGGAATTTAATGTAACGATTCTTTGGTTCGGATTGAAGAACTGATTTTTCATCATCATCGTCATCTTTATTGTTACTTCTTGCTGATTCCCTTCCCATTTTATCACATCTTCAGCCTTATCCTTATATTTATTGCCTTGCAATAAATACAAGTATAACATGTCCCATGCATTTTCAAAGTATGGGACACGTTAAAATACATTCCCATACATTCAAATCCGAGCTTTGTGGTGACCAGGAAAGATGATGAAAGTCGCTAAACCACCGCTGAACATTTCTTGCGCAATGGAATAGCATTGTCGTTCATGAACCAACCGCCACCTGCTGGATAAAAAGTCAACATTGTAGGTTTGACTTCATCAGCAACGATGTTCAGATATTCTTTGGAGGACACCTGATCTTCCAGCAATATCAAGGGACCCGTTCCGTACCAACAGAACATGCCCTACACACCATGACACCACCTCCAGAACTTCTAGTTGTGTTTACAAGGCAAGCTGGGTTCATTGCTTCATGGGGGCTCCCGCAAACTCTCTGTCTACCACCGGTGCAGAACAAAGTGTACTGTGACTCGTCGAACAACATGACTTTTTTTTCTCAGTCTTTCAGTGTCCAATCACAGTGTTTCTGACACCATTGCAGACGAACTTCCACGTTCCTCGCAGAAATCAGCTACAGTTCTTTGCGCATAGTTCAGAGATACAGCTTTCATTAAATGTTTTGGTCAATTGTTGCACATAGGAAGGTCTGTTTGTCAGTGCACTCACACGATGGACTGTATTAGGACAACAGTTATGTCTCTTAGATAAGCAGTGTGGGCTATGTTTCCACTCATTGAACTCCCGAGATATCTCACCTCTTGAGAAACCAGTCAGCTCTGCTGTTTTCCAAATCATGGCTGCAGCCAGACGGACATCCACGATTTTGAAAACAGCCCGCTATCGAACTTTGAAAGATCGTTTTTCCCATTGTGTTTTTCCTGTATATATATATCTAACCTTCATAATTATTGGTAGATGAGTTCACTTTTACAGAATTTCTAGACTTTCGTATGGTGAAATACGGCAGACAACTACCGTCATCTTGTGTTCCCAATCTTAGCTGGCATTATTGTGTGAAAAAGTAATATTTTTCGTGAAAGGAGGAAAAAAAAACCCTTAGAAAAAATTCCTCTTTTTTCTGCGACTGGAATCAGAAGCCAGAGTAATAATTCCATTAGGGAGACAGATTGTCTTGGACTTCTTCAGGACAATGAACAACTTAAGAAATAATTATGTACATTTCATCGAAATGGGGGCATTTTTCGCAAATTTCGAAATGATCCAGTTAGTATTATTTTAACTGGAATTAATTTCAAATATGGTAGCGACTGTTCTGTTTGAAAACGTCAGTCGAAACAGCTAATCTTCAGCTTACAACTGAATTAAGGTAGGTCGAACTTTGATCGTAATGATTCTTGTAATAAGAGAAGTTAGTGACTCTCTACAGTACTTGGTTTAAGAGTCATTAGCGTGAGTAACTTTTGCTAAAAGTAGTTTACTGTCTTTCCAATACCATGGTAACAACACTTGGCATTTTGCCAGCAGAATGGTACAAGCATAAGACTGAAGAAATATGTTTAATACACAGAGGGATTTTATATAAACGACAATTAAATCATATTTCAAACTATCTATACTAATCTAAACTGAATTTGACGGATAAATTTTAGTAAGTCCTCCAGTTCATCGGAAAATACAATAAATGGCTCCTCCGTAGTGCAGTTGTATGTATTTATCTGTGTTCCGCATTATGTAATTGTATGTTGTAACAGCTGCTTCATGTAGCCTACAGTTGGTTGCACTCTCTTCAATGAAAAGCACTAAAACACATTTGAATATTTTATTTTTACTCGGCGATGCACAAGCGGAACGGCTTCACTGTTAGAGAACACGTCCTTGTTATCAAGGGTTTGTCCAGTAAATGAAACAGCAAAGTACGAAATATCACAATCGGAAGTGTCGCGAATGGGTTTATATAATATTGTATACTGTAGTTATTATTATAAAATATTCGCTGTTTTTTTTTTCTTCCTTTTTTTTTTATTTAAGAAGCGAAAATACGTGGAGAATTTCTTCATAAATTTAATCTAGATATATGTCCTTACCAGGGGCGGTGATTAAATTATAAAAATTAAAAATAAAAAATGAAAAGAGAAAAAAAAAAAGCCCCGATATTTTATGATTGCCTTTTTGGATAGAGTCAAGAAAGCCAATCAGCGTTTCTTTCTGAAACTTAAAGATGCCAAGTTACGGTATGACAACTCTAGAAAACACCAATGTTTCCATTTGAAATTTGTATATCTCCTACTTTTAATTATCGTAAGGATTGGTCATTCAAGCAACGTAAATTCGCCCTTTTAAAGGTGTTATAAGGGTGAACTGTAAGATTTTAGAACAAAGTAATGCATGACAACTCAGAGGAAACCGAAGGTGCTTGGTGGCGTTTGTGAGTTCTTTTTAGTACCGATATTCAATAATCCCAGATATTCTTTCGTTCCAGGAAAATAGCTAAATTAAAACCTCAAATTAAAAATAAACTTTTGTTAATAAAAATCACATACATATGATATGGCGTTGATATGTTCTGCTATTTAGCATGTACTTGGAATGCCCACTCAATTTCTTGATTAATTTTGACGTATATGTTAGAACACAGAATGATAAGTAAATAATTATTTATTGACTTATTGCTGATATTTCACTGGTGTTATAACCAGCATCTTCAGAGCACAAAACACAGTACGCGAGACTACAACAACATGGTATAATAATGGGACTAGTTTGAAACAATTGTAGCAACAACACAAAGACTAAAGTCCTAATTAGGCGCCCTCTATGTTTAAAAAAAACAGAGAGAGAGAGAGAGAGAGAGAAAGCAGGTACTAGTTATGTCTTAGGATGACTGTCTCCCAAATCTTAGGCCAATTTATATAGCCATATTTGTTGAGATTTGGAGTATGTTTCAAGGCTTCTGTTGCTTCTAAGAACAATCTTTCTTACTTGTAAAAGCTATTGTGCAATAATTTTGTTTTCTTCCAGTTGATCCTGTGTGCAGGTGTATCCAAAGCATGGTCTGCTAGGCCCGACTTGCCATAGCGATAGTGTTGAATGTATTTGTTATGTTCATTGATGCGGATGTCAAGTGCTTCCTGTCTGACCATAGTAAGCTTGATCACACGAACAGGGTACTTCGTAGACTCCTGGATGAGATAAAGGAGAGATGCTGTCCTTGGGTGAACGGATGAGAGTTGCTAATTTAACACATGGTCTGAATACAGTGCATAGCTGATGTTTATTGAGAACATAGATATCTTTTCCGATGTGCCTTTAATGTGTGGGATGGTGACTGTTTTGTTTTAGTTCTCCGTCGTGGATAGTGGGATGGGTTTCTTGGGAGCATTTAGTTTTTTTTTTCTTTAAACATAGAGGGCGCCTAATTAGGACTTTAGTCTTTGTGTTGTTGCTACAATTGTTTCAAATTAGTCTCATTATTACATGTTGTTACAGTCTCGCGTACTGTGACAAACTGTTTTGTGCTCTGAAGATGCTAGCTATAACACCAGCGGACTATCAGCAATAAATCAATAAATAATTATTACTTATCGTTCTGTGTTCTAATATATACCGTAAAAATTAATCAACATGTGTAACGAACACATAAGCCTTTCTACACCACTCAATTCCAGTTTTATGATCTTAGGGGCCTGGAGATCGATATTATTTGAGGTGGATCCCAACTATAATAAAATTTTGAACACTTTAAATTCTGAGAGTGCATCTTATTAGAGCCGTGTGAAACGCCATTTATTTTCAAATTCAACAATTTCTTGCTGAACTATGGAACCAGCACCGATTTGCTAACCTCAGCAATTTTGAAGGTTCTTCGAGCAATGGGTATGTAGTCTCTTATAGAAGAGTTTCTTAAATTTAATATTCGAGGATACTCCCAAGGTTACATCCGAAATGTCATACAAATAATAAAATATAGCTTTAAAAAAATTAGACCTTCCTACGTTCCTTTTTTTTAAAAGTAAATTGATAAACATATTTTTAAACTAAAAAATGTTGTCGATATTAATTATACTTAATATCGACAACATTTTTCAGGAATGTTGAATGGTATATTAATTTGTAAGTAATGATATTTTTAAATAAACCGGATGATTTTAATAAAAAAAAAATGCAATGTGTCATAGATTCATACAATCTTACCTCATACTTTCCATTGAATGTAGAATTTCCATTTTGTGTTTTTATAAAATCTCACAATCTCTTGCTAGAATCTTAAGAAGCATTAATTCACACCTTTCTTTCTTTTCCATCTACTATTTTATCTTACCCAACTTCCTGCTTATCACAAAATATTTTGGACCAACAGACCATTCAATAGAAAACAGACATAGCGAACACCAGTCCATTACCAGAAGTTGCTTAACTCAAATCTTGCAGAGCATGGAGTCGACACTAGTAGTGGTAGTAGGCTAGGCATTTCTGACAAGATCAAGATCAAGATAAGATAAGGAATCGTGCCGTGATTGGTTGTTGAGATGATGACGTCATTGTGTGTATGACGTCATGAGTGTGGAATGTTAGGAATTTTTATGGGGACCATCTGTGTGCATGACGTCATAACGTTGTTTGTTTTGTTCACGTATGGAATTATGGGTGATGATTAGAGATAAGATACGACCTCAAGGGCTCACTTTAGTGAGTATGAGCATGGCAAACCCGAAGTACCAGATGCTGGACCATGCCTTACTTCATGTAATATACATCTGTTATATTATTCTGTAGACTGGTCCTTCCCCTTCTTTCTATCCTTCTTTCTCCTCTCCTTGCTCCTTTCCCCTGGTGCTATTAGAGTATTCGAGGGCTAGGGGTGAATCTTTCCTATCTTGCTAAGTCATTTCGTCTTATGCAGCCACTGAAGGAGGCAAGCTAGCCTCAATAGGTGCTGGTCCCAAGCCCGAATAAATGGCGAGGGTTGATGTCAGGAAGGGCATCCGGTCGTAAAACTTCACTGCCAGCTCTAACTATGATATGACTCAAAGAGAAAATGATATAAGGACTAGGGCGAATCCCATAAGCAATGCACAGCCACATCGCCCTACAGCTGCGAGAAGTGGACGAGGGCTACCGCATCAAGGGCGGATGCGGTTAAAGAAGCGAGCCCAGCAGGTGGAGAGGATGTTGCGAGTGGAAACACTGAATGTTGGAAGCATGACTGGAAAGGGAAGAGAGGTGGCAGACATGATGAGGAAGAGGAAGTTGGACATTTTATGTGTGCAGGAGACAAGGTGGAAGGGGGGAAAGGCAAAGGAACTGGGAGATGGATATAAATTGTTCTACTCTGGAGCGAATAACGAGGTAAGAAATGGAGTAGAAATTGTGGTGTGTGGCAGAATGAAGGGCGAAGTACTAGAAGTGGGTAGAAGGAACGACAGGATCATGCGAATGAAATTGGGCCTTGGAGAAGAGCGGATGGACATATTATGTGTATATGCCCCACAAGTTGGCTGTACAGCAGAGGAGAAAGATGAGTTCTGAAACGTATTAGATGAAGAAATGAGGGAACTGGAAGAAAACGAGATGGTGATTGTCAGAGGAGACTTGAACGGACACATAGGGAGATAGAATAGAGACTGTGAAAGGGTGCATGATGGCTACAGAGTGGGAATGATGAACCAGGAAGGAGAGAGGGTTGTGGCCTTTGCAGTAGCGTTTGATCTGGCAATTGTGAGCTCGTTTTTCTGCAAGAGGGAAGAACATTTGATAACAATTAGGAGTTGTAACAACAGTTCACAAATTGACTAAATTTTGAATAGAAGGAAACATCTTAAGGTTGTGACAAATTGTAAAATAATTCCTACAGATCAAGTGGCACAGCAACACCGACTGCTGTGTGCAGACTTTAAAATAAGATCAAAGATAAGAAATTCTGGAAGCCATGAGATGAAGACAATTAAGTGGTTTTGCTTAAAAGAAGAGAGTGTGAGGAATCGTTTTAGGGAGAGGGTGTTAGAGAGGATTTCGGATGGACTGGAAAGTGTACAAGATTGGTGGAAACATAATTCAAAAGTAATCCTGAGCTGTGCAATTGAGGTGCTTGGTGAGACATCTGGAAAGATTAGAGAGCAGAAGGAGGGTTGGTGGTGGAATAATAATGTACAAGTGGCAGTGACAGCTGAGAGGAAGGCAAAGCAGAAGTGGGATGAGTCAAGAGTGGAAGAGGAAAGAGAGGTGTACAGAGAGAGACAGCAAGAAGCCAAGAGAGTTGTGGCACAGGCGAAGGCCATGGCATATCAAGATCTGTATGATCAACTAGAAACAAAGGAAGGACAGAGAAAAATTTACCAACTAGCAAAATGTAGAAATAAAGCAGCAAAGGACATCTTACATGTTATGCAGATCAAAGATGCTGAAGGAAGAGTATTATGGAGGGATGTGGACATAAGAAACAGATGGAGAATATACTTTGAGGGACTTTTGAATGAGGAAAATGCAAGGACCCACAGAGAAGATGGACAGCCTTCTGAGGGGATGGTGCAGAACATCAGTAGAGTGGAAGTGATGGAGGCCATGAAGAGGATGAGGAATGGAAAATGGGTGGGCCCCAACAGGATTCCAGTGGGGGCATGGGAGGTACTGGGGGAAGAGGGAATTGACCTGCTGTGGGACCTGTTCATGAAAGTTTGCCAACAGGAAAATATACCCAAGGAATGGAGGGGGAGTACTCTTGTCCCCATCTACAAGGATAAAGGGGATGCACAAGACTAAAAATTACAGAGGAATAAAGTTGATGTCCCACACAATGAAAATCCCAGAAAGGATTCTTGATGGAAGATTGAGGTGTAGATTGCAAAGGAACAATTTGGCTTCATGCCTGGTAGATCAACAACTGATGCCATCTTTGAATTACGGCAGATGATGGAAAAGTTTCGAGAGAAAGAATGGGAGCTACATCTGGCATTTATTGATCTGGAGAAAGCATACGATAGAGTGCCAAGGCAAGAAGTCTGAGGGAGAACAAGATTCCAGAGAAATATGTCAGGCTGGGACAGACAGAAAGTTTTCAAGTAACAGTTGGCTTGCATCAAGGGTCAGCATTAAGTCCGTTTCTGTTTAATATTGTTATGGAGGTGGTGACGGAGAAGGTGAGAGAAGATGCGCCTTGGACAATGTTGTATGCAGATGACATCTTGCTGTGTGCAGATTCAAGAGAAGAAGCGGGAACTAAACTGGAACGATGGAGAAAAGTACTGGAAGAGAGAGGTATGAGACTGAGCAGAAGTAAGACAGAGTATATGTGTTGCACAGTGGGCGGCAGCCAGGAGACGGATCTGGAACTGGAAGGAAATGTCATCAGGAAGGTGAGGGACTTTAGATACTTAGGTTCAACTGTGGAAGAAGATGGAGGAGCTGAGAAGGAAGAGGGATGCAGGATACAAGCAGGTTGGAGGAACTGGAGGGAGATGGCCAGAGTGTTATGTGATAAGAGGGTGCCGATCAATCTGAAAGGCAAAATCTATAGGACAGTAGTGAGGCCAGCTATGACGTATGCTATAGGTACTGTGGCCCTGAGGAAAAATAACATCAGCAGGATGCAAGCAGCAGAGATGAGAATGCTTAGGTGGATGTGCAGTGTGACCAGAAAGGATCATTTGAGAAATGACTATGTGAGGGGAACAGTGAAAGTTACGAACTTAGGAGCGAAGATACACGAGGCAAGGTTGAGATGGTTTGGTCATGTGATGAGGAGGGAGGACGAATATGTGGGAAGAAGGGTCATGCAGATGGATGTGCAAGGAAGGAGGAAGTGTGGGCGGCCAAAGAAGAGATGGAGGGAGCTAGTAGAAGAGGACTTGAGGATGAAGAACTTGGATGTGATGACAGCCCAAGACAGGAGGATGTGGAGGAGACTCATCATCAACAGTGACCCCACTTAAGTGGGAGAAGCTGCAGAAGAAGAAGAAGAAAATTAGAGATAAGATACGTGTCGTGATTGATGGGACACTTTGAACAAGATCAAGATCAAGATAATATAAGGAATCATGTCGTGAATGTTTGTTATTATCAGATGTAGATAAGTGACGTCATTTGTTAGTTGTAAATAAGTGACCTTATTGTTTTGAATGGAAAAGGGAGATATATTAGTGTGTAAGAATTCGTGTCGTGATTGGTGAGACACTTCACAAGATCAAGATAAGATAAGGAATTGTGACGTGTGTGTGTGTGTGTTGTTTTCAGATGAAGATAAGTGATTTGTTAGTTGTAAATAAGTGACAATTGTTATTTGTAAATAAGTGACGTTATTGTTTTGAATGGAAAAGGAAGATATTAATGGATAAGGATTCGTGTCGTGATTGGTGGGATACTATAAACAAAATAGGGGTAAGGTGAATGGGGTGAAGCGACGTCAGTGTCTTGGATATGTATTGCTATGATTTGTAGAAAAGTAAATGGTTTGCGTATGGCATTATGGGTGATGGATAGTGATAAGATAAATTTTGGAATGTTTGGAATTTCGCTGGGGCTTCCCTTCTGTCAGGGACATGTCAGGTGTTTTGGGTTCACGTATAGCATTGTGGGTAATATTTAGAGATAAGCAATCTTGACGTTATGTGTTTGGAAATTTCTGGGGAACATATGTCTCTCTGTGATATCACATGGTAGTTTGGTTTGCCTATGGAATTGTGGGCGATGTTTTTGAGATAAGATATCTTGGAATTTTCCCAGGGTGACACGCATCTGTCATTGTCATCATGTTTTGTCTTTGGTTGTCTATAGATTGGCTGTACTAATTTTCCAATACATTTTGGGGTATTTCTTTCCTGTTCGAGGGTGCGAGTTCTTAGAGTAGAGTCGTGATGGCGGCAGTGATTAGGCTTTTCTGAATAATTTAATTATATGCTGGTGTCCCTCAAACACACATTAGACATGAAAAGTCGCTAATGTATCCATGTTGATACTCTAATATGTACCCTATGATTATTCATATGAAAAAAAACTATTCAGCATTAGAATTACGCTTACCAAAACATACGAGCAGTGATTATTGAAATTATAATTATCAATTGTTATGTTTAAGTTAAAAAAATTAACTTACATTTCTGTCCAGAATGGGAACATAATACTATCTAGGTTTTCTGAATATTCCAAATTGTTGATTTTTAACATATATTCACAGCACAGAACACAAACAAGTCTGAAAATGCAGTTGACTTTTTCATTATAGATTACTGGGGATAACATATATTCACAGCACAAAAACACACAAAACATAGAAGTTGAAAGATTTTTCTCTAAATAATCAGAAAAGCTAATTGACTACTTAATTTAATTTAGATTACTGTTCGATTGGTTCTCTGTATTAATTCCTTCCCACAGTTGCTCATGCTATGTTTTCCCTAGCTTGGTGGGAAAGTCTATGCGCCATTTTGTTTTTAATGGTAAATGTTATTTCCTGTTTCGAATTCAGAGTGCTGTTAGAGTATGGAATTCTGACAAGTGAAATGATTTTTTTTTTCAAATTGATTGGCTATGTTCTCTATTTTACTTTTAAAATTCAGTTTAACTACATATTCTAACAGAATAACTGAGCAAAATTAATAAATAAATAAAATGTATGTGAATTAATTTTCCAACACTGTAGATTTCTCATTAAGTCTTATCTTAAAGATATCTCTTATCTGGTCGCCAAATTGTTGTACATAGGTGAGAAATCATATGTTTAGGTTGGAACTCTTGGTTCCCATGGGAAATCATTAACTAATGCCTTTTTATTCCTGTATACGGGGAGTAGGCGAGGCCATTTTGCCCTATCTAACTTTTGGAGACTGAGTGGGCAGTTCAATCTCCACTGGTACCAATCAGAGATAGATGGCCCAAGGCTATCACTAATTAAGCATTACACAGTGAAGAGAGACGGCTCAAATGTGCCGCCATCTCGTGGTCCCTAACCCTAACACAATATATTTAACGTCTGAAATAATGTGGGTTCTACGTTCGATATTCTTGAGTTTACAGGATGAAAAACCCGAGTTTCCAGGAGGAAAAACCCGTTTGCCCGTGCCAGGGATCGACTAACTCGGGAACCGGTCGAAAAAAGGCTTAGAAAAATTTCCTCTAGTCGCTGACTAGACTCGAAACCAAGTCTTCCTTCATGCGGCCAAGCGCTGTGGTGTGCAAACGCCACATCCACTGAGCTACACAGGCTCATGGACTATAATAATAATAATAATAATCAACTAAGGCCTTTTATTCCCGTATAAGGAGTAGACGAGGCCGTTTTAGCCCTATCTAACTTTTGGAGACTTATTGGGTAGTTCAATCTTCACTGGCAGCCAATCAAAGATAGCTGGCCCAAGGCTATCACTAATTAAGCAGCACTCAGTGAAGAGATGACTAACAAGTGGTGCCATCTCGTGGTACCTAATCCTAACACAATATATTTAATGTCTGAAATATTGTGGGTTTATGGTCGATTTTCACCATTGTTCAAAGGTTCTTCACATGCTTATGGAATTGCATCATGTGGTTTTTGACAATGTGACTCTCATCTGAAAGTTAATTTTCATTTGGTGATTGTTGGGAATTTATTACTGTAGTAATATTAAGGATTGCATATTTATTTTTTTTGAATCTAATAGATATATTTCTGAGCATTATTAAAAACACAGAATCTTTCATTTTGTTTCCAAAAGCATTTAAAAGTACACATTATGTTTTCATGTTTTGGGCATCCAATTTCATTTAAATCAAGAACAGGCCTCCCTATTAACTTCGTTAATGTTTTTGATTTTTCTCTTCCTTTGGCAAGTAATATTTAATATTTGCATGTTGATTCTATCATCCAATTTCTTAGTTTGTCCAGAGATAGTGAACTAATTTCCCACTTCAGCTGATGATTATATTTTATTAACCAAGAATTCTGTTTTTTAAACTCTTTCAGGTAATTCTTTCCAACTACAAAGTGATTTTGTCAATGCATATCTTGCAATAATTAAATCAGAAATAGAAATTTCTTTAGGAAATAAATTTGAAGTCTTGTTCAAAAGAAATTGTACATCAATTATACAAATGATAACCGAAAATTCGTATTTTTAACCACTGTAGATATTGCATAATCGTTTTCCTTCATTCTTCTTCTTACATTACTTCATTTGGCACCAAAAATAAATAGTTATTTATTATAATAATTATAATTATTTCACTGATTATTAGTTCTGATCTTATATTTTATGTTAACTTTCTGTTACAAAATTCTGAACAATGAGAACTTTTCACAAAGAATTTTGTGGCTCACCCATTATTTTTACATTACTGAACACAAAACACCACAATACAATACAGCAGCTGCAGTGAGTGGATGAATGATTACCTTAAGTCCAAAGTCACTCTACTCTATGTTTTTTTGTTATAGTACTGTTTACCCTTAACATGCCCTACCCTGACCGTTCCTTCAAAAATGAGCCTTTTGCGCAGATGACTTAACGACATGTTTTTGCTTGTTGTTGGATATACTGTTTTTGTGTTTTTATCCTACTTTGTGTGGGGAAAGGTAAAATTTATATTTGTCTTATCTGGAGAGTACAAACTTTTTTATAAGAGTTTAAGAGTTTAAGTCATGTTTTTGGATTAATTATCTGCTGTCTCTCTGTAAAACAACCATATCCTAACAGTTCGGATTTTCGATTATGTGAACGAATTGTTTTCAGATAACTCAAACAATGTCAATAGGTAGCATTAGACAATTTCTAATATAATCAATTACATGGATATTAGTTTCAACACTTTTCCTCCCTGTTCCTGGCATTAATTTCACAGTAGTGATTTTTTTACAATAATTAAACAGAATGCATTATGGTATAAAGTTATGGATTTAAATATCAAATTCTAATCAGAATAACTGAGTAAAAAATTCACTGTGGAAAAACACAACAACAAAAACACACATCTTTGTTCATTTCAGTTTACAATTGCATATTTTATTTTGCTGAAATACTATTTACAAGTATATTCACAGAGAAAAAATCGAAACATGTAATTACCTAAAAATATTTCACAATATTTAGTTTAAACTCTTAACATTTTCCAAAGAGTTGAATAAAGAAAATTTTCGTTCCTCAGTGTTTCTTGGTTACATTACATCAAAATAGCTGGTCACACAAAAGAGTTTTTAGATCATGGTAAGCACAGATCCATCCATTTGATATTGTGTCAGTCTGGAAATTACACCATGCCTCCCTAAACTTTCTGTGTATTCTTTTGTCAACAAATATACACAAACAGTTTTCATAAAATGTTCGTAAATGTCCCAAAATAAAGAATCTTTATCAAATGATAAAATCTTGAAAGTCTAATTTTACCATTGATGAATTTAAATGATTAGCGATAATTTTCCCCATGATACAAATAGCTGATAATTCAGTTTCCAAAAATAGTAAATGATTATCAATGTCGTACATTTTTGTTGAAAATCTCTCAGCTTCTTCACAACTAATAGAGAAAACTTTACTTCCATCAGGTCCTGTATCATCGAGTATTAGTTCCACATCTTGGCATCTCAGAATATAACACTCACCGAGATCCATTTCGTAGTCAACTCATCTTTGCAAGTAGCCGAGGATATCAGACCACTTCCTGCATAACTTTTCCCAAGGGGTCCTGGATAAATACATCACAGTGTATGTGTCTTCTAAAATAATAATCGGTTTCCATCCTTTTAGAGCTAGGTGAAGAGTTTTGTCTTGTGCTATTTTCCTGAAGAAAGACAATTACAATGACTTTTGTGGCTTACCCATTATTTTACTTTACTTTACTTTACTGGACACAAACACCACAACACAATACGATAGCTGCACTGCCTGAACGAATTTGTCGTAACTGCAAAGACACTTGACTCGTTTGTTTTTCCTTATAGTACTGTTTACCTGACCCTTAACCCTGACTATTCCTTCCAAAATGAAACTTTCGTGCAGATGATTCACGAACATGTTTCTACATGCTGTTGGATATGATGTTATGTGAGATTATCTTACTTTGAGACATCAGAGGGCAAATCTTATCTCTGTGGCTCGAAGGGTATTCTATGTTATTTGTCCTTATTATGTTAAGTATTTTATCCTCAAAAAGTGTTTTTGATGTTAGACCATGTGACTAGTTCTCTCACTCATATGTCCGAAATTGTTGGGATGGGAAAAAAATAGCATTAGGTGGTGGAAGTGAAAAGGTAGTTAATAGGGTGACAGAGGTCTTCTCTGCAACGCTCCTTCACCCCACTCCCTAACCCCATCATCCCCCTATTCTCCTCCTCTCCTCCAGAAGATGTCTGCTGAAGCCAGTGGAGATGAGCAAGCTCATCATTTGCAGATATCTTTTAGTGATGTCATCTCCAAATGATACTGATAACTTTGGAGGAAAAAAAAGAAAGAAACGCTTCCCTGCAATGCTCCCCCACCCCATACTCTAACCCCTCATTCCTCTCTCCTCCAGAAAATGTCTGCTCCGCCTAGTGATCTTGATCTTGTTCAAAGTGTCCCACCAATCACGACACGTATCTTATCTCTAATCATCACCCATAATTCCATACACGAACAAAACAATCGTGACGTCACACACACAGATGGTCCCCAGAAAAATTCCTAACATTCCAAACCCATGACGTCACACACACACACACAATGACGTCATCATCTCAACCAAGCACGTCACAATTCCTTATCTTATCTTGATCATGATCTTGTCAGAAGTGCTTGGCCTACTACTGACACAGGACACATGATCATTCGAAAGACCCCTCCTGAATTCGGAAACCGTTTTAAATAGGAAAGTTTGTTTAAATGGAACTCCGAGACCTTGCTGAATCATTCCAATTTAAATAGAAATGAGACCTCACAGTAAGTTTGGGTGATTCCGATCCTCAGTAACTGTTTTTTTTTAATTGCTGAAATACATTATTTTAACAAGCTTAATGAACCAAATACGTAAAGGGGAGAT
Organism: Typopeltis vanoorti; assembly: GCF_054136105.1. Taxonomy (NCBI): domain Eukaryota; kingdom Metazoa; phylum Arthropoda; class Arachnida; order Uropygi; family Thelyphonidae; genus Typopeltis; species Typopeltis vanoorti. The sequence goes on from NC_143573.1 coordinate 35,645,968, forward strand.
TGAAATTGGGTGGATTGTTCGGTTTTAAATTTCAAAGTCTTATACTCTAAACTTACTCGCCTGTGTAGCTCAGTGGATGTGGCGTTTGCCAACCACGGCGCTTGGCCGCACGAAGGAAGACTTGGTTTCGAGTCTAGTCGGCGACTAGAGGAAATTTTTCTAAACCTTTTTTCGACCGGTTCCCGAGTTAGTCGATCTCTGGCACGGGCAAGAAGGTTTTTCCTCCCGGAAACTCGGGTTTTCCGTCCCGTAAACTCAAGAAAATCGACCGTAGAACCCATATTATTTCAGACATTAAATATATTGTGTTAGGGTTAGGGACCACGAGATGGTGGCACACTTGAGCCGTCTCTCTTCACTGAGTACCGCTTAATTAGTGATAGCCTTGGGCCATCTATCTCTGATTGGTACCAGTGGAGATTGAGCTGCCCACACAGTCTCCAAAAGTTAGATAGGGCTAAATGGCGTCGCCTATTCCCCGTATACGGGAATAAAAAGGCGTTAGCTGATGATTACTCTAAACTTGTGTATCATAGCAATTGGAAATTTGTGAATAGAAAGATGAAATAGCACTGCATAAAATAAGAATTTTCAAAAAAAAAAAAATGCTACACTCTCTCCTAGTCTTAAGAAAATCCCACTGTCTTGGAAAGGAAGACCGTCGTAGAAGGAAAATGCGTTTGTCTCATTAATGATATAGGACAGGTCAATATTGATCATGGTTAGCCAGCTTTATTTCCTAGTTTTTCATGAACATATTAGAAAAAAATTGCCACACAAATCGAAATGCATTTCAAGTATGTGTATCTTCAGTTATAGATTCCGCCTAAAATGTTATAGAACTAGTAAGTAACGCACTTGATACATGTTTAAACAGTACATTCATCAGGAAGTCGTGTTGCAGACATTACAATTATGCCCTTTGTGTTCTTCACTCAATATGAAAACCTTGGTCCAGTTTTCGTTTTCGGGAAATAGAAACGAAAAGGTCACCGCTGTTGAACTATGATAGTAATTGAGTGAGGACAAGCTGGGAAACTTTTGTAGTTAAGAGTCACGTGAAATAGCTAAATGGCAAGGTCCGTGGCGAGCGTTGCTCGTGCAAGGGCAAACAGTTCTTTAATCGCCACTAATGAGATTTCAGATAGAACAACTGAAGTGTAATTTTCCTTCCCTTAATTCTCCTTGGGGAGATAGGTAATGAGATCTTTTAAAAGTCATTAATAAAATGAGCTTCAAAATATGCTCGGTGAAATTCATTTCTGTCAAACACAGCTGGCGTTTAAAAAGATGATCCCCATAGTACTCGATCGTTTATGCGTAGTTTTGTAGAATGCTTCATAAAATTCCGGTAACGTAAACGAACTGAAATCTAGTATGTAACGGCATAAATAAAAGTCTTGTGTAACATCACTAATGTTTAACTTACCAATAAAACGACTCGGAACGTAGACTTTTTTTAACGAAATTTTGTATATTTCTTTGTATTTAAAAAATAAATTTTCACTGAAATATCAATAACAATTTGATGTATGAAAAAAACAGGAAATTTTAACGCATCAAAATAGATTTATTGTCTCTTTTACCCGCGTAAGAAATGCATCAGATAGCTGTTCAGAAATGGCAAGAGAACATTAAAAAGGAGACAACGTCACGTGTTTACAGCCTTCTCGATCACAGCTGTTTGTTTTCTTTTGAATGCAGTCTTCCTCTTTCTGAAGATAACCTTGTAAAAAAAAGCAGCGCCATATAAAAGCCAAGAAATCATAATATTTATACGCATTTAAACCGTTATTCATAGTTTTATTATTTATTATTTATAAATAATAAATAATAAATAATAAAACTATATATAAAATATATAAAACGTGTCATAGATTTATTATTTATGACACGCATCTTCCACTAAGACATTTTATTTTTCCTATTTTAAAATAAGTTTGAGTTTCTAAATTCTTCAAGTAACTATTGGCTGTTTCCATAGTTTCTTTTAGGAGAGCTTGAATTTTTTTTTTTAAATCAAAAAGACCAATAAGTTTTATTTTCTTCATTCATTCTTTTTTTTTTTTTTTTTTTTAATCGACTTTCTACTGCACACATTCCTTTTTAACATCCCATAAAGGATATTTAACTTTTTCATTTTTTTTTATATATTATAACGAACAATCAGGAAAACAACTTGAGAGGAGTGTACTTAATTGTAAATAGGAGCATGTGCCCTATTTACAATTAAGAAAGAGATAAAAAAAAATGCATTTAGTTATTCAGGCTACTCACTCCTCAAAGATCCTCCAGGGTTCGAAACGAGGTTTTTTCAGTAAGCATTCTTATTCTTCTACCTACATTGCAGGGTGTCTTATGTAGGCGCCAAGAATTTTCCTCCTTTGAATTTTTATCACGCAAAACAGGCATACCCTCCTGAAGAACTAAAACAATTTATTTAATTGATTTTGTTTATATTTCTTGATAAATGCACTGGCGTCATAGCCTTAGTTGCTTCTTCTATAATTCCAATCAACCATATCAGCATGGACGGTTCCACGAGAATTATATAGGTGTTAATTCTTAAATATGAGTCTCTAAAAATCGAAATGTTCAGAAGAATATCTTCAGTATAATAAGCATAGATGCAACAATCTCTATTTATCACTCTTGAAACTTATTTATTATTATGTTCTGTCCAAAGAGATGCCTTGAAACTTGATTCACAGGACAGATGTAAAAGATTGCTTGCTCATTTATGGTACCATGTGCCATGTACCAACCACTACATGACATTTTGGTCTGTTAATTGCGTGTGTTCTGTAGCCGATTTACTTGTTTTGCGGAAAACAAAATATTATGAGTTTCTTGGAGAAAAACCCCACTAACCGGCGTATGAGATGGGCTAACTCACCCTCTGAAAAAGCCCATATAAAGATTCCCTGTCGTCATTACCAGAATAACTCAGTTTTTTTTTTTTTTTTACAATCAAAGAGCGCATGTGTCGTAGTTCAGTGGAATTATTGAGGCACTTTGGACTATATTTCAACCATAATATATTTCAAAGATTATATTGGGTTACATATCAAGCATTCTGAAATCTTTATTCTCAGAATTACGTAATTTAAATTAGTTAATCACACTGTGTTCCTTTCATTTAGATATTTCTTATAGTTATTCTATACTATAATTTTTTTTCCAGATTTGTAGTTTGATAATCTGACAGATCCAATTCGCAGCTCAACGTCATAGCCTATCTTGTGAAATACAAACATTGTGCACTGGCTGATAATTTTTGTTTATCAAGTCACAAGTCGCAGTATAGCAAGAATTATTTATCTGCATGAAAATTATCGCTTCAGTTTTCTAGGGCAGCTAATTTACGCGTTTGGAATAAGAGATAGATTAAAAATATGAAATGAGAAAAATTTCATTGCACACACACACACACGAAAAAAAAAAGCACCCAACGCTTGCGTTTACTAGCAGAGGAAGTAATTTGTAGACATAAAACTATTCGTGGCCTAGTTAAGGTCGATAGAGTAATTAGCGAGAATACGATTTATAGGACAAGGAAATGTTTGCATTTCATCAGTGCTAATGCAAAACAGACTCAGCTTTAAAATCAATTTAAGAATAAACTTAAATTTGATATATATAAAAACATTCCAGTCCTTTCCTGGATCTAATAATCCCATGTACAGGCATCTTCAGTAAATTATATATATATATATATATATTTAATATTATCTGGTTGGGATGTCTGGTTTATGGAGGAAACGTTCTGCCATCTATTTTAAGTAGTGCAAGTCCAAGGCAACTCCTGCCGAAGGTTGCATTTTCATAAGCTTTATTTTTAGAAACGTCCTAATTTTCTATATATTCAGAGTGATGAAATAAAAATGGATTTAGAATTCCTATTTCTATTAATTTATTTCACCGATACAAAATAAATAACGGAAAAAACTCACGTAGAAAGATTATTTAATAGTATAATTTTCGCCTGTGTGTCACAGGCATCTTCAGTACATTAAGCTCAAAATTAAACACTAACTGACAATTCCAAAAAGCGCCACCTAAGTAGCTGGTGTAAGATAACTATAAAGGTCAATAACTTTCCTAAAAAAAATAAAAATAAATAATAATAATAATACAATAAAAAGTTAGGAAAGATTAGCTGATTTGTAAAGTACTATCTCCCATAAAGGGGATAGACGTAAGCCGTCGGATCTGTTTAAGTTAGGAGAATGAAGTAGAGTTTCACATGTTTCTTTATAAAAGCGTTCCATGAGGAACTGACTTTTGTGAAGAACTCTTGTCTTTCTCCAATGAACTCTGTGTCTAGTGAAGGTGGCATGTTCAGAAAGTCCAGATTTTCAGGTTTAAAGTATTCAATATAAGATTGGTGTTCTTCTAGCCGAATAGAGGCGGATCTTCCCGTTTGTCCGAAATAAGATAATCCACAAGAGCACGGAATCTGGTAGACACCTGGATGATTAAGATGTGGAAGCTTGTTCTTAGGAGAAGTGAGAAAGGTGGAGATTTTTCTAAACGGTCGAAAGGCAACAAAATATTCAGTGGTTTTAAAACTTTTGCTATACGTTCACTGATGCCTTGTACATAAGGGATAGTAATGCGCGTTATTTCCTCTGTGTTTGAAGAGGAAGACATATTAAAACTACTCAAAGTTCTTTTAATGAAGCAATTCTTATAACCATTAGATAGAAAGGAAGAAGTTATGTATTGTAGTTAATACATAACTTAATACATAATACTAATACATAATAAAAGAGTTGTACCAGAAAGTTTTAGCGCGTTTCAGGGATCCTGTGCACAGGAAGAGGCCTGAATTGTAGGAAAACCAAACTTTGATGTTGTGCCGGCTGACGTAGCTCCTCATTCGCAGTTATATGGCAAAACATCAGACATCCGTTGCCCCCATCCACCCTATTCTTCGGACTTCCTGTTTCCGAAACTTAAAACCACTTTGAAAGGATGTCGTTGCCAAACCATGGAGGAGATTCAGGAAAATGCAATTAGAGAAGTGCGCGCCATCACAGAAGCATTCACAATGGAAGAAACGTTGGGAAAGGCGCATCACCAGTAGATGGGGACTACTTTGAAGGGGGGAGGGACAGTGTTTAAAATGTTACAAAATGAGCAATAAAGTCTTCATAGCAAAAGTTCGGTCTTTTTTTTAACACTCCTTGTATATATAAATTACCTATTACTGTTAATTTAATATTTAATTTAATAGCACTAACTGTCTCATTTTTCCATGAGAGGATTTCGACAAAGTAAATGTAAATTTAAAATAGAAAAGATTAAATAACACTTTGATAGGTGACCAATTAATTACTCGGCTGTGATTTTACTGCATAAGCTTGATCACGTACTTGAACTCAACCATGCTCATGCATTAAGTATTGTACGCCCACACTTCATAGAACCCAGTTTGGCAGATTGCCAAGAAGAGTCAATTCATGTTGAAAGGGAAAAAGAAATAAGTTGATGTACGAATTGGTCACGAAAACGCGAAATCACGTGCTTTATATGTAAATTTTTCAACTGTTGTAGAAGCAAAATAGTTACCACTTTAAGAACTATAATTTTTATGAAAGAAAAGCTAATTTTTCGACGTATAAGAAAAAGCATTCATCCCACGAAACACATTGATTACTCAATACAATGGCTGCCGGTGAAAATTTTAAGTGTGAGTGCGGCATATACAAAATTAAAAAAAAAAAAATTATCTTTTTCGTAATCAGTAACCAATTTATTAATAAATAAATTGGTTACTGATTTACATATTAAAAAATAGCTTTATTAAAAATATTTCACCTTCACCACGAACATACACCAATAATAAAAGTTTTGTATCTCACAGAAATAACGCGCATACAATTTATCTGTAGCTCAACGAGCAGTGTCGGAATCACTTGTAACGTGCAATGACAAGCGTAAAACGAATATCGGCGAGTCTGGCTGCAAATGGCGCGATAATTATGACATTGCGTTAGATTGCAGTGCATTTGCTTCGTGTAACGATAATTGAAAAATATAATTCTTTTCATATTTTCAACAGTGACACTCGTTATAATTCAGCCTTGTATCTATAATAAATAAATAATTATATGTTATTTTAACACAATAAAATAAAATTTACAAAAAATAGTTCACCTTCACCAGGAACACGCACCAATAATAAAAGTTTCGTATCTCACAGAAATAACGCGCGCAAGCATACGATACACTGCCCAAATGAGCAGTGTCGGAATCACTTGTAACGTGCAATGAGAAGCGCAAACGAATATCGGCGAGTCTACCTGCAATTGGCCGAATGTGATAATTCCGACACTGTGTTAGATCGCAGTGCATTTGTTTCGTAATCTATAGCGTTAATCGAACAATTCCAATTATTAACTATTCAATCAATGTCAAAACATATTTATGTTGTAAGCATTGTTATTATTTATAAACACAAACAAAATTTAAATTTTTCATTTTTTCCTTGGGTGCTGCAGTACTTATGCCACTGCTCTAATATCAGAATGGATTCTCCTTCTTTTGACATGCGCAGAAGGTCGAAGGGTCTCGCATCTGTGGGCGTACAGTAGTTTAAAAAAGCAGTCGTTTTTGGAGCAGTGATAGTTACTATATTTGTGACATTTATACCTGTATTTCTTTGAATCTTTTTCTCTATCTGTGTTTTTCCACCCCAATGCAGTCTCTGATCAGAGAATGAAACCCATTTTATGTACATATAAACTGCAGCAGTGATATTATCCTGAAGTATCTTCTCAACGATCATTCATTCCTATGACTGATTTCTTCTACAGGGTGGCCCATAAGTCACGAAGGGGTTTAAACATTTAATAACTCTTTTATTTATTAATTATTTTTATTTTTTATGTTCTACTAATGACATAAAGAACCCGGAGACTTTTTTTTATTAGTTATGAAAAACCACATCAAGTAAATGTCTTCCATTGGTTTAACAATGGATGCGTGATGCGTACGTACATGACTGAACTATCGCATTTCAAAACGTCATGGGCATTATATTCAAGGACTTGTGCGCGTGATATTTTTGATGAACGATGACCAGACTTGGAGTAAGATGATATTTCGGTTTCTATTGCATTGAGTAGATGTGCGTAGCATTTCTAAAGCTTCCTTGTGTACTTTGGTTATTCAGTCATGAAACTGAATACTTCTATTAATATTTTACCTGTTCACAAACTCTCTCTCTCTCTCTATGATGATGATGATGATGAACAGCCTATTTTTTTCTACCCACTGTAGGGTGAAAGCCTTTCCCATTGCGGGAGGTTTGGGTCTACTGCTCCCATGGTGACCCAGTCTATATTGGGCGAGTATATCTATACTTGGGTGAAGGAATGTATGAAGGTGGAAGACAATCACAAACATCCATACCTACGCGAGATTCGAGCCCACAGCCTATTGGCTGGAGAGCAGATACGCTAACCACTCGGCCAACCAGGCCGACATTCTCTCTCTCTCTCTCTGTATATATGTATATATATATATATATATATATATGTATATATATATGTATATATATATATATATATATATATGTATATATATATGTATATATATATATATATATATATATATATATATATATATATATATATATGTATATATATATATATATATATATATATATATATATATATGTATATATATATATATATATATATATATATATATGTATATATATATATATGTATATATATATATATGTGTGTGTGTGTGTGTGTGTATGATGCTATCATCGCATTAAGGGAAGGGCCACTACCCAGTCCGGTTTCGACCTTCATTGAGGTCTCATGAGTGGGAGCCAGACCCTGAGATGCCAAGGTTGAAGTAATGCAGAACTTATAAATTTTACCTATATAAGTTGCCACGAGGTGCTTTGATCTTATTAAATAACAATCTCAGGATGAGAGAAAGATGTAGAAAGTTTTTTACCTTGGATGTCCTATACATTAAAGATACGAAGCAATTTTATAAACTTGGTTTTAATCCTTTTTCCCAAGTAAGCAAACAAGCAAGTAAGTCAAGTTTGCGCCTGAAGTATTTTTAGATTTGAGGCAACTCGAGGTAATGCATAGCATCACACATGTCCTCAAGGAGATGTGCTCTGCATTATTGGAGATACTAAGGAAAGTGATCAGAGCTTACTCCACCTTTACCACAAGTTGCCTCAGACCTGAAAATACTTCAGGCGAAAACTTGACTTACCTGTTTGTTTGCTTACTTAAGAAAAAGGATTAAAACCAAGTTTATAAAATTGCTTGGTATCTTTATCATATATATTTATATTTATTTGTATGCAGGTTGACGCGGTTTATGAACATGTTCAATAATTTTAATGATTTAAAACACCGAGATAATTAAGAATAAAAGTTTAATAAGGACACAACTAGTTTCGTTGGTAAGCCAACTTCATCAGGTGTCAAAGCACAAAGGTATATACAAAAAGACCAACAGAAACATTACACACTTACAACAACAGAGCTTTCAAAAAAAACTTTCCCAAACTATTCAAGTTTGAATTGGAGTCCGTGCTTCAGTTCCAGCTCCATTTATATGCGTGCTTGTAATCTCGAAAGAACGCCAGTACTGAATAGCAGAGCTATGAGAGTTTGGTAAATGGCAACTAAGGTTGCTATTCATGTGGGTAGAATCGAGGGCGATTTCTTTTGACTCCAGGATACGTCTTTCAAGTTCATCGTAACATTTGTGAATATTAGAAGTTAGATTCCAGTCTATTTGGTGTTGGCGGCCTTCATCAGAGTTTACAGAGAACAAGACGTGGCTGGCTCGGATTCTATTATTCTTAATTATCTCGGTGTTTTAAGCCATTAAAATTATTGAATATATATATATATATATATATATATATATATATATATAACGTTGATTAGGGGATAACTGTCCGTTATTCATTATCCATGCCTCGGCGATGAGCATCAAATGCTATGGGATTAATCCGAACAAACTATTGCAGCGTTGCTATGACATAACCGACAGAAGAATTTGGGAATGCTTAGAAATGGCATTGGATTCAAAACACACAATATACACTCCCTAGTATCAAGATATATCTTAGCTATAGCTAACCAAACATGGGTATCTGAAAGCGTAACAAGAACAACGTACTCAACAACGCAAGACATAATTGGGAATATTATTTTTAAATCATCAGATTCTTGTATAACTACATAGCGTTTGTGATCTTTGTTAATCTTTACTGTTTGTCTATTAGTTTTCGTTTTTTTACACCTGACGAAATGTTATGTAATTAGGATGATTCTGCTTCTACTTTGCAACAGTTCATACTTATCTCAGGCGAATCATGTACAGAGATATGTGTACCTTATAGGTGTCATATGCTGACTATAAAAATTTTCACATTTGACGTCCGTAGACGCCATTAGTCACTCGATTGTTTCATCGGGTTTTGGGAGTAATGCCTTCCGATAGAAGTGGTAGGGTCGCAGATGCCCTTTCCACAGAGAGTAAGTAAAACAATCACAAACATCCATGCCCATGACGAGATTCGAAACTGCAGCCTTTTGGCTGGAGAGCGGAAAGATGACCTTGGTTATATGTACATATATACAAAACATTTCGTATTATCTTTCTCTCAAGTGAACATGATAGCGTGTTGAGAATGACGAGCGAAAGCAAAGAAAGGTCACGGTCAGGTGAGGTTGGGAATGCAGTATATGCATCTGTTGACGCACGATTATTGTGCATAATACGGCAAATAATATGATTGAACAGCTACTCTGGTCCATCGTGCGTGAGTTTGTGTGAGTGTTGATTTATTTATACTGGGTTTTGAAGTGTAAACTCTGTTCGAATTATTTATCTGTTTTTAAATATAAAACATGTAAAATTTTTTGTTTTTTTTAATTTTTTTAGTCATAAATTTCTGTTTACAAAGTGAACCTTCAATTTAAACTATTTAAATTATTATGCGAATTTAAAATTGTTATATTAAACATTTCAAAATAACACATCGACGCCTTTCATAATTAGTGCAGTGGCCACCCCCCGAACTAAATTTCAAGAAGAGAAGAATAAAGTTGCAAAGAATATAACATGCTGAAAAGATGCTAGTTTGCACCAAACAACAAAGGCTTCTTTTAGAATAACAAAGGATTTATTTTAATAACCATTGCAAATGTAAAAAACTTGTCCCAACTAGTTTAACTCTTACTCAACTGATGGCTTCTTCAGGGTTTGTAAAAAGCACATTTGCTATTCTTTTCAAGTTCTAATGTGAAACTGATTGTAGGTTTAAATGAATAGAGAGAGTGTAAAAGACTTAAGAGGTCATGTTTCTAAATAATGAAGACATCTACGATCTCTACCAAATGGCTGATTCCAAGGCTAGAAAACATTTTTCAAAATTCTCCATGAAGCGATCAGCCAATCGAGTAGATAAGGGATTACTCATTGTTAATTCAAACTGTTGTTTATATATCTGTAAACATTATTCCAGTGAAAGTAACTGGATCGAGGGCAGTGCTCAAACAGTTTGGTGACGTCCGATGGAAGGAGATCTCTTATAAGGTCTAAAATGTAAAACCTCAACTTTAACCTCTCATTAGTAAAGTTAGATACTATATCAAGACAGCGAGGATGTCAGATGAAATATTTACATTAGACAATTTCTAAATGAAATCAGCTTTATTGTTTGATGAATCACCTTATCCTAAAACACTGGCAAGATGTTTATATAAAGCATAAGTCAGAGAGCTGATGCCATCAACGATCGGTCTTAAAGGACGCCAGCTTTGTGTATCTTTAGAAAGATTCAGTCATGGAGAAATAGGATATCATGATTTCAGTGTTCGTCGTAAGTCTGGTGGCCAGTTGACATATTTTTAAGTAAATCGTTTGTTTTTTCATGAGTGGGCCAAGCAGGATTATGATCTAGGATTGAGTAGGTGGAGAAGTCAGAGAGAGTAAACGTGATATTTGTTCACTATAATCATGAGTTATTATAATGATAGTGGTGTTTCCCTTGCTTGCTTTTAAAATGATGATAATTCTATTCTTCCTAAGATAGACACAGTAGCATAGCTAGAACTTTTGTCGCCCGGTGCGGTCTCTGAGTTTGCTGCCCCTCTCAATACACACCAAAAATACTACAAAAAGTCAAAATGACGTATAGGAAAATAAATTAAAATGCTATATTTATTTTGCCATACAAATCAAAAGCACATAGAATTTAATTTGCTACTGGCAAACCTAATGTAACCAATACATGCTAAAGAAGCTTTGCGATGATCGTTTTGTCATGTTTGAAAACACATTCTTGGATGCCTAAACACTTGGATAATTGAGTTATTCGTGCATATTTTTTGTACTTTAGTTTCTCAAAACAATGCACCCATCTTTTTATGTCTCTTTGTTAAACATCCTGTTCAACAAAGATCCTGTTTGATAGATTCTGACATGTCAGGTGACATCATAAACTGCCCTTCCGATTACAACACCGAATTTATGTCCTTGACAATCATCTTCAAAAGAATCATCACTATTGTGCGCAGACTCGTCTAACATTTCTGCTTCAACTTTGCCCTATTGCTAAAGTTAAGATTTATAATCTCGGAATTACTCTCAAACACATAAAATAAAAACATCAGTTTAAACTGCAATAATATATTGCAGTTTAAACGTCCACATTCCTGAAATAAATTTTAAACAGTACTGTTAACTTTCATGTAGTACTATACGGTTTTAGATACACTAAAAACACGCAGGCTTTAGTCGTCATTGATAGCTGAAGATAACTGCTGCTGCCACCTCGTGTTCCTTAACCCTAGGTAGTATAATTCACTGAAATAGTGTGGGTTCTAGAGTCAACTTTTTTTTTTTTTTCAGTTTCGGGTTTAAAAGCTTGAACTTCTTGAAAGAGAGAGAGGGGGGGCGGGGGAAAACCTTTCTTGTCTGAGCCAATAATCAACTAACTCGGGATCTACCTGAACGAAAGCAAACAAACAACAAAAAAAAGCCCTTCAAATCAGCAACTGGAATTGAACCTCTAGCGATCTTTCTTCTGCCTCACGAGTGCCCTGTCAGTGTAACCTCTTACTTTGCACGAACAAACGTTTACAGTGATTGCAAATAATCCCTTCCAAAATGATCTCTCCAACTTATAACGGCTTCGGTAGTACTTTCATTACTCTATAGCTTAGTCGGTATGTATAATGCCTTTTGGTAGGAGAAACTTGAGTTCAAATCCTCTCTAGGATGTGAAGAGTCTTTTTTTAATTTTATATTGACAAAAAGTGAATTAGCTGGTTTCATATGAAAGCAACTGAGTTTTTTCTTCCGGAAACAAAATAAGCAAACCGGCCATAGATCATACGCAATGAACAGATACAGTATAATACACTGGCATCATAGCTTTAGTGTCAGACTACCACCCTGATTATTGGAAGCCAGAAGTAATAAAATAAAAAAATAAAAAAAATAAAAAATCAAACAAACAAAAACTTCCATGTTTGGTCTCTAGAGCACAGTTTTCGGATTGTCTTACCATATGATAATATGATGAAATCATATTATCATATGGTAAGACACAAATTTGAACCCTGGTGAATGAAAAAAATGTTCCTCCCCCCTTCCTCCAGAAAGAGCGGACCGGCTAATGATGATACCAGAAAAGGAACATAGTCGTTCTACGGGATCCCTTCCGGAATGCTGAATCTCGGTGATTTTTACCTGCTCTCTCTCTCTCCGGACAAGATCTTTTGGATCAATATACTAATGAATATCCGCTACGCATGATCAATATACCGGTCAACACCCACAGCACGTTTCCTTGATCTGGCTATCGTCCTTTGAGACTTTCACTGAACACCACACTTACATCGAGCAAAGAAGGGGACCAGCATAGATGTTGTTAATGCTGATGCACCTTCGTTGCTAAAGAAGAGAAACCAGTATGGAAAACAGATCGAAATTACTCGATGTTTGAAACAATAATTTCATTTTAACTTTTAAACTATTTCGTCCATAATGATTTCGTATTTTTTATATACTTAATGACGTATTTAACACACTTTGTAATACAGTAATAGATTATACTAACAAAAAGCCAAGCAATTTTGTTTCATAGGAACCAAATTACTAATGAAATAATGATAATAAAACGATCAATCTTATCTACATGGTTTGCTATGGAGTCATCTGCATGTGTTCTCAGTCAGTTAGCCTGTTTTCAGGAAGGAAAAAATCCAAAATTTCCTATAGAAAACCATTAACATCCCTCCTCTTTGTATTCCCTCATACGAGACAGCTAACTCACCATAAGCTATGCTCAGACTTTCTTTAAGTATCACTTTACAGAGCAAAGTAGCAGCTAGATTATTCGTTATCGTCCAGAGGCTTCCTAATCTGTCACATCAGGGTCATTCCTGTGTCTGTCTAGTGCGGAACTGCTGTGCCTTCGAAATGGGGTTCATTAAAGGTTCTTCCATTTTTACAATGCGCTTGGCTTGCCTCTGAAGAGATAAAAAACTGGAAATCTTGTTCTGGAGATTAAATATGATAACAATCGCCTCCGATCTCCAATAAATAAGGCGGCGTTTCATCGGGTAGTAAAAGTTATTACCACCTAATGGTTCAGTTAGAACCTCCGTAGTTCATTTCTGTGGACTAGTCGTTTGATTGGAAAGACTGGGTTCGAATCCCCATTTTGATCTAAGGAACCTTTATCAGAGCTTTTCAATCAAATGATGAGTTAGCGCTTTTCATACGGAGCTGGAGGGTTTCTTGTACTTAAAACGGGCAAACCGATCCCGTGAACACACGGATCTATAGTCATAAATAAGTGATGTAGCAGCAGAGTGGCGGCTCGTGGCTTGAAGTTGTGGGGGTGCTGCAACTTTCGAAATATACATACACACTGAAAGTAGAGTGTATACGTGTTTGGATAAAATATCAAAATTATGGTAAAAATTAAAAAAGAAACAATATTGTTTATTATCGATAAAATTATACAGTTTGGTATAATTAAAATTACTTAAAAATAAAACTATTATCATAACCCCAATAATGTTCTAAAATAAAAACTATAACAAATGTTGTCTTTAATTGTAATGTCCAAATATTTAAAGAGACGGAGTAAACACGATAAGTACTACGAACACCCTACTACTGGCGCAAACTGCAGATAAACAACAGTGGAACTGTGCAACGGACAGTGCCGCATTACGCTAATAGCTCGCATCTCATTATGACGTGTTTATGCTTGCGCGCGTAGCAATATGGCACTGTGGTAAACACAGTGCTGCTAACGTCCTTCGCCCTCCTAAGTGCTACAAGATGGATTTTTATTATTTTTTATACAAAATAAGAGAATTGTAGATGATTGTTGATGAAACAATTACATATTACAAGCAAATATAAATAAATTAATAAATATATTTATATATCGAGAAAAATTGGGGGTGCTGCAGTTCCGCAGTGCGTATGCACGAGTCGCCCTTGGTGGCGTGCCAACTCTATTAAGGTTTAGTTGGTCGATGACATGATATGATGAAGGAACTTAAATAGCCACATTTCTTATTGATAACCGTTTTTAAGTTTATCGCTATTCATAGAGGCTTTGAAAGACCTTCAGTCCCGCGAATTTAACTGAACATATTCAATCTGATTTAAATGAAATATTGTACCATAATTCAGGCAAAGGGAAAAGAAGTGAGTGTATCTGAGACCATGAGCTTAGCGGGAGAAGGGGAAACTTTCGAGTGGTTTCCTAATAGCTAGTTTTACTTTCTATAAGCAGAGCAGTTCTATATTTTTTTTCCTAAAATGATAAGCTCGATTATTTTCGTATTTTAATTGCATATTAACGAAAAAAAAAATAATAATTTGTCTGGAGTCGGAGTTACTCCTCTCACAGTCACTAATAATATGCATGATGTACCTTTGTCACCGGAGTTACTTGATATCCTGTTGCATTACTCGAAAGACATTTAATATAATACAACGGATACAAAGTACAAATAGCTTATTTTTTTTTACAAATAATTACAAATAGCTTAGATATAACAGAATAATGAGTAAAATTAAACTTTATTCGTTAAAATTGAATACAATGCCCATCAACAAAACACGCACACAGGGTGACCACTCAGCAAAAATATTTAGTACCAACTTATGCAGGAAAAAGGTACTAGATCTGGAAAAAAAAAAGTACTAAATTTTTATTTGCTTTCGTTTCATTCACTCTATTTAGGGCATTTTACGTAGTAGTATCTTATTATTATAGATGAACGCAATGTAAAACCGCTAAATTAACACATGTACGACAGATATGAAAAACAAGTCAAACTCACCTCACTGTAGTCATCTGTGAATCCAAGAACTGCGGTTGTCAATCATCATAACAGAAATCTCAATTGTAACTCTCCCTCTTAACATGTGTATTAATTTTTCATATAATTTTTGTTTCATTTTAGTGTTTAAAATAATGTAACATTAAATTTTCAGTTATTTAATTTGCTATTTACATATATAAGGATTTCCATTCACAAGAGAAACGGTGGAAGTATTTATTCATTATTTTTAACAGATTTTGCTAAATTAATTAACTCTTCAGAAATAGTAAAGTCTGTAGCTGATGAATGTTTCAATTTTTCTTTTGTCAAAAGGAGTTCATTCATCAAGGAAGTTTGTAGTTGATTTCTTATTTTATTCTTATTTATTTTCCCTGTTGAAAATATTCTTTCAGTTGCAGCTGATGAATGAAGGAGGCACAGTATAGCTTTAACTAATGTTGTTAAATTAGGAAACATTTGTTCTCCTACACCATTTTTCATTTCAAAAACTTTATTCCAAAACACCATGAATACTTGAACTTTATTTAATGTTTTACAGTCTTCAAAGTTGCCATTCTTTATATACATTTACTATGTCTAAAAACTGACCATTGTCGGCTGGATTTCTCTTTTCAATGGGGTCCAAATTACGCTGTGCATCAATAAAAAGTGGTTATTCATATTAAAATATTTAATTTTTCCACTTGTTTTCACTGTTGTAATGATCTTATTAACGCCGAGAATTATTTGAATAGCGAAGAATATATTTTCATTGGCTAATACCAGTCGGATTGCGTGAGTATGGAATCAGGGAGGAAGAGAAAGTTAGCGAACAGTAAGAAGGGGATAAAAAAAAAAAAAAAGAGAAATCATGCTTGTGTCACTGAATGTGACATCTCTCTCATATTATTAGAGAAATGTCAGATATTTCATATTATAAAATAACTCTCATATTGTTATTTTAATTATTATTATTATTATTCGGAAGGTAGAAAGTATTAGATCTGTTGGTGAACGTACTAGAACACTAAAAATTTATAAAAAGCACTAGATTTACTACGAAAGTACTAGATATAGTCACCCTGCGACGCACACCAAAAGATAACTTGTTGGTTACAACTAACATACCATCAATGTCTTAGCAACTTTGAACCCTATCGGAGAAATGTGAAACTAAGTCTGTTCGTCCTATACGCTTGCTTCATACTTGTTGGCGGGAACCAGAGAAACGCGCCCAGAAAATAACGCCACTTTTATCAACCAATGAGCAAAGAGATTATAATCACCGCCTACTTCAAGTCTAATGCCTACCTTTATTCCACAAAATGCGGTAAATACAACCAGACTTTTGAGTCAGGTGGAGGTAGAGAATTTTTTTGGAACTTGCGATCATATTAAAAGAAGAGAAAAGTAATTGCGAGTGTTACTTTTTTTTTTTTTTTTATGGAAACATATTTTTAGCTTAGTAGTCTTAATATAGTGAACCGGGAATAAACTACGCAATATATATCTCGTGTTCAAGGTCTTTTAAAACCGATCATAAGGTTGGTAATGCTGCTTTGTTGTGGAAGTTTGTGTTAGTGTTGAGTGCTTCTGGCTACGATAGTTGACATCTGAAGTAAAATGACTGCGAATGAATTTGTTTTATAGATACAAAAAAGCCAGTAACCGAAACCTTTTGATAGCTGCGCTTTATATCGAGAAGTGCAATCCTTTGTAGCAATATAAACTCCGGTTTGGCCAGCACTATAAAGTATATAAATAGAAATGATCTCATCTTATTAAAATTAAAATTTCTTCACTTTCGTACATAGCGTATATTTCGCTTATGTGTTCGTTTGTGGTGCATAATAGCTTAAAACACTCGCACGTGTTGCGTAAATCTAATATTGAGCCGAGATAGCAATTTTCTATAGTTATATGGTGAGTGTAATGGTCATATATTTAATAATTCTGTGTATTTAAAAGTAAATACGAAGCAAATAGTTTGGATATGGCTCCATTATTAGAACCTCATCCTGCTAAAGTGAACTTGTCATTTGCTGGTTGTGGATTTTTGGGAATTTATCATGTCGGAGTTGCCAGCTGTATCAAAGAATATGCACCTCACGTCCTAGTGAACAAGATTGCCGGTGCTTCTGCTGGTTCACTGGCAGCGTGCGCCTTAATAACTGGCGTACCACTAGGTAAGTTGCAGTTTTAGTTCAGTTATTCACTCACTTTTCTGAGAGAGAGATGCGATTAAAGTATTAATGAAATAAAAGCAATGTTTTTCCCTTATTATTTTTTTTTTATCCTTTTCCGTTTTCTACAGTGTGTTTTGTTTTATTCAAGGAGTGGGGAAAAACACTTTCTTTGTAATCCATGGTAGCAGACTGAAAAAAGAAGTTTTTTAAACTTAGTGTAAGTGGAGCAGTTGTATGCATTGCCTTGTCTAGCATTAGCGGGATTCTGTCACAATTAAAGTTCAATTTAATTGTGACAGACCGATTACAAAGTGAATTTGTAATCGGTCCCTTATAAGACATTTCCATGGAGACGGAGGACTCTGTAATACATGTCTCCACATTTTATCAGCTGCTGTGCGCTACATGACACTACATGATCCGTCGTCGGCAGCGACTGTCATCTCTGCCGGAAAAAAAATCATTCCAAATTGAACTTGGAATGATTTTTTTTTATTTATTTTTTTAGAGGCTTATCGTTCCAGTTGTGTTATTATCTATTTTTATTTCACTTTCTTTACCGTTTTTTTTTAAAAATATTTATTTATTTTCATTTTAATGTGAACATTTCATGCATCACCTGAGATAAGGTCTAATTTCATAACTAAGAGAATTTATATGTATATTTTTAAATTTACTTTTATCAACCAGTGTTATATTTGGACTTGTCTTCGTAAATACAGAATACCATGCTTTCCTAATTCATTTCTTTATAGTGTAGTTTAAGTTCGATTTTCGTCATGACGATAGGACCCCCCTCCCCCCAAGTTTAAGGTGAGTTAGCTGATCTCCTATAGAAATAGCAGGGTTTTTCACCCTGCATACAGACAAATCGACCATGAGAACACACACACAATTTACAGGCAAAAAATACTAGTGGCAGTGGTGGGAAGCAGATGGCATTTTGTGTCAAGCATGCCAGACGGAGAGCTGTAGATTAGTGCCCTCCCTCGATGAGTCCTTGGAGGTGTCACTTGATGAGTTATTAATCTGAATCTATTGTTATTTGTTTAATGATGAGATGTTAATGACATACCAGATAAATGACAACTTCATTGTACATTGTTGGCCGAGTGGATAGCGTGTCTGCTCTCCAGTTAAAAGGGTTCGGGTTCGAATCCTGCTGTTGGCATGAATGTTTGTGATTGTCTGTGGAAATACCCGGTAGAAGGCGTTGGTGTAGTTGCGGTCAGTTGGTGATTGAATGGTGGAGATGGAGTTTTAGAGCAGGTGCCGTCACTTGATGAGGCCTTTGACTCCCTGGAGGTGTCAAATAATAATAAATACTAGGCTATTTTGAGATACCGAATGGAGTCATG
This sequence comes from Typopeltis vanoorti, assembly GCF_054136105.1. NCBI lineage: Eukaryota > Metazoa > Arthropoda > Arachnida > Uropygi > Thelyphonidae > Typopeltis > Typopeltis vanoorti. Next base: position 35,664,871 of record NC_143573.1, read on the forward strand.
CAAAAGCTGGTCATCCTCAGCAGAGGATGCATTTGCATTTAATCAAACTTTATTATTTACATTTAGGCAGGGGCAGTAACAGAAAAATGTGCATGTTAATTGTGCTAATAAAAAATGTGCATGTTTTGAGTGGTGCATTAGAAGAACAAAGAGTAAAAGATTTTTGCTTTCATTGTTTCACAGTTCATTTAACTGCATGTGCAACTTTCCTGTTTATAGGTTTCTGTTATTAATGCTGCTCTCTGTGCTGGATTACTTTTGATGCCCAGTATTGAGACCTCTACCCTGTTTAAAGGCCTGAGGCAGTTATGTCTTTATCTTTAGGGCAGGAGAACCAGATTATCTAACCCTTAGCCCACAGTCAGTGGGTGAATTTGAATAAAAATATATAATAATAATAAACTGATGACTAGATTTTTACAAATACACCCTGAAACCAGAACATGTTGATATACTGTCTCTGTGCACGTCATATTTTCTGGTAGTAAATATATAATTCCACTCATCCACCATTCTGTTAAAACTGAAGCTATTAAATATGTGCATAGTAATCCCAATATTGCCTGAACAAAATGTCTACGAGCAGGATTTAAATCCTATCTAGGATGCATGGGGGATTTTTATAGGCTTTTTAACAGATCAATTCAGATGAATAAGAGGGTACATGTTGTAGTGGTTGTAGTATTTCATTTTGTAGAAAACTATTTCATAATAATAATAATAGCACTTGAGGTGAATGAGTTCATATCTGCAGTTAAAGTTGAATCACAGTTTAAGAATTCTGATAGATTCTGGTGATAGGTTTTTCTTTTGGAAATTCAGTTTTTTTTTTTTTTATTCTTGAAATATAAATAAACATGCAGTTAATGCAGCATACTTGTTTTGTGGTCTTAGTTGCCTTGGTCCTCAATTTAGATTATCTGCTTTCAGCAAAACTTATCCTGTAGAACAATCACTCACTTGTTAGCAGTGTCCTAACTGCTGCTGTGTGTTTCTCTGTGCAATTTTCAGCATTTTTGTAGTGTTACCAAAAAATGTAAAGATTACCATTTCTGATCTCCATCCCTTGCAAAAGTCTGCTTCCCTAAAATCAGCCTTCTGCAAGGGAGATTTGATCCTTCATAGGACTAGTCCCAGGACCTACAGGGAATATTATTATTATTATTATTATTATTTTGACACCTCCAGGGAGTCCAAAGACTCATCGAGGGAGAGTGTGCTGACAGCATCGAACGATTGGCCCCCTTCCAACTACTAACCGCGCTCAAACTTACTTAACTGAGCCATTAGTAGCAGAGGCTCTACCAATCGACCAACCTTTGCCGGCAAATATAAGTGCATAAGGTGTTAAGGAGCCGCAGTGTTAATAAAGCTAAGGTATATGAGATATATCACTACTTATTTTTAAGGATGTGCTAAAAATCTAGTGTTGTCCTGGTTGTTTAATGAGGCTTTTGCAATAGGGAAGGGATCCAGTTGAGTGGAAAGATAAGAAATTAGTGATACTACACAAAAGTGGTACTGCGACAGATATTTTCATTTATAAATCAGTTTGTATATTTTGCAGTTGTAAAGTACTGGAGAGATTGGTGAGGGATAGAATACAGCAGTGTTGTCAGGACCTGACAAGGTCCTGATCACTTGTTTGCTGACAATGCAAATCACAAGAGAGATATTATTATTATTATTATCACCCCAAGACCTCATGGAGTCAAACAACTCATCTGGGAGGTCCTTTTATCACACACAGCTCATCATACCATGTTTTAAACACATTCAAACTCTTTGCAGACACCACATTCTCAGGCAAGGCATTCCAATCATTCACAACTCTGCACGAAAAAACCTGCCTCTCACTCCCCTACTCACACCCTCTTTATACAGTTTCCAGGGATGACCTCTGGTTCTCCCCTGATTTCCCACTATTCTATGTAAAACTTCTCCAACATTGATCCTATAACAACCCCCTTACCAACTTGTAGCTCTCTATCATATCTCCCCTCTTCCTCCTGTTCACCAGACTCTGCATTTTACATCTTCTCAATCTTTCCTCATACTCGACATTCCAGAGGTCAGAAACTACCTTAGTCAGTCGCCTTTGGACCCTTTCCAACATCTCTTCATCCTTCTGAAAACCCAGTGACCAAATCTAGGCACAATAGTCCATATGTGGCCTAATGAAAGCCTTAAACAGATAAGAATCTCCTTACTTCTACAGTGTCCTCTGCATCATTCCCAGAAGTCTTTGTGTTGTCTTCACAATTTTGGCGATGTGTCCCCTAAATTTTAGATCCTTATCCACTATCACCCCCAGATCTCTTATTTCCTCTACTTCCAACAATACATTCTCACCAAGCATAAATTCTGTATCCCATCTTTATTTCCAAATTTTAAAACCTTACATTTTGCAACATTGAACTCACATCCCCATTTGCTTGCCCAATCACTCAATTTATTCAAGTCTTCTTGCAAGGCCACAACATCTTCACTACCCTTTATGGTTCGTCTCAACTTTGCATCATCTGCAAACAACTGAATATCTCCATCCAAATCTTCGTCAATATCATTAATATACAAGTTAATGACCCCAAAACAGACCCCTGAGGCACTCCACTAGTGACTTTCCTTTTCCTGGATATTGCACCCCCATACACAACTTATTGATACCTATCAGATAGCTAGTCTCCAATCCAATGCACTAATCTAATATCCAACCCCATCTGCTCTAGTTTGACTGTCAAATTATCTTGAGGTACTCTATCAAAAGCCTTTGCGAAATCCAAGTATATTACTGTGTATCCTTTTCCTCTGTCCAAGGAAGCAATCATTTTATTGTAATAAGTAAGTAGATTACTAAAACATGACCTCCCTTTAGCAAATCCATGCTGTCCATCAAAGATAATTACTATTATTATTACTATTATTATGGGCAACTCCAGGGAGTCATTAGACTCATCGAGGGAGGCCCCAAATCATATTCATCACAACTATTCGACATTCATACAGTATCTATCATACCTCGCCTTAAACTCATTCACTGTCACAGCATCCACCACAGACTCAGGGAGCGCATTCCACTCATTCACTACTCTAAAAGTAAAGAACCCAGCTCTAACACCTTTACTAACCACACTTTTGCCCAGTTTCCATGGATGTCCCCTAGTCCTCCCACAACCAGTCCTGTTTTCAAAAATATCTTCTGAATTAATTTTATAGAAACCCTTCAGTAATTTGAATGTCTCAATCATATCTCCCCTCCTCTGCCTATCAACCAATTTTTGCAACCCACAAATCCTCAACCTGTTCTCATACGGTTCATTCCACAGACCTGCTATCATCTTGGTCACTCGCCTCTGGATCCTCTCCACCTCCTCCCCATCAAGAAGAAACCTAGTTGACCAAATCTGAGCACAGTAGTCGAGATGGGGTCTTATCAAGGCTCGATACAGAGGAACAATAACCTGCTTGTCTCTGCTTGTCAACGTATTCTTCAGCAACCAAGTGATTTGATGAGCTGATTTGGCCACTTTTGCGATGTGTCCCCTAAATTTCAATTCCATATCCACCAACACTCCTAAATCTCGTGCCTCATCAATTTCCTGGAGCACGGTTCCACCAATGCAGTAAACTGCCTCCAATCTTTTCACCCCAAAATGCATAACCTTACATTTTGCCACATTAAATTGACATCCATTCTCTCTAGCCCAGACCTCCAATCTATCCAAATCATCCTGCAAAATTTTGACGTCATCTGCATTCACTATTGCCCTACCCAACTTCGCATCATCCGCAAACAAATGAACTGTTCCTCTCAGATCCTTTCCTATATCATTTATGAACAAATTAAACAGCAGTGGTCAAAGAACAGATCCTTGTGGCACACCACTAGTCACAGGCCGTCTTGTGGACTCTACTCCTGAGTAAACCACTCTCTGATATCTCTCCGTCAACCACCCTCCTATCCATCTCACCAACCCTATGTCCATTCCCATATGCTGCAATTTACTGATTAGAATTCCATGTGGTATCCTGTCAAAGGCCTTAGCAAGGTCCAGTAGAATCACTGTAAACCCATTACCCTTATCCAGTTCAGCCGTCACTGTGTTATAATACGTGAGCAAGTTACTGAGGCATGACCTACCCTTCACAAAACCATGCTGTCCCCCATACAGTATCCCATTTTCTTCTATCCAATCTTGTATTTTCCTCTTGACTATTTTCTCTAAGACCTTGATAATGATTCCTGTTATGCTGATTGACCGGTAATTTTCAACAGCAGCCTTGGAATCATCTTTGTGCAGTGGAACTATTTTCCCCTCTTTCCACCCCCTTGGGACTGACCCAGTCCTGAGGCTCAAATTAAACAAAATGGTCAAGGGCACTGACAATTCTTTGGCCGCTTCACGTACGACATGAGCTGGTATACCATCCAATCCCACAGATGTATTGACATTGAGGTTCTGTAATAGACTAGTTACCTCTACTTCATTCATCACAATTCCAGTATAAGCTGTTGGTTCTTCCATTTCTGCAAAGTCACCACCTGGATGATATACTCTTGCAAAGTGCTCGCTCAGTAATTCCACAACATCGACTGATTCGGTTACCTCCCTACCCTCAGCATTTTTTAAGATCATTCTACCATGAGCATTTTTCCTTTTACTTGCAACATATTGAAAAAACTGTTTGGGATTCTCTTTAGCCTGCATGGCCAATTTCCTTTCTTAATCTGCTTTTGCTTTTCTTACCATCCTTGTTACCATCCTGGCCTGAGCTTTATACTGTTCCTGCACCTGATGGTCACCCTTCTCCTTAAATTCCCTCCACAATTGTTTCTTTTTTTGCAGCTCAAGCTTAATAGTGTTATTCATCCATTTAACGCCTACTTGATTTATTATTCGGACTCTTGGTATACAGTCAACCATTGCCTCCTGCAAACAGTTCTTAACCACCTCCCATGCACTATCAACATCCAGCCCTTGCAGTTTTACATGCCATGGCATTGAGCCAAGCACACACCTAAGCTTGTCATACTTACCAGCCCGGTAATTCCACATGTACCCTGTCTTAATTGTAAATTCGACTCCTTTAGCCACCTCCCAAGTCATGACCTTATGGTCACTCTCACCAATTGGTGGCAACATGGTCATGTTCGTTACAGCTACATTCTCAGTTGCAATTACTAGGTCCAGCACTCTCTTCCACTGGTATTTTCCAATACATGTTGCCGTAGATAGTTGTCCCTTAATAACTGCATAAAATCCAATTCCTTCCTCCCATGTGTACTCTCCTCTTTCCAGTCAATGTTACCATAATTGAAATCACCCATAATAATTACCCTCCTTCCACTCATTTCTTCTATTTGCTTATGCATACTATCCCCACCATCCACTCCATCACCCGGTCTATAGCAGCACCCAATTGTATATTTTGCTCTGCTAGATTCTATCTCACACCAAACAGCCTCAAATGTGCTTTTTTCCCCATCCTGCAGTTCAACTGCTATACTCCTTGGCTGAAGCTCATCAGCTATCATCAATAACACTCCTCCCCCCTTTTTATTCACCCTGTACTCCTGAACACGCTATACCCATCGCATTCAATCCCACTAGCTTTATCATCTTCTGTCAGCCATGTTTCACTAATACCGACAACCTGTGGCCTGGAAGTGCCAACCATGGCCAAAAACTCTTCCTTCTTGTTCCTAATACTCCTGGCATTTGTGTGCATGAATCGCAGAAGCCCATTTGTCCCATCCCTACTTTGATGCCTTATACTAACTATCCCATTCTGATTTGTTGTCCGTCGTACTCGCCCGGGCATAATATACTCATTCATACACTTAACTGCCCCCCCTAAAGTCTGCATATCTACTCCCCCCTCTTAATAAATCTAGTTTCCCTGAGTCTGTACATCCACTTCCACATCATTCATCAACACTCTTTCAAGTCTCCGTACACCAACTCCATTCAAATGTAACCCATCCATCTTATATAAGTCCTTTCGCCCATCGAACTCATTCCACACATCCACAAATTCCACACCACTCTCCATGCATAACCCACATATAAAGTCATTGGCAATTATGGCCCTCCTTCTGAACACTTCGCTGTCATACCGCAGTAAGATACTCACCATCCCAACTCTCTCACTCTTCTCTTTTGCTGCCTCAAACAACTCCCTCACACCCTCTATCATTTCCATTTTGTCCTCTTTCAAATCATTCGTTCCTGCCACGATTATCATCACTTTCACCCTCTGTTTTTGCAGTCGAATAGATTCGCTGACGTCCTTTATGTTCGCACCCGGCTGGTACAACTTCGTTAAACTCTCAATTATTACACCTCTTAATAGCAAATCCCCATACAGCACTCGCTCCTTTATTTTATTGACGTTTACGAACATTCTATTATTTGCCGTCACAGACTTCCGGCGGTTATTTGTCGGTACGTTCAACACAAATTTTTCCATACGCTCCAGTTGTCTTTTGGCTCTGTGTATCGCGCCATTCAAACGGGCAATTTCGCTACTCGCATTTATCTCACTATTTTCATTATCGATCAAATTATCCATTCTTTCGGTGTTTCTACCTTCATTTACACTTTCAGCGACGCTCTCACACCTATCTGGCACTACCACACAATTCTCTAGCACACCGCCATTTTCTACATTCTGACTATCGTTAACGATATCAGTCTCGACACACGAAATACGCTTGAAGTCCTCATTCTCTTTACACTTTCTACACATATTAACTCCACTATCACTTTCTAACCAGACTCCCACCGCTCTTCGCAAGGCATACATCTCACAGACAGCACATTGCATAAATTCGTTTACATCAAAACTCTTAAACAAACATGGCGACCTGGCCGCCATTTTTTTCTTTATCGGTGCCATGTGTACACTATCTTTTCTTAAAAATAATAATTAAAATAACAGAAAACATGCAAAAATTGCACAGACACACCAAGAAACAAAAAGCAAACAATACTACTTAAAATTCTAGTAAAATATCTAATGTTAACACAAAATAATACTAATCTTTTCAGGAGCTCTCGACAAGCCGACGATCTAATCAGTGCGACACCAGCGAACCCCGGTTGATAACAATGGCAATAATACCATTGTTATCAACCCAACTCTAGATCCTAGTTCTCACAAGCTTCTCCAACAACTTAACCACAACACCTGACACACAGATAGGCCTATAGTTTGATGCTTGAGTTTGATCACCTCCTTTATGAAGGGGCACAATCTTGCCCTCCTTTTACTCCTTAGGAACTTGACCGAGTGCAAGACTCATATTAAAAAAATATGTCAAGCAGGCAACTCCCTGGCACATTCTTTCAGAATACATGGTGATATATTATCAAGTCCCACAGCCTTATTAACATCTAGTTTACTCAACTCCCAATACACCTCTTGCTCACCTCCAGTCAGTCTCTCCTCCCCATCATCAATTGCTCTCAATACCTCCATGAAGTCACTTTCACAAGATTGAAAGATCTTTATGAACTGTTCATTAAGTATCTCCACCACACATTCTGCATCTGCTGTCTTTATACCATTTTCTCCAATCATTGTCATCCTTCCATAATTATTCTTTCTTTTGCTGGCTACATATCGAAAGAATTCCTTAGGATTCTTTTTGGCTTCATTAGCCAACTGCTGTTCATACCTCAATTTAGCTACCCTCACTAACCAAGTCACTTGCTTGGGCTTTGTAGACCTCATGGAATTGGTTATTTCCACTTCTCTTATGCTGCCTCCACAATGTCCTTTTTCTCTGTATCGCATGCTTAATCTCTTTATTCATCCATCTCACACCCACCTTATTTAACCTTCTCACCCTTGGAATACATTTAGACATTGCATCTACTAAACAGTTTTTGAAAATCCCCCAAGCTGCATTGATCTCTTTTCCAGCTAACTCCTCATTCCACGCTACACTGCAAGCTGTCTCCTGAGCTCTTCATAATCATCCCCCTTGTAGTTCCACATATACCCTTTTCTCACATAGGTCCTCACACTGCTGGCAACCACCCAGGTAATCACCTCATGGTCACTCTCACCAATTGGTGGATGATTTGACACCTCATTTATAATTACATCCTCTGATGAGATGACCAAATCCAAGACCCTCAATCCTCATGTGCCCTCTGTTACATTCTGTCTGAGGTGGTTATCCCTGAAAAACTCAAGAAACTCATTTTCTTTACTTCCAGTTGCTATCTCATCATTCCAGTCTATATTGCCATAATTAAAATCACCCATGATGATCACCCTTTTCTTATTTACTTGGCTAATTTGATTGTACATTTCATTATCACCACCATTCACATTGCCTGGTCTATAACAACATCCCACCAAGTATTTGATTCCATTCACCTCTATCTCACACCATACTGCCTCTAAACCACTGGCACTATTTCCCTCTTGCATCTCTACTTTATATGGACATAACTCTTTCTCTATCATCAATAGCACTCTCCCTCCCTTTTTACCCCTTCTGTCCTCATGAAACACATCATACCCTTCCATCTCTATTCCTGTCAGGATGTCATCCTCTTCCAACCATGTCTCGCTTATTCCGACAATTTTTGGCTGAACAGATGCAATTAGTGCAACCATTTCATCTGCCTTGTTTTTTTTATACTTCTAGCATTTGTATACATACACAACAGCTCATTTCTGGATCTACAGCTAGTTCCACTGATACCACTCACTCGATGTGATCTCTCCATGCTCAACTGGGGCCATTTCCCTTTCTGCTTCTTCATTTTAAAACCCTTTTCAATTCCAACTGTTTTCCTCTTGATCCCTGGTCATCCCATTCCTTTCCTGCCTACACATGCTCACCTCCTCTTGTAGCATCTACCTTTCTCATATGATTGGAAGGTGTATACAATACATGACCACACACACACACACACACACACATGCTTTAGTGTGTAGTCTTGTATTGTATTGTATCTGTGGAACTGTGCTCTTGGTGGATAACCTTTGAGATTGAGAGGAGGAGGGAAATAATGATCAGAAGAGACCATGTTCAGATGACATGAGTGTTGTGAAGGGTATACAGTGCTTTGATGCCATCATAAGAACACTGATAAGTGGAGATAAAGAGATGGTTTTACCACTGTCCAAAATCTTATCAGATCACACATGGACTGTGGTGCTCATGTGGTTGCCTGGTTTCCAGATAAGAAAGTTCTGAAAAGGATCAAAAGATTAGTGACTAACACAGGATCAGGCAAAGTTGAGATAATATAATATGCATATAATTTATACATTTTATGTGTTTCTATTTAATTTATTAAAGTAAGTGGGATTGTAACTTTCCTCCTCATTCAACAGTTATTATTTTTTACATTTAAAATGCTTTAAAACAGTCTGTGTTCTACGTGCGAATGGAGCATGTTTTTTAGCCGACCTGGTTGGCTTAGTAGATAGCATATCCGCTCTGCAGCCAAAACACTGCGGGATCGAATCCTGTTGTGGGCATGGATGTTTGTGATTGTCTGTGGAAATGGCAGTGGTGGTCGGCGGTAGATGATGTTGGTGATTGAATGGTGGAGACAGAGTTGTAGATCCCTCCCTTGATGAGTCCTTTGACTCCCTGGAGGTGTCAAATAATAATAATAAATTGCAGAATTTTAGTATACAAAAAATTTAGACATTTAAAATTGATGTAGGGATTTTACAGGATTGAGAGTCGCCAGAGAATGTGGCAGGGAATTTGAGCTGTCCTAAAAAAAGTGCTTTTTTGATCAGCGAATAGTCTGTTTTTCTATGTTTTTGTAGTGCTATGTGTTTTTCTGAATATGAGTGTCCGTGAGTGGTTGTTTTAGAAGTTAGTTGTCGGCTCTATATCATGTATTTTGGTTACTGAGAAGACGAGGTCAGAATCGGAAGCATAACATGGAAGACAAAACGAAGAAACATTAGTTTTCATTATGAGTTTTATTTTATTTATCTTTAGTACACTTAAATGTTTTGTTTGCAATCATTTGTACTTTTACTTATCTAGTTATAATCCTTTATACATATTTAGTTGCAACGCTATTTTGAATAATGGCAGCAGTGGCAGTTACAATAGCAAATGGCGTATCAAAAATAATGAGAGTAGGGAGTATGAAAAGGTTGAATGATAGTGAAGTATTTGGAGATGGTCCGCACGGTTAGCCTATGCGCTTCGCAACCATGTGTCTGGGGAAGGAGTGTCCTAGGTTCGATTTCCATCGACAATGCGAGGAGCTTTAAGATCTTCCTCAGTCATAGCCAAGTTAGCCGGTCTTGGGCGTGGACAGCAGGGTTTTTTCCACCAGTTTATCTGGAGTTTTTCATCCTGCAAGCAGGCAAACCGGTCCAGTGAACACACATGAATTACAGTCAGGAATACTAACCAAGCCATAGGTCTGATTCGTCAGCTATGCTGGTTCCAGAGCCCAGATAAAATTTTTTTTTTGGCGGGGGAACTGAGATGGTGCCATACCTCCCCGTAAAGGGGACTTACGGACATGTATCATCATACGATTATTATTATTTGGAGATGGTCTGAGTTGGGAGGATGAATGGCAAACGAGAGTGGCTGACTTGCAGAGAAAGAGAGCTAGATGAGCTGAAAGAGCAGGTGGAATGTTTAGGGAATGAGATGAGAAGGGTGAAAGAAGAGATTAGGCAAATCAGAGTAGAGTGAGAGAGAGTTATGGGAATGAATAGGAACAGTAGAAGAGAGGGAATGAGAGAATAGGAACAGTAGAAGAGAGGGAATGAGAGAAGAGGAGAGAATGGAAACAGTAGGAGAGAGGAATGCAAGAGAGTACTGGAACCAAAGATAGTGTTGTCAGGAAGGCAGGTAAATAGGGGAACACAGAGAGAAAGTGTTAGAGGAGAGAGAGACTGATTGATGCATGTGAGCAATCGAGGAATAGGGTGGTGAGAGGTGTAATGTATGGGACTCAATGATCTGTGGTGTTCAAGATAGGATGCATTGGCAGTGTTTGCTTGGAGTAATGATAGAAAGTGTGGCTATGGCAATTAAGAGGGGTGGATGAGATGATTGTGATGGTAGGAACAAATGACTTTACACGTAATGTAAATTGAGTAGCGAGAGATATGAGATTCTTGCTTGAGGTTGTGTGAAAGAAGACACCAGTGGCAGCCGGTGAAAATTTTAAGTGGGGGTGTTGCATATACAAAAAAAAAACAACAACCTTATTTGTCACTAATCAGTAACGAATTTATTAATAAATAAATTTACATATTAAAAATATTTCATCCTCACCACAAACACCAATAATAAAAGTTTCTTATCAATAGCAATGACAAGCCCAAATGAATATCGGCATTAGATCGCAGTGCATTTGTTTCGTGTAACAATAATTGAAAAAAAAAAAATTATTTTCATATTTTCAACAGTGACACTCGTCATAATTCAGCCTTGAATGTATAATAAATAAATAAATAATTATATGTTATTTTAACAAAATAAAATAAGATTTACAAAAAATAGTTCACCACGAACACGCATCAATAATAAACATTTCATATCTTACAGAAATAATGCATAGAAGCATATGATACATTGCCTGTTGGGCAGTGTATCGTATGACGTAACGTGCAAGCGCAAACGAATATCGGCGTTAGATTGCAATTAGCGTTATATGAAACAAATGAAAAATATAATTCTTTTCATATGTTCAACAGTGGCACATGTCTTAATTCAGCCTTGTATCTATAATAAATAAATAATTATATTTTTTTTAACAAAATAAAATAAGATTTACAAAAAATAGTTCACCACGCACACGCACCAATAATGAACATTTCATATCTCACAGAAATAAGGCACATAAGCATACTAAAGATACACTGCCGTTTGAACAGTGTGGGAATGACATAACGTGCAATGACAAGCGCAAACGAATATCGCCGTTAGGTCGCAGTGCATTTGTTTTGTAATCTAAAGCGTTAATAGAACAATTTCAATTATTAACTATTAAATCAATGTCGAAATATAAGCTGTAACCTTTAACATGTTGTATTACATTTATATAATGTTGTAAGCATTGTTATTATTTATAAACACAAACAAAATTTCATTTTTTCCTTGGGGGTTCTGCAGTGTCACAGTGCTTAGCACCGGAAGACACAGAGAGGAAAGATAGTGTGTGTGTTGCCTAGGTATGATAGTGAAGAGCTGAGCAGAAAAGCAGTAATATTGAATAACATAATAACTAGAATGTGTCAGAAGAGAGGATTGGAATATGTGGATGCTTGGAGGGTGTTTGAGGACAGAGAAGAATTGTATGCGAGAGACCGTTTGCATTTGAATGAGGATGGACATAGGCATCTGGAGAGATTGCTATTCTGAACGAGTCGGTGTGTCCCAAGGTGGATGGTAACAGGGGTGGCCTCTTGTGGGAATGGGTACTTGCGAAAAGGGGGACGACATCAGGTAAAGCTGAGCCCAGTAGAGTCTAGAGGAGATAATGCTGGGTATAGAAACAATGGCATTTTTATGCTTTAACCAATGCCACGAGTATCCAGAATAAAGGAGAGGAATTGATGGCACTGAAAGCATCACTGAGACGTGGTTGACAGAAGAGGATTTAATAACAGGAATAGAAGTAGCAGAGTACAGCATTTTTTGGCAGAATAGAAAGGGAAAGCATGGTGATGGAGTACTGCTTACGATAAGTGATGACTTATATCCTCTAAGAGTGGAGGCTTTGGAAGGCAGTGACACTAATGATTTTGAAAGCATATGGTGTGAGGTAGAGGTGGGCAGAGTAGGATATTTAGTGGGGTGTTGCTACAGACCAAGGAGCACAGAGGGTGGGGACCAGGAGATGTTTAGACAGTTGAGCTTGGAAAGTGCCAGAAGAATGATTGTTATGGGTGATTTTAACTACAGCAGTATAAATTGGGGAGAGGAAGATGCATGCAGCAATAAGGGAATGGAATTTCTAGAATTCATGAGGGACAAATGTCTTAGGCAACATGTAATAGAGGGAACAATAGTTTTGGATTTCGTCATAGCATCAGAAGAGTTGATAATAACTGAAATGACATCTCTCCCACCATTTGGAGAGATGTCATCAATTACACTGGGGAGTTCTTTCACTTGGTTGAACAGCATGAAGGAGTGATGACAAGAGGCCATCCCTGGAAGTTACAAAAGGAAACTGTGAGCAAGAGGGTGAGGAGTAGTTTCTTTGCATGGAGGGTGGTTGAGCCATGGGATGCATTGCCTGATAGAGTGGTGAGAGCGAGAACAGCTGTGTTTAAAGAGTGGTATGATAGACTTTGTGTTTCCGAGGAGGGATCTCCCATGATGAGTCTTGATGGACTTTGTGTTTCCTAAGAAGGACCTCCCGCTGAGGTCCTTCCTAAGAAGGACCTCAGGTCCCCATGGAGTCTTTTGACTCCATGGAGACCATAATAATAATAATGCATTCCACTAACTTGCCACTCTTTGTGGCAAGTGAGTAAAAATGCATTGTGGGAGTGTGAATGAGTTTAAGATATAGCATGATAAATATGCTGCTAATGAAGTAAGTTATTCTGCAGTGAAATTTATTCTCTATAGGGGTTATATATTATATAATAATAATATAATATAAATATAATAATATAATATTATATATATATATAGTAGTATCCATATTCTGTTTTTAATCAGTTTCTCAATATCTTTGCCACAAATGTATTATCATGCTTTTTTATAATTAGAAACAACATTTTAGCCTTACTTATGTGTATTGCCATTATTTTTTCTTCATTGTATTCCTTTGGAACCATTAGTAAACTCACTAAACCAGGTGAAGGACACAAATGATACTTTAGCAAGTTAAGGAATTTTTTTTTTTTTTCACAGACTGTTCAAAACAAATGTCTAGCATCCACAAGGTCAGAATGATCTACGAGATGTAGCTCTTAAATAACTAATAAATAAATAATTAAATAATGAGACTGGTTGCAAAAATGTGGTTTATTATTACAATTGTACAACTTAATTGTTATCCCCTTCAACATACTCCCTTCCTCTATCTATACACCATTGCATACGAATTTTCTATTGTTGGAAGCAGTGCTACAAGTCAGGTGTTATCTGAATTCAGTAGTGCTGCTGGTTTCTCCTTTATCTCATCCACTCACTGACAATGGGTGCTCTTCAATGCGAATTTCAACTTTGGAAAAAAGGTAAAAGTCGCATGGAACTAAGTCCGGCGAGTAAGTTGGATGGTCCAACATTGGGATCTTCTTATCAGCCAGATACTGCTTTACAGTGCACTGTGGGCTGGAGCATTGTCGTGATAGAGAATCCAAGCATTGTTCTTCCAGAGATTGGGGTCTCTTTTTCCTCACTCGTTCTTTCAGCTTGGCCAGAACCTCAAGGTAATAATGTTGATTAACTGTCTGACCCTCTGGTACCCATTCAACCATTACCACGTCATTGATATTTAAAAAAATTGATCAGAATTGCTTTCAGTTTTGACTAGCTCATTCTTGCTTTTCTTGTTCTCAGTGATGTGGGAGTTTTCCTGTGCATCGCCAAAAAAATAATAAAGTCTTCTGTCAAATACTAAATTTAAATGTTTAGTTTAAGCAATAAATTTCATAATCATCCATCAATTACTATGAAGACTGTAAAGTAAGCAGACAGCTACTGTTGCAGATATCGCCTCAAAACAATATATTGTACACCCACACTTCGTAGAGCCGACCTTGGCATTATGCCAAGAATAGCAATTCATGCTGAAGGGGAGAAAAAAATAAAGGATGTACGAATTGGTCACTAACATTCAAAATCACATGCTTTATACGTAAATTTTCCAACTGTTGTACACGCAAAATAGTTACCACTTTAAAAACTAGAATTTTCATAAAAGAAAAGCAAATTTTCCGATGTATAATAATAAACAATCATCCCACGAAACGCATTGATTACCCTAATATCAGAATGGATTCTCCTTCTTTTGACATGCACAGAAGTGTCGACAGGTCTCGCATCACTGGGCATACAGTAATTATATTTACAAGAAATCTATTTTATAGAAAATGTCAGACATGCAGCTTTTTCAAGAAAATTTTGAGGAGTAAATAGACAAATGCTGTCAAAACTGAAGGACTTAATTGTGGATTAAAGATTAATTTTGGGTGAAATTCCTTGAAGAAGCTGTGTGCTTTGATCAACAAATTGTTCTGATTATATTGATCCTCTGTTGATCCCATCCGCACCCAGAAAAAAAAAATTAAGGAAGGGGTGCTGATGATTTATTATTACTTCCTGAAACTTACAATGTTCAGAATACCTCAGAACGTTTCAAAAATCCAAGTATAGAACTGTATATGCATTTCTCTTCAGCAAATTTGTCATGCTTCAGCAATCTAATTATGTGTTACTACAAAGTGACAAATTCACTGGATAATTTAAATGCATATAAAGTTCTATACTTTGATAAAATGCCATATGACAAGCTGGTGGTTGAACTGAAACAGATTAGGATTGGATAATAGACTAGTGATTTGGATAGCTGATTAACTTTAATATAGATATCAGTAGGTTATATATGGAGAAGTGGCATTTCAAAAATGGAAGGTCACTAGTGGAGTGCCACAGTGATCTATTTTGGGAACTTTATTAACTTGTACATTAATAACATTGTGACTGACTTAACTGGAAATATGCAGCTGTTTGCCAATGATGCAAAGTTGGGAAGAGTTATGAGAGGTACAGCAAACGTTGTGGCCTTTCAGGAGGATTACAATAGATTATGGGAGTGGAGCTGCTTAATGTTGCAAAGTCTTGAAATATGATACACAAGGTTAAGATGTAGAGTATACAATTAATGGGGGAATTTTGAAGGAGGTGGAATAGATGAGAGATTTGAAAGTGACAGTGAACAGAGTTGAAGTTTAGGGGTCACATTACTAAAATTGTAAGAACATCAATGATTATGGCAACAATGAGGGGGACTGTGCTAACTTAAACTGACATTGCCATGTAGAAGCAAAGGTTATGGGTCCCTTGTACAAGGCTTTGTTCAGGCTGTATATGGACTGCTGGGTGCAGATTTGGTCACATGGTTTTCAAGGGGGATAAAGATGTATTGGAGAGGGTCCAGAGAAGGTTCACTAAGTGTCAGGTCTGTGGAATGTTAGATACAAAGAGAGATTTAGGGAATGCAGCTACAGAGTAATTGCAGAGTGAATACAAGAAGAGGGGATATGATTAAGATGTAAAAGTTTGTGAGGGATTATTACCAGATTAATCTGGAGGAAATTTTTCATAGAATAGCATGAGACAAGGGTGGAACAAGAGGCCATCCCCAGAAGCTGTTTAAAGAGGGTGTGAGCAGATGAGTGAAAAGAAGATTCTCAACATGAGAGAATGACTGGTAAGTGGAATGCAGAAACTGTGAATGGGCTTAAGTCACAGTTTGATTTTTTTGCACAAGTGAGAGTCCTTTGACTCTGTGGAGTCATAGAATCAATGTTGGTCATCTGAATGTTAATAATACTAATAATAATGAATCATTCCACTTGGGAACGACAAGGAAGATGATTGAGGCACTTGTTATGGAAGATCTTCAATATTTGAACATTACACGATTTGTAGGCATAGGTTTCTGTAGTTTAGTAGTTCAAAAGAGAGATTCCGGTATTGTGACCACATGTTTATTAAGATAAATAAAAATAAACAAACCCTAGGAAAGGTAATTTATGTATAATAGGAAGTAACATGGTGAAACTGAGAACCTAGAATATTCAAACACTGATGGAAATCCTGAAGAGATAATGTTCTTTCATTACACATAGCAAACAGTAGAGAGAAACTGGCAATTCAACTGCTAAGGCAGGAAGATCATAAAATGGTGGTGCAGTATGTAGGTCTTTCTCTCTATGCCCGACCTGATCAAATGTCAAGAGCAACCACACAAGTTTCTCCATGGCGTGTTCCCAAAAGTAAGTAATGCTAACTAGGAAATCTGTGATTTGAGTGATGAAACTCATACTGGTAGTCACTGATTAATTGACAGACTTTCAGTTTGCAAAGAAGCTGTTATTGACCACCATTATTTTCAAGAAAACAGGTGACAGCAATTGTTTGATGGTTGACATATCTGTTTTTGGGAATTAGTTGAATATATGCTTTCTTCCATCAGATAGATATTAAATAAATGATAGTTTAGTTTATAAAGGTGATATAGGGCAAGTGTTAATTTTGTAGCATAACATTTTGGCATATTGGGATTCTTCTGGTGTAAGCCATTTGGGATTCTTCTGTTGTTTTAGTTCTAGTAAATGACTGAAAGGAAAATGCAATGGTCTGGTCTTTGATTTCTGCAAGAGTTGTAAAAGAATGATACCAGGAGCTTAATCTTTTGGCAAAGTGTGAAGAGTTTTTTTGAGCCACTTGTTTAATTTTTTTTTCTTGGACTCTGGTAGTGGTTGGGAATTTTAAGTCAAATGGGAGATGGCATTCATTGCAGCATAAATTATTTTTCTTCAGTGAGAGCAGAAGCTATAATCAAAGGAGAGAAGACTGGGAGTGTCTTGGAGAAGGACATTTTAAAAAAATGAGAGAGAGAGAAAATTGAGGAATTTATGATCTAGAACAGGAGTGGGGAACCCCTCACCTGTGGGCAGAATTTCGCCTGCAAGTCTATTTCAATTCTCCCCTTTGCTGATGTACTCGTATGTACATCAGCACACTACATACACTATATATAAGAGTTAAAAATTTCCAGTCGCCCGTGGAGGTTTTTAAATTAGCAATTTTTGCCCTTGATACTAAAAAGGTTCCCTACCCCTGATCTAGAAGATAAAAAGTCAATGGTGCTGGGAAGGTGATTACCTGATATTCTTGTAGTTAGGCAGATAGTCTATTTAGGTTATTGATAACAGCAATCATCTTGGTGTTTGTTCTAGCTTCATCAGTAAATTGAAGAAAGGAAGTGTTTCAGTTGTAAACATTGAATCCTTCAGCTTATAGCATGTTGGCATCACCCTTCTAAGAATTCATAAGAGTGTATGAATTAAAGAACATTTATATACCTGAATTTGTCATTTTTATAACACACAGCTGCAACTTTTCATTAACTTTCAGATAATTTTTAAACTTCTCAGTTTAAAATGTATGTGGAGAGAGTTTTCCTTGTTATGTAATGAAAAGATTACCCCATTACCTTACATTAGTGTTATGACTTGAAATTTCATTTATAAATATATAGAGATAGCTCTTCATTAACCCTGGAGAACTTTGAAATTCTGTAGTTTAAAAAAAAGTGCGGGAGAGTTCATTGTTATTATATAATGAAGTGATAACCTCAAGTTTTGCCATGCTTTGCAATAGGATATAGTGAGTAACTCCTCTAGAGAATTGCAAAACTGGTTAAAAAGTTTATATATTAGGATCCAGAAACAATGTACAGTCAGATTTCTTTTTATGCAGTTCCACAGAAAATCGCATATAAAAAATCGCACAAAAAGACCTAACTTAACTTTGAAAAATTAGGGATGCGTTCCATACTTTTCTAAAATTGCATAAAACCGAAGTAATGAATTAAAATAAACCTAAAATCGCATAAAAAGTTTATAAAAATTCAGGAAAATAAGAATGCCTAAGTTTGTTTTAAAGCTTTATTCATTTGATTTTATTGAAAAGTAATTTTTTTTTTTACATCTTGTCATCAGAATTATTGTCGCTATTAGACCATATTTGGCAACGTTTGCGAAATCACTTTCATCACCAAAAGAGATAGTCAGCGCATCAGATCTGTATGGTAAAGGCAATGGTTCTTTACCAAAAGAATTAGCTTCACCCTCGTTCTGTGCTGATTTTTTTCTTCTGAGAATGTAATCAGTGATTAAACTTTGTGATGATGATTTTACTAATTTTTTATACCGCTCGCGATGTCCAGACATACAGTTCTTCAGCTCACATTGGAATTTAAAGGCTCATTCAGAATTTGTGTCATTAACAAGAAAATGATTTTTCCAATTTATTGCACAGTTCAAGACCTTCTCGAATTATTATTATTATTATTATTCAGGCCTCCATGGAGTCAAAAGATTTATTGTGGGAGGTCCTTCTTAAGAAACAGTCTATCAAGGGGAGGTCCCCCCCCTAAGAAACACAAAGTCTATCATACCACTCCTTGAACTCATTGACCGTTCTCGCTCTCACCATTCCATCAGGCAATGCATTCCATGGTTCAACCACCCTCCATGCAAAGAAACCACTCCTCACCCTCTTGCTCACAGTTTCCTTTCGTAACTTCCAGGGATGGCCTCTCATCATCACTCCTTCCCGCTGTTCAACCAAGCGAAAGAACTCCCAAGTGTCAACCCTGTAATCACCTCTCAAAGGTTTAAAAGTCTCAATCATATCACCGCTCCTTCTTCTATCCACCACTCTGCAGTCCACATTCCCTCACCAATCCTCATAACTATCATTGTACAGTCCTGAAACCATCTTTGTTATCCGCCTTTGTACCCTTTCCACAGTTAATTTCTCACCTTCAAATCCTGGGGACCAAATCTGAGAATAGTAGTCCAAGTGTAGTCTGATCAGGGTCTTATACAATGGAATAATAACTGTTTTATCTCTGCAGATCAGTGTCCTTCTCATTACTGCAGCAATCCTCTGTGTTACCTTCACCACCTTTGCAATATGTCCCCTGAATTTCAGGTTTCTATCAATCATCAACCCCAGATCTCTTGTCTCCCCTACTTCCTCCAGTATAACTCCTCCCATATAGTATGCAGTGTCCCATCGATGTTTCCCAAAACTCAGGACCTTACATTCTGCTGCATTAAACTGACATCTCCATTCATTTGCCCATCTATCTAGCTTATTCAAATCCTCTTGCAGGGCTGCCGCACCTGCACTATTACTAATAATCCTTCCCAGCTTCGCATCATCTGCAAACAACTGAATATCCCCTTGCAATCCACTGACAATGTCATTGATATAAAGGTTAAACAATATAGGTCCCAGTACTGGTCCCTATGGGACCCCACTTGTAACCCTCTGCTTCCTTGACACTGTCCCACCATACACAACTCTCTGATACCTATGGGACAGCCAATCCTGAATCCAGTTGGCCAATCTGACATCCAGACCCATGTGCTGCAACTTAAATATCAGCTTATCATGTGGCACCCTGTCAAATGCCTTCGCTAAGTCTAAGAAAATGGTAATATATGCCTTTCCCTCATCTAATGCTCTTGTAACTTTATCATAAAAGGCTAGCATATTGCTAAAACAAGAGCGCCACTTCACAAATCCATGTTGACTCTCACAGATAACATTACCCTCATCTGCCCAATGCTGTATACGATCCTTCACTACTTTCTCCAAGATCTTAACAACTACTGATGACACACAGACTGGTCTATAAATAGACACTTCCAGTCTGCTACTGCCCTTATGCAATGGCACTATCTTACCTTCCTTCCATTCCATGGGCACCATTCCTGCAGCCAGACTTTCATTGAAAATCCAGGTCAAAGGCACTGTCAGTTCCCTAGCACATTCTCTCAAAACTCGTGGTGAAATACCATCCAGTCCCACAGCTTTACTGACATCCAGAGTACTCAGTATTTGAAACACACTCTCCTCCTGTACCTCGAAACCTTGAACCTGCCCTATCCCTCTAGCATTAAAACTGACTCCTCCAGGATGAAATACTCCAATAAAGTGTTCATTGAATAGTTCTACTATGTCCTCTGCATCAGTCACTCTGTTTCCATTTTTATCCCACAATATCATTCTTCCACAGTCATTTCTCCTCCTACTGGCCACATATCTAAAAATTTCCTTAGGGTTTTCTTTGAATGTTAGGGCTAATCTCCTCTCATATTCCAGTTTCGTCTTTCTTACCATACTGGTCACTCTTCATGCATCTTCTCTTCTCCTGTCTCCTTATATCTCTTCCACAGCCTCTTTTTCGCATGCACTTCCTGTTTAATATTGTCATCCACTTTACTCCAAGCTTTATATTTTCATTGAGGGGAACAGATTTTTCTTCCGCTTCAACATCGTTTTCTGGATCTTCGACGATATCTAAAGTTAATTGATATCCAATGATATCATCATCACTTAAGGCATTATTCACAAGTAATTAGTCTACATCATTCTGGTTAAATGTATCAAAGCCTTCTCCACCAATTTCCTGTGCCAGAGTAATGATTTCAGTTGATAATGTTGATGTTTGCATGGTTGCACTGTTTTCAACACATCCAGGTCAAGCTGCTTTCCAACAGGCATTTCTTATTTCAGTGATAGCAGATGTAACATGATTTACGCAGTGCAAAATAGAAAATTATTTCCAAACGTCTGTTAGGAAATAAAAAAATGTTAATGATTCATTTTCTAGTTTATCCAATATAAATCGAAAAGTGTGCTTAATGTAATATTTTTTAAAAGTAGCAATTATGCCTTCATATAATGGCTGAATAATGCTTGTTGTCTTGGGTGAAAAAAAAACACTACCTGCACATTTGGATGTTCTAACTGCGGTTGACTTGGTGCATTGTCAACAATTAATAAAACTTTAAAATCGAGAGCTTTTTGCTTCATATATGTTTCCACTTCTGGCATTATCCACAAGTAATTTGCCTACATCATTCTGGCTAAATGTATCAAAGCCTTCTCCACCATTATCAGCTGAAATTGTAATGATTTCAGCTGATAATGTAGATGTTTGTGGTTGCACTGTTTGCAACGCATCCAGGTCAAGCTGCTGGTACAAAGCAATTATTGAACCATTCAGTAAATACAGCAGTTATTACCCAGGCCTTTGTATTAGCCATCCAATGCCGGTAGCTGTTTTAGATCTTTGCCTTTAAGAGCACATGGTCTTAGAGATCGATTTACTAGGAGGGATTTCAACATTCGATCCCTTGATACATTGCTACAAAGTAACAACATTATTCAATCTTTGCTTGGTTTAAACCCACTTGCTTTTTTCTCAGACTTTGCGATGTGAGTTCGACTAGGCATTTTCCTCCAAAACAATCCTGTTTCGTCAGTGTTAAACACTTGATCAGGACAATATCCACCATCTTCAATAATTTTGGCTAACTTCTCTTGAAAATTTTTGGCTGCTTCTTCATCTGCTGCTGCAACCTTGCCTGTAATCTTCACGTTATGAAGTGCATTCCTTTTTTAAAAACACAGTTAACTATCCTTTGCTAACTTCAAATTCTTTATCAGCCTGGGAAGCAGAAATAGATGGCTCCAATTGCTTCTTCTCTTCATAAAACCGAAGAGCTTTTTGTTTAATTAAATAACGACTTATAGGAATTCTTCTTTGAGTTAATTCTTCGATCCAAATTTCGAGTGCTCGTTCCGTTTTTTCCAATAAAGCATCTCTTGAGTACGGTGGTAATTTGGCACTTAGTTTTGTGCCAGAAATGAGATTTTCTTATTGTGACTTCATTCTTTTTGATTGCTCTTATAATAGATTCACCTAAATTAAAATGTTTACCACAATCGCCGTAGATCTCTCTCTCTCTCCTTTTGCAAAGCGATCTAAAATTGCAATTTTCATTTCCAAAGAAATTGCTTTTCTTTGGTGCTTTTTTCCTCCATTGGGCCAAATTAAATCTTTAAGATAAAAATTAGTTCAAAATTTAGGCTTTCGATAATGAAAAGACAAACACTTACTCACATGCAAAATTAAACTTCACGGACACTCACTGCTTACACTTTACTCACCTTATACCAGAATGTGCTGCAACACTCTGTTCATTGTGTACAACAGTACATAAGTTTTGAAGTTATGCACCTGATAACTTCAAATCCACATAAAAAGAGACCTGAGTGTATTTATGTTTGAAAGTACTTCTTAGATAGTGCTTTGCTATTAAAAGTAACATTATATGTTAATAACCTTATATATTTTTAATTGTATTTGGAATTTTTCTGGTGTAAATTGTTGACCAGTTTTCATTGTGAACAGGAGAAGTTACAAGTGATATTTTGAGAGTGGCCGTGAAAGCTCGAGCACGTGCACTCGGTCCGTTTCACCCAAGTTTTGACCTAGTTCATATCGTTGAGTCTGGTCTTCGTCGTATGCTTCCTGAAGATGCCCATTTACGTTGCAATGGAAGACTTCATATCTCTGTTACTAGAGTGTCAGATGGCCAAAATGTTCTCTTGTCTAGATTTGATACTAGGGAAGACCTTATTCAGGTAAATTGCTTTAAAAATGCAAAACAATTTTAAATATAATTTGAATATCCTTATTAATCCTTGATAATCATAAAATATTGTTCTCACTATTGAGTTCAAGGAGTATGTATCAGTAAGAGTTAGTACTGCTCATTACACTAAAATGGATTAGCCCAAATTACCTAATGTCTGTATCTGACTACAAACAACCAAACTATAACAAAAAAGGTTTTGCTATTTTTAAATTTTAGTTCTAGTTTTGATTGTCAAAATGAAGTATAAGATCTGAAGATATGAAGTCTGAGATCACTATGGAAAAATTTTGCTGTTTAGATTACCAGTAGAAGAGAAATTTTCATTTGTAACTGGATTACCCACTGTTGCTTATCCAACTGGAACCTTGACTAAATTCAAATTTTTTTTATTTTAAATTTTAAGT
The DNA here is from genome assembly GCF_054136105.1 of Typopeltis vanoorti. Taxonomy (NCBI): domain Eukaryota; kingdom Metazoa; phylum Arthropoda; class Arachnida; order Uropygi; family Thelyphonidae; genus Typopeltis; species Typopeltis vanoorti. Next base: position 35,688,504 of record NC_143573.1, read on the forward strand.
TTATTTTAAAAGAATTTTGAGGGAAAAACATTTATGTTCAGAATCTTCAAATAAATGCTTACATGATGTTTGTTTTAAATTTATAAGATGAATCAGGTGGTTTAGCGCTTATCATTTATGAGTTATTGAACAAAATTAATCTAAGCTAGTATGGACATTTAAACAGAATGGGGAAAGCCCAGATTATCCAAATAGGCATTTGATGGCAGGAAAATATGACCCAGAGAAAGACCAAACTGTAGGTGGATTGAAGTAGTCAGAAGTGCCCTTGAAGATGAAATATAAGATATTACAACATAATAAATTTAGTTTAATCCTTTATCCAAGCATGAGCAAACAAAGTTTGCACCTGAAAGTATCTTTAGGACTGGGGTAAGGTGGTACAACACCAGGGCAAGTCCTTGCAAAGGTGGAGCAAGCTAACATCACTCCTATCTCAGTATCTCCCATAATGCAGAACACATCTCCTTGCGGATATGTCTAATGTTATGCGTTAAGGGAAGGGCCACTACCCAGACTAGTTTCGACCTTTATTGAGGTCTCTTCAGTGGGAGCCAGGCCCAAGTGGAGATACCAGCCAGAAGCATTAGCAAGGTCATCTCTACCTACAGGAGTTGCCAAATGGTGTGCCACCTTTTTAATAAATTACTCTGGATTTAGAGAAAGATGTTGAAAGTTTATTTTTCACTTGGTTAGAATATAATAAATTTAGTTTAATCCTTTATCCAAGTGTGAGCAAACAAAGTTTGTGCCTGAAAGTATCTTCAGGACTGGGGTAAGGTAGTACAACACCTTAGCAACTCCTATAAGTAGAGATGACCTTGCTAATGCTTCTGGCTTTTATCTCCACTTGGGCCTGGCTCCCACTGAAGAGACCTCAATAAAGGTCAAAACTAGTCAGGGTAGTGGCCCTTCCCTTAATGCATAACATTAGACATATCCACAAGGAGATGTGTTCTGCATTATGGGAGATACTGAGATAGGAGTGATGTTATCTTGCTCCACCTTTGCAAGGAGTTGCCCTGGTGTTGTACCACCTTACCCCAGTCCTGAAGATACTTTCAGGTGCAAACTTTGTTTGCTCACACTTGGATAAAGGATTAAACTAAATTTATTATATTCTAACCAAGTGAAAAATAAACTTTCAAGATATTACAACATTGGAATGCTGACAAGTGATAAACTAATTTGGAGGAAAATTGTTAAGAAGTTTGCAATAATGCAACCTTAATCATGTAGTACTGTCTTAGTATCCTGTGTCCATGCGGTTAGCCTAGTAGCTATGCCCTTTTCAACCATATGCCTGGGGAAGGAGTGTCCAAGGAGGTTCAATTCCTGTTGATGACGTGAGGAGTTTAAGGATCTTTTTCAGACATAGCCAAGTTAGCCAGTCTTGGGCATGGAAAAGCAGCCCCCCCCCCCGAGTTTATCTGGGGATTTTCATCCTACAAGCAGACAAACCAGTTCCATGAACACACAGGGTACAGTCATAGGATATAGTACTTAATTCCTCATTAGGAGGGCTCAACCAGTCTTAAGGGGCAGTCGAGGAATGTGGGGAATCCTACACGAATAAAATAAAAATAGTATCCTGCACACCTCTTGAGGATTTCAATCAGGAAATTGATAATGATCAAACAGTAGTAAAGCCAATGGGTATTGTTGAAAAAATGTTGAGTATGTTTTGAAATTTAGGTTATGTGATACTTGAAAATTGCATACACCCTATCTTCCATATTTTGATCTTGCTATCCACAAATTTTCTTTGGGTGGATTATTATTAATCCATCTAAAGAAAAGTGGTGGTGGTAGTGGGAGGGAGGTATTAATCTTTACAAGCAAAATTGTCTGCTCATCACAGCGAACAATTTTGCTTGCAAGTATTAATATCTTCATCACCACTTATTTTTGAGAATAGGCTCTGGCTCTTTGCTGAAATTTGTCTTCTATACAAGTCAAACTTCATTTCACATGCATCACTTTGCATGTAATGTGACTTATTCAAATAGCAACATCTCTCGAAGTATAGTACAATGTAAATTTTATTTCTGAATACTTCATACATATTCTTGATTCCTAAAGGATTATCCAACAAAAGCCATATAAAAAGCTGTTAAGAGTAAAGGTCATGACTTGTTCAGAAAGTAGAAATGCTGGATAAACTCACAAATCATAGAATATTTTAGGTTTATAGATTTTTTTTTTTTTAAAGGCAATGAATACAATAAGTGTTACATCATAAACATGAGAAACAAAATACTGTATTGGCAAGCAAAGAGTTCTTTTTAAATTGCATTCCCATAGTCATGGACTTCACAGAACTCTAGTGTTAATAATTTTAGTTTGAAACATATCATTAAAGGTTTGCCTTCACTGTATAGTTAGTCCTTGACTTACAGGACTTGCTTAGATGGAGTTCCATTCTGACAATCCCATTGTAAGTCAAAAAGGTCATTAGTTAGGAATCAGTATCAGAACATAAGAATATGTTAACAATTAACACAAACTTAATATAGTTATAATTAACATGCCTAAATATTGAAATCTGTAAGTCTGTTTTTGGCATATTTTTAACTCATTTATTCTTTGTATTGTTGCAATTTATTTACTGTATACAGTATTGAAATAATAAAATATGAGTGTACAATGTGTCTGTACAATTACTGGTAAAATAATCAGCTAGAGACACATGGAGTAATTCTTCAAAATTGCTACTTTATTAATTAGACAATTCATTTGAGGAGATTAGTCATCAACAAGGCATTCTGATGATTGTTTGTCATATGCATAACTGCAGAAGGTTTAAACTCATCTTCAGGGAATGAGGTGATAGCAGGAGTGAATCCCTTTAAAAATATATGTTGCATCTATCACAGTCTGCACAGTTTGCCTTTCCTTTTGACTCTTTACTTATGTGCTGGTTTGAACTCAAGATTTAATGGAATAAATACAGCATATATAAATAAACACGTTTTAATCAATTTTGTCTATCACTGAAACATTCAGGGAAACAATATGAAAATTGCACAAAACAATAAGTTGAAAAGATTATACTATAAGCCTAAAGTATCACGAAGGGCACCCTCTGAGTGTTGTTAGGTGGGAGATAGTTTCCCATATCATAGGAAGTTTACAACCATATATTAATATTAAAATCTGCTGCTGATTCTAAAAAAAAAGTCTTTCAAATTTGTATTTCTTGTGGTGAAGCATAGTAGTTTTCTTCCATTTGATTCTGTGCAAGATATCCAAGGCATGGTCAGCTAGACCTGACTAACCATACTTATTGGCAGCAGATGTATTTCTTATGTTCTTTTAGGCAGATGTTTGCATATCTTTCAGTTTGACCTTAGTAAGTTGTGAGAACAAGAAACTTTGTAAACACCCGAAACAGAGAAGGAAGAGGATCATTAGGAGAGCGGATGATGGTAGCCAGCTTCAAATGAGGTTTGAACACAGTGCAGAGATTGTACTTTTTTAGAGCCTGGCTATTTTTCCAAGGTACCCTGAATATAAGGAAGAGTGATAGTCAGCCTTTTCTTTTCTGCATAAATTTCTCTATGGCAAGCATTTGCTGCTTGCATCATTCTGACTACTTTGCTAAATCCATGTTGGATCCATTTCCTCAAATAAACCAGATTGCCTTATTAACAGAGATTCATCTGCCAATGTTTTTCATTGTAATCTTTTTTTTTTTGAGGCTTGACTTCTGCTTTTTCTTTCTCCTGCAACTTTGTTTTCTAGCTCTTTAAGGTCTCTTCCTTACAGTTTTCTGTAACTGCTCTGTTTCTTTGTCACCAACATCACTCTTTAGCTAGCAGCACTATCTCATAATTTTACATTATTTTATTGGTTGCTATCATTCTTCCACTTTTCTCTAAGTTGTAAATCTCTCTCTGTGTGTGTATGCACATTCTAAGCTTATCCTGTCAGGCTGTCTATTTTGAATCCTGATAGCCTGAGCAAAAGTGCTTAAATGCCTCGAAGGCAGCAATAATACCCTGGTTCACAGGTTGCAAGAGTGAAATGGTATTTGATGAATATGTTAATAAGATGGCCATCATAAGTACGAGTGATTGTTAGTTGCACACAGTCATAAGGTGAGGACTAACTATGTAATGTGTATGTGATTCCTTAAAAGATTACAATTCAGTTGAAGAGCTGAAGAGTAGATTTCAGTTTCATCTCAGTTTTTTTTTTTTTTTTCATGAAAAGAGAAGTGTACTGGACTAAGATAAAAGGAACTCATAACTATAGAATCACACATGTACCACGTTAAAATTTATTATGCAGATATTTCATCTTATGTATCGTAAGACATCATCAGTGCAAACAACAATAAGGAATTTGAATAAAATACCACTGTAGTCTTAGATGGCAAATCATGTGATTAAAAAATGAAATTACTTCGTGATCGCAATACATACTCCCAGCTTAATACTGATCCTACTAAAAAGCCAACTCAAAAAAAGTTATGGGCTAACACAACATCCATAGATCAAGAAACCATCAAAAGACTCTAAAACATACTGGAAAATATATGGCTCTCTAAACTTACATAAAAGCAACTGTTCATTTGGCCCTATTGTGGATTCTATAGGCTGTCCGATGCATAAAATCAAGATTTCTGTCTAACCTTCTCCACTCCCTCATTGGCCACTCAGCTTCTTCGATTAAAAAAAAAAAAAAATTCCACAGAATTTCTTGCAACAGATACAAACATGTTGGTAAGTCTTGACATTGTCTGTCTCTTTCTCTTCACAAATATCCCTCATGAAAAGGGACATTAGAATTTCTAGCCCAAAAATTTCCATCAGACATGGACTTATTCAAATTTACAATTACATGTGGTTACTTCATCTGCAAAGATAAAATATATAAACAAGAGGAAGGAACTGCAATGGGCTCATCCCTCCTACCATCTAACCTAGCCAACTTTTACCTCGAACACCTAGAAGAAAGAATTTTCTCTCTTGACCCCAAACCAACAATTTGGCTGTGGTACATTAATGATGTCTTTGAAGTTTGGAGTCGCACAGAACCAAACTCCACTCATTTCTACAAAAAATCAACATCCTTCATCTTCGTATTAAGTTCACACTAGAAAAAGAATTATCAAAGGTATTTCCTTTCTAGATGTACAAATCCAGCATAATCAAGATGGATCCATTTCCACGTCTGTCCCCTGATAACCAACTTTTACAGGTTCTTATATCCATAACACATCGGCCCACCATCCATCTCAAAAATATGGCATCATAAAATCCTTAGTATCAGGAGCACACAAGATTTGTTCTTCTGAATAATCTCGAAAGTAGGAACTAGAACTGTAAACTATCAGAGAAATAGCCTTATTAAATGGCTATAATCCAAGAATAACTAAAAAATAATAACAATTAACCACTCTTATAGTAGTCCACAGGACTCCTATACCATATGAGTGCTATTGATGATAGAGAAAGAGTTATGTCCATACAAGGTAGAGATGCAAGAGGGAAATGGGGCCAGTGGTTTTGAGGCAGTATGGTGTGAGATAGAGGTGAATAGAATCAAGTACTTGGTGGGATGTTGTTATAGACCTGGTAATGTGGATGGTGGTGATAGTGAAATGTATAGTCAAATAAGCCAAGCAAATAAGAAAAGGGTGATCATTATGGGCGATTTTAATTATGGCAATATAGACTGGAATGAAGAGATAGCAACTGGAATTAAAGAAAATGAGTTTCTTGAGTTTTTGAGGGATAACTTCCTCAGACAGTATGTAACAGAGGGCACAAGAGGATTAAGGGTCTTGGATTTGGTCATCTCATCGGAGGATGTAATGATCAATGAGGTATCAAATCATCCACGAATTGGTGAAAGTGACCATGAGGTGATTACTTGGGTGGTTGCCAGCAGTGCAAGGACCCCTGTGAAAAAAGGGTATATGTGGAACTACAAGGGGGGGTGATTATGAAGAGCTCAGGAGACAGCTTGCAGGTGTAGCATGGAATGAGGAATTAGCTGGAAAAGAGATCAATGCAGCTTGGGGGATTTTCAAAAAATATTTAGTGGATGCAATGTCTAAATGTATACCACGGGTGAGAAGGTTAAATAAGGTAGGTATGAGATGGATGAATAAAGAGATTAAGCATGCAATACAGAGAAAAGGGGCATTGTGGAGGCAGCATAAGAGAAGTGGAAGTAACCAATTTCATGAGGTCTACAAAGACCAGGCAAGGAGGGTGACTTGGTTGGTGAGAGTAGCTAAAGAGAGGTATGAACAGCAGTTAGCTAATGAAGCTAAAAAGAATCCTAGGGAGTTCTTTCGATATGTAGCCAGCAAAAGAAAGAATGATTATGGAAGGATGACATTGATTGGAGGAAATGGTATAAAGACAGCTGTTGCAGAATGTGTGGTGGAGATACTTAATGAGCAGTTCATAAAGATCTTTCAATCTTGTGAATGTGACTTCATGGAGAGATTAAGAGCAGTTGATGATGGGGAGGAGAGACTGACTGTAAGTGAGCAAGAGGTGTTTGGGGAGTTGAGTAAACTAGATGTAAATAAGGCTGTGGGACTTGATAATATATCACCGCGTATTCTGAAGGAATGTGCCAGAGAGTTGACACCTACCTTGACATATTTTTTTAATACGAGTCTTGCACTTGGTCAAGTCCCTAAAGAGTGGAAGGAGGGCAAGATTGTGCCACTTCATAAAGGAGGTGATCGAACTCAAGCATCAAACTATAGGCCTATCTGTGTGTCAGGTGTTGTGGTTAAGTTGTTGGAGAAGCTTGTGAGAACTAGGATCCAGAGTTGGGTTGACAACAATGGTATAATCTTTGATGGACAGCATGGATTTGCTAAAGGGAGGTCGTGTTTTAGTAATCTACTTACTTATTACAATAAAGTGACTGCTTCCTTGGACAGAGGAGAAGGATACACAGTAATATACTTGGATTTCGCAAAAGCTTTTGATAGAGTACCTCATGATAAGTTGACAGTCAAACTAGAGCAGATGGGGTTGGATATTAGATTAGTGCATTGGATTGGAGACTGGCTATCTGATAGGTATCAACAAGTTGTGTATGGGGGTGCAATATCCAGGAAAAGGAAAGTCACTAGTGGAGTGCCTCAGGGATCTGTTTTAGGGCCATTACTATTTAACTTGTATATTAATGATATTGGCGAAGATTTGGATGGAGATATTCAGTTGTTTGCAGATGATGCAAAGTTGGGACGAACCATAAAGAGTAGTGAAGATGTTGTGGCCTTGCAAGAAGACTTGAATAAATTGAGTGATTGGGCAAGCAAATGGGGATGTGAGTTCAATGTTGCAAAATGTAAGGTTTTAAAATTTGGAAAACAAAGATGGGATGCAGAATTTATGCTTGGTGAGAATATATTGTTGGAAGTAGAGGAAATAAGAGATCTGGGAGTGATAGTGGATAAGGATCTAAAATTTAGGGGACACATCGCCAAAATTGTGAAGACAACACAAAGACTTCTGGGAATGATGAGGAGGACCCTGACGTGTAGAAGTAGGGAGATTCTTGTTCCATTGTATAAGGCTTTGATTAGGCCACACATGGACTATTGTGCCCAGATTTGGTCACCTGGTTTTCAGAAGGATGAAGAGATGTTGGAAAGGGTCCAAAGGCGACTGACTAAGGTAGTTTCTGACCTCTGGAATGTCGAGTATGAGGAAAGATTGAAAAGATGTAATTTGCAGAGTCTAGTGGAGAGAAGGAAGAGGGGAGATATGATAGAGACCTACAAGTTGGTAAGGGGTTGTTATAGGATCAATGGTGGAGAAGTTCTACAGAGAATAGTGGGAGATCAGGGGAGAACCAGAGGTCATCCCTGGAAACTGTATAAAGAGGGTGTGAGTAGGGGAGTGAGAGGCAGGTTTTTTTCGTGCAGAGTTGTGAATGATTGGAATGCCTTGCCTGAGAGTGTGGTGTCTGCAGGGAGTTTGAATGTGTTTAAGACCCGGTATGATGAGATGTGTGTGAGATAAAAGGACCTCCTAGATGAGTCTTTGACTCCATGAGGTCTTGTTTAATAATAATAATAATAATATATTAAAGGCATCTCTAAATGTGTGGCAAAAATTATGAAAAGTTATAAACTTATCACTACCTATAAACTGATCAACTAAATTCATAATCTACTACCTTCTCTAAAAGGTCATCTCTCACCACTGATGATACTTGTTATGTACCATGTTCATGCAACTATTGTTACTATAGAACAGGGATGGGCAAACTGCGGCTCCCGAGACAATATTGGTTTTCATTGCCATTTTTTTTGAACTTTTTATATTAATAATCTTTAGTAGTATAGTATGTACCATTATTAGAATATTTTATTTCATAAATGCTTTAAAGATAAGTAAAAAACATATATTTTGAAACTTTACATTTTTAGCTTTTAAATGGTACTAGTAGTATTTTATTATCGTATTTGGTTGGTAAAAAGTGTTTTGACTAATTTTGGCGCTCCTGTCAAAATTAGTTCCAAAAGTGACTACTATGATTGCTGCATTACCCACCGCCTCTGTTGCCTAGACTCTGCATCATTACTCTTCATGCAGTGCACACAAGTTACGCACTTGTGGTGGTAGCAGAACATAACTAGTGAATTTTAGCGTAGATATGTACTTTTCTGATTAATAAATAATTAAGATTGATTTTAGTGAAAGTTATAAAACCCTTGTTTAAAATGACTGAGCAACAGAAGAGTATAAAATGGAAATATGAACAAGAGATGAGAGTGTTTAACCCACAATGGGAGGATGAGTTTAACTGAAACAATACGAAGGAAACTTAGAAACACTTTATGATTTTGAGAATAGGTTTGAGAAACTAAAAAAGTTAAAGCAATGTTTTGAATCCTTTTGTGATTGATGTCATCAACGATGGATGTTCTGTTGTTGCACCTACTGCTTCAATAGAGACAGAGCTTATTCAGCTGCAGGAAGATGTGGGTTTGAAGCTAGTACATAAAATTTCATCAATAATTGACTTTTGGAAGCAAAGTATCCCAATCTTCAGAAAACTGGCTTCCAACTAATCTGTGTTTTTGGGACAACTTACTGCTGTGAATCTCTCTTCTCTGTAATGAAATTTGTCAAGTCAAAAATTGTGCTATCCTCACTGACAGCCACCTCACCGAGCTTCTTAGAACGGCTTTGACTTCCTACCAGCCAGAATTTAAACTATTAACTGCACAAATGAAGAATCAATCGAAGCCTTTAACGAGTAGAGATTAAAAATATTCTTCTTTGGTGAGTAGGACTACTATATAGTTGTATTTTTTATTATTTATAAATACAATTTTAAATTAATATTTTCTGTGGCTCTTGAAACTTCAAAAATGTATTATTATTATTATTATTATTACGGGCAGCTCCAAGGAGTCCTTAGACTCATCGAGGGAGGCCCAACATCATGTCAAGAACAACTATTCAACATTCACACAGTATCTATCATACTTCACCTTGAACTCATTTACATTCATGGCACCCACAACAGACTCTGGCAGCTTATTCCACTCATTTACCACTCTCCAAGTAAAAAACCTAGCTCTAACACCCTTGCTAACCACACTCTTACCAAGCTTCCATTGATGGCCCCTAGTCCTCCCACTACCAGTCCTATTCTCAAAAATATCTTCTGAATTAATCTTATAGAAACCCTTCAGTAATTTGAATGTCTCAATCATATCACCCCTTTTTCACCTATCAACCAATTTCTGCAGCCCACAAATCTTCAACCTGTTCTCATAAGGTTCATTCCATAGACCTGCTATCATCTTGGTCACTCGTCTCTGGATCCTCTCCACCTCCCCATCAAGAAGAAACCCTGGCACCAATATCTGGGCACAGTAGTCTAGATGGGATCTTATCAAGGCTCGATATAATGGAATAATAACTTGTTTGTCTCTGCTTGTTAAAGTATTTTTCAGCAACCAAGTGATTTGATGAGCTGATTTAGCCACTTTTGCAATGTGCCCCCTAAACTTCAACTCCCTATCCACCAACACTCCCAAATACCTAGCCTCATCAATCTCCTGAGTACAGTTCCACCAATGTGATATACTGCTGCTAATCTTTTCACCCCAAAATGCATAACCTTACACTTTGCCACATTAAATTGACATCCATTTTCCTTAGCCCAGTCCTCCAAACTATCCAAATCATCTTGCAAACTTTTGACATCCTGTGCACTCACTATTGCTCTACCCAACTTTGCATCATCAGCAAACAAGTGAACACTTCCTCTCAGATCCTTTCCTATATCAGCCATCTTTCTTATATGCGGCTCTTATTACCGAAAAACTTGCCCACCCTTGCTATAGACAAACAGGAAGATCTGTTAATAAATGTATCTCTGAACATCAAGACCACATCTGGCTTATCAATCACAAATCTGGCCTGGTGCAACATGGAAATGAAAACACTAGCCACATAATTCAATGGGAAAACACCATGCTGCTGCCTAGATCCATATATACATGTTTATACAAAGAAAGTGAAGCCCTACTTCATCGATCTAACTTCAATCTTAATCTAATCTCAATACCTCCCTATTACAGAAGTGTGGAAATTGTCATCCTCAACTGTATTAAATAAATTTGTAATCGCTTATATTTAATTTTAAGTAATCAATTTTAATTTATTTTCAGTCCAATAGTTTTAACCCCCAAGAGCCTGTGTAGCTCAGTGGATGTGGCGTTTGCACACCACCGCGCTAGGCCGCACGAAGGAAGTCTTGGTTTCGAGTCTAGTCGGCGACTAGAGGAAATTTTTCTAAGCCTTTTTTCGACCGGTTCCCGAGTTAGTCGATCTCTGGCACGGGCAAGCAGGTTTTTCCTCCCGGAAACTCGGGTTTTTCGTCCTGTAAACTCAAGAAAATCGACCGTAGAACCCACATTATTTCAGACATTAAATATATTGTGTTAGGGTTAGAGACCACGAGATGGCGGCACATTTTGAGCCGTCTCTCTTCACTGCGTACCGCTTAATTAGTGATAGCCTTGGGCCATCTGTCTCTGATTGGGTACCAGTGGAGATTGAACTGCCCACTCAGTCTCCAAAAGTTAGATAGGGCTAAATGGCCTCGCCTACTCCAGTATATACGGGAATAAAAAAAAAAAAAAAAAAGGCATTAGCTGATTTTTTTTTTTTTTTTTTTTTTTTTAGTTTTAACCCATGAACATGTGACTGTATATGTAGAGGGATTCCAATTTAACGCATGTGCTCTCCTGTTGCTTTATTCAAATTCCTCCTTGTTGTTTGCACTGATATTTTGCTATATGTAAGAAAAACAAAATATCTGCACAATAAATTTAATTTTTACTGTGGTACATGTGTGATTCTATAGCAATGGATACTTCACAAGTCTCATTATACAAGAGAAAAAAAAGGGATTCGATATGTGGGAGGGGGAGATATGTCTGCCTATTTTGAACTGGGGAGGAGAGGGAGTGAGGATTTACAAATTAGTACCTAGATACCAGGGACGAATATTCTAGGTGTGCAGTGCTCATCAACCAAATAGCAATATCACAGATATTATATTTTTTCATTAATTCCCATTAAAGACTCCCCTAATTGCTCCAGACTTCACGTGATTCCTAAAAGTAAATACAATAGACTAATGCTTCACAAAGAGGAGACTTTTTGATGCATAAACATTGCATCACAATCATGTTAATAGTCCTGGTGTAGGTTCAAAATACATACACCTTTGAAAAGATGCACAGATGGTGCAGCGGATAAAATTCTTAGCATCCTAGTAGTTTTAAACTGCTCAGAAGGTGAGGCAGGGTGAGCTCTGAGACAATAGCACCTAGAGGCTGTGATTGGTTATTATGTCAACCAATCCAATTGAGCATTGTCACGAGTTGCTGTTTTTGTTTTCTGAGTTTCATCTGTTTTGCATGCATGAAGTGCATGAACTGACGTGGTAGGCAAGTTTTTATATATAATTTAGACAAGCTTTTAATATGATTTTTGATCAATTTATAACTTTCTTGTCCATATTTACATTGAGAAACAGCATTGTAGGCAAAGGAGATAAGCCTCTTCCTCCTCTTCTAAATTTTACACCTTTTGAGTAATTCAAATATACCAACCAAATATAGCATTCTCCTTCATTATTGTTTTCTAATATACAGTACCTTAAAACAAACATTGTCCCCCATGCTGCGCAGATTTGGTTACAAGTAATTGATAAATTGACAAGAATTATCAAGTAATTGATAATTAATTGCATTAGACCAATTAAAATGTGCAATACTCTCTTAAAACTTTAATACATTGATAAAAATGCAATCATATGATCAAACTGATGTGAATTTTGTAGCACAGGTTGCATAAGCCACAACAGCACACACAACCAAAATGGGTATATGACACCACTGCTAGAGATACATTACTGGATACTTATTGAAATCATATGAGCATTTTTATAGATGCTGCTGAAGCATTGTACATGACTTTGAGATATATTAAAAGCTAAATTTATGAATGACAGCAAAATAGTTGTAATTTAGCATTTTTCATGAAGACAGTAAATTTATTTATTTATCGTATGGCTTATACACATGGTTAAAAGACAATAAGATATAATACACACGAGTATAGATAACATACACATGATTTAAAAAAAGATAAAAAGTCTACATTCAGGCAAATACAAATATGAAATTTATGACAAGCATCAGACAGAAGATTAGTAAATGGTTTGGTATCTTACCCCCACTTTGAAAGTAAGTCTCCACATACACCATGGCCTGTACGAATCCTGTTAGCAATCATCCATATATTCCTGGACAGGTCAAATCCAGATAGTTTTTGGAAGATGTTTATGTGATTGTGAACTTCAGGTGATACTGCTTGGGACCATACTACATCCCACTTACTCTCACCATACTGTCATTCTGGCTAAGAAGATTTTGGGTGGTTTTTATGGCAGGTCTTCTGGATTTTAGTCTATTGGATAAAGCATCTGGAATAAATTCATGTATGGGGAGATTTTGGTTATTTAAAATTATTTTATATTCACGAAGCAATGCTTCCTGTCGTCGCAGTTCTGGAGTAGCAATATGGCTCAAAGTGGGGAGCCCATTGTAAGGGTGTACTCCTAATGCAACCTGTTATTAATCGCAGTGTTGAGTTAAGTTGAGTATCTAGTTTATTGACATAGTAACTATTGAGCCAGACAGGAGCACCATACTCTGCTGCACTGTAAACTAGACCCATTGCAGCAGAGTATGGTGCTCCTGTCTAGCTCAATAGTTACCATGTCAATAATCCCGCAGAGTTGTGGACTTGAGCCCCATATAGTACCACAAAGCTTCTGAACTATGTTATTTCTGGTTCGAACTTTAGCAGCGATATTAATCATATGCTGTTTATATGTCAGAGTTATTCCCAGATATTTAGGTGTCGGATTAAACAAAATTAATGTTCCATCAGCATATATCTCTGGTTTTTGATTTACAAGACTATTGTTCAGGTGAAAGCAAGAACATTCGGTTTTACCAGAATTTGGTGTGTTAATCTCCATTTTTTTATAGAACTGCCATAAAGCCGACAGATCATTTGTCAGTATTTCTTCAGTTCTTTTGATAGACTTGTCACTGATCGCCAAAACTAGATCATCTGCATAAGCAAACTTCCTGCTGGTTGTTTCAGGAATATCTAGGATGTAAAGGCTAAAAAGCAGTGGTGTGAGCACTGAGCCCTGAGGTAATCCATTCTTAAGCACTCTCTGTTTACTGATGCTTCCTCCGGTGACTACCCTGAAATATTGATCACACAGTAAGTTGTTTAGGAGATGACCCAATATTTTACATGGGATGACCTTAAGAAATTTATATATGAGTCCCTCCCTCCAAATAGTATCGTAAGCCGCTGTTAAGTCAATAAAGACTGCAGTAGTCTTCAGACATCTTTGAAATCCTGCTTCAATGTAGGTTGTTAAGCTGAGAACTTGATCTGTGCAGCTGCGATCTCTTCTGAACCCTGCTTGTTCTATTGGAACACGTTCCAAAATTTTATCACTGATCCTGTTCAATATTAGTGTCTCCAACAATTTGTAGGTTGCACTTAAAAGGACTATGGGGGCGATAGCTTTCATTTCTGTATGCTGCCTTACCTGGTTTTAACACAGCAATGATTTTTGTCCTTTTAAATTCTTTAGGAACGCAGCCACTTTCAAGTATATCGTTAAAGAACTTAGCCAGCCACGATCTTGCATAAGGTCCACAGTGCGTCAGGAATTCATTATGAACATTGTCAAATCCAGGAGTCTTCCCCATTTTGATATTTTGAAGTGCTGAGGATATTTCCTCATGGGAAAAAGGCAAAGAGAATTGTTGATTCTTTTGAGTTACTGACTTCATAGCCTTTAGTTTGTGTTTTACCTCTTTAGTATGTTCTTTATCTATCGGAGCTCTAGAAAGTGAAACAATATGAGCAGCCATCTGATTCGGATCGACAAGAGGAGATTTCTTTGGTACAGAGGGGCTTGAACCAGGCTTTTCTACTACAGTGTTTGAAATCTGTGTTTTTAGTTATTTGAATCCACTTTTCCCTACGAGCAGCGTTGAGACTATGGAGCAGTTCTTCTCAGGTTCCTTACTTTCAAGGAATTCCTGATACAGGGATTCGCTTTCATTGGTCCATCCAGGCACGTATTCTTTTCGGTAGCCTCGAGGAATGTTTATTTTTGTCACTGCTATAACTGCTACTCCAGGTGAACCGTGTATAGTTTTTGTAAGTTGGGGGAATTCTTCTAAGGCGTGCGTCTCGATCCACAGTGAAGTTTTCCCAGTCGGCTTTTTGGAAATTCCATCTTTCGTCTAGGAAATGATGTTATCACTGGAATTTGGGCTCCTAATTCCATCTTTATGGAATTAGGAGCCCAAAAAGATGGGACGGTGCTGGCTATTTGGAAAAACCTCAAGAATATGTCTGAAAGTCTGTAGAAGCTGATTTTCACTATCAGTGGAGACGAATGTCAAATCTGGGTTATATTCCTTTTCCAGGCTCTTGATTTAAAGGTGCTTTTTTCCTTGGCATCAAAAACCAAGTGAAGACGTATTGATTTGCCCATTCAGCTAATATTTCCCCGTTTTGATCATTCCGATCGTATTTCCAAGAAGTATGATGACTGTTGAAGTCCCCAGAGTACACCGTTGGGTGGGAGTATGTCTGTAGAACATCATTTGGCCAAACAGTTGCAGGTGGTTTATATACATTCACAATCGTAATGTCTGCTATTTTAACAGTGATCTTATGGATTTCATCATCAGTCGAAGAAGATATCAGCACAGCATTCTCAATACCATTGCGGAATATGTTATGTTGCCGAAGCTACGACTATAAGTAATTCCGATAATGTCGTAGCCAGGGATTATTGCTCTAGATTTAACTTGATCTTCAATTTCGATATGTGATTCGTGAATGAGAAGTAGATCGACGTTTTTTTCTCGTAGAAGTTTAGAAAGACATTGACATTTTAATGCACTAATACCCTCAACATTTAACTGGAAGATACGAATATTATGTCCAATATTCCTTATCAGCTGGTTCGAAGAAGAACCGTTGTGAAAGTTTTGAGTTTCCATGTGTAAGTATGGTCAGGAGATTGCACAATGGTCTGGCCGCCAGTCGCTCTAGCTCTTTAGCATGACCCAGGGTGCACCACGAGGAGGCAAGCTAGAATTGCACCCCAAGACAGTAAATAATTATGGTTCATAGAAAGAGTAATAATTAAAATTGGTAAGCATTCTAAAATTTTGAATTTTCTGGTTTTTATTATTTTCATGAGAAATAATATTATGTTATGTTTGACCAGATGTTTAGCATGAAAATTTACTTATGCTATGAATTTTTTCTTTTCAGGCTTTAATATGTAGCTGCTTTATCCCCATTTATTCAGGTTTAATGCCACCTAAATACCATGGTGTAGTAAGTGTGAGGCTTTTTTTTTAACTTTATTGTTGTGTGTGTGTATATATATATATACTGTACTGCATATATCTTTGTATCAGTGAGTCTTAACATAAGATAAAAAAAAAATTTCTGATTAGTCTTATGAAACTGCAGAAAAAAAAAATTCAATAACTGACATGTTATCTGGCCACTTGAGCTCTTTTCAACGTGCCTTGTACTACACCGTTCATGCATATGGCTGGTCAGTTAACAAGAGACTACCAGCTGCTAAGTCATAAAGTGATCACTTATAATGATGACCAGCTTGTATTATAAGCCAGGTGCTGAGTATAAATTAAAGATATCAAGGAATTATATACTTGGTTTAATCCTTTATCCAAGTACACACGAATCCTTTATCCAAGTGTAAGCAAAGAAAGTTTGCACCTGAAATATTTTCGGGACTGGGACTATATGGGGGTTGCACTGCAAATAACTGCTGTGTATAACTAAGATGAAAAGCCAAACGGCTATTTTTTTCTGGCGAGGTTGATATAAGTTAAGGGGATAAAAATCCCTTATTGTTTTTCAGCCAGTAAGCGAAACTAAGATCGAAAACTACGATCTGTAACGTTTCATGCCGACGAACTGTCAGCATATCCAAGCGTAAGTGACCACACCACGGCAACTCGTTGCAAAGGTGGAGCAAGATCCCTCACTGTTCTTGATATTTTCTCATAATGTAAAACACACAGCTCTTAAGAGATGTAGTACTGTTTTACATTATGAGGAGAGGTCACTACCCAGACCGGTTTCAACCTTTTTTGAGGTCCCATCAGTGAGTAGCTAGACCTAGAATATCAGAGTTTAAGTGAATTATACTATGTTATAATATAATATAATATAGTGACACACCTTTCGGCAATCGTATAGCAAAAGTGTGTAAGTTTTCTTCACTTAAACTCTGATATTCTAGGTCTAGCTACTCACTGATGAGACCTCAAAAAAGGTTGAAACCGGTCTGGGTAGTGACCTCTCCTCATAATGTAAAACAGTACTACATCTCTTAAGAGCTGTGTGTTTTACATTATGAGAAAATATCAAGAACAGTGAGGGATCTTGCTCCACCTTTGCAACGAGTTGCCGTGGTTTGGCACTACCAAGTGGTCACTTACGCTTGGATACGCTGACAGTTCGTCGGCATGAAACGTTACAGATCGTAGTTTTCGATCTTAGTTTCGCTTACTGGCTGAAAAACAATAAGGGATTTTTATTCCCTTCACTTATAACTGCTGTGTAGTTATTTGCAATTCAATCCCAAATTCACAGATCTAATTCCAATTTCCCTTCATTCACCCATTTGCTATTATTTTTTGGAAGAACAAATTCCCTTCATATGCATTTCTTATAAATTGCATGCATTCAGGTTAATTTTTTTTCTTTCTTCCTCAGCTTCTGACCATTCAAGGCAGCAGTTGATAGATCAGTACACATTTCAGATTCAAGATAACCTCACAAAATTTTAAATTTAAAGAAATAGTCTATCATATTGCTATGCATGCTTTACACAAGTGGATAGGTATGTGCATCATATCTCATTGTTTCGTGCATTTGAACCATTTTAATTGGTTTCTGTTGATTAAGTTCTAAATCCAAATTGGCTAATTACCATTCTCCAGTTGTTATCCAAGTTGACACAGATTCTGTTAAGGCTGATTGATTCTTTAGGTCCTTTACTACATCAGAAATGCATCATTTCAGTTTTCTCTTTAAAGATGGTACAGGTCTCAGTTTATTCAGTTTACTTGCATATTCAGCTAAATCTCAACTTGCTAATAGGAATCAAGATATGTGATTGATTTACTTGATATCTGTTGTGGATTTGTTTGACAACAATTTGTTTGCCTAAGTTCGATTCTCGTCACGACGGGAGGAATCTTTATGTGGACTTTTTCAATCTAAGATGAGTTAGCCGATCTCATACGGAGGTAGCAGGGTTTTTCTCCCTGAAACTCTGGTTTTTCATCCCGCATACAGACAAATCGACCCTTCAGAACACACGCAATTTACAGACAAAAAAATACTAGTTGTGGTGGTGGAGATGGGCAGTTGATGGAGATGATTGGAAGTAGAGGTTCGGTGTCGTACTAGGTTGAGACAGTTGTATAATAGTAGGTGTCCTCCTGTGATGAGTCTTCGGACTCCTTGGAGGTGTCATGAATAATAATAAGATATATTGCAACTACATTCTCTAATTCATGGTTTCTTTTATTATCACAGGGAGTAGATTGACTGTTCTTCATAACTGTCTTATTGCATTGAACTGTCCTTCTCAGAACATAAATTCTGAACATGGTTGTGATATGTGTTTTGAAAATGGTGCTGCTGAATGGCACACTTACAGTAACTTTTCTGTTAAGCAGTGCCATTTTGAAAAAACTCATTTAAAGAGAATTACTCTTGTTTGTATATGCTTTTTATACTAAAAAAGAGTAATTCTCTTTAAATGAGTTTTTTCAAGATCAGTTTAACATTGAGCCCAGGGCAAATAAGTTAAATATTGCATAGGTAACATATTGTATATAGAACCTTCATAGCTCATTTCGTATAGATGAAGCCCTTTGTTTGGAAAGACCTGTTTTCAAATCTTGCCTAGAACGTGAAGAACCTTTATCAGGGCTTTTCGCCTGAGACAGTTAGTTGGTCTTATATTGAGGTGGCAGGGTTTCTTCCTCCCAGAAACTTAAGTTTTTTTTAATAGAAAGGTTGATGGTAAATCTCTTTATGTTTTTATAGAATATGAAACTCGGATCGAAATCCATAGAGTTTCATGCTGAAAAAACTATCGGCAGGCCCAAGTGTAAATGATCACTTGGGTAGTACAACACCAGGGCAACTCCATGCAAAGGTGGAGCAAGCTCCATCAACATAAAAACATAAAGGGATTTACCATCCCCCTTTCTATTAACATGTTTGCCGGTAAAATGGCCTTTCAGCTTATTAAATATAGGAGTACACCACTTCGGCAATTCGATAGTAGAGGTATGTAAGTTCATGTTCACTTAAAACCTTGATATTCCAGGTCTACCTATTCACTGATGAGACCTCAAAAAAGGTTGAAACCGGTCTGGGTGGGACCTCTTCTCATAATGTAAAACAATATATATACATCTCTTGGGAGCTGGGTTTTACATTATGAGAGAATATTAAAGTTAGTGATGGATCTTGCTCCACCTTTGCATGGAGTTGCCCTGGTGTTGTACTACCCAAGTGATCATTTACACTTGGGCCTGCCGATAGTTTTTTCGGCATGAAACTCTATGGATTTCGATCCGAGTTTTGTACCCGGCTATAAAAACATAAAGGGATTTACCATCCCCCTTTCTATTAACATGTTCGCCAGTAAAATGGCCTTTCGGCTTATTAAATTAAGTTTTTTTTGTTTTGCCTCCAAACAAACCAGACAGTAAAATACACACAATTTATAGGCATAGGGTTGATCACCTTATCCTTGAATTATGGTTATAAAATCCAAGGATATTTGGAAAGTCATGGGTACTTAAGTGCCTGTTAGAAACACTGATGATAATGAATACGTTATATATACTGAATGAGCTTGGTCTTGGAGCTTCAAATAAAAATCCAAACTTTATATGGATATCTTGAAATATCTGAAGATGTTTGCTTGGTTGTAACAGTGGGTTGTATTAAAGTGGTGAATTAGAGATGTAATATAACAAATGACATTCTAAACAACATCACTGAGTTTGCTCATTCCCATTGAACATCTCGACCTCTAATTCTTACTTGGGGATTGTTTTGGACCTGTGTGATGACAATGTGGCTTGATGGATCTAGACTCTTCCAACGTGATATGATGGATCTAGACTCTTCCAACGTGATAATGCCATAAGTCCCAAGGTTCATGCTGTGCAAAGCATGGTTCAATTAGCATATCCACACATTCTGCACAGATGTGTTTATTGGATAAGCTAGTTTACCTCATGACAATAGGATGTCAGGTAAGTATATCCACACATCTTCTAGCTGATGCCCATGCCTTGCTCGGTGGCTGATGTTATTCTGTCTGGAATACTTCGATTTTCTCGTTATCAGATAGTACTACATGAAAAAGTTGCACCGTTACTAACTTCCAATCAACAACTTTCCTCCAGAAACTCAAATACACAAACAGTTTTTGAAGAAAAACTGAAAGAGTTTGAAAACAAGAACAAAATCTTGGAGATACAGTGACAAACCCTAAGAAAACTTTGATTGATTCACCCAGAGAGGCATGTGGCAAGGATAGAAAAATTAGACCTCCTTGGTGGACTCAGGAAGTTAAAGGCAGTCAAAGGCCTGAAAAGTAAGTTAGCTTGTGCTCTTAGAGAATACAGAAAAAAATGTAAGAAAGCAAAGCACTGTGTAAAATTAGCTAAAAAGAAAGTCATGGGAAGACTTTATTAAGAATATAGAAAATAAATATCAGGATGTTGGCAAAATATTCTGAAGGCTATTGAAAAAGCTCAGAAATGGAGGAAAGAGTGCTGTGAAAGAAATTAGAGATGATAAAGGGGATATAAAAACTGAAGATAAAGATATTCTTGATGTGTGGAGTAATTACTGCGAAAGATTGCTAAATGAAACAAGCAGTGATGGCATGGAGGTAGAAAAAACACTCAACAGAAATGCAATCTGGAATATATATATATATATATATATATATCTGTACTAAAGTAGGCAAAGCTATTACAAACCTAAAATGTGGAAAGTCAGCTGGAATAGATGATGTCCAACCAGAAATGCTAAAATATGCAGGCCTAAAAGTCTTACAGTGGCTGCACTGCATAATTCAGAAGGCTTGGTCAGGGTTGAATTCCAGATGATTGGAGTAGCATAAAGCTGAATGTGAGAATTACAGAGAAATTTCTCTTCTGAATGTTCCTGGTAAAATTTATGCAAACATTCTTGCAAAATTACTAAGAAAAATTGTGGACGAGGAGCTTGGAGAAAAATCTGGGTTCAGGCCAAACAGAGGTTGTCATGATTAGATTTTCAATTTAAGACAAGCGGTTGAGAAATCATGGGAATATAACAAGGATCCATATTTAAGTTTTGTAGAAACGGAAAAGATGCAAAGAGGAAAGCTGTTCAAAACACTCCAGTTATATGGTGTAGATGGGACATTATATCAAGCAATACACAGCCTCTATTTGAGTTGTAACTCAGCCGTTAGAATTGAAGGAAGTACAAGAAGATGGTTCGATGTTAAGTCAAGTGTACATTATCTCCACTGTTATTCATCATCTGTATGGATCACATTATGAAGGAAAGTGGTATTAAACCTGATCAAATTGTAGATGTTAATCTCAGCTTTTTACTTTATGCAGATGGTGATATTCTTCTAAATAAATCCAGGACAAGTCGGCAGGATTCCTTGAACTGCTGTAATAAATTTGGCATGAAAATCATCAATAGAAAGACAATGAAAATAGGCAGAAACATTGAAAACCTCAACTGTATCCTGAATGATATAGAACAAATGAAACATTTCAGCTATTTAGGCACACTTTTTTGTAGGGAAGATGGCAAATTAAATTTGGAAATAGCCAACAGAATTACAAAGCTGGTATGGTAGGAAGTCATCTGGATAAATGTATATGGAAGCTAATTTAGTGAAAACACTAAATTAGCTGTATAAAGACCGTGTTTAAACCAATTTTAACTTATGGATCTGAGAGTTGGAATAGAAATAAAACTCTTGATCAAAGACTGGAGACCACAGATATGAGAGTCCTGAGAAAGATTAGAGGACTGATCAGATGGCATCAATGGCAGTATCATATTAAAAAAAAAAGGATATTTGGAAAGAACTTGACATTGTTAGCAGAGCTAATCTTAGGTGGTATGGCCACTTAAACAGAATGGGAGAGGAAAGTTTAGCCGAACAAGTGTTTTTTTTGCCAGGATAACAAGAAAAAGACCCAGAAGAAGGTGGATTAATACAGTAAATAGTGCCTTAGAAGACAGAAATATAAGATCTCATAATATTGGAATGTTGACAGATAATAGGCTAATCTGGAGGAAAAGTTTTGATAGGAAATTAGTAATGGTGTAACTTTTCATGTAGTACTGTCATAAGATCGTGTACACTCCTCTGAGGATATATGTCAGGAATTTGATGATGGTAATCTGTCAAGACTGTAACGTTATCAGATTTTATATTTCTGTCTTTTAAGGCACTTTTTACTGAATCAATTAACCTACATCTTGGTCTTCCTCTGGGTCTTTTTCTTGCTAACCTGGCAAAGAATACTTGTTTAGCTTATCTTTCTTCTGTTTGTCCCCCCCCCCCCCCCTCTCTCTCTCTTTTCCCTACCTCTCCTACCATAAGTTTATTCAAATTTGCTTATATATAATATTTATAATTATCAGTGAAATGAATCACATAATTTTTAGTTTCATTTATTAAATATTTTCAATTATGTATTGTAGGTATTTTCGCTATCATAATTTCCCACTTTATGCTGGATATGTACTATAGTATAGCATTTATGTTTGGCATCAACAGTGGTGTCATACATGCATTTATTTAAGTAGGTGCTTGATGGTGAAAAGAAAAGCAGTACAGTGTGCTTACAAGTAAGGTTGTTGAGCTAATTTACATGGGACAAATTCTCATTTAATGATAGTGATCTTCGGTCCTCATTAATTTTCTTGAACACATCTTGTTATTGATTTATGGGATTGACTACCCAAGATGATCTTGCTTTGGAACATATCAAACATTTACGTTTGGTATATGTTCCCTATGGATATGTTTTGTTGTACTATTTTTTTTTGTTTGTTTGTTTTTAATCTACTAGCTCTGTTTGCATTATAGTACATTTCATGAGCATAGTGAGTTAAGCAAGAAGCAAGTTAATACAGAATATTTGTAATACACTTTCAAATATTTTGTTATTGTGTATTATTAATTTGCTTCTTGCTTAGCTAAATCAGTGAATTTTAGTTTAGTTTAGTTTTTAATTTACTCTCCTAAAGAGGTGTACTATAATGTGCATACAAAACTAGTAGAGATGAACAATTGTTTAACTTTTTAAACATTTTCTATATGGAATATATACCAGACATGTTCAGCATACCAAGCAATGTCTGAGTTTAGCTGGATTAGATATGATAAAAATTCTGCATTAAAGTGTTCTTATGAGTAATGTTAAAAAGATCCAAGTGAAAAAATTATCAGCCACAATGGGATAATTGCAATATTTCCAGAATACAAGAACTGTAAGCCGTGTTCAGTTTCTGTTACTAGAATAAAGCAAAATAGTAACTATATGAGGTACTTAATCATGATAGCTAAATAGTTTCTTCATTAATAAGGAACAAGAACTATACTTGTCCCTACCCTTCATGGTTCCATGTTTGCTGTTTTGAAGCAGAACTGAACTGTTTCAATGTTGATCAAAGTTCAGCCTTTTTTTTTTTTTTTTTTTTTTTTTTTTTTATAATGGTGGGAATTTGTCTTTATTTCAGAATTAAAATATGACAATAGTTTTCATAATCACATAATAGTATAATTGGAAATTGATACCATTGAAAGAAATAGCATGTTAACTTTTCCTTGTTAGCAAATTTGTGAGAAATATTTCATGGTGTCTGTCCTTTGACCACAAGTATAACTGTATGATGACATTTGAAAAATAATTGATTCTATATTTGATTTATTTCATAAACTTTATAATGTATATATAATTTTTGTTTGTTTTGTTTATAGGGTTATATTGATGGTGGATTTAGCAATAATCTCCCAATCTTAGATGAAAACACTGTAACTGTGTCTCCATTTGCTGGTGAAAGTGATATATGTCCACAAGATAATAGTTTTAACATAGTTCAGATTGATTTAGCTAATACCAGCATTGCAGTAAGTGTGAAAACATATAAAAAACATATATGCATTTTCAGTTTTATTAATATACTTGTTCAGTTTTATATGTACTGAAATACTGTGTAAAACAGTCCATTGATCACAGTGGTGTCACTGCTTCATGTTGTGTTCAATGTTTGTGGCTGATTTAAAAGTTTAATATTTCTTTTGTGATTTCTTTTCAATTTTTGTTCTTTTGTTCAAAATTAAAAAAAAAAAAATGCCAGTCATACATTATATTTAAAAAAAAAAATAGTACAATAAAAACATTTCTGTAAAATCTTTTTGATAACACAGTCAGTGTATTTTTGTAATTTCAATATTATAATATAAATATACTATTATTTACTTATTTATATTATAATATAAATAAGTATGCAATTTGGGACTTAGTCGATAAAACACAAATTAAGCTTAAAAAAACAAAAATAAGCTTAAAACACAAATACATATTATTATTATTATTATTATTAAACAAGACCTCATGGAGTCAAAGACTCATCTAGGAGATACTTTTATCTCACACACATCTCATCATACCGCATCTTAAACACATTCAAACTCCTTTCAGACACCACACTCTCAGGCAAGGCATTCCAATCATTCACAACTCTGCACGAAAAAAACCTGCCTCTCACTCCCCTACTCACACCCTCTTTATACAGTTTCCAGGGATGACCTTTGGTTCTCCCCTGATCTCCCACTATTCTCTGTAGAACTTCTCCACCATTGATCCTATAACAACCCCTTACCAACTTGTAGGTCTCTATCATATCTCCCCTCTTCCTTCTCTCCACTAGACTCTGCAAATTACATCTTTTCAATCTTTCCTCATACTCGATATTCCAGAGGTCAGAAACTACCTTAGTCAGTCGCCTTTGGACCCTTTCCAACATCTCTTCATCCTTCTGAAAACCCAGTGACCAAATCTAGGCACAATAGTCCATATGTGGCCTAATGAAAGCCTTAAACAGATAAGAATCTCCTTACTTCTACAGTGTCCTCTGCATCATTCCCAGAAGTCTTTGTGTTGTCTTCACAATTTTGGCGATGTGTCCCCTAAATTTTAGATCCTTATCCACTATCACCCACAGATCTCTTATTTCCTCTACTTCCAACAATATATTCTCACCAAGCATAAATTCTGCATCCCATCTTTGTTTTCCAAATTTTAAAACCTTACATTTTGCAACATTGAACTCACATCCCCATTTGCTTGCCCAATCACTCAATTTATTCAAGTCTTCTTGCAAGGCCACAACATCTTCACTACTCTTTATGGTTTGTCCCAACTTTGCATCATCTGCAAACAACTGAATATCTCCATCCAAATCTTCACCAATATCATTAATATACAAGTTAAATAGTAATGGCCCTAAAACAGATCCCTGAGGCACTCCACTAGTGACTTTCCTTTTCCTGGATATTGCACCCCCATACACAACTTGTTGATACCTTTCAGATAGCCAGTCTCCAATCCAATGCACTAATCTAATATCCAACCATATCTGCTCTAGTTTGACTATCAACTTATCATGAGGTACTCTATCAAAAGCTTTTGCGAAATCCAAGTATATTACTGTGTATCCTTCTGTCCAAGGAAGCAGTCACTTATTGTAATAAGTAAGTAGATTACTAAAACACGACCTCCCTTTAGCAAATCCATGCTGTCCATCAAAGATTATACCATTGTTGTCAACCCAACTCTGGATCCTAGTTCTCACAAGCTTCTCCAACAACTTAACCACAACACCTGACACACAGATAGGCCTATAGTTTGATGCTTGAGTTCGATCACCTCCTTTATGAAGTGGCACAATCTTGCCCTCCTTCCACTCTTTAGGGACTTGACCAAGTGCGAGACTCGTATTAAAAAAATATGTCAAGGCAGGTGTCAACTCTCTGGCACATTCCTTCAGAATACGCGGTGATATATTATCAAGTCCCACAGCCTTATTTACATCTAGTTTACTCAACTCCCCAAACACCTCTTGCTCACTTACAGTCAGTCTCTCCTCCCCATCATCAACTGCTCTTAATCTCTCCATGAAGTCACATTCACAAGATTGAAAGATCTTTATGAACTGTTCATTAAGTATCTCCACCACACATTCTGCATCTGCTGTCTTTATACCATTTCCTCCAATCAATGTCATCCTTCCATAATCATTCTTTCTTTTGCTGGCTACATATCGAAAGAACTCCCTAGGATTCTTTTTAGCTTCATTAGCTAACTGCTGTTCATACCTCTCTTTAGCTACTCTCACCAACCAAGTCACCCTCCTTGCCTGGTCTTTGTAGACCTCATGAAATTGGTTACTTCCACTTCTCTTATGCTGCCTCCACAATGCCCTTTTTCTGTGTATTGCATGCTTAATCTCTTTATTCATCCATCTCACACTTACCTTATTTAACCTTCTCATTCGTGGTATACATTTAGATATTGCATCCACTAAATATTTTTTGAAAATCTCCCAAGCTGCATTGATATCTTTTCCAGCTAACTCCTCATTCCATGCTACACCTGCAAGCTATCTCCTGAGCTCTTCATAATCACCCCCCCCCCCTTGTAGTTTCACATATACCCTTTTTTCACAGGGGTCCTTGCACTGCTGGCAACCACCCAAGTAATCACCTCATGGTCACTTTCACCAATTGGTGGATGATTTGATACCTCATTGATAATTACATCCTCTGATGAGATGACCAAATCCAAGACCCTTAATCCTCTTGTGCCCTCTGTTACATACTGTCTGAGGTAGTTATCCCTCAAAAACTCAAGAAACTCATTTTCTTTACTTCCAGTTGCTATCTCTTCATTCCAGTCTATATTGCCATAATTAAAATCACCCATAATGATCACTCCTTTCTTATTTGCTTGGCTTATTTGACTATACATTTCACTATCACCACCATCCACATTACCAGGTCTATAACAACATCCCACCAAGTATTTGATTCTATTCACCTCTATCTCACACCATACTGCCTCAAAACCATCATCATCATCATCAAATTCCTGCCATGTACCCTCAAGGGGTGTACAGGATATCATAGTACTACATGAAAAAAATTACATCATTATTAATTTCCTATCTACAATTTTCCTCCAAATCAGTCTGTCACTTGTCAACACTCCAATATTATCAGATCTTATATTTCTATCGTCTAAAGCACTTTGTACCGTATCAATCCACCTATATCTTGGTCTTCCTCTCGGACGTTTTCCTGCCAACCTGGCAGAGAACACTTGTTTTGCTAATCTTTCCTCGCCCATTCTGTTTAAGTGACCATACCACCTGAGATTAGCTCTGCTAACGCATTCCTGGATGCTGACAATGTCAAGTTCTTTCCTAATATCCTCGTTTTTAATATGATACTGCCATTGATGCCATCTGTTCATGCCTATAATCTTTCTCAGGACTCTCATATCTGCAGTCTCTAGTCTTTGGTCAAGTGTTTTACTTCTGACCCAGCTCTCAGATCCATAAGTTAAAACTGGTTTGAACACTGTCTTGTATACAGCTAATTTAGTGTTCCGACTAATTTCTCTCTTATTCCATATGAATTTATTCAATTGACTTCCCACCATACCAGCTTTGCTGATTCTGTTGTCTATTTCTATACTGAATTTACCATCTTCACTAAAAATCGTGCCTAAATAGCTGAAATGTTTTACTTGTTCCACAGGTTCTCCATTCACAACACAGTTGACATTTTCAATGATTCTGCCTATTTTCATTGTCTTTGTCTTTTTATTGCTGACCTTCATACCATATCTATTACAAGAGCTATTCAATTTAGTCAGAGAATCTTGCAGACTTGTAGCGGATTTATTTAGAAGTATAACATCATCCGCATAAAGCAAAGAGCTGACATTAACATCTCCAATTTTGATATCATGTTTAATACCACTTTCCTTCATAATGTGATCCATATAGATAATGAATAACAGAGGGGATAATGTACATCCTTGTCTCACACCAGATTTAACATTAAACCATCTTCCTGTACTTCCTTCAATTCGAACTGCTGACTTACAACTCAAATAAAGACTAAGTATTGCTTGATATAATGCCCCATTGACACCATATAACTGCAGCGTATTGAATAGCTTCTCTCTTGGCACCTTGTCATATGCCTTTTCCAGATCGACAAAACTTAAATACAGATCTTTGTTATATTCCCATGCTTTCTCGACTATTTGTCGTAAAGTGAAGATCTGATCCTGACAGCCTCTATTTGGCCTGAATCCAGCTTGTTCTTCACCAAGCTTTTCTTCCACAATTCTTCTCAACCGTTTCTCAAGTATACTTGCATAGATCTTGCCAGGAACACTCAGTAGGGAAATACCTCTGTAATTCTCACATGCAGTTTTATTTCCCTTTTTATATATGGGTACTATGAGAGCTCTACTCCAATCATCGGGAATTCGTTCCTCTGTCCAGGCTTTCTGAACTATGCAGTGCAGCCACTGTAAGACTCTTATACCACCATACTTCAGCATTTCTGGTCGAATATCATCTACTCCTGCTGCCTTTCCACATTTCAAGCCTTTGATGGCTTTTTCTACTTCAAGTATGGATATGTATTCCTGACTGCATGCCTGGTCAGTGTTTTTTACCACTGTGCTGTTATCACTGCTTGTTTCATTTAGCAGTTTTTCAAAGTAATTACTCCTACTTCAAGGATATCTTTTTCTCCCGTTTTCATGTCACCTTTATCATCTCTAATTCCTTTTATAGCACTCTTTCCTCCATCCTTAAGCTTCTTCAACAACCTCCAGAATATTTTGCCACCTTCTTGATATTTATTTTCTATATTCTTGCCAAAGTCCTCCCATGACTTTTGTTTAGCTAGTTTTACAGAGTGTTTAGCATTCTTGCATTTGTCTCTATATTCTCTAAGAGCACAAGCTGACTTATTTGACAGGAACTTTTGGTATGCTTTCTTCTTTTCCTTCACTGCCTCTTTAACCTCCTGTGTCCACCAAGGAGTTCTGATTTTTTTATCCTTACAAACAACCTCACCACATGCCTCTCTGGCAGAATCAATCAATGTTTTCTTCAGAGTTTGCCACTGAATCTCCAAGGTTTGATTCCTGTTCTCAAACTCTTTCATTTTTCCTTCAATAATCTTTGTGTATTTTAGTCTACAGCTCACATCTGAGAGCAGCTCAACTTTTATTCGCTTTAAAACTTTCTTACATGTTATTCTTTTCAATATGAAATTCAATTTTATCCTGCTCAAGACTAAATAGTGATCACTTCCAATTTCAAATCCTCTGTACACTCTGGTGTCCTGCACCAGAGAGAAAACATCACTATCAACAATAACATAGTCAATGAGACTTTTCTTATTCCTTGCCTCTTCTTTCCATGTGAATTTGTGCACATTTTTATGTTGGAACATGGTGTTAGTAATAACCAGTCCATGTCCTGAGCAGAAATCCAACAGATATTTGCCATTATTATTAGCTTTGCTCTTTTCTCCAAATTTTCCCAAAATATTTTTGTATGTCTCACAATCATTTCCTACTCTGCTATTTAGATCCCCAACAAGGACCAACTTTTCATTTTTCATTGTGTCAGTTGCTTTTTCTAAAGCCTCAAAAAATTCCTCCACTTCTACCTTAGTAGAACCTTCTGTGGGACCATAGGCACAAATAAGTCTCATTGTCCAGTTCCCCATTCTCATATTTGCCCACATTACTCTACTTGAGACTGACTGCCATTCAAGAAGATTAGCCTCGTATTTTGTGTTGAATACTATGGCTACTCCTTCTTTTCCTTGATTGTCATTGCCTGAATATAACATTTTGTATTTATTGCTCAGAAAGATCTCACCAGTTTTGGTCTTTTTTGTTTCAGTCACCCCTATTATATCGATCTGGTACTTATCTAATTCCTCAGCTAGCTCCATTTCTTTGCCATTCAGGCTTCTTACTTTGATTGTACCGATCTTTAACTCTGGTGATGTTGAGTTGGGGTTTATTTTCAGATTTGTTCCAGTAGCTGACTTTTCGCTGTTCGCCCTGGTTCCCTGGCGAAAACAACGGGGGGCCTTGTTTAACCGGGCAACGCCCCAGCCGGCATGAAATTTTGTCATGTTGTACCATCATTCTATATTTTGGTTTAACCAATAAGAATACAATTTGGTCGGCTAAATCCCAAATTGCCAGCCCATCCTCGTCCGTTCAGTATCCAAGTAGATACCCAACAGGGTGCACCACGAGAAGGTGAGGATTGGACATTAGGTCAGAAGCCCTGGTCGGTTCTCCGCATTCCTTTAAAGGCTATGTGGAGGTCTCCTCTCAGTTATACAGCTTTGACCCTTAAGCACCCCTGCCTCAAAACCACTGGCCCTATTTCCCTCTTGCATCTCTACCTTGTATGGACATAACTCTTTCTCTATCATCAATAGCACTCCCCCTCCCTTTTTACCCCTTCTATCCTCACGAAACACATCATACCTTACCATCTCTATTCCTGTCACAATGTCATCCTCATCTAACCATGCCTCACTTATTCCGACAATCTCTGGGTGCACAGACGCAATTAGTGCAACCATTTCATCCGCCTTGTTTCTTATACTTCTAGCATTGGTATACAAACACAACTCATTTCTGGATCTACAGCTAGTTCCACTGATACCACTTACTCAATGTGATCTCTCCATGCTGGACTGGGGCCATTTCCCTTTCTGCTTCTTCATTTTAGAACCCTTTGCAATTCCATCTGTTTCCTTTTGATCCCTGATCATCCCATTACTTTCCTGCCTACACATGCTCTCATCTCCTCTTGGAGCATCCACCTTTCTCACGCTGTGTATCCCTGTCCACCCTGAGCCTCCCCGTTTCCCTGCTCCTCTTGCACACCCATTCTCTCATTTTCTATACTCATAACACGCACTTCCCCATTCATTTCCACTCGTTCAATCTCTCCTGTCTTACTCTCCTGCTCTTCCACATCACTCCCCTCTCGATCTGATTCATTCTCTCTATTCACTTCTCCACTTTCCAGCAGCAGTCTCTCCAAGCGACTCACACCATAACCACTCAAATGCAGTCCATCGCTCCCATTCAGCTCACTTCGTACTTAAACTCATTCCACACATTAACAGACTGTACTCCCATCTCCTCACACATTTCAGCCAGAATATCATTCATAATCCTTTCTCTCCGCCTCATTTCACCACAATCATACCTAGGCAACACACTGACCACCCTTCCTGTCACACTATTCTCCTTTATCTTTCCAAGCAGTCTCCTGACATTCATTTTGACATGCTCTTTGTTCTCTCTCAAATCATTTGTACTAATTAATACAGTTAACTCTTTTGCTCGTTCCTGCCTCATATTCAATGCCTCAATCACTCTACTCATTTTACCGCCTGGCAAACATACCTTGTGCATTTTATCCTCTAGCACACCTTTAATAATGGAGTCGCCATACAATGCCACTCGCTCATCTTTTGTTAACTCTTTCATGCCATCATGATTTATTTTAATAGTTTTGACCTGAATTCTCTTAATTTCATTTCTTGCTTCATCCAATCCAATTCACCTTCCGAACCTCGTGACACATTCTCTCTATCATTAAATCTTTCTAACTCTCGACCCCCTCTTCTCCCTTTCCCTCTCATTCATCCTTCTTTGTTTCCATACTTTCGATCCAACAAACGTCCAACTTTCACTATCATTCTTCTCACTTTCACTCTCACATATCTTTCTTTGTTTCCGTACTTTCAGACTAACATGCGTCCAACTTTCGCTATCATTCTTCTCACTTTTACTGTCATTCATCTTTCTTTGGTTCTGTACTTTCGTTCCAACATGCGTCCAACTTTCGCCATCAGTCATTCTTTTTTCGCTATCATTCATTCTTTCGATTTTTTTTACTTGCGATTTCTATTTTCATTCGTTCTCTCAATTTTGTTTCTTTCCGCCTCACTTTCGTCCCTTTTAACATCTCCGTTACGGTTGTCAAATCACTCTTTTTATTTTTTCCTGATTTTTTAACATTTTTTTGCCTGTCTTTCTCACCATCCTTCTCTTTCAAACGTGCACTCGCGACACAATCGGTACTAGCACTTTCTGTCATCAACTTCATATTCGCATTCACCAATTCCTCGTTCAGGTCACATTTCGCACACACCCTTCTTCCATCTACACTAAACATCCACAAATCATTTATGTAATCAAAGGAATACATATAACAGACCTCACACTTAACGAACCGACTGAAATCCAAATTAAAATCATGGAATTACAATGCCGCCGCCATTTTTTTTTTTTCTCTGTAGGTTACTAGGTCTAATATTAACGTTTTCGTATTTAGTTTAAGCAAGGAAAAAAAACCCACACTAATAATATCGGTAGCGTACAACGTTTACAGCCGCTCTTACTTAAACAATTATGCATATATACTTAATTATTCCTAGTAAAACTTATCTGAATCAGGAGCTCTTCAAAACACGTCCGTAGCGCTTGACCTACTAGTGCCCTCCTTTTCATTGATCCAGGGACTGGGCTCAAGGCTTAGTATGGTATCTTCAGTAATCCTGGCGTTATACTTCTGATTGCAGTCGTTGCTTGCTGGAGAGTCCTTGTGTGGTTCCATGATGGGTGGGAAGCTCTGGCACTGAACCAAAAACCACTTGAGCATGAATCCTTCATCCTCAATTGTTTCAGAGGATCTAACAAAGCCCCACCTAAGTAACGTCTTTCAACAACAGAAGCAAGAAACAAAAGCTGTGATACCAGTATAAATGCACTCGTTTTTCTAATCATCCATGGTACAATTGAAAACCCAATGGGGAAAATGTTGCCCTTTTTCATTCAAAAGGGTATATAAGGGCTAATGTTCCCAAAACAGTAAAGGAACTACGTTCTGGCAATGTCCTGATAGAAATATCATGTCAACAACGTTCTAAACTGCTGAGAGCATCATCACTAGGTGGAATACCAAGCGCTGATCAATGTTCCTTACACTACATTTATTCGTGCAATTGTGTGTTCGAAACTTGATTATGGGTCCCAGGGTTACATTTCTGCAAGGGAGATCACGCTCCAGGAGTTGGACTTGGTCCCTCATCAAGATATCAGATTAGCTACCAGTGCTTTTCACACATTACCATTCAAAGCCTTTATGTTGAATCAAATGAACCCCCTCTATCTCTTAGATGAAAATATATGTCTCTTAATTATGTCCTGAAAAATAAAGTCCCTTTCAGATCACCCTACATAGACTAATTTCTTTGCTCTACATTGGGAGGTCCTGTGTTACACATGCCAGACTGCCATTTATCCTTTTGGTATGCACATTAAAGAGGCTATTGGCATGAGTCAGGGGCGTGCCAGTAGTGTACAGCGCCTGTGTGCAATATTTTAGTTGGCGCCCCTATACCCCTCCCCCCAATAAAAAAAACACTTTATAAAAACGTTATTTTTAATATTTGATGCCAATAAAGTGAGTATTTCATTTTGAATTTTATCTCCTAAACAGGAGGGCATATTTTTAAAGTTAGGATCATTAGCTACACGTTGCATGTGTTCCGATATAAAAGGATCAAACTTTTCTAACATCTGAATGCATTTTAAAAAATTGCCATTGTTGCGATCGTAAAGTTTATTACTTTTACCATGAAGAGTGTACTACAAAAATTATTCTTTTCATAACTTCATGCCAATGTTTCCTTTCATTATGTAAAACTGTTTGTTGCAAATGATCAATACAAGTTTTATTTTTTAAGGATGTAATTAATTCTGTCCATTTTTTGTAATTGTTCAAATGTACATTTTTCTCGTGACGATTCAAGTACATTGCAAGATGTTGCCTACATTCTGCTGATAACAGCAGAATATAGAATAAAGTTAAAAACTGCAGTAGATTTTCTTATATATGCTTAGAGCGAATGCGAGTGTGAACAAGATTAAACAAATTCAAACATGCGTCATCCTGTAAACAGTAAAATCATGCAAGTTCAAGTTTTTACTTGTTTATGCTAAACCACTTGTTAGAACTAGGATCAGAATAAAATAAGATCTTAAGGAATAATAACAAATAAGTGATTATAAATAATTTGGTTAAGACAAATCTATAAAATATAATTAAAATTTAAACAAAAATGTAATTTATTTTGATATAATTAATTAATAATATATTTTTTAAGTATTTCCTCCTTGCCTGAAATCTTTGGTGCCTTTACTATCCTGGCACCTGTGTGCATCGCACATATTACCAGCGTGCCCCTGGCATGAGTGCTGCAAACATTACCCACACCAAACAAAACAGTATTTCTCCATGCAGTGGCACACCCAGAGGTGGGGGAGCAAGGGATCCTTGCACTCCCCAAAGAAAAAGAAAAAAAAGATACTAGAAAATTTTGCAAAAATCTTTTCCTAATTAAAATTAATTTTTTTATTTATGTTGTGTCGTGTCTTCTATTTCTATACTACTTATGAATTAGCAGTCACATAAGGTGGGAATACCTATTGCTCTTAGGAATCACAGCTGCTGTGAACACAAGGCGAACAAAGTAGCGCTCGGTCTTCCTGAGACCGAGTTGTGGTATAAACAATTTGAAAAACTGTTTGCAATATCTCTATGCAAAGATACCGTTGATCCAGTTTTGAAATGTGACAAAATGATATATCCTAACATCTATAACTTATTAAAAATATTTGCAATGCTTCCAGTAACAGCATGCATCAGTGAAAGGTCATTGTACCTTACATCTTTTAAAAACCTATTTAAAATCTACCATGACATAATCACGATTGAATGGATTGGCTTTGCTATACATATACAGAGAGATTAATGTAACCATGACTGAAGTAATTCAAGAGCTTTGTGAAAAGACAACTGGATTTTATTCTTTAAATAAATTTTTATAATCACCTAATGAATTTTATTGAATTTGCATTAAAATATTTTTATCCGTTCAACTCGGCTTCCCCCAAGATTAAATCCTGAGTGCCCCACTGCCTTCATGGCAAGATTGTACCACATCCTGCAGCTTCTCACTTTGTCAATTACAGAAGATTTCATCTACCTTCAATTGTTCATTGCACACAAAGTAGCCCACTCTGATTTCTTCCCAATCTATACTGATGGTTCAAGATCAGAGCTGTGCTACTGTGTACCCTAACATTACAATCTCTAATCATATACCACCCGATTGCACTAACTATACAGCAGAATTTCATGCCATTCAGCTTGTACTAGTACATATCAAAGAAAACTCCTACTAGAAGTGTATAATTTATGTAGACCCTAAAGTTCTTTACAGGCTGTCTCCTCTCTGGTGTATAATCCACATCCAGTGCTTGGTGAAGTGCTTCAACTCTTACACAAAATAAAGACCCTTAATTTTGATGTTCGGTTGTGTTGGATTCCCAGCCACATTGGAATTAAGGGAAATGACGTTGCAGCTGCTAGATCAGCTCATACTCTTTCTCTCTCTTGATCTAATGTTTGACAGTCCCTTATACTGAGTACACACACACACACACACACACACAAGTTTTAAAATCAAAGTTAATTGCACAATGGCAGTACTCATGGCTGGAAGCACTGACAAACAAATTACATGAGATTAAGCACTGGCAGTCTAGTCAGCATAGGAACAGAAGAGAGGAAGTTGTTCTTGCTAGGCTCAGCATAGGTCACAGTCATCTCGCACATTCTTACTTACTGAGGGCTAATAGCCCACCTATGTGTGGGAAATAAAAACCCATCTTACCATTAGTCATATTATGGTGGAGTGAGAGCACTTCACAGAAGAGTGAAATTACATTTTTACTTATTTGGTTGAGCCCTATACACTCAGCCAGATGTTATCATACTGAGATTGCACAATACTTTTAGATTTTTAAAAAATATTAATTTATTCAAAGACATTTTGATGGATTTGTATATGCAGAAATACAGCATTGTAAATACTAAAATTTGTACATACATATATACTATTTGCTATTTTATCTTCTTGTAACTATTTATATATTTACCTACCAACACCTTGTGTACTGCTGTAACCTGTATCCTGGTGCAGTATGACTTTTGCTGTCTTTGTGCCATAAAACCCTAAACCAATCAATCAATGCTGGTTCAGGATACAAGAGTGTACAGAGGATTTAAAAGTGGAAGTGATCATCATTTAGTTCTAAGTAGGTTAAAATAAATATCACATTGAAAAGAATTGTGTATATAAGAAAGTTTTTAAAAATAATTAAAGTTGAGTGGCTTTTACAGGTAAACTGAACTATACAAAAATTACTGAAGAAAAAAAATGAAATGGCTTGAAAACAAAGGATTAAAAAACAAGAACCCTATGGTGAACAAAACATATTAAAGAAGCAGTACTTGACAAAAAGAATACAGAGAAAATGTAATTGCTGAGCTACGTTTTGAAAGTAGCTAAACAAAAGTCATGGGAAGACTTTGGTAAGACTATAGAAAGTAAATATTAGGAAGGTGGGAAAAGGTTCTGGAGGATATTGAAAAACCTCCGAAGATAAGGATATCTTAGATGTCTGTAGGGCCATAATTCAGAGGGCCTGGTCAGAAGGTCAAATTCTAGATGATTGTAGTAGAGCTCTCATAGTTCCCATCTATAAAAAATGGAATAAAGCTGAATGTGAGAATTACAGAGGAATTTCTCTACTGACTGTTCCAGGTAGGAATTATGCAAGCATGCTTGAAAAAGAGCTGAGAAACTTGATGAACAAACTGGTTGCGACTAAATAGAGGGTTAAATCAGATATTTACTTTATGACAAATTGTTGAGAAATCATCGGAATATGATAAGGATCTGTACTTAAGCTTTGTAGATCTGAAAAAAGCATATGATTAAGTGCTCAGAGAAAAGCTTTTGCAAATATTACCATTACATGTGGTAAATGGAACATTATATGGAGCAATACATAGTCTATATTTAAGTTGTCAATCAACAGTTAGAGTTGAAAAAATTGCAGATGTTTGATGTAAAATCAGGGGTAAGACAAGGATGCACAGTATCTCCACTCTTATTCATCATCTATATGGATCACCTAGTAACTTTGCTTTGTGTAGATCATGTTGTACTTCTAAATATATACAGTGCAAGTTTCCAGTGTTTTCTAGCTAAATTGCATAACAGCTGTAACAAATTTGGCATGAAAATCAGCAACAGAAAGAACAAAACTATGAAAATAGGCAGGGAAATAGGAAACTTCAGCTGCATTCTCAATGGAAAGCCCATAGAACAAGTAAAATATTTCAGCTATTTAGGCACAATTTTTAGTGAAGATGTCAAATTAAATTTGGAAATAGACAACAGAATTAGCAAAGCTGGTATGTTAGGAAGCCAGTTGAATAAATCTATATAGAATAAGAGAGAAATTAGCCAAAACACCAAACTAGCAGTAGACAAGACAGTGTTCAAACCAGTTTTAAGTTATGGATCTGAGAGTTGATTTAGGAATAAAGCACTTGATCAAAGACTAACGTCCATGGATATGAGAGGTCTGAGAAAAATTATTGGAGTGAACAGATGATATCAATGGCATAATTACATTTAACATGAAGATGTTAAGAAGAAACTGGATATTGTTGGCATTTAAGAATGTTCAAGCACATCTGATCTAAATGGTATGACCACATAAACAGAATGGTGAGGAAAGTTTAGCAAAACAGGTGTTTAATAGCAGGAAAGGAAACCCAGAGGAAGAGCATGGTCTAGCTGGATCAATTCATTTAGAAGTGCCTAAGAAGCATGAAATGTTAAATACAACAGTATTGGAGTTCTGACAAGTAATAGACTAATTTGGAGGAAAGTTGTTGAGTTAGGAGATTAATAATAATGCTAACACCTAATCATATTGTGCTGTCATAGAAGCCTTGAGCATCCATTGCATAAATATCAGCAAATTGATGACAATGTTTTCAGTTAAGTAACATTTCTGTATGTTAAAAATATTTAAAAGATGGAGAAAAATGTAACTACACTACATTCTTTGAAGATAAATGAGATAATGTATTTATATCTGCCACATAAACTTTATGAAGGCTGAATTTATGTCACGTACTAACAATACAAAGTCCGCGCGGTTAGCCTAGTGGCTTTGCGCTTCACAACCATATGCCTGGGGAAGGAGTGTCGTAGGTTCGATTCCCGTCGGAGACGTGAGGAGCTGAAGGATATTCCTCAGCCATAGCCAAGTTAGCTGGTCTTGGGCGCGGGCAGTAGGGTTTTTTCCGCCAGTTTATCTGGTGTTTTTCATCCCGCAAGCAGGCAAACCGGCCGCGTGAACACACAGGGATACAGCCAAGAATACCTTGAGGCATAGGAGTGACCATTCTATCCTCGTATTTCGGTTACGAAATCCAAGCATGCTTGGAAGGTTGTGGGCCTTAAAGGCCTGTTAAAGCCATTGGGATAGATAGACTAAGAATACAAAATAAGACATTTATGCAAAGATTTTTTTAAATTTAAATCTTACAGGACAGTATTATCTTTTTCTTCTAATTTTTAGATATGTTTTGCAATGTGTCTATACTCAAAACTA
This sequence comes from Typopeltis vanoorti, assembly GCF_054136105.1. Lineage (NCBI taxonomy): Eukaryota > Metazoa > Arthropoda > Arachnida > Uropygi > Thelyphonidae > Typopeltis > Typopeltis vanoorti. Next base: position 35,726,914 of record NC_143573.1, read on the forward strand.
CTCTGCTTTGATTGGATGGATTTTAATGCATTGTAATATTTAAAATTTATACCAACTGTTTGTCATCTCAATATATGGACCTCTTTTTGCCCTGATAACATCACATGTTTCTTGGCATACCAGTTTTTGATAATACAAATAAATTATTTTGGTCTATTCTGTCTTTTGCATGATCCACCATTCCATTTACTATTGTTGAATGCACTGGTTCTGTTACTCACCTGATGTTATAGTTCATTCCAAGGGTGTTTTGTTGGGTTAAGGTCAGGATTCTGTGCTGGCCAAGAAAGTTTTCCACATTTTCCTGAAACCATTTCACTGTCTTTCTCCATGTGTCTTGTGTTGAAGAGTCATGGGACTATTCAGTAAAATTGCCACAGTGTAGAAAGCATTGCATTATCCAGATTTGTTAGCATTCATCCTTCTAGATACTACATCCAAAGGTCTGAGTTTATACCTCAAGGAACATCTCCAGACCATTCTGGTTGGCTGATTTTTTAGCATATCTGCTCCCTAACCAACAGGCTGCAAGTTCGAATCCTGGCAAAGGCATGACTATTTGTGATTGTCTGTCTTTAGGTGGGATATTAATTTCATCACCTTCTGTGAGACTACTATCTTGCTTATTTGAGGCCTGAAGTGGTTTGAAAAAGTTGTTTCACATTTGATCTCTGAATCAGGGGGGTTTCTGTTTAAAAAAAAAAAAAAAAAAAAAAATCAGGGAATATGTAAAAAATAAATAAAATTTAATAATAATAGCAAAGAGAAAAAAAATCCTTAACCCTCCCACAGTACTGATCTTATATACTATAGGTTTACAACCTTTTATGGGTGGGAGTTGCATCAAAAAAAAAAACTATAGATCATGCAGCATGTTCTTTTGTAAGTATAATGTATTCTGACATTGATTTTTGTTTATACCTCAATATCAGCTGCACCTCTGTAGAAACTAGCTGTGCAGCCATTTTACATAATATCCAACCATTAATACATGATCATTTCCACATTTTGTTTCTGAACACCCTTTAGTTCCTTCATTAACTTCTTGTGCATTTCTTTGCTGAGGTGCTGCCCTCTCACATTTTCATCAAATGTTGATTTTGGGTATTAAATGGATATGGCATCCTATAATATTACTACTTTCAGCAAAGTCCTTCACAGTCCATTGATAGTACATAGAGATGTGCACCTGCCTGTATTGATATCTGTTTGACTTATCACTATTTTTATTATAAATGTTATCCATTGAAAGATTTTACACTTATAGAAAGTTTTTTGCAGCATATAAAGTTTATTATAGATAAGAAATTATATTCTTGTTTTAATCCTTTACCCAAGCATATTCAAACCAGAGTTTGCATGAAGTATCTTCACAACTATTTTACTGAAGCACTCGATGTGAAATCAGTAGCCTCTATATGCAAATATAGTTGTGAAGATACTTCATGCATAAACTTTTATTTGCATACACTCGGGTTAAAAAAAAAAAACAAAACAAGAATATAACTACTTGCATTTTTATAATATACAGGTTGTATACCTGTATATTATAAAAATTCATTAGTGAGAATAGTAGCCAAATGATCAAATAGTATACCTACTCTCATACTTGTTTTTTCTTATACGTACATACATACCTATATAAAGTTTAACTTATAAATTAGGCATAGTAAGAGATTAACAACAATAACTAATAATAAAATAATAATAACTAATAATATTATAATAATTATAATTAGAACAGTTATAATAATATACTGTAATAAAAGTTATGTGAATGGAATCTTGACAACCGCAGGATGCTTTTTTTTTTTTTTTTTCTCCTTATGAAGTCAAGAACTTTCACCTTTTCTCTTAAAGGAAGCACTTTACAGCTTCTCTTTGGTATATCCCAATTGCCAGCATCGCTACTCTTGTGCTTTGGACCATTATTAAGTAAAATAAGAGTTACTTGAACACATGCACTGCAGTATCGTGACAGTTGATCTAATATACAAGACATTACTAAATGACTAACATGCAGGTAGTGTATACAGTACAGAGTGGATATGCTGGACAAACAGGCGATTCACATCCCGGGTGGGATGATGCAAGATTTCATCACACTACTCAAAACAGCATCCCATTTAAAACTTATGAATTGTTTATTTCTGGAATTTTCCAGATAAGGGAGAAGGACTACTATAACTACAATTTTAATCTAATTTAGCTCTTAGTTTTGGGAAAAGAAACCTAGATTTGAATCTGTAATGAACCAGTCTTATGATCTTATCTACTCATAGAAGAGTACTTCTGAGTACACTCTGTGAGTGAGTCAGTGAAAGAGAATATAAATATACTAATATAAAAATTACCTATTATTGTTAAAAAAAGTTCACATTTTGGTAAATAACATCTACCATTATTCTGTTATTTTCCATTGATGTAAATTTGCTGTTATAAATACATTCTTCATTGGAGAGCACATATTTAAATATTTAAAAGATCTTAATTTTTCTGGTTAGTATTTGAAACTTTTCCTAAAAAAAAAAGTTAGATCCGAAAGATAAAAAATTTGGGTTAGAAGTCAGTTATCACAATACTGTTGACATTCACTCTAGAAAACTTGTAGGGACCACACACCATTCATTATAGCAGATGGTTTTCTATATTGAATTTAATTTGTATAGTATTGTATACCAAGGGGCATTAATTGGGATTTCTCAATTAATTGAGAAATTTTTTTCTCAATTGTTGAGTGAATTTTTTATTGCTAGTGAGAGTATACAGACTTTATACACTGTAAAACTGTATACAGATTTTTAATATTGATTCCATGCATGAGAGGTCATTCCATGCACATCAGTGCCATTTCTGGGGGTATGGATGAGGACTCAAAGTTTATCGACAAAGATAGCATTTATACTGTCTTTGTTGATAGTATAAATGCTATCTTTGTTGATAAAGATCGCTAGCATTTATACTCAGAAATGCTGAGTATAATATAAGTTTATATTGAAAAATATTAATGCAGCATGCTCAACATTAATCAAATAGTATAATAAACAAAAATTACAAAACTTTTGTTTGAATAATTGTTTTTGTTTCAGATAACTCCTGCAAATATCTATCGTTTTGCCCGTATTTTATTTCCTCCTCATCCTGAAATTTTGAGTAAAATATGCCAGCAAGGATTTGATGATACATTAAAATTTCTTCAAAGGAATGGTAAGTTCTTTTTTTCTATGCATGATATTTTTATTTAAGCTTCGATTATACTTTTATTAATCAGTTAGAAAATATTCAGAAACTGTTATTTTACGATGTCTAAATATTCGTAATATGTAGTAAAGTAGGAAAGTACTTCATCCTATTTTCTCTCAAACAAAGGTAGAGAAAAGTTTCATACCAGTTTTAAAAAAAAGAAGAAAATCTCTCATAATTGATAAGGACTACTATAAACATCTGAAAATTAGTTTACAGTAACTCTGTACTCCCTGTATGTATGTGTGTGGGGGGGTAATTAACATATTGGGCTGATTTCTCTTTTCCATATGAGTGTATTCATCTGGCTTCTCATCATACCACCCGTATTTCTGGTTTTTCTCATCTTTACTCATATTGATGTTTAGTAGAATAAAACAGAATACTGAAGCTAATAATTAACTAATTAGAAAAAAACTGAGTTTTATTTGGATGTGGATAATTACAATGATAATGAAACCTACTAATTTTGTCATGATAACTTGTGACTTCTGGGTAAAAATACATAAAAATAAACACAAACATAAACTGTTACAATATAAACTGATCGAAACCGTGCAGCAGATAACACGAGTTTAGCTGTTCAGCATTCTGTATAGGTAGTTGGCTGAAAAGTTGAAGTCTGATATATCAAAAGATCTGATGAGTCATTTCCAAATATCACACAGGATTAATCCTTGATTCCTGTTATGTGTGTCTTATGAAAACAATGACTGTAGTAGATTGTCATTTTTTCACAAACATCCTGATGTTTATAATATTCCGTGCTCTTGTGGTCCTTCTTACGTGGGTCAGACATTGAGGAGTTTTGAAATAAGACAGAACACATTGGAGATGTCAGAGAAGACAGCTCAGGACTGGCTTTTCATTTTTCCCACATGCACCATAACATTGAGTGAGATATTCCATGCCTTACATTGAAGACAACTTTACTACTCACAATATAAAAGAATCTACTATGATTGTCTTTTTACAAGACACATTTAATAGGAATCAAGCATTAATCCTTTTGTGATATTTGGAAATCACATAACACCTGATTTTCAGCCAACTATCTCCATACTTAACAATAACTAATTTGTGTCATGTTGCATGTGAACCAACTGTTTCATTTGGTTTATGTTGTTATGGTTCCTACATAGTTTATTTTAGTAATGTTTTAGTTTGTTTGCATTTATTTTGATGTATTTTTTGCTCAGAAGTCGCAAGTTGTAGTGGCAAAACTAGTAGGTTTTGTTATATTTATAATTATCTGAAACCTAATAAAACCCAGTTTATTATTTTAATTATACTTATTTATGAAAAGCCTCCATATCCCAAAATTTAAATCTAATTAACTAAATAAATTTATATAAAGTATTTAAGCTTGCAGGAGTAAGGAATACTGTAGACCCCAGGGTGGTATAATTGGTTGTGGTGAGGATCTTTAGGTAAGCGAATAAAGGGAGCTAATTTTTGGTAAGACCTGTAAGAGTGTTATACTTTTTAAGAATACAGTCATTTTTTCTTGAGGTGCCCTGGATGTTAGGAATGGCAATGGATTTTTTCTTGTGAATTTTGGAGAAGAGTATTGAGTTTGGCATAAAACTCTGTTGATTTTGTTAAGGAGGAAGCCATTGACATAAAAATATGTCACAAATATGATTGATTTCAGTGGAGAGGATAATGTGGTATAAGCAAATGGTTCTAGCTCTGTTAAGGTTTTGATAACACCATATTGCTGGGAAGAGTGGTGGTATCAAAACCTTAACAAAGTAAGAACCATTTGCTTGGACCAAATTATCTTCTTCACTGAAATCAGTCATATTTGTGGTATATTTTTGATGGTAGCTGTATATTTTTTGATTGTACAGCCACCATCCAAAATATACCTCATATTTGTGCTATGTTTTGGATGGTGGCTGTACCTACCAGTGGGGTAGGTTTTATGTTGACTGAAAATGATAAGGATCCATTTCGTATTAGACATGTAACTAATGTCAAGGAACAGCAGACAGTTATTGATTTTTAATTTTGCAGTGAAATGGATCTTTGGATGTTGGCTGTTGAAGTATGTTAAAATGTTTCTAATATATCTAGGGCAGAGTTTAGGCCTCTAAACTCTGCTCTTCTTAACCCCCCCCCACAATATGGCTATGCTACATTGATGACTTGTTCTTCATTCGGCCACATGGCACTAATACATTTAGAAACATTTTTAACACACCTCAACAGCTAATGCCCAAAGATTCATTTCACTATTGAAAAGGAAAAAAATAACTGTCTACTTTCACTTGGAACTTTAGTCACATGGCTACCAAATGGATCCTTATCCTCTTCAGTCTACAAAAAAATCTATCCATACTATTAGGAAAAACGATTGATGGTGAATGTACCTACCAGTTGAGTAGGTTTTGTTTAGTAGTTAGTAAAGTTACAAAACCTTATCAAATAGAGCTAGAGCATGGACCACATTAGCCTGTTGACTGAAATCAATCGCATTCAGGACACATTTTCAGTCAATGGCTTCCTCCTTAACAAAATGAACAGAGCTCTCTGCCTATTCCAGTCCTCTTTTCCCAAAATCCAGAACACAAAAAATCCATTGCCATTCCCTAAATCTGGGACACCTCAGAAAAAATTGCACACTTTCTTTTAAAATAGAGACATCCTTCAGGCCTTACCAAAAATTAGCTGCTATCCTTATCTGTTTACCTAAAGATCTTTGCCATCTTGACCATTCTGGTGGTCTACAGTATCTCTTGCAAGCTGAAATATTTCAGGCAAACAGGAAGAATTGTCTGGAGGATCACAGAAAACATATCCTTCTTCTACACTAGTCATTCTAGGGCAGCACACCATGCCATGAATATGGATCAGATCCAGTTGAAAAAATCCACTCTCCTCTACAGAAATAGACTTAAATTAGAGACTATTTTTGTATCTACCACAGCACTACAATATTAGCTAAACTTAAATTTGGCTGCATCACATTGCTAAAAATTTGGGAGACCATTTTGAGATTAGCAAGTGTAAGAACCTGCCTTTTATAATCAGTCTTTTTATGTTTTACCTTGCAGAATAATGTATTTTTTTTAATGCTCCTTCTTGTATATATAAACTTTTCCTCAATGGTTTCCTTGCATTTTAATTATATTTTCACATAATTTCGCTTTCTTACATTGTCTCTGTTTCCCTGAAGCCCATGCCGAGTTAGTTATTAGGATATCTTTTCATACAATATCTTCTCCTGGAAAGATATTGATCTAATGGTCAAACTCAGTGGTGGTGAACCTTTTTATGTCCACGTGCCAAAAGTTTGCAAATCGAGTTGCTGACGTGCCAGTGCATGCCAAAATTTTACACAATACAACACTAATTAATTAATTAACATTAATTAATACAAAATTAATTGCAGAATTTTATTGAGACAAGTTTAAAAATTAACATAGAATTTCATAAAAATGAACTTATAATTTGACATACACATTGTTGTATACAAATCAATATCAACCTTTTATTAATTTATCAATATCAATATATCAATTTATTAATAAGATTTTTGCTGTTGTACATTAGATGCCAAATGCTTTATATCAGGTTCATATTTTTCATTTCTTTTATTAGAAATGAAATAAATTCTAGTTCATTCTAGTTCATTCTAATGAACTAGAATCTAGTTCATTCTAGTTCATTAGACTGAATGAACTAGATTCATCAGTCATTCTATTTCTTAAACTGTCTTTTATAAAATTCATTTCAGAAAATAATGACTCACAGGCATATGTAGAGGAGAAAATTGATAATATAGCCATTGCTAGTTTTTTTTAAACAACAAAAGGTTTCAGGAATGGCATTCCAAGTTCTCAATATTTCCTCTTCTGCATTCTTTTTAATTGTACCCAATAATTGATCATTTTCCATTATTTCCAAGTCACTTCTGAAATCGACAAACTTTTGTTTCCATATAGAACTAGATTGAAAATCGATTAGTTGCATTTCTATCTTCCAAATTCAGCCACTCGAAAATCTCCAAATTGAGTTTATCTGTTGATGTTGTGTCCGGATGCAAAATAAATTTTGATGTCTCTGCAAATTGCCTGAACTGCATAAATCTTGAAGAAAATTTGTTGATTATTGACTGAATAACTGTAGAAAACTCTTTTGTCAATTTAACTTGATCTGTTTTTTCATGGGATTCTAGATCTGCAAAGAATTTTTTTGTATTTGGAAAATATCGGAAGGTATTGGAAATAACATCACGATTAAAAATTGGTAATTTAGCTTTGAATGCTTTGATTAAATCAAACATGACAATAATTGTCTTGTTAACACCTTGCAGTTTAACATTTAATTCATTTAAATGTAAACACAAATCAGTAAAAAACATTAATTTCGAAAGCTATTCAACGTTCATTAATTAATTGTATTTTTCAATGATTTTCTCATTATGTAAAAAAAAGTCTGACTTCATCTAAACACTCAACAAATCTTTGAAGAACTTTCCCACAACTTAACCATCGGACGTTGTTGTACATAAGTAAACCATTGTACACTGAGTTTACCTCACTTGATAATTCTATAAATTTTCGTTTATTTAAATCGCATGCCGACATAAAATTGACTTGCAGTGAAGTACTGGAGATGCAACAAGCTGACACAAAGAAGAAGAAATACTTTTCCCACATAACTTTAGATCAACTGTTGTAGTTTTTGAAGTGTGTTTTTTGTGAATGATATTAGAATTGATCTTGTCCTTATGTTGCTTTCTCTTCATCAAATACAATGTTACACAACCAGTATAGTTCATCTGCCATCATCTCATCACCGTATTTCAGTGATGAGATGATGGCATCTTTCCAGCGATCTCATTCCTGAGTCTTTTATGTTTCTTCAAATGCTTCACTGCCTTTACAACCTTGTACTGCAGTATATGTCTCTTCCTCTGTGCTTGGTAGTGATATTTCCTTCAGTTCATCAGTTGATCTCCTCTGGACACCAGCATTCTCCTGTATCTTTTATAACTCTGCAGCATATTGTCCACCTCTCTCTTTCTCTATTTCTTCTGTGTTCATCAAGATTTCACTATTTTCATCTTTTATGGCTCCATTTCTTGTTGATGCTTGTGATCATGTATATTTCTCTTTTGTATTTGCCATAATGCTTATTGATATCTTCACCCTGTTTCTCAAACCACTTTAATTTTTCTCTTCTAACTGCTTCTTCATTTCATTGCATTCACTCTATCCTATTCCATTTCTACAGAAATCTCTCCTAATCTTTAATGTTCTTTTTCTTGAATTGTTTTAAAGTTTCTTATGAGATCCACTTTTGGTTTCACCATCTCTGCAACTGTTTCTTCCACTGTTCACTTTGTTGTTGACGGTGATTAACTTTAATTTTTTTAAAAGAGTTCTCATTATTTTTGAGCAGTATTTTACAAAATCATCTAACTGCTTTTTTAGATGCAGAAGAGGTTTTCTAGTCTTTTGAGAAGTTTAAATAACCAATACATGTTCGCTATTTTTTTATTATTATTTACTCTTTTTACTAATTTTACTTTTGAACTATTATGTAAAAATCTTTTTTTTTTTTTCAGATTTGATATCATGTACAAGATGTTTGGCTGTCCAGTCTAGCATATTTGTTTCTGATACAGAACCTGTTGTGGAAAATGAACCTGAATCTCTCATCAGTGATTTAGATAGTGATCACAGTTATGATGACTGCCTTGATTGTCGCTATCGCCGTCAAACAGCACTTTTAGATAGTCTTCCAGAATCTGTAGTCAATGGTTAGCACTTCCTAGAGCAGAATCCTTATAAATTTCTTTAATATTTTTTAAGTTTTACTTTAATATTTAATAACTTGCTTATAAATTTCATAACTTTTTTAGAAAAATTAATTTGGTATTTTTATCTTCATATTTCTTCACATACATTATGTTGATAAAAATACAGTAGAATAAGCACTTATTGGGATTGCGATAATATTATCAATTGGCTATTGTTATCAAAATCAGTCTGTCCTAAAACACACCATCTAAAATGAATTAAAAATAATCTATCTATTATAATCAAAGTTCTGGTTATTGTTATCAAAATCCACAAATGTTTAGCCTTTTGCATCTCAGAATTAAGAACTTTAAGGGTTAATCAGGAGAAAATTTGACAAAAAACATTTGTCGAAATTTGACTTTTGTATTAATCTTCTTTTAATCTTATTCTTCCATAAATCTTATCTTCCAGGCTAATGCAAATGGATATAAATACAGTTGAATTGCGATTTTTTTGAGTTTATTTCATGCTCTCTTCAGTAAGTGAATTTGCCTTTAAGTGCTCATTAAAACAGCCCTTAGCAAATGCTAAGGGCTGTTTTAATGAGCACTTAAAGAAAAGATTTTTTTCAAGAAAAGCAAAGAATTTTGGAGTGCTATGATAAGTTGCCCAAAATGCTAGTCATGTTCTCATTAGTAAGATCTTAAAAAAACAGATCAAACATTGAAACTTCAACTCTTACTAATGAGAACATGGTTCGGAAGAGAGTCTGATCTGGTAACGATACTCAATCTGAATCAGCATTAAATTGGTTTAGCAATGTTTGTGAAAAGAATGCTTCGATTAATGGGCCTTTGATGTGTCAAAAGGCATAAGAACTTGCAAAAACAATGGACAAAGAAAATTTTACTGCAACTGATATATGGTTTAACAGGTGGAAAAAGTGAAAGAATATTGTGTACAAGCATATTCATGGTGAAGAAAAAAGTGCTGCTTTTTTATCAGCTGATGTATGGATTAAGACTGAGTGATCAAAAATTATTGCTGAATATTATCCCAAGGAGATTTACAATACAGACAAAACAGAACTCTATTTTTGTGTAATGCCTGAGTATGCTCAGGCATTTCATTTGTTTAAAAATAAAAGTACAAGGATTTAGTACTTTTATTTTCAAAAGAGCAAGTGACAGTTCTTTGTTGTGCTAATATGAAAGGGGAAACAAGAGCCCCTAGTGATTGGAAAAAGTAAAAATCCTTGGTGTTTTAAAGGTGTCAAAAGTTTGCCTGTTGACTACTGTTTTAGTGCAAATGCTAAGATGACTAATGCCATTTTCAACAATTGGTTAGTTCAGTGGGATCCTACAGCGAAAAATTATCTTGTTAGTAGACAACTGCACTGCACACACACACAAACAATTTATTATCAAAGAATATCTAAGTAATCTTCTTGCCTTTGAACAACATTAATTCAACCATGTGAGCATGGCATCACAGACACTTTTTAAGCTTATTATTGCAGGGAAATTCAAGCGAGAATCATAGCTGAACTTTATATAAAAGACCAATCTGATGCAAGTGCAATTGCAAAAAAGATTTGCCTTCTTGATGCATTGCATTTGGTAGAAATATCATGAAAGCAAGTCTCAGAGAAGACTAATTGAAAACTGCTTCCAAAATGGCAGATTTTTTAAAACAAACTCTGTAACTTCTTCTTCTGAAGAATTTTAATATCTTAGAAATGAAATTTTTGATAAAACCCCAGGCAGTATGTCAAAAGAATTTGAAAATTGGTTGGATATTGATAACAACATTGAAGTGGTGGCTACAATGACAGTGTTGAAAATATGTCAAGCTGCTTTCGATAAGAACTTTAAACTAGTAGAAGAAAGTGAATCTAATGCAAGTATAGAAGAACAAAGTTTAGAAGCTCCTCCAACCAATGCCCAGATGCAAGAAGCTCTACGAATACTTCGTCAAGGTGTGCAACATAGAGCAACAAACTTCGAAAGGCATTGAGTATGAGCAATTTATTTATGAACTACTATATTCAAACACAGGACAGACAACACTAGATTTTTTATTAAATAAATTTTATGTTATTGCTTATTAAAAAGTTTATAACAATAAATTAAATATTGTTCATAATAATAAATTGAAATAAATGATGCAATGCATTTTTTTATATCCTTTGCTTAATGTTATCACCTAGTTATTGTTATCGAAAAGCAACTGTCCCAAAGTGAATCACAATAAGTGGCATCTACTGTATTTGTACACCTAGTTGTGATTAAAAAAAAAAAAAAAAGTGTTTTTAATTATATTTTGAGTACCGAGTGGGACTGCCTTTGGCCTCAATAATGACAGCAACTACTCTGAAGCATGCTTTTAACCAATTTCTGATAAGTCTCAACAGGAATATTCTTCCTTCCATTCTTTGTGCAAAGCTACCCCCCATTTCAGATGCTGATAACAGTGGCTGTCTGGAGTGAATTCAGCATTCTGATTCGTCCCAAAGATGTTCATTGGGCTTGAGGTTTGGACTTTGAGCCAGCCAGTTCAACACTTCAATGTTGTTTTGTGGAAACCAATCTTGAACATACAGTGCAGTATGCTAAAGGCATTGTCATGCTGAAATGCGCAAGGGTCATGCTTCCATAGCATCGGAAGTATGAAGATGTCCAGGTATCCATCAGATCATGGTTTGGGCACATCCGCCAATGGACTAAGCCCCATCCAACTGAAGCATGCCTACACCATTACCAAGCCTCCACCAAACTTGATAGTTGGTGCAGTCCTGCAAGAATCGTTCCCCAGGTAATCTACAGATCATAATGACCATAAGAGTGAAACATTTGGAAGTATGATTCACTGCTTCACAAAACCCCCTTTTCTAATCATCTATGGTTCAGGAATGGTGTGAAAGCCACCAGTCCAAATGTCATTTGGTGTTGAGGGGATGATGTCTGCATGTTCTCAGCAGTTCTGCAGTTGTAATGCAAAGCATGCAACTTCCTGTAGACAGCTAGTGCCAACAGATGTCCCTACAGCATTTTTCAGGTTGACTAAAAGGTCTGCTGCTGATTACTTGCGGGATGCTTGAACATTCTGAGACAGCTTGTCGATCTCAGTCAGTGAGTGTCAGCGGCTTCCCAAGGGCATTTTTCCTACTGCAGCATCACCATCAACTTTCCATCTGTGAATGACATAAGCAATGGTGGATTTCAGTATACTGAGATGGGTAGCAATGTCACAGATAGAAAGACCACTAATGTAACACCTAACTACTACTATCCCACATTGGAACAGTTCAGCCGAACGTGGCATCTGTACATATAGTACAGTGCAAAACATGCAGCACATCCCACCTTTTATTACTAGACTGCAGGCACTCCCTGAATATTTGCATGTGGTAGGTTCTGAAATTTGCATGGCATATAAGGTGTCCTAATACTTGTGGTAACATAGTGTATATGCTTATATTTTCAGCTCTGTATATAAAATAATAATATTTCTCTTCAGCTATTCAAGAAGCCTGTGATCAAGTGAATAAGGGTGTTATAAACTGGTTGTTTAGACATCGGCCAATGAAGTTGCTCTCAATAATGTCTATTCCATATGTGTTGCCTGTGGATATAGCTATTGTTATTTTTTGCAAGTAAGTTACAGTTAATAAATATTTGCTGTAATTGTGTCTTTGGTTAATAAAAATAGCAACATATGTAAGGAGTAAGTTTTAAGAAATACAGTTAATAAACATTTAAAATTGCCTGCCAAATCTTGGAGTAGAGCAAATGTAACTTCAGTAGTAACTTCCAGAATTTTTCAAAATCAAATCTATTAGATTTTTGTATATATAATCAAGGATAATAAAATCAGATTTATATTGATAATTTTTACATATTAATATGAAATTTCTAAGGAAAATTAAGAGTATGAATTGCTAGGACATGGTAGAACCATATTAAAGTGAAAGTATTAAATGAATTTGAGACTGCTAATTTTCAAGAAATATATAAGTAGCTATAAGTAATATGGTCATTTAAACATGGAGCAAAGATTGATAATGAAGAGTTTTTAAAGCAGAAATGACAAAAGATTATGATATCAAGATATAGATGGATTTGATGGACCTTAGGCAAGTAAGAGCACTAACAAATATTACAGATTTAAAACAAAACTGTTAATAGAAAACTAATAACAAAATCTTGCTTTCAATATAATCAGTCTTCTATAAACCTTCTAGCATACGGTGATGATTGTAATGAGAAATGCAGTACACTCTCAACATAACAAACACTGCTCTAGTCAACTTGCCCACTATATAACAGACCACAGGCATACCCGTCATATGACATGTTAGGTTCCAAACCGCTGTTGTAGTGAAGCACTGCTTTTTTCATGCATGTTTTGGTTTAAAAACATCGGTATATAAAGCATGTCAATAAAGCATTTATTTACTTCATAATGCCTTATGAAGATCTCAAAAGAAAAATTTAGAATAACTTTCATGAACAAAAGTTATTCAGAATAGCTTGGCTTGAAGAAACTCGCCAACAGTTTTGTTATCAGCCTGCAGCATTAAATTTTTTCATCTATGTTACCAGCAGAGTTATGATCTATTAAAGTATGCCTTTGATGTAGTTTCACTGCTTACAAATAGTAAGCAGTGAAACAACTTCAAGAAACTCTACAGCTTTTACAAGTAGATTATTCAAGTCTACTATCAATGATGGTTATTTTACTTGGTGTAATTATTCAGCAGATTGAGAGTACTGTGATGGTTAGTCCTATATCATCCACTTTGGTTGATTATTTTATGGAGTATTTAAAGAATTGGATTTCTAACATCATTTCTCTTCAACTTCTCATTTGGCTACATTTCGTGGATGACATCTTTGAAATCTAGCCTCACTCGGAAACAGAGCTATTTCAATTTCTAGATAAAATTAACTAATTTATATACTCGCATCAAGTTCACTATTGAACATGAATCAAACATCAAGCACATCTCCTTGTGGACATGTAATGCTATGCATTAAGGGAAGGGTCACTACCCAGACTGGTTTCGTCCTTTATTGAGGTCTCATCAGTCGGAGCCAGAGGTGGTGATACCATAGCATTACCATGTCCACAAGGAGATGTGGTTTGCATTATGGGATACTAAGGCAAGTGATGTGAAGTCATACCACCTTTGCCACGAGTTGCCCCAGTCCTGAAATTACTTCAGGCACAAACTTTGTTTGCTTACACTTGGATATAAGATTAAACCAAATATATATTTTATAGCATAACCAAGTGGAAAACAACTTGCATGAACTATCTCTAATCCAGAGAATTTTAATAATAAGGTGTGACACCTTTTGGCAACTGGAATATGGAAATGTGACTTCTGCATTACTTCCACCTTGGTATCACCACCTCTGGGTCTGGCTCCCACTGATGAGACCTCAATCAAGGTCTAAACTGGTCTGGGTAGTGACCCTTCCCATAATGCATAGCATTAGACATGTCTGCAAGGAGATGTGCTTTGCATTATGGGATACTAAGGCAAGTGATGTGAAGTCATACTACCTTTGCCACGAGTTCCCCACTCCTGAAATTACTTCAGGTGCAAACTTTGTTTGCTTCCACTTGGATAAAGGATTAAACCAAATATATAATTCGTAGCATAACCAAGTGGGAAAACAACTTCCATAATACTGAATTTTCTGTTTACAGGAAGCCATCCTTTACAGGCAGATATATCCATGCATCTTCGCATTATCATCCTTCACAAAAAATAGGCATTATCAAAAGCCTTTTGCATCAAGTAAGCACAATTTGTTCTTTTGAGTCTTTTCTATTAGAATTAAATAAAATAAAACTTACTGTATCACTCAATGGATAGAGCAAAACCTTGACCCAGAAAATATTTGACAATTATCATCCTTCTTCCAGATTGCAATCTGATGTTAAAAGGATTAGCATATCCCACTTTAAAGGAACATCTGAACAAATAGCAAGGACTCTTACAGAAAATATTTGCATACCACCTTCGTACCAGCCCAAAAGTTGTCATCTTTCTTACTACCCCTCAAAAATACATTATCACCTCTATCCTTGTCTGTTGTTTATCAAAAACCTTGTTCTTGTTATCTTTGCTACTTTGGAACAGACTGGCATTCTTCTACTATCAGAATCCAAGAACATAGAGTTTATATAAGTTTTTGGAATCTAAAAGTTCACGCCTTTCTGCCCATGCTATGGACACTAGACATGGTTCACTAGAACCATACTGAGAAACTATACCATAGTAGGTTCAATTTGACTCTATTTTTTGAATTGTGTAAAACCCTATGTCACCATCATAATCTTAATTGGACATACTATATGCCTATCTCTAAGTTTTGGGAAGTGATTGCTATTAATTATATATAATTTTTTAAAATTAATTATGTATCTATATTCGTGTCTCTAAAATCTAATAATGTTTCCTCATATTGTACAGCTGTGATTGAGACAGTTGATATTATATGCATGCTGTATGACTCGTTCTTGTATTCAGAAATTAAATGTTGTTACCAGTTAAATGTTCTTCTGCCTTCTCGCCCTGAATTGAAGCTCATGACATTGATGAACAAAATATATAGGAGTAATAAATTTTAATTAGTTTTCTCTTACATTGGTGACGTTATTATTTAAAAGGAAGGACAAGGGATTAAAGTATTAACACAACTATGAATAGGATTTGTGATCACTGACAGAAAGTCATTGATATATATATATATATATAACAAAAAATGGATTTGTGAATAGTAGAGCCCTTGAGGCATTCCTGCATTGCAATGGAAATCTAATGTGAGATCCTTTGATTGTAACTGAACATCCACCTACCAGTTGTGGAAGATAGAATTCAGATAACAAGATATAATTTATTCTAAATAATTTTATTTATTTTATAATTAGAATTAACACTGCCAAAATAGAGATATGAAATTTAGTAGTAGTTATCATTATATTTATAAATGCTACATTCTAGATGTTGTT
This sequence comes from Typopeltis vanoorti, assembly GCF_054136105.1. NCBI lineage: Eukaryota > Metazoa > Arthropoda > Arachnida > Uropygi > Thelyphonidae > Typopeltis > Typopeltis vanoorti. The sequence goes on from NC_143573.1 coordinate 35,742,939, forward strand.
TTTGTACATTTGATCACTCTTATAGTTGAATAAGATAGGGATTGAGTGATTGAATTATGAGGAAAAGTTATGAAGGTCAAATATTTGAATTGTAAGAGAAAACTAATTAGAATTTATTACTCCTATGTATTTTGCTCAACAATGTCATGAGCTTCAATTCAGAGAGAAGGCAGAAGAACTGGTAACAACATTTAATTTCTGAATACAAGAACGAGTCATACAGCATTCATATAATATTAAAAAAAAAAATCAGTTTCTAATGTTTCTAAAACAGAATAAACAAATTTTAGTGAAATGATGATTTAAATGTTTAGGTAAAGTAAACAAACAAAAAATTATATTCAAATTATATTCTAACTAAATATATTCAAAAGTAAGGGAATACTTAAAATATATGTGTGCAATTTTCAGATTATGGGAAATGCTTCCTACTGTCCAGAAAGAGGTGCAGCAGTCTTTGAAGTCATTAGCAACTGTACTTAAGACTTTTATAAAGAGAGTTACAAAACAAAAACCTCAGTATAGTGCAAAGTGAGTATTGTGTGGAAGGGTAAGATGTTTTTTGGGATGGATACTTAATTTTGTGTATACTCACAATCTCAAGTATTCTTTTCTCATGTTTGTTAGTTTTTTCTATAGTCTCACTAAAAATATATAAAGAGCCATTTTTTAAACCTGAGATTAGTGAAAATCTTCTCAATTCAGTCCTGTCATACTGAGACAGCAGCTCACAATTGTGACTTTGTCACTTTTCTTTTTCACTTTTATCAGCAACTCTTTCATATCTTCTTTGATTGCATAATTCTCAACTTCCAAATCATTTGTGCCAGCCAAAACAATTCTTGCACTGCTCCCCTCTGCAAACTAACAGTTTCACTAACATGCTTGCTCTTTGCATCTGAGAAACATCCTTTTGTCACTTTCTCATTAAGAACACATCTTATCGTCAAATCTCCATAGAATATCTTCTCCTTGCTCCACGTTCTTACACTTTCATACTTTTCCCTTTCACTTTTTTTCTTTCTTTCTTTCTTTCTCCTTCCTGATGTAGCACATGAGTCTTTTCTCTTGCTCTTGGGCACGTTTTTTTCCTGTGAAGGACGCTGCAAATTGCACTATTTCGCTCCTTACTGTCATCTCATTATCTATATTATATTTAGCCACTTCTTTCATGCTTTAATTTATATTTCCTGCACTGTCATTCACTCCTTCCACATTCTCTACAGCACTTTCACTATCTTGCCTTACATCTTTAATACTAGTTGCTTCATTCTCCCACTTTCCACACAACTCCCACGCAAAATGGTGTGATGTAAAATCAGGTGTAAGACAAGGGTACACACTTTCTCCACTCTTATTCATCATCTATATCGATCGCATCATGTGATCGATATAGATGATGAATAAGATGTTCACTTGCAATCAGAGATATCTAAGCTTTATCCAGATGATGTTGTTCTCCTCAATAAATCCAGTGGAAGGCTCCAGGATTCTTTAACTTAATTGAATAACAGCTGTGAAAAATATGGCATGAAACTGGACCATAAAAAGACCAAGCTATAAAAATAGACTGAAATATGAAAATTTTCAGCAGCTTCTAAATGGAGAACTGATAGAACAGGTAAAATATATCGTCTACTGAGGCACAATTTTATGGCAATGATGGCAATTTAAATATGGAAATAGACAATAGAATTAACAAAGCCAATACGGTGGGAATCATTAAACAAAACTAGCAGCTTGTAAGACATTGTTCAATCCAATTTTAACTTTTGGCTCTGAGAGTTGGGTTAGAAATAAAACAGCTATCAAAAAGACCAGATTCTAAGAAAAATCAACAGTTAACAGATGGCATTATTATCAGAATCATATTAAAAATGAAGATATTAGGAAGGAACTTGACATTGTTTCCATTCAAGAGTGTGAGCAGAGCTAATCTAAGGTGTGGTACTTTAAATGGGAAAGAGTTACTTAAACGGAATGGAATATGTAAGGTTAGCAAAACATGTCTGATATCAAGATGGTAGTAAAAAGGGCAGAAGACCAAGATCTTGGTGCATTGATGCAGTCAGAAGTGCCCTGGAAGACAGATATATAAGATCTGATGGGAGTGCTGAGTAGTGATTAATGAGACGGATTTGTGATCATAATTGTGTAGCACTGTAATAGCATCCTGTACACCCCTTGCTGGTACATATTAGGAAATTGATAATGATGAGATTTGCAACAAGTATAATTATTTAATTTCTTAGCATCTATTGTTGTGCTTTGTTAATTCAAAAGCAGATATTTTCTAAGTGAGAACTCCTACTTTTCCCTTTCTGTGTGTCGAATGTTGAGTTAGGACAGAAATTCTCCAATAATAAAGTACATAGTTGAATATTTTCAAACCTTTTGGCCTTAAACTAAGAAATTGTCAGTTTCAGATTTATCTTGGTGGCTGCATGTTCAGAATTACTTATTTTAGTTCACTTGCATCATATTTTAGTAAACTGTTTTTGCTTGAATCGTTAAAAATTAATTAAATGATTTTAATAGTTAGTTAAAAATGCACACAAAAAGTGTAATGTTACTTGAAAGAAATTGATTAAAAAAATACAAGGAAAAGTATTAAATTGACAAAATATGTTGGGAGTGAACTTTGACAAGCATCAGAATTTTTAATACAGGGAATATCTGTACTATGCAGATATAGTATTGGCAGATTAGTTTTTACCATTATCATGCCCAACATGAAGAAATACCTACAGACACTGAACACAAAAAGAACAGTGATGTATAAATTGCTGAAGTGTGAGCAGTGATTTGATTTCACTGCTCACACTTCACATGTAATTTCACTAAAAATTTAAGCATGTTATGAATTTCAGTGTGTTAAGGCTTAGTGCTAGTTAAAACTAATATTAGAATGGTAATGGAGTGAAATAGCTGAGAAAGTATTAAAAATATTTAATTCTTCCAATATTTCATCTCAATCACAGAGATATCTTCAGGGAGTATAAGTAACACATGCAGGCAACACAAAACTAAGTTAAACATGTGGACAAAATACTAGTCTTAACTAGGTGGGACACCTGTTGGTGGCCTAGGATGTAAACTGGGTTCTTAAAGTATTAGCATTTTCTCATATTTTGAAAAGGTTCATGCAACCATATTTATTCAGATTAGGCTGATTGTTTTTAGAATCTGCAGCTGCTCTCAAAAGTGTCTCTTCTAAATTTGCTGCAATGGAGCAGAGTGGTCTTTTTCCAGTTCATTCTACTGAATAACAGAAATCATCCTTCTGTTATTCAGTTACTGCTATTCCTCCTTCCCATGGTCCAACTACAGTTCTTCTGATTCAAACATCTACTCAGACTGAATAACAGAAATCATTCCTTATTCCACTCCAAGTGGAATAAGGATGACTTTCGTTACTGCTATTCCTCCTTCCCATGGCCCAACTACCTTATTCCACTTGGAGTGGAATAAGGGATGATTTCTGTTATTCAGTCTGAACAGATGTTTGAATCAGAAGAACTGTAGTTGGGCCATGGGAAGGAGGAATAGCAGTAACGAAAATCATCCCTTATTCCACTCCAAGTGGAATAAGGGATGAAAATGTGCTGATGCAGTTAAAAGAAAAAAACCTCTGCTCACCACAAATGGCTTAAGACCAAAACTTCAGCTGCTTACTCTGCCTGTGCTTGCAGAGATATTTTACAGCTTGTAAAAGTTGTAAAAGAATCATCACCAAATCAGACTTTGAAAGGGCCAAATGCTGTAAACTCGGCTCCTGTCCAAATGGCAGTCCATCCTTCTGATCCCTTGCCAAGGCCATTGGGTACAACTTTTTCCCACCCAGGTTTCCATTACTCTTACATTTGGATGGTACTGTAGTTATCTTACCTTCAATACAAGGCTGACTTACTGGCATCACTCTTATCTTCCAATTCCTCCATTGATGACCTGGGCAAAAGTTCCATCCACTCCCAAGAACTGCTCTTTCTATAGTCTTCTGTCAGAAAAAAAAATCCTTAATAATGTTAGCATAAACAAGGCATCTGGTCCTGACAGTATTCCACCTATTATGTTAAAAAATTGTGCCCCAGAATGAACACCTATCCTGTAATGCCTTTTCAATCTGTTGTATAAAACTGGCATCTACAACATAGAAACAAGCCTACATCCAGCTCATCCCAAAGAAAGGTGATAAGTTAATTAACGAACTACTGTTCAATGCTCTTGTTTCTGTTCTCTCTCTAAAATTATGGAGATCATCAACAGCTGACTCTTGAACCACCTAGAGACCTACCAACTAATCAGTGACCAGCAATATGGATTCTGTCACTTGCAATCTACAGCTGATCTTACTTTCACCACCCACCTGTGGACTCAAGCCATGGAAAAATTTGGAGAAACCCATGTGGTTCTCATGAACATTCAAAGGCCTTTGATCAGGTTTGGTACTGACCTACTTAGCAAACTACCTTCCTATGGTCTGCTTTTCACACTCTGCAACTGGATTGCCAACTTTCTCACTGATCACTTGCTACATGTCATGGTGGACACTCTTCATTCCTCATATTTCCCCAAAATCTAGGAGTATTCCAGGGTTCTGTTCTTTCATCCATGCTCTTCCCCTTGTATATAAAGGACCTACTATTACAGACTTCCTATCCATAGCTTTACTGATGACAGTACACTCCATTCTTCCTTGTCAGGATAGGTGTTTGTTCTGGGGCACAATAGGTGGGATACTGTAAGGACCAGATGCCTTGTTTGTGCTCACATTATTAAGGATTCTTTGGATTCTTTTCTGATAAACTTTGTAGTGCTCAGGTATTAGAATCCTCAAGATTCTCCATGACCAGTGGCCTGAACCCCAGTCTCCTAGCTAAACCCCCAATGGGACAAGAACAACCTTGTAGAATTCAATGCTGCCAAAACTCATCTTGTCTGATCTCTCAAGAAAGAGCTTGTATCCTCCTCCTCCTTACTTTCACTTGCAATCTACAAAGAGCTTGTATCCTTCCTCCTTACTTTCAGTAATACTGAGATCCAAACCCAATCAGATTTCTCTTCTTGGACTGATCTTTCCTCACACAAACACACATTTCAACTAAACTTCTGCAGCCACCGAAAAACTTGGTGTACTTTTTTGCACCAGACACTACTTCACACCTTCACGACTGCTAACTCTGTACAAATCCCAACCATCCAACTATGGAATATTGCTCCCATATTTGGGGTGGTACACCAAAATCTTCTAAGATGCAACCTGGCTAATTAATGATCTCTCCTGCTCACATATCCACTTCAATCCCTCTCAGAAAGAGAGAGGATTGAAGTGGAAATTTCTCAGAGCAGAAAGTGAACATCTCTCATAGATGTTCACTTTCTTCTCTGTGCCTCTTCTACAGATACTTTCATGTACAGTACTCTGCTGAATTGGCCTCTATTATTCCTCCACTTTCCTCCAAAATCATTAGAACAAGAGGCACTGCTAACTAACACCTTTTTACAGTCCATCTTGAAACTCACTTGAAACCCAACTTTGCTGCCTCCTTTTTCATTCCATCTACTTCAGTTCTTTGGAACAGTCTCCCCCACTTTGCTTCCCCAAAGAAGCAAACTTCAACTGTTCAAACGTTTTGTTTGAACAGCTGAAACGTCTTTTCTTCTTGCCCATACATGTCACTAATGTGCTATAGGTCTTGTTGCCTTTCATGTGTGGATCAGGTAAGTGTGTGTGTGTATGAAAAGATTTTTTTTTTTATTGATGTCGGGTGGAAAAGAAACTTCATTGTACTGCAAATAAAGGTATCCAGTCTGCCATTACCAAAACAACTTCTCTTCACTGTTTGTAATACCTGGCTGTGATGACATAATTTCACACAGTTGCAGTTGAGAGAATACAGCTTATGCTTGACCTGTGATATGAAAACAAACAGCTGAGGAACCCAAGAGGGAAGATATATTTTTATATAGAGAGATACATGTAAAAATTGAAATGGAGAGAAGAATACGAGGGAGAATCGGAAATAATTCCCTTTAAGAAATAAGGAAAAATAGAAGGAATGTGAATGGCTTTAGTTTGTGGATTTTTTATGTTCAAGTTCCTGTTGAGAAGTTTACATATCTTCACTGTTGTAACTTTTGATTTTTTTAAGTGAATATTAGATGAAAAGCTATTCTTTGTTTGTAGAACTAACAGTTGTCAGGTAAAAAATGCTGGAATGTTCCATATACATTGTTTTCTGCTTTAGTACTGGATAGCTGAAGTTTATGAAGTAAAGTATTCTTGATACTTGTTTTAAGTTGTAACTTGAAGTAAGGCATATGTTTAAGATACAGGTATGAGTTGTCATTTTCTTGTGTGATTGTATGCAACAAAATTTGTTGCTGCTGTTTCCTTAATAAAGTTAAGGATTGATGAGGAACTTGTCTTGAGTTCCCAGAGCAAGATTGCAAAGTTTTCTATCTGTTCTGCATTTTGTATTTAATGCAGAACATTAAATTAACTTCTGTTCCTGCATTTTGTATTTAATGCCAAAGACCCAATACTTTAAGGTTATGAATGTGTATGTAAGTGAGTAAAAGGGTCACTACTGTTTTAATACCAATTTATTTTTGCACGCGCGTGCGCACGCACACACACACACACACACAAAATAGTTTTCATGTATATGGCATAGCAAAACACCAAATTCATAGTCCTAAATAAGCTGGTAACATAGGCAAAAGGAAAGGGATGTCAGTTCAATGTGGAAAAGTATAAAGTTATGCATTTTGGAATTAAAAGATTACCAGCTGTGTACTACATTGATGGAACGGTACTCCAAGAGATTGATGAGGCTAGGGAGATGAAGTTCAGGGGACACATTGCTAAGGTGTCCAAGATTGCACATAAGATTACTTGGTTATTAAGGAACACACTAACATCCAGAGATAAAGAGGTTATTATTTTCCCCTTTATAAAGCGTTGAATACTTCCATATTTGGATTACTGTGCTCAGGTCTGGTCACCTGGATTCCTTGGAGATGAGGAGGTTGTGGAAAGGGTTCAGAGGAGAGTGACTAAGTTGGTGAGTGATGTAAAAAATGCTCCCTACATTGATAGATTGAGAGCTTGTGGATTGCAGAGGTTGGTTGATAGGTGGAGAAGAGGGGATATGATAGAAACATTTAAATTACTAAAAGGTTTTTATAAGATTGATGCAGGAGAATTGTTTCAGCTGTGTGATAGTGATGGAAGAACAAAAGGTCATCCCTGGAAATTAAGGAAAAGTGTGGTTAACAAGGGTGTGAGAACGAGGTTTTTTGCCTGGAGGATGGTGAATGAGTGGAATGCAATGCTTGACTCGGCTGTGAGTTCTTCGTCTTTAAATGAATTCAAGAACAGATATGATAGATATTGTTTTGATAGTTTGGGTCTCCCGCGATGAGTCTACTGACTCAATGGAACTATCCGTAATAATAATAATATATTGGAGTTCAGTTCTGAGAAAAATTGGGGAACTGAACAAATGGACTCAATAATATAATCATTAAAAATTAAAATATTAGGAATGACCTTCATACTATCTATTAGCATTAGAATGTGTGAGCAGAGCTAATCCGAGGTAGTATTGGTCATTTAAACAGAATGGGAGAAGTAAAGCTATCAAAACAGGTATTTGATACAGAGAATGAGATTTATGTACACTGACATAGTAGTGCATTAGAAGACCAAAGTAATAGATGTGACAATATTAGAGATCAGACAAACAACAGAATAGGAAGCTAGTAATAATGCAAATTTAATCATTTAGTATCATAGTATCCTGTACGCCTTACACCATCATGAAGGGTATCTTTTGGAAGTTTGATAATCTCTATATTTCTTATAAAACTTTTTATCCTAATATTTTTAATCCATCCACATATTTATCTAAGTTTGCATTACAGATATAATGTTCTACAGCTTTTTGATATAACTGCTCTGTGAGCTTGACAGACTTTTCAAATGTGTCAAACTAACGTATAGACTAGAATTTGCACTCAATTTTAAATAAAACGATACATTATCTAATATTCATAATAATCACACACACTAAGGCAATACAAAACTAAGTGAAACAAGTGGATGAAAGACTAGCTCTACTGAGTAGGGCACCCTCTGTAGGTGCCTGCTTAGGATGTAAACTGGGATTTCAAAGTATTAGTGATACCTATATTTTGGAAAGTTTTATACAACATATTTATTTATATTAGGCTCATATTGATTCTATAAGCCATATCCAAAGCATGGTCTCATTATTTTTTTTAGAGGTTTTACATACAGTATATATTTAGCCAGCCTGGTTGGCTGAGTGGTTAGCGTATCTGCTCTCCAGCAGGTTTGAAGCCCGCTGTGGGCATGAATGTTTGTGATTGTCTATGGAAATTCTAGTGGTGGTGGTAGTGGTCGGTGGTAGATGGTGGTGGTGTAGTTGGTGGATTTGAGTGGTCGAGACAGAGAGATGTAGAGTAGGTGTTCTCTCTTGATGAGTCTTTGGACTCCCTGGAGGTTTCACATAATAATAATAATATTTACCCCAATCCCCTAACTTTTACAGGTTTTTTCCCAGGTGGATCATATCCGATCCACCCATTCTTGAATTTTGTCTTTAACCAACTTTTCCAATACTTTTACCACCACTCCCGAGATGATGATTGGTCTGTAATTAACTACCGCAGTTTTAGAGCCACCTTTATGCAAAGGAACTAATTTGCCTTCCTACCACTCTCTAGGGACCATACCAGAGTTCAAACTTAAGTTAAATAACCAAGTAAGAGGTGTTGGCAATTCCTTTGCACATTCATGCAACACCTGAGGTGATATTCCATCTAAACCTGCAGCAGTGTTCACATTTAAATTTTGCAATATACTAAGTACCTCTGATTTCTTAACTTCAATTCTCACATTAGTTATTGCTACAGGTACAGAGATATTCTCACTTGGGTGATAGACTTTTGAAAAGTGATCACTCAGTAACTCTACTATTACATCTGAATTGGTCACCTCGATACCATCAGCACCCACTAAGGTTATCCTTCTAAAGATTCTTCCTTTTACTTGCCACATAGCGGAAGAACTCTTTGGGATTACCCTTGATCTCCTTGGCTAAGGTCTTCTCATAATCTGATTTAGCTTTTCTTACTATGCTGGTAACCTTCCTAGCTTGAGCCCTGTACTGCTCATGGGTGTACTGATTGTCTTTCTCCTTGCAAATTCTCCATAACATCTTTTTTTGCAGATCAAGCTTGATATTACTACTCATCCATCTAACGCCTACCTTGTTTGTCTTCCTGATCATGCAGACACAATCTGATATTGCCTTCCTCAGATACCCGCTGATTTTATCCCATGCACTGCTAACATCTTTCCCCTGCAATATATTCTGCCATGGGACTGCTGCAAGCTCACTCTGAAGCATGTTATAATTGCCTAACCTGTAGTGCCGTATATATATATATATATATATATATACGGCACTTCTTAAGAGAGAAATCCACAAATTTTGCAACCTCCCAAGTCAATACCACATGATCGCTCTCACCAATTGGAGGTAATGAGGACACCTTACTTATGCATATATCCTCTGAACCAATGACCAAGTCCAACACTTTCACACCACGTGTCCCTTCAGATATTATCAAGTAATTATCTCTTAGAAGATGTATGAATTCCATTTCCTTTTTGCCACGTGATATTTCCTCCTTCCAATTAATATCACCATAATTAAAATCCCTCATAATAATCACTAACCCTGCACTTATTGCACTAATTTGCTGATGCATGAATTCAATATCATCCCCTGGCCTATAGCAGTAACCAACTATATATTTGGTTGCGTTGGTCACTATTTCACACCAGACTGCCTCAAATGTACTATCATTCACATGTCTATCATCTTGATATACTACTTTCTTTGGCTGCAACTCATCAACTATCATCAACAGTACTCCTCCCCTATTCTATCTTCTCTATCCTCCCTGAAAATACTATACCCATTACATTCAATTCCAGTGACCACATCTGCTGCCAGCCAAGTTTCACTAATGCCTACAACTTTTGGTGAGATTGCACTGACTAATGCCAAAAATTCTTCCCTCTTATTTCAAATGCTTCTTGCATTTGTACACAAAAATTGCAGCTTCCCTTTAGTTCTTGTACCAGCTTTAGAACTGATATACATGTATCTAATTTCAGTAGTCCCATGCCGATTTTTATCCCCTCTATCCTGCAATTCATTCTGCGAATAAGGATCAACAATTATACAATCACGGCTTTCTCCCTCTTACACTCAACCTTTTCAATTTTAGTTTCTCTGCCCAATTACTTCAATTTGTTCAGAAAACAGTAACTTCTTCAATCGCTTATGACCTTCCATGTTCTGATGCAACCCATCTCTTGCATACAACTGTCTTTTGCCTTCAAACACACTCCAGACCTATTTTTTTGCACATTCTTGCAATCATATCATTCATTATCATCGCTCGTTTATTTAACTCATAATTGTCAAAATGAGGTAGCATGCACACTATCCTCCCATTGACACTTTTCTTCTTCACAATATCTAACAGTTCTTAAATCTTTTGCTACCAGATTTATACTACCACCATAACTATCATCTTTTCTGCATCATGCCCTTTCTTTATTGCTAAAGCCACTCTCTCTCTATTGTTCCACCAGCCAAGCACTCCTCAGGCATACCACTCTCCATACCCTTAATCATAGAATCACCATATATTTTACCACTCATAAACAAGAGTCACTTACGGCCTCATTTTCTACACTATTCAGCATGACTCTCCCAGTTTCATTACTCAACGCTCTTTTACTTACTTCCTCACTCTCACGACATCTCGTTTCCTCTTGTGCTTTCATTCTGTTGACTCCCAATCACGCCCATACTATTATTTCTTCATCAATCACCAAAGACTCTCCCATACTTAATCCTGTTCTAGTTACTTCTGCTAGAGTAATCTCCATAGTCCTAATTTCTCTATTTAACTCGGTTTTAATTTCCAGAATCCCCTTACTGAGCACTTCCAATTCCTCTTGCCAAAGATGAAGGGCACTTTTCATTTTCCCAAACTCCTGCTGAAGTTCATCCGCTACGGTCCTGACGTCTGCTTCCATGCCTAATCGCTCCAGCCTGTCCCGACACTTCTAACATACGTCGACGTTTTCTTCTTCTCATTTAGCCAAACAGTCCATTCCTTGGCACATACATATAACAGTTTTCCAATGCATCCACTGCCAAAAATCCAACGCAGAGCCAGACTTTCGTAGAGAAGTTCTGTGAGCCGCTGATGTATCTTTCTTGTTGGACGCCATCTTTAGTCGCTGAAGTAGTGAAACAAACAGCAGCGAAAACACAATATATACAACAGAATTTCAAATAATAACATCACTGAAGGACACTTGTATCCAACCGAAGCACAACTGCAGTACAATTTGAGACAAAAAAGGCACTCTATACTTGAATTTAAAAACACCTTTTCCAGCACAACTCAACACGACCGCCACATTCACTAGCGCCACACCAATATTTGTGGTGTCTAGTTCTTGATCAACTGTTTAATTTCTAACCTTACTCAGATCCATAAGATAAAATTTGTTTGAACACCATCTTGTATACTGCTAGTTTAGCCGTTTGCTAATTTCTCTTATTACATATAGATTTATTCAACTGCTCTCTATGATACTAGCATTGTTTATTCTATTATCTATGTTCAAATTTAATTATATCTTCATTAAAAATCCTAACTAAATGTAAATAGCTGAAATATTTTTTTATTGTAATATAGATTCTCAATTGAGAATGGAGTTAATTTTTCTGTCTATTTTCATGATTTTATCTTTCTGTTGTTGATTTTCATGCCAAAATAAAACTTGTAATAGCATTAGTCAATTTAGTTTGTCCTGAAGGCTTGTACTGGATTTATTTAGTATTATATCATGATCTGCATAACATAAAGAGCTGAGTTGAATATTTCAGATTTTGATATTAGGTTCATATTCTTACCTGGAATGTATGTGTCATACTACCAGATGTGTTTAGATTTGGTTTTTGTTTTGGGGGCTTAATTTTTTTTAATTGAATCTGAGATTAATTTATATATATATATACTTCACTGTAATAATAGTAAAATTATTTTTTATTTTTTGTAGATTCTCCTGCCAGCTTGCTGTAACAGAGTTTAACTACAATGAGGATGTTTCAGTATCTTTTATTCCAATTGCTGAGGATACCCCTTCACTCACCAATGCCAAGAATGTCCAGGAGGACGTTTTGGGTGGAGTGAAGCATGCTAGCGTCAGAAAACAAACTATACCTCAAAGACTTAAGAGGATGTCATATGCTGGTTGCTCCCAGCAACCATACAGACTTCCTCAACGTCGTAGATCTTTGGTTGATACCAGGGATCCAGAACATGTCATCAAAAACTTAAGGTTTGGTTTTACTGTAGATTTGTCATCTAATATTATTGCTCCAGAAAATGAAAAACAGACAGTTCATGAGGCACTAAAATCATTGCAAGAAGAAAAAGAAGTAGACAGTCAGCTTAAAAATGTGCTGAACATTACCAATAGGGCTCTTAACTGGGAACGAGAGTGCATTGGACAATATCAAAGCAATACCGAGACCCAAAAAACAGGTGCATTTGAGAAGATGCTTGAGGTCACGGCATCTAATGAAGCTTTAATGGCTTTTTATTATACTGATGAGAATAATAGGGTAAAAGTTACAGAAATATTTAACATTAGTGATGCTGACTCAAATGGAATGATTCCTCCAGAAGAAAATGTGCCAAATTCCGATTTGGATTGTGACACAGTGTGTGAAACACACCTTTCTGAATTGTATCCTAAATGTCATTCTCCTGTTGTGCTGAAAGACAGTTCTTTGGAAAATCCTGAAGATAGGAAGTACCTTTCATTGGATATGAGTGCACTGAACTATGGTGATACCACTGCAAGTGAAATTGAATTTTCAGATAAGGTACATGAATTATCAAATTCATATTTAGAGAGACCACATAGAGTACCAAGGAGAAAGACTTCTTATGTTTTTATAGATTCTTCTCAAAATATATAATGGCATAATAACTATATTTAGTAGTAAATATATGTCCTGAGACTTTGTTTTTAACTTTTTAAAATCCTGTACAAATGATTCCCCAAAACCTGATCACAAATCTTAGGATGTTTTCCGGAATTTCTTATATATATATATATATATACAGGGTGTTCGGGATAAATTTGACATATTTATAATTAATTATATTTTTCCGTAAGTTACATGTATTAACACACACTTCTCTTCATTTAAAAGTTTGGACCCTTCTTCATTCATATACAAGATGTCAGAAAGGATGGATAGCTGGAACCCACCTGAATCATGGAAGAGAATAACTTGTATCATGATGATTCGTGCTCGCCATCAAAATAAGGATATTACGACTGCTGCCCAATGCTCCCTGAATACAGTAAAAACAATCAGGCATGAACTAGAGACTTGCAATGGTGACTACGAGGATGTAGCAAGAAGAAAGATCCCTAGCAGACGATCTGATTGCGTTCGTACAGCAGAATTCCTCGCAAATCTGCAGGAACAGGTGTTGAAGAACCCTGGCATTGGAATTCGGGCTTTGTTCGTGGAGTTGCTAACTGTAGTCAAGCCCTGGATAACAAGGGTAGCCAATGGTAGGCCGTATGTATGGCAGCAGGATTCGGCCCCTTGCCACACCTCTGGGAAAAGTCAAAAATGGTTGTCTGAAAATTTCTACGACTTCACCAGTCCAAATGTTTGGCCTCCAAACTCCCCAGACCTTAACCCCATGGATTATTTTGTATGGGGCGCAGTTGAAAAAGACACCAATCGCACTTCCAGTAATACAAAAGCCCAGTTAATGGATAAAATTAAAACAGTTTTTGCGGCCCTTCCCAGGGAGACTGTAGCATCAGCTTGTTCGAGGTTCCGAAGCAGAATTGAAGCTGTGATCGATGCTAATGGTGGTTATTTTGAGTAAATCTTGTTGATAGTATTGTAATTAACTCTGCCTGTAATGTTTTTTTGTCAATTCATTAAATTTAATAGATACAAAGAAGATTTTCTTTTTCCTTACGAAACTGTCAAATTTATCCCGAACACCCTGTATATATATATATTAATTTAAAATACTTCATTATTGTTATTTTTTTAAAACCAAAGATATTTATATTCTATTCAGCTTAATAACCTGTATCGATAATTTTTCTCAGTGTGACATGATATTTAAAATTCACAGATTATTTTCTAAGAAAGGTAGTAGTAGTAATAAGTTACAAATACTACCTTTCTTGGAAAAGAATTTGCAAATTTTAAATATCATGTCATATTGAGAAAAAAATTTCGATGTTATTCAAAACTTAATCATTGACACACTAAGAAGGAAAGATATATTATTATGATTGCCAGAGGGATAAAATTACCACTTGATCATATGTAATATTTATACGGAGGTTGATCAAAAATTTCGTACCCTGATAGCTGTTTAGGAATAATTTTTAGTACTTGTGACAAACTTAAATACAAAAGGGATATGATGTTACTTGAATATTGAGTAATTCAAAACACCTGATTTGAAAAATGCAGTTGTCAAATTGTCTTTTTCTCTCTCTCTCTCTCTCTCACTCTCTCTCAAGTGCATTTTGCAGAATGCTTAGGAATTGTTTAGGAGTATAAGAGTTGTTTGTTCATCTGTTATTCTGGGACTGGTGGCCACTTGATTTTATTCAAATTTAGAATCAATACAAAAATTTGTCTAGCTATTCCACTTTTTGTTTCAGTTGCAGTTCCACAAAGGGAAATGTCAGTTATATGTTAAAATAACACCACCAGTGGGGTTGGGTATACTGTCGTATGGTTTATGCAACTCATGCTACAAAATTCACGTCAATTTGTCTGTGTGATTGCATTTTTATCGATGTATGAAAGTTTTAAGAGTGCATAGCATAGCACGTCGGTGCTCATCTTAATAGGTCCAATGCAATTAATTGTAGGATAACTTTGAATACTTGAATTTATCAATTAATTGTAACCAAATCTGTGTAGAGTGGGGGAACAACGTGTTTGGTTTAAGATATATTAGAAAACAATAATGAAGGAGAATGCTATATTTGGTTTGTATATTTGAATTACTCAAAGGTATGTGAACCATCATTAAGTCATGTGAGAATGGGAAATGTAAAGGAAAGAATAAGTGTGAGTAGAAATACCTTCATTAATAGCAAACAAATTATTAATAATTAGCATTTGTGATATGTGTGCCCTATAAATTGCTGGGTAAAGTGAATAGCATGTGATCCTATAAAGTCTAGACATGAATAAGTGAATTTATGATGGCATAATTAAAAAAAAAAAAATTTACGAGGAGAGGGAAAGATTTGTTTACAAAGTATAAATAAGTAACCAATAATAAACAGTCCCTATATGTATTCAGTAGTTCAGACATGGCAGGAAAACATGTGGTTTGATGGAGCAGCAAATCATCTTGTAAAATTTGTTGTGCATGTTATGTGTATTTCTCTGGTTTATGTATATTTCACTTCATTTACTAAGACTTTTCTTTTGTTTATTGAGACTCAGTATACATTTTATGCAATAATAAGATACATAACACTCAATCATTATCGGAATTAAATTACTCACACTTTTGGGAATCCTACATTCATTAGTTGTTTTTTTTAGTGTCAGTGGCTCTTGTCTTATCATTAATAGACATCTCATATGATAGTATATGATAACACATATGATAATATTTCATTGCAGATCCACAATTTCTTATAAATATGCATTAATTTTTATTCAGGGATAGATAAATTTTTACTATGTCTATTTCTGAAAACTAGAATAAAAATGTACCTGTACTGTGAAAAAAACTTTTCAACCTCAACAGATGCTATATTGCTCAACCAAGAAAAACAAATAGCTTTGTTTATCACTAAATATAGTAAACAGACATTTAACATCTGTGTACTATATTTAGGAACAATTAGTGTAATTAGAGGGAACACACTAATGGAAAAACACTCTGCTCCCACAGACGACTATGCTGCATAGTCCGTGGGAGCAGAGTGTTTTTCCTGATGCAAAGAGAACAGATTTATTGTAGCAGTAAACACAGCAGCTAACTAAACACATTTGTCCTAACGTCCTCTTTCAAATATTCAGTTCCAGAAAATATGTGTAACTGAATTACCATATCACAATAACTGTTTATAATATAGTCACTGGATATAGAAAGCACTCAATTTATGAAAAGCTAAATATATATATAAAAAACTTGAAATCAGGAATTGCATTTCAGATATTCGATATCATCCAGACACTTAACAAATGCTAATTTTAGAAATAAAGTTCTAAAATTCCGGGAATAAAGAAATGTCAGACACCCAAGTGCAAATGTGACAACGCATTAATATAATTTTAAATATGGAAAGCATAAAGATCAAACGAACAATAGCTATGCTTCATGCACGCCCTTTATGTGAGAAGCACAAAGGGTTTATGCTTCACAGTGAGATTAGATTATCATTGGCAAAGAATGGAGTGAGACACGGATAATTTGAATTTTGATATGATTTTTAAATACAACAGTATAATACACACACAGAAATCAGGAAAAAGTAATCACTTGGGAAATTATTTTTCTGGATTGAATCAAAGAAAGGCTGAAATAACTCGTTTTATTATTTATGCGCAAGTTCCAACTTCCTGTTTTTCCTTGGGAATTACAAAATGTGTTAGCATATTTTCATAAAATGAAGGTTTTTCTTTCAGTTCCAACATCAATGTCTTTTCAATAGCGATTAAGCTTAGGCCACACAGCCTTTCCTGTGTTTGCGTTCTTCTATAACACAGCTATTCTCTTCATAGCTGAAAAAAATGCTCAACTGTAGCAGTAGAGCTTGGAATCAACATGACAGGTTCTGCTAACTTCTAAATTTCCTTGAATGCAACTTGAAGTTGATTTTCTTGCATGAATTTTAATAAGTGATCTGGTTTCCTGACAAATTCATCAGAAGAAAAGATTATTTTCAGTCATTTTTCAATCGAATATAGACAAAAACTGTGCAATAGAAATCCTTTAAGTTTTCTAAAATATCATCAGGAAATGTCTTTGCATACTGACCATATCCTTCACTACAAAGAAGTTGAAAAAAAAAAATTCAAGTTTTGAAAGTGAAGAGAATCTTTCTTCCATCTCCAGGCACCTGCAGTCTACTATTCCCTGGTATAATTGAAGGCATATGCTCTTCTCCGTCTCTTCAGTCCCATTTCATCTCTTAGGTCTCTACTCATCAACTGTATGCTTCTCCTTTGATGCTGAAACCCAAATATAATCAGATCCATGTTCCCTGTCATTCTTAAGCTGCTTCATAGTGTCATGCACTTTATTTATGACAGTACAATATATCTAAGTATAAATAGAACAGAAAAAATTTCTAGTAACAAAATTGTTTGAAAATCTTGCAAGAAATGCAAGATTTCTGATGCAAGAGCTCTGATTACAGCATCCACATCTCATTCCCCAGAATTCTCCACTATGTGTTCAAAAAATTCATTGAGTTGACTTCTGTGATGTTTTACTGTGCTTGTTAAACAGGAAGTAAAGTTCCATCTGGTTGGTGTGACGGAAGGTAATTTTAGCAACAAAATCTTGCAAAGCATTTATTCTTTTCAATGATTTAGAAAAATGCCACTAATGCACTGATAGTTTGGAAAAACAATCTATATTCCTTGATATTCAAGAGGCTTTGCTTCAGAACTAAATTCAAAATGCAGGCATAGCAATGCATAATTATTGCTAAAGGATAAGTCGGCCAAACAATCATATGTTTGGCCGACTAACTGTTCCTTAATATTAAATTCCTCAACTCTGTGTACAACATGTTTAAAAAACTCCACTAGATGTTCTATCGTCACTTATGTCTGTAAATCTGATGAACCTTTCATGTATTTGCCTGTCATGGACAAAACAGGAAAATGGTTGCTAGCTGCGATTTTGACATCACACTAGAAGTTTCATCCAGAATAATAGCCACAAATGTAGTGGCAGCAATTTCTTTCTTTCTTTCTTTTTTTTTTATAGCATCTTTAACTAGATGTACCACTCACTACCCAGTAGCCCTTTGTGAATAACAACAGTTAGAGATATCATGCTTGTCTTATACAGAAGTGGCAGGTTTTTCATCAATCAAAACATGCATACTAGTCATAAGAATACATGCTATAAGCAGTCTCCTAGCCTTAGTTGCTTTGATCATAATTCCAAGCAGTAGCAGTGATCATGATGGTTCTAAAAATAATGGCATTATCAATTTTTCAAAATTCTGTGAATCAAGCGAGTGAATATTGTATGTAAGCATTACTAAGTACTAGTCCTAGCACTCATTTTTCTCAGTGTTGGACAATAATTTTCATTCTTAAACTGCATCAGGATTGCTTGATAATGTAAAGGGGGGGGGGATTCTCCTCTTGTTATAATTCCATTTTTGTTGGGAAAAGACTTTGAAATGATCATAATTTTTTTTATTTTATTTGTTCTAAAATAATTTGAAAAAAATTATGGGTATATTTTCTTTTGCTATAGTTGAATTTGTTTTTTGGCAGAATGATTTTAAATAAGTTTTCCTTCTGACATAACAAGAAAAATCAAAATTCTATATAGTACTTAATGCCAAAAATGATTCTAGATCCAGTTGTGATAATAATAAATGATGTTGCTATACAAGAATGTATTTGCTTACAAAATGCACTTTTTTATGATCATTTCATTACTTTGTGCAGTATGGGCAGGGGAAAGGTTACATGCACCCACAAGTTTCCCTGTGGGTGTATGTAACTTCCTATAATGCTTTTGCATTAAGAGATACTGAGGCAATTGATGAGAACTCGACAGTTCCTATATTCAAGTAGACTAGGCATGAAGATTAATTTCAAGCAAACTTTTGCTTGCTGATGCTTAAACAAAAGGATTAAAACAAGAATATAGTTTCTTGTCAAGTATAATATACTTTTTTGATGAAGCCTAGTTTTATGTGAAGTCGTATTTGAATATTTTTGGAATTTGACATCAGCCTGAATCTCTGTAGACATTGCAATAGCAATGTCTATCCATTGTTGACTACATGCTCTGCTGTCTCATTTACTTTAAAAAACACTGTATAACCAGATAATTGACTTAGAAAACAAAAATTTAGTCTTCAGAAAGCAGCCAAAAATCTTTTGACCATCTTAAGCAAAAAAAAAAAAAAGGAAGGGGGGGAGGAATGTTTGTGTTTCATTCCAAATGAAACGTATTGAATGTCAGGAAAGAATGTATATAAATTTCCATTATGAAAGATAACTCCTTTTAGCCTTCTCACTAAATATTTCCTATTAATCCTACGGAGGTCGTGGCTGATCTGATAGATACAATCAAATTGTTTTAATATAAATATTCTTATACATATCCAATTATAGCTTGGAAGTCATGACTAGCTGTGCATACATATATTACAAGTGATATTCCGCACTGTTTATGCCGTCAGTTTAGTTTAACATGTGTTATGTAAAGGTTTGTGATATTTGATAGTAAATTGTATCTAAGAGATACCGTGAACTCCAATGTCAGTATAGTATTGGTTTAGTTGTTTTTTTTTAATTTATCATTGAAAATGGCTGGAAAAATATATCGATTGGATAATCCATCAGATGTTGAAGAGATTCAGCGAACGTTACTCGAGTCTGATGATGATAATGATAGAGTGGAATGCGAAAGTGAAAGTGATATTTGATAGTAAATTGTATCTGAGAGATACTGCGAACTCTGATGTCAGTATAGTATTGGTTTAGTTTTTTTTTCTTCTTTGTTTCTTTGTTCAATAATTTCTAGATTGTAACTGAAAATAAATAAACCATCATGTATTATATTTGCAGTGTTTGTTTTAAACGTTTTATTGCATTTCAGCACATACTAGTAATGAATGTATCTCTCAGATACACGCAACCTAAGCTGCAATTTTTTCGAACGCAACCTCCACAGAGTTAAAAAGACAAAAATGATTTTGAAAAAAAAACTGTGATAGCAAAAATTAAAAGTAATGATAGCAAAAAAATTTGTTTCGGAATCAGCATGCAAAATTTATTAGAGTAATTAAGATCATATTTAAGACATAGTCATTAATATTTAAGAAAATAAAACAATGACAAGAGCACTTTATTAAAAATTCATTTTGGATTTATATATCTCTCTCTCTTTTAGTATGGAAGTCACTTTCACTTATAGCAGACACAAACACTGTTGAATTTACTCAGCATAGTAAACTACCATGAAGTTCCAACTAAAGCCCCATGACATCAGATATTGATTCAAAAATATAGAAAATAGAAGTAAAATTATGAAAAAATGTCTCAGAAATGAAGAAATCAAAAGTTTATTTCCTCCATAACCTTGGCAGTATTGGAACAGATGTGTACATAAAGTGTCATAAATGTTTTGTGTTTTAAGTCCATCTTCAGTAAATGCATTTTTTGTTTTTGTTGTATATTTAAAATAATTTAAGTTTTTATTAGTATTGTCTTATGTGATTGTAAATTTAACACTGAATTGTAAGAAAAATTGCAAAGTATTTTGTTCTTAATAAAAAAAAAAGAAGTCAAGATGTTCACATCATAATATTTCTATTTTTAATTTGGAATATTCCTTTTATAACATTTTCAGTCAGGTTATTTGAAATATGCTGCATTAAATTTTATACATATATTTTAGAGTGAATATTTTCAAATTTTAATCCTAAATGATGTGAAATTATGTTATCAAGTATTTTGTGTGGGCTTGAAGATAGTAGGAAAATCATGTATTTTGAAACCAGATACGATCAAATAAGGCATCAGTTCCCAACCGGTGATACACGTACCCCTGGGGATACGTGCTGGGGCACACAAAAAATAATCAGTAATGGCAGAAAAACAAGTAAAGTAAACCATGGTTAATTAAAAACGTTAGTTATGGAACAATAAATGTCAGTATTTAAAAACAGCTATTTTGAAAACAAAGGGTACAATTTATAGAAATGGGTTTAAAAGGGATACACAAGTGGAAAAATTTGGGAACCACTGAAATAAGGCAAAGCAACATATGTGTTTGTATATAAATAAACATGAAACATATTGGTAAGGACTGCGGTAAGCAGTGCAGTTAATTAACCATACTAACTTGGGAACATAGTGGTTAACAGATGTGAGCATAGCTTTGCCATCATTGTATATCTAGTAGCATGCAATGAGATAGACAATGAATTCCCTTGTAGCTCCAAATTAATTTACCAGTACTTAATTTCAACATTCTTGAATACAGTGGTTTCATTATAGTTTAATGGATTTCTTGGAATAGTATGAACTCTTTTCACTTTCACTAGAAAAGAAAGAAATGCTTCTTGATCTTACTGATGATTTCTGTTGTAAACCACAAGAAAATAGTTTTTCAAATTGCAGTTTCTGTGATCAAGTTGTATTGTTTTCTAAGTATCAGTGTATGTTAGTCCATTTACTCATAATGTCTCACAATCATTTCCTACTCTGCTATTTAGATCCCCAACAAGGACCAACTTTTCCTTTTTCATTGTGTCAGTTGCTTTTTCTAAAGCCTCAAAAAATTCCTCCACTTCTACCTTAGTAGAACCTTCTGTGGGACCATAGGCACAAATAAGTCTCATTGTCCAGTTCCCCATTCTCATATTTGCCCACGTTACTCTACTTGAGACTGACTGCCATTCAAGAAGATTAGCCTCGTATTTTGTGTTGAATACTATGGCTACTCCTTCTTTTCCTTGATTGTCATTTCCTGAATATAACATTTTGTATTTATTGCTCAGAAATAAATACAAAATGTTATATTTTAATATAACAATTTTTAAGTACACCAATTAACTTACTTTAGAGAAGAAAAGACAAAATTTATAAACACCATAAAAATGTAAAAGTAAAAATTCATGCATAAGTTTCTGTGGTTAAGATGTTCAATAGAAATATTCCGGTTTTGTGACCACATGCTTATTAGAGAACTGTTTTTAAAATACTAAACAAGTACTAAAAATAATCCGACAAGTTTCGTTAGTCGTAAGACTAGCATCTTCAGGGGTGAAGAGAACTAACAGTTTAAAGCACAAACTATAAGAAATTACGAAAAACAAGTTCATTTGTTGGTATTATGAACATCAAAAAAAAAATTAAAAACCTAATCAACTTCACTTTTTTTTTTTTTTTTGTATTTCCGATCTTTTTGCAATCCACTTTACATCTTTTCATAGCTTGTAAGTTACAAAACAATGCACTAAAAGATAAAAAGTTACATATGCTTGAATAATGAATTTCATCTTTCATTGCATCTTCATATGTAATCATCAAATAAGGAAAGCTCGCTCTTTTCTATTTCTGAATTGCTGGTCTTCACAATCTCTGAGATATTTTGAGATGTCATACTGTTCTTCATAATCTCAGGAACTTTGACTCTTCTCCTTCGTGAGGGATCTTTCAAAAAGATTTCATATAACTTCTCTGTGCCATTCTGTATGCATCCTACCCTAGAGGTTTCCAAATATTTTAACCAGTGTGCACTTGAATGCATTATCTTAAATTTTCTGATCCTCTTTTTTTAATAATTATAAAGTCGAATGTCCTTTTTTGTGTGTTAAGCTCAATGACCTCTTGCAGCCAAGCAACTTGGCTTCTCTGAAACCTGATTACTGCTTATGAATAAAAAAAAAAATGTGCTAATATGTTTTATTCCCTATAGGGAGTCAAGACCATTTTAGTACCATCTAGCTTCTTGGAGACTGAAGGGACAGTTCACTTTCCACTGGCAGGCAGGTGTGTTAGAGACCACCATCTTGTGGTCTCTAACCTAAGCTAAGACTATATTAATGTCTGAAATAGTGTAGGTTCTACAGAGGTTTTTTAGTTTCTGGGAGAAAAAACCTGCTTGCCTGTGCCAGAGATTGGGCATTTAATCCTGTTTGCATGGTCTGCTAATCTGTAAACTGCATGTGTACTCTTGGCCAGTTTGCCTGTTTCACTCGATGAAAAACTCTGACTCTGGTTTTCAGAATGAAAAAACCTGTTAACCTTCATATGAGATTGGCTAACTCACCATATGAAAAGCCTTGATAAACGTTAATGTTCTAGACATAATTCAAACCCAGGTCTTTACAGCCAAAGGGTATATTTGATACTGATTGAGCTAAGGAGACTCTCAAAACAATTGTTTTTAATAATGAAATTTTATAATAAAATGTTTATACTCCAAAATATTCTTAATCTGAAATTTAATTTTAATTAAAAATGCATATAAGAGGTTATACTATACATTGCTAAAACGATTTTTGATTAAAATTGTGATAGGTTTGAAGAGAAGGGGAGGAGGGAAAAAGTTTTTTTTTTTTTGTAAGTGATAAGGTGTCATTCAGGTAAAGAGAAGTTTCAATGCTGATCATATCACACTCAGTCTAAACTTCAATGGGTAAAATTTTAATATTAGAAAAGATATATTCAGGGATGGAGAGAATTTTGCTAATTGTTTGGGAGATACTTGTGCATGTTGCTATTTATTTAAGGCCCTATATTTCAGGTTGAAATATATAGTCTTAAATAAATATTATTACTTATCCCTTATATGTGTCTCTCCCATGTTAATTAAAGAAATTGTTTGGATAATCAGTAGCATCCACTGTAGATTAGGAAGGATTATTAGGTATCTCAATATTAACAAACTTTATTTTCCTAATGGTACACAACCTTCCTTTTATGGTGCGTGCGCGCACACACACACAGAGAGAGAGAGAGAGCCTATAAGCATATACTTTTGCAACCCCATCTCTGTCAATAATATGGTATTATAATAAACTGTAAGCCCAATTTTTTTTCCCAACAAGGCATCCCTCAGCTGAATTTAGATAGGTGCCACACCTTACTAATGGCTACAACTCCAACATAATTAACATATATAATCATCCCCCTCTAATCCAATCCTCTACACACAGATTATGGTAGTACTGTTATTACCTACATCTGGGGGGGGGGTAAGTGAGAATCTTAAGAAAATAGTCTATGTACTGCTTTCAAATTCCACTTGAAACTGGCTATTCTTATCCTCTATCCTGAAGACCCTCCCTCTCAGAGTTCCTGGCAACTGGAGAATTAGCTGACATCCATTTGGAAGAACATATGAATTGCATCTGTCATCACTACTGCAGACAATTAGGTTTAACAGGCTGTGCATTGGACACTACTTTCAAAATTAAAAGGAAGAAAACTATTTTGCTTTCTGCATCAAGTTTAAATCTGAGACTTTTTAGCTACTCTTAAAAGCCAACCTAACAAATAATTACGCAGATTTCCAAGATGAAAAGCCAAATGGTTATTTTTTTCTGGCGAAGTTAATTTATTAAGGGATTTTTATCCCCTTAATTTACGCAGATTTCCATTGAAAACGTTGGATGAATTGGCTGTCTGTTTTTGATCTAGCTTCAAACTTCATTATTATTGTATGGGTATTTCCATGGAGTCAGATCATCATGGGATGAGTCATTGGACTCTTGAACTTGCTGAACAAAATTTTCATGCTCATCTTTCATTGTATCTGTGTTCTTTGGAACAACTTCATTGTTTTTCTAAGATCACTGTTCAAGAAACAGTCAACAGATTCTTACTCTCTCATCTATTCACTGCATTGCTGTGCTAGAGATTGCAAGATTTTCTGTGTGGGTCACTTACCATCGATATGATTGTAAGAATCTACAAGATACGAGGAAATTAAATCAGAGGTATTCATTTTAGCAAGCAAGGTTTCTTAGTGTCCATAGTGTAAAGGCACTTAGTTAAGACTACACTTTTAGTTCCATTTTATTTTGTGTTGCTTGTATGTATCATTTCAATTTATATTGTACAGATGAAGATGTCTGTGACAAAATATTACCAGCATTAAACTGTTCAATTGTTTTTGTTGTTTTCGTTCCATTAAATCAGCAATTTTCACTTTGTGGGGGCACTAAGCAATGGTCAGTGTTGTTTGTTTTCAAACACATCTCCCATGTACTTGCTGTTCTATCCACTTTATTTTAATATGGCAATATTTTTAATGTACCACTTATTTAACTGTAGCATTAAAAATAGTTTGAGAGAAAAAAAATTCATTTAAAAAAACGGTTCTTAGGAAGCAGCATTTAGACATTAGCCCTACGATGAGAATGATTACTCGGTGAGAAGTAAACGGATAAGTAGCATCATTAAGCAATGAAATTAGCCCAATACAATGAACAAAATTCCAAAGACTTCCAAGGAAAGAAAGATTCTTCTTTCCCTGTTACAAGTAAAAGGGAAAGAAGAAGAATGATGGTTGAATAACTTTAATGACTAATGATAGTGGGATGGTAACAGGAGTTGAAGCAATATTTGAATGACAGTGATTACTTGACACGAGAGTGTATCCTCCAGGTGGAGATATTATAGTGAAAGAGTTAGAATATTTTAGTCACATTGTGAATGCTGCATGGGATTGGATATTGGTCTTTGTATTAGGAAAAGGTCCCAGTCATGGTTGTAGCATCCCAAGGGGAAAGAGTAAAAATAGTTCTGTTACGTAAGGTTCAAGATGCAGGTAGCAAATTATAGACGAACAGAATTTCAGGCACAGTTAAGGTACTAAAAAATAGGTTGAGGACAGAGTTCAAGAATGTGTGTAAAGAATATGATGTCTTATGGTAATCACTCAGCTTTTGTGGGGGGGGATCTAACTTTAGAAATTTACTCACTTTCTACATAATGAAGTGGTAGCTGAATTGGATGAAACTGCTATACTGTGATATTGCTGGACTTTATGATGGGATGTAACAATATACCAAATGAACATTATGTAAACTGGGGAAAATGGAAATGGTATGAATTAAATGACATGAGTAAGAGGAGGGTGGTTGAAGGAGAGATGTCAAAGAGAAATATATGACACAACAGGACTCTGTACTTGGGCCATCCAGAGATAGCTAGCCCAAGGCTGTCACTAATCACATATAGCATCGAGTAAAGAGAGGCAGGTGATAAATGTCGCCATCTCGTGGTCTCTAATCCTAACATTATGTTTACTATCTGAAAATAGTTTGGGTTCTACTCAATTTCTTGAGTTTATGGGACAAAAAACCAGAGTTTCAGGGAAATAAAAACCCTCTTTAAATAAAACCAACTAACTCGGGAACTGGTCGGAAAAAAAAGCTTAGTGAAATCTCCTCTTGTCGGTGACTTCAATTGAACTACCACACTCTTTCTTTGGGTGATCTAGCGCCATGGATGCCACTTTCACTGATCTATATAAGGATAAATTATCAAAAAAAAAAAAAAGATCACTCCTGACCCATTACATAAATTCCGGTTACTTCCTTTTTAAAAATACTATTTACTAACAGAATTTCGGCCTGGCCATGGGCAATCCATTGTGTCCTATATATATATATATATATATATATATATATATATATATTTATTTATTTATTATTATTATTATTGACACCTCCAAGGAGTCCGAAGCTCATAGCGGAAGGACACCTACAACTGTCTCAACCACTACGCTGAACCTCCACTACGAATCATCTCCATCTACCACCCACCACCACTACCACAACTAGTATTTTTTTGTCTGTAAATTGCATGTGTTCCAAAGGGCCGATTTGTCTGTATGCAGGATGAAAAACCCGAGTTTCCGGGAGAAAAAACCCTGCTACCTCCGTATGAGATTGGCTAACTCACCAATTGAAATCGTCCTACTAGGGGGGGGCTCTTCCCACTGACGCCTATGGCGTCCAACCCCCCCCCCCCCGCCAGAGTTCTGGACTGGTAGGCAGGTTCTCGAATTTTGAAGACTCGAAAGGGGGTGCCGCCCTCCCCCCTACGGCACCCAACTCTCCCGAGTTCCAGACTGGTAGACCGGTTCTACTTGAATTCTGATGGCTCGAATTTTGAAGACTCGACACTCAGGGTAGCCCCTGAGTTTCAAAACGTTTCAAATAACTTGACAAAAAATGTGACACAAAAACGTTACAAAAAAGCTTATCATTTTATAGAGTATGTATATATATTAGCAAGTTTATACTTAGTAACTTTTGAGGAAAAAAGCAATCAATTCATCCTTTTAAAGCCAAGAGTATGGAAACGTTATATTGATGATTTCTTAATTTGGAGCTATTAACCAAATTCCTTAAAGAAGTTCCTTAACAATCTCTACAATCAACATTCAAAAATACAATTTACTGCGGAATTGGAAGTTAACGGTTCTCTCTCTCCTGCTCTTGGATGTAAAACTCACTCATGTGTCAGAAAAACCCACAAATACCAATAGATACATTTATGAGCAATCTTATCTTTATCGTCCCCAGAAAGTTGGTTCCTATATCAGGTAAATGGGGTTCGTTCTCTTCTTAAAGAAGAACTAGTTTCTTCTTACAACCGTTCAGAAGAATGGTTATTGTAAACAGACTATTAATAAGCTACTATTTAATCCAGCTACTCGCCGTATAAGATAATGATGTAAAGGGCTTTATATGTTTACCTAATATCAGCTCCGTTTCACATAAAGGTAGCTAAAATTCTGAAGAAATTTAAAACGCGCACTTGTTTTACTTCTCTAATCAAACTCCTTTCGTTATTCGATGCACCTAAATTGAAACATGACAACTAAGGTATTCAGGAGTTTGTCATGTTTGGTGTAACTGGAATGTGCCCTATTTTGGTCAGACAGAGAAATCTATTGAGTTGCATATGGAAGAGGATATAAGAGACAACATGCGGCACATCTAGAGTCAGTGCTCTATCTAATCGCCCACACAGTGATACAGAAAAAATAAAACATTTTTAGATGCTATGATGAGCTTGTGAGAAGAATTATTGAATCAACAGAAATTGTTATCAATCTGGTCTACCTTAATTCCAACCTCGTCTATAACCTCTGTCATTCTTCAGCTATCAAATGCTTTCAAATATCAGCAAACCATTTGCTGCTTAATTTATAACTGTCATTCTCTTGTAATGTATATCTTTTGTGTTTCATATTTTCCTTTATGCACCAGGCGAAATTTTTTAAGAAGATGCAGCTAGTTGTGGGTTCAAATAATGGATAGTTTTTTTTTTATTTTGTTATCCCTTGGCTTTTACTCCCTAAATTTCTTCTTATCTTATATATATATGTATATATTGAAAAACACTGCTCTACTAATGAATAGAATCAGATCTATGTTTTTCTATTGGATCAGTTTTACTAAAGTTAGCACAAGGCTATGCATGCACCAACAATACATTCATAAACATTTATGCGATCTGAAATAATGTGGGTTCTATGGTCGATTTTCTTGAGTTTATGAAGAAAAACCCAAGAATTCCGCAGAAAAAATTTATTTCAGAGAGTAACATATCCTGTTAGGATTAGGTACCGAGAGACGGCAGCACTTATCTGTCGTTCTCTTCATCGGTGGCTGCCTATAATTAGTGATAGACATGGGCCAGCTATCTCTTATTGGCTACTGGTGGAGATTGAACTGCCCATTCGGTCTCCAAAAACTAGATAGGGTTTAAAGGCCTTGCTTTCTCCCTATAACAGAATAAAAAGGTGCTAGCTTATTATTATTACATTTACGCATAAAACAATATTTTTGTTTCTTTTTATTGTAATTTTGTATAATATATAATCTCATTCTAAATTTTCCGTGCTTAAGGAGAATCCTGTCTTAATAACAGCCCTGCCAGTTAGTACTGTGGAATCTAGATGTCTGAGTTAATAGATGGGCAGTAGATAGCGATGCGAGTTGATAATAATAGTAGTGTCGTCGTGTAGATGGAGGATTTGGTAGAAGAAAGAGTGAATTGTGCAGTATAGTGGTGTGCCCTCCTATGATGAGTTCTTGGATTCCTTGTATGCTATGCAATAATAATTATGATAAGGAAGAATATTTAAAACCATGCTGACTATACAAAATTAAATAAATTGCACGATTATACAAAGAATCTAATAAACCTATACATCTGTGGAATATCGACATCCACACCAAAGGTCCTGGCGGCTCAGCTGTAGGGGAAAAAGAAATGCATCGCCAATTTAGCCTTATGGTTACCAAGTGAATGATCACTATGGGTGACTTAAATTTTCCAAACATTGATTGGGTAGAAGGGAGAGCTCAGGATAAGAAAGAACAGGAATTTACTGAATTCTTGCGAGACAACTTTCTCAAGCAGCATGTGAAAGAAGGAACTCACGGTCAGTGTTGGATTTGCCCATAGCGTCAAAAGGGATCTCTGCCAAAAATATGGCTATTTTGCCACCAATTGGTGACACTGATCATGCTGTTCTTTCTTGGGAAGTATCTACTTGTATTGAAACTCCGATAAAAACAGGCTACATGCTGAACTACGAAGCTGGAAATTATGATCAACTTAGGAGAATACCAGCTTTGGTCCCATGGTATCAGTTAATGAATGGAACAAATGTCAACAATCATGGGATTCTTTGAAAAAGTGCTTGAATGAGGCGGTATCTCAATGTATCCCTAGTGTTCGAAGAATAAATAGGTTGGGAGTGAAATGGATGTGCAGCCTTATTGCTTAATACGGCTGCACATCCATTTCACTCCCAAGAGATCTTGTAGATTTCTTGCTTGAGATCCACACGAAGAAGATGATGTGGAAAGAATAGCGTGAGAATAAGAGACAGAGGAGTTATAAAATATATAAAGCTTAGACCAGAAATGTAACGAGTATTGTGAGAAAAGCTAAAACTGAATATAAAAATAATTGGCCATGCGAGCTAAAGGCAACCCACAAGAAGTTATGCCACAAGGAAAAGAAAGAATGAATGTAGAATAACTTTATTGAATGCAGATGGCAAACGCATGTCAGAAGCTAAGGAGATTGATCATCTAATGAGTACTCACTTTGCTAAGATATATCAACCGGGTGTATGTAGCATGGTGCACATTGCTACTGCTACGTTAAATGAAGAGTTAGAGATTCATGAAATGAGGTTGACGAGTTCTTGCATAACCTGGATAAGAATTTATCAATAGGGACAGATGGAATATCAGCTGGTTTGCTAAAGAAATATTCAGTCGAATTGGTTATGTCTTTCACATGTTTGTATAACTTGAGTCTCAGCTCAGGATTGATACCACAGGAATGTATAGATAGTTCCATTGTACAAGGGTGGTACAAAAGCTGATGTGTCTAACTATTGAGCTATCAATATTTCTGATGTGGTTGTGAAGATTTTAGAGAAGGTAAGAACTCATATAGAAATGGGTAGACAAGCATTCTATAGAGCAGGGGTTCTCAAAATTTTTAAATTTTGTACCACATAAATAAGAATCAACAAATATATGTATACCACCATAAAAGCATTTACCGATTAAAAATCAATACATCCCAAATGGAGTGTTTATAATCAAAGAATGAAACATTTTAAATTATATTATTTATTTATATTCGTAAATGAAACTTTTACATTATATAATGAAATATAGTAAATGGTGGGTATGAGCAAATATTAAGGAGAATTATTATTGGTGAGGATTAATGCGACGGATGAGCCTGTTTCACTGTAACCAATTCCGATACGTAGCGCTTTATCTTCATTAATTTCAAACGTAAGTCAGGTTCAAGTTGCAACCGTGTCCTATATTTATTTTTAATTAATAGCATGGCTGAAAACCCAGTTTCGCAAAGATATGATGTGTGGAAAGACATTAAAAATTTTATCGCTTTGTCGGAAATATACTTATATTCATCTCTTCTTTTTAACCAAAAATTGCATAAATTATCTTTTTTCAACTTATTCATGAGATTTCTGTCACATGAAATATCAATGAGTTGATCTCTTTCTTGAATTGAAATATTATCTAGCACAGTATCCGAAAAAGAAAACGGGTCTCTTATCCAACTTTCATTTTCTATATTTTCAGGAAAGTAGGAATGAAAATTATTAACGAGTCCTATGCAGCGTTTTTCTATATCTTCAATTAGTTGTTCATTCAGTGACAGATCATTTTCCTGGAGATACTCTTCTAATGGTGGTAATGTAGCAATTTTCTTCCTTTTCACGTCCTTAATTATGCATTCTGGTATTTTCACAGCTGCATTTATTTTGTCATGTACAGTAAAGACAGTTATATTGGAATCTTGTAAACTAGAATTCAATTCGTTCAGTTTTCCCAAAATATCGAACAAATATGCTAAACGTGATAGCCAGAGTTCGTCAGTAAAACAATGGCGGAGTTCAAATTTGAATTCTGACAGGATTATTTGGACCTCTGAACATAATTCGAAGAGTCGAGTTAAAACTTTTCCTCTTGACAACCACCGCATCAGAGCTTATTGTGGTTATAATACTGCCCATTTCATTGCAAAAAAGTGTAAACAGTCGTGAATTTAGGGCTCGACATTTAATAAAATTCACTACCTTCACAGATTGATCTAAAACATTCTTTAGTTCTGTGGGCTTTTACATTTGGTAGATAGTGCTTCACGATGTATGCTGCAATGTGTAAACTTAGCATCTGGTGCAATTCCTTTAATTTTGGCGAAAACACCACCACGACAACCCGTTATTGAACGTGCACCATCAGCACACACTCCTACACATTTTTTCCAATTTATTTCATGGCCAGTGATAAACTCATTAATTTTCTTAAAAATCTCATCCGCTGTGGTATGATTTGGAAGAAGCAAAATAAGAATTCTTCATCTATGACTTGTTCTCTTTCATATCGAATATAAGCCATCAACGGTGCAAAGTTGTTTACGTCTGTACTTTCATCGAACTGAATTGCAAAATATTTGCTTTGCTTTATATTTTCGATTAGTGTTTGTTTTACTTAAGCTGCCATTTCGTTAATTCGTCGCAAAACAGTGTCATCTGACAAAGAAATAACATTCAACTTGGCTGCTGCTGTAGGGCCAAGAATAGACATCACAATGTCTTTGGCTGCAGGTAATAAAAAGTTTCTCCAATAATATGTGGTTTTGCAGTTTGAGCAATTCTCAAACTAACCAAATATGATGCTTCCTCTGCTCGTTCGTTAATTGTAGTAAAAGAATGAAGTGAACGTTTGTTAGTTTTCATTTCAGTTCGTTTTCTTTTAAAAAAGTCGAGAGGGTTACCTTTTAAACAAGTGTGTTTGTTTTGAAAATGCCGTAGCAGAAGCGATGGTTTCATCGAGTGATTCGAAAATTGTTCGTAACATATAACGCACTAGACCTGGAGTCGTTTTCATCCTCGTTCCAAAAAAAAAATCCATAATCCAAATAATTTTCATTAGACCTTCTTGCAGCAGTAGCATTTCGTTTTCTAAATGCTTCGTGAGATTCAGGATTAAAACTAGAAGTGCTAGCTGTGTTAATGTCGTCTACCAGCCGTTTCCTCTTTGATTTTTCCATTCCTAACCAGTTGTTCATTATAGCAAGGATATTGTCATAATAATGACATTATTATTATTATTATTATTATTATTATTTCGGGCGACTCCAGGAGTCCTTAGCCTCATCGAGGGAGGCCCTAAACATCATGTCCACACAACTATTCGATTGCATTCTCACAGTATCTATCATACCTTGTCTCGAACTCGTTCACCGTCATAGCACCCACAACAGACTCTGGCAGCTTATTCCACTCATTTACTACTCTAAAAGTAAAGAACCCAGCCCTAACACCCTTGCTAACCACACTCTTTCCCAGCTTCCATAGGTGTCCCCTAGTTCTCCCATCACCAGTTCTGATCTCAAAAATATCCTCTGAATTTATCCTATAGAATCCCTTTAGCAATTTGAATGTCTCGATCATATCTCCCCTCCTCCGCCTATCAACTAGTTTCTGCAACCCACAAATCTTCAACCTGTTCTCATATGGTTCATTCCATAGACCTGTTATCATCTTAGTCACTCGCCTCTGGATCCTCTCCACCTCCTCCCCATCAAGAAGGAACCAAGGTGACCAAATCTGGGCACAGTAGTCGAGATGAGGTCTTATCAAGGCTCGGTACAGAGGTACAATAACTTACTTGTCTCTGCTCGTCAAGGTATTTTTCAACAACCAAGTGAGTTGATGAGCTGATTTAGCTACTTTTGCAGTGTGTCCCCTAAACTTCATCTCCCTATTTACCAACACTCCCAAGTCCCTGGCCTCATCAATCTCTTGGAGTACAGTTCCACCAATGTAGTATACTGCTGCTAATCTTTTCACCCCAAAATGCATAACCTTACATTTTGTCACATTAAATTGACATCCATTCTCCTTAGCCCAGAACTCCAATCTATCTAATTCATCCTGCAAGACTTTGACATCTTCTGCATTCACTATTGCCCTACCCAACTTTGCATCATCAGCGAAAAAATGAATTGTTCCACTTAGATCCTTCCCTATATCGTTAATGAAAAGATTAAACAGCAGTGATCCAAGAACAGAACCCTGCGGCACACCACTAGTCACAGGCCGTCTTTTGGACTCTACTCCTGAATAAACTACTTTTTGATATCTCTCCATCAACCAACCAACCACCTATCCATCTCACCAACCCTATATCCATTCCCATATGTTGTAGTTTACGGATTAGTATTCCATGTGGTATCCTGTCAAACGCCTTTGCCAGGTCCAGCAGTTCCCTTATCCAGTTCAGCCGTCACCTTGTTATAAAACTTGAGCATGTTGCTGAAGCATGATCTACCCTTCACAAAGCCATGCTCTCCCCTGTACAGTATCTCGTTTTCATCGATCCATTCCTGTATTTTTCCCTTGACTACTTTCTCTAAGACCTTGACAACGACTCCTGATATGCTGATCGGTCGGTAATTTGCAACCGTAGTCTTGGATCCTCCTTTATGCAGTGAAACTATTTTCCCCTCTTTCCACACCTTCGGGACTAAGCCAGACCTGAGACTCAGATTAAACAACATGGTAAAGGGCACTGATAATTCTTTAGCCGCTTCACGCAAGACCCGTGCCGGTATACCATCCAATCCCACAGATGTGTTCACATTAAGGTTCTGTAATAGACTAGTCACCTCCACTTCATTCATCACTATTCCCGTATAAACTAATGGTTCCTTCTTGCCATCTTGTACATCACGACATGACATTATATTTAATGTGACATTATAATGTCAAATATATTGACGTTACTGTTATTATATTCTGTATACTTCGCTAGTGATCTCATTCATAAACAAAATTCAGCACATTCCCGGGCGTTCGCAAGAACATCACATCTCGGTAGTGTTAGTGTCTTAACAGCGGGGTCAGCATAAATCAAAACCGCCACTCCACATTCATACGAATATAAACATAATATTTATTTTTAATATCATTTATGTTAAATCATATCTTTATGTTAAATAATAACTTTCCTTTATTTTTTAACGGAATATCACATAATTATCTTAATAAAATACATTTTCACGTAAAATAATATATTACTCTTTAACTTGCAACAATCTATTGCTTTTGTTTTTCATTATGTTATATGTATTTTGTTTATTATAATTTTTTACATACAAAGATACTGTTTCAAAATAAATATTAAATATGAAAACCCTTATGACACGCTAATGAGACTTCACATCCGAAAATTCACGTAAAACTGCAATAAAATTTATTTGTTCGTTTTATTCGATTCGCCAAGTTAAATGCTTGGAACAGTCTACTCGTTACAATATTAAAATACATATTTCTGAACATTTATTTAAATACTGTATTTTGTGTAAAAATTGTACCACCAAAAATAACATAATGTACCATTAGTGGTACATGTACCACAGTTTGAGAAACGATGCTCTAGGGGGAACAGCGTGGGTTTACCAAAGGAAGGTCATGTTTTAGCAATTTGCTCATATTTTATAACAATGGTAAGGCCGAGTTGGATAAGGCGAATGGATATACTATGATGATGTTGGATTTTTCTAAGACATTTGATAGGATACCACACGATAGGCTGTTGCGTAAACTGGAGAATATGGCAATCGAATATAATCTATTGACTTAGATCAAGGGCAGGGGTGTAGTCCTAAAAGAAATAGTGCCATGGTTCTACCTTGGAAACAAAATTCCAGAGCACGAAGAAGTGTGGCATTATTATTATTATTATTATTATTATTATTGTAACGGCTATATGGCAGAGAGAGATTGCCTTGTTTTCTGAAACGAAAATGACAAGAGCAGCAAGCTGTATTTTCTGACCGAAAGCTGGAAATGCATTATAAGTCTCATTATTATAATTCTTATAATTTATTACAATGAATTTAAAAATTTTGATAGTTTTAAAAAAGTACCAGGGCGTTGCCCTTGCCCGACTACACCCCCTGATCAAGGGATGATTGACAGACAGATATCAAAAAGCGGTATATAGTGGGTGTGGATCTGCCAGATTTAAGGCAACCAGTGGTGTACCTCAGGGTTCAGACCTTGGGCCATTATTGTTCAATCTATACATTAATGACATCAAGCAGGGTTTATCATCAGATCTGCATTTGTTTGCTGATGATGCGAAGATAGACAGGCAGTCAGGGATGCTGCTGATATTCAGCAATTACAAATGTGTGATTACTGAACTGTGATCACACAAATGTGTGATTACTGAACAGCAATTACTGAACTGTGGAGACAGTTCAGTCTCCACAGGCATCCGGTTAGAGATAGCTGACACAAGACTATCCCTAATTATAAACGCCATCCAGTGAAGAGATGGTTAAGAACCGTTTCCATCTTTTGGTCCCTAACTAAAAGTATGTTTTCTGAAATGGTGTGGGGTCACCGGTCGATTATCTTGAATTTACGGGACAAAAAACGGACTTTCCAGGAAAAAAAAAAAAAAAAAAAAACATGCTTGCCCTTGCCAGAGAGATCGACTAATTTGGGAACCGGTCGAAGAAAGACTTAAAAGGAAGCTCTTCTAGTCGGTGATTAGACTTGAACTTAAGCTCATATTCAGGACAGGGGAATTAATCATAGACAATACAAACTCCACTTCCACTGAGCTACTTTTATTATTATTGTTATTATTAACAACTGCAACAATTATTTACAATGTAATCATCTGTTATATTACAATGTAGTTGTTATCTTACTATTCGCTTAAAATGTTTTGAGTTCCTTTTTTTTTATAATCAGAGAGTGTGATAACAGGCAGTTACTTACACATACATTACTTTCAAATAATCACGTACAGAACTTACAGGTCTATCTATTACATTAAAATATGGCATCTTTCAGATTTGTTAGCTTTTTTTTTTTTATGTTGTGTTCTTTATTTAAGGAATGCATAGTAAATTATATTTACATGTCATATATCATACTTATTATATACAGTACCGTCGACAGAGTGTAGCATTGAGGCAGCCTGCCTCACGGCGCGGCTTAATACGGGCGCTAGTTCTATTGTGGTAGGCACCGTCGCTACGCTAACAATTCCTGTTAGCGCAGCAAGTACGGAAAGAAGTTTTTCCATCTCCTCAAGGAGATGGGCTTTGCATTAAGGGTAAATATTAAGAATAGAGATCAGAGCTTATTCCACCTTTACCACGAGTTGCCTAGACTTGCACTACTTTGCGGGTCACCTAGACTTGCACTATGTGTGCAGGGGCAAACGACTTAGTTGTCTGTTTGCTTACTTGGGAAATGGAGTAAAACCAGGTTTAAAATAGCTTGGCATCTTTAACACACACACACACACACACACACACAC
The DNA here is from genome assembly GCF_054136105.1 of Typopeltis vanoorti. Classification (NCBI taxonomy): domain Eukaryota; kingdom Metazoa; phylum Arthropoda; class Arachnida; order Uropygi; family Thelyphonidae; genus Typopeltis; species Typopeltis vanoorti. Next base: position 35,779,735 of record NC_143573.1, read on the forward strand.
ATATATATATATATATATATATATATATATATGAAACTCTAGTAGACTGTATGAAAGTTATTTCATACAGTCTACTTATCCAATTACACATACCGGCCACTGAATTAAAAAAACCTTTATGCAGATGTACGCAAGCGTAACTTACGCATGTATATGTAAAATTCTGGTCACGTGCGTCTCCACGTCTTCTAATCAAACTATTTAAGAATGCTGCTGGTGAGTGATCGTCAATAGTGTTAATCACAAGGGGAAAAGAAAAGGATCCCACAGGCTCCCACAATAAAAGGCTTATTGTGGGAGCCTGTCTGGCTGAAGTGACGATTTTGAAAACAGTAGACCTGACTGGTTTCTCAAAAGGTGAGATATCATGGGTGTTTAATAAAAATAAATCAGCTAACGCCTTTTATTTCCTTATAGGGAGTAGGCGAAGCCTTTATACCCTATCTAGCTTTTGGAGACTGAGTGGGCAGTTCAATCTCCACCGGTAGCCAATCAGAGAGAGAGATAGCTGGCTCATGTCTATCACTAATTATAGCAGCCACTGATGAAGAGGCTGGCAAACAAGTGTGGCCATCTCTTGGTACCTCACGCTAACAAGATATGTCATTCTCTGAAATAATGTGGGTACTACGGTCGATTTTCTTAAGTTTACAAGATGGAAAACAGTTTCTGGGAGAAAAACCAGCTTGCCCGTGCCAGAGATCGACTAACTCTGGAACCGGTCGAAGAAAGACATAGAAAAAGTTTCTCTAGTTGGCGACTAGACTTGAACTTAAGTCACTTTGAACGACCAGGCGCAGAGGATGCAGGCGCCACTTCCACTGAGCTACACAGGCCTTCAGCAGTAGAAAAATAATTCAAATTGTTTGTCTAAGATGTGTAACTGTGGTCCTCAGATAGTCTATCAGAAACGCGATTGCCGTCATCTGAAAAGGATTGTTCTGACAAACTTTTTGTCTGCAGCAATACTTTGGTTAATTGCTGTTCCCGATCCATATCTCACAGAACTATACCCATGGAATTGAAGAGGATAGGTATTGGCAGTCGCATGCCTAGGAAACTGCTGGTTTTTGTGAAGAACTGGAAAGTTCGCCAAAGTGATATTCGGAACACACCGTGACTGGACATTGGAAGAATGGCAAAAAAGTCCTTTCATCCGACGATTCACTGTATACCTTGTTCTCTATCTACGGTAGGTTAAAAATTTGTCAGAGCTCCATGAGCAATGAATCCAGCTTTCCTTACAAACACAACTCAAGGTTCTGGATGTGGTGTCTCATGGTGGAGGCATGTTCTGTTGATGTGGAATGAGATATCTGAATGATGTTGCTGATCGAGTCCATCCTGCAATGTTGACTTTTTTTTAACCAGCAGATGGCGGTTGTTACATGGAACACAATGCTATTGTCCAGTGCTAGAATTTTACAGCAGTGATTCAGGGAGCATGACAACGACTTCCATCATCTTCACTAGTCACTACAAATCGTGGATTGGAACCCATTGAGAACGTATTGGGCATGTTAGAAAAATAGATCCAGAAGCAAAGGCCTTTTCAAATTGGACCGAGTTAAAGAGCTGTCTTGTGAATGCCTGTATTGCAGATACAGATGCACTCTAACGCCTTATGGAATCTATGCCAAACCGCATATGCTATAATTTGGGCTAAAGGACACTATATTAAACAAAAGTTTCTAATATCACAAATCAAGCTAGAAAGGAAACGGAACTATTTGAAATTACTCATGATCTAACATAAATAGTTCGCGGTTTTAGAATATCAGATAATCCTCACCATTCTCCCATCGCTCTGAATATTCTCTTAGCAAAACTTCTTCCCAATCTATTGTTACTTTTGCTCCTCTTGGTAACTCCCACAGTAATCTTATCCGTGGTTTCTTTTCTATTGGTTGCTCTTCTCAATCTCAGCTTTGTATTACATCTTGTATTAGGATGGCCTCCAGGATTTCTACGTTTTTTTTTTTAATATCTGAATACTGTTTCTGCCTTGCCGATTGAACAACCTTCTCAAAACCAAATAGTTAAAATGACAGTCCTTCCTGGAATAAGAACCCGAATGCTATTCGAACCCTGGATAGTGATTATTGTCTGTAACATTGTAAGATATACCATGAATTTTTGAGATGCCAAGTTAAAACTAGCGTTTCAAGGGCAAAAATCCTTATTTATACTTACCAAATATCGACTAACTCAGGAAAATCAGCCGAAGAAAAGGCCTAACAAAAGTTCCTCTGATTGGTGAGCTGAGTGAACTTAATGCAGTCTCTCGCTCCTGGAGGGGGAAGCATAATGCTATGGAACAAACTCTATTTCCACAGAACCACAAAGACAATCCAAATCGGTACTTCTGTTAATAAAAATGATCCGTTTTAATTTAAAGTAGTAAAAGGTAGTGCAAGCGATGTATGCACATGAAAGTGTGTTTGTTTGTAAATGAGCAGCAACAGTGAACAATACGCACCAGTAAGCTTAACTAAAAAATGAAAACAATAAAATAAAATAAAAATAAGTTACCATAAATAAAACCACATTATAAAATGATTAATTTTTTCTGAAAACAAAGATTATAAGTATAACCTTTGTTTTCACACAATTTATTACTGCAAACGCTCATATACGAATGTAAAATTTTATTTAATTTTTGGGTAACCGTTTATAAATCTCCACCTTTTAAGAATATAAACATTAATTTCTTCATATATGTTCGTTTTCAAAGTTAATGGGGTCAAATTACTTCTGATCCGATAATACAAGAATTCTCGGTAGTCTTCTGGAGTCACTGACAAAACTAATTTCAGAGAATCCTTTAATATTAATATATATGGGAATATTTATGGCTTACCTAGTATACTGCAAAGGAATGTGGAAGTATCGAGAGTTTTAGGGAGAGCAGAGCATCAGTGAAAGTGTTCGAAAGACCAAACGAAAGCTTGCGGTGAAGATATCCAAGAGTCATGGAATCCACTTAAATGAAACACCTTGTAAGTTATAGAGTCAAAGAAGTCCCGAAGACCACCAACCGACATCACTTTTATTATCGATCAATAAATGATGCACATAAGGTACGACCGTAGACAAAGATTTATTCACCTTGTCCTGCAGTTTTATCAGTTATATACAAGACACTGTGTTAATATAAATGTTTTTATATGAACACCTCCCCCCCCCCATACATGCATGTTAAAACTTTGGTACAAACACCTAAAAATTCTGTAGATACTGCTTTAGCAAATTATTTATTTATTACATATAATTTTATGAATTAATACAAATATTGTAGTTTTGTGCATTTATAGAGTGCGTAATAAATCTTATAATTATCGGAACAACATTATTAATAATTACGTAGATGGCATTGCTATCTACTAATTCTTCTGGATAAAACAGGGTATGCTTCTATCGTCTTCCGTTTTTGTGAGTAGGGTTACAGGTAATAAGCATCTCTCTTAAGGAAGTTGTGCACGTAGCTTGCTATCATGGGGTGTAGTCCAACCGGCCATAAAACTTTTCTGATAGCATGTAATATTGGCCTAATAGTAAGTATGCGTCTTAAGAGTTAATCGAGGTGTTATAATTCGCGCATTTGTGTATTGAAGTAAATGCAAGAAATTAGACTACAGCGAGTGTTCTGAAATTCTTTTCTTACGTGATAGTGAAAACAGAGGTATCAGTTGAAGGAGGGGGGGGGTTGAAAAAATTGGTAATTACTTTTTTTACTTCAGTTAATAAAGCACTATTAGAAAGTAAAGAACACAAATACTGATAAATGACAGTGACTTCTAGCTTTAGTCATTTAATTGCTCATTGGGAAAATGAGTTCCTGTGATATCTAGTAACAATTGTAAATTTGAAACTGTACTTATAATACACCGTAATACAGCTACTGGGAGCTAAACCTTCATAATGCAGAAGGGTTTCATAGTTCCTACTCCAAGTAGAGCCTAATAACTACAGAGTTATTAGGCCATACTTGTGTATTAAAGCCCAATGATAGTGAATTTATCTGGGATTGGAAAAATAGCTAAAAATGACCTTCAAATAGACTTTTTTGTATTCAATTTGAGTAGACCCTATTATAAACAGCTGAAACATCTGTACGCCAATTAGCGATTAAAAAATTCTCAGAATACCTATCGCTGTCGATTTCATCGTGTGAACAAATTCCGAAAGAGCTAACACTAAAGTGTATTCATTTGGAATGAGATGTCAAATGGAATCTCACTGTTTCCTTCCCTACCCCCTCACTCTTTGCTTATCGGACTACGATAGAATGCTATAAAATTGCTAATAAAAAAAACTCTAGGAACGCTTTCTCAGGTAAAGAGCTGCTTTCAATGTAATAATAAATCTGGTTATGTTTAACGATCCCATTCAATAACTTCTATGTAGTTCAACATATGCAGCGCATAAATGTATTATTTATGCGCTACAAACATCTTGAATATCGTCATATTCGTTATATATATATATATCCCCTTTTCATTCGGCCTTTGTAGGAAATATTAGTTTACTTAAGGTTTCAATACTTCGGAAAAACCAGAAATGGAATGGGATTTCAATGCAAGTTGACTTAGCCAAAGGTAGAGAAAATTAAATCAGTGGTTGGATTGGGAAGTACGATGGAGAAATGCATTATTTCTGATATTTTCAATTTTACGTAGTATTTGTTTTAAGCCATTAAAATTCAAAACATAACACGCGTAGACAGATTTAATCCTTATGATTAGCATAATACTTTAAATGGAATAATTACAGTACATAATTAAGCGGCGGGTTTAATCGTTTCAATATTTCTTCTGTCAGATATATTCAGGAATACAATATTAAAACAATAGGTGAAAAATGAAATTACCGAGGGCTAAAGTCTTGAGGGACATCCTCGATGGATGATTGAGGGTACCCCTCAAGATCTTGGCCTTCGTTTTAGTTTAATTTCATTTTCCCACTTATTTTCTTTTAATATTTTTACAATTTTAACATTACATTCCTGAAGATGTCTCTGGCAGACTGATTATTGAAACGATAAACGTGTTTCCTTGTTTTGTAATTGTTCCATTAAGCTGCATCAACAGCTTTTTTTTTTTTCAGTCCACTGCTGGACAAATGCCTGTCTGCTTCCATTTTAAAAGGTCTTGTGCATCTTTCCACCATAAATGTTAGCATCTAATTTCATTGTCCCATTTTACAATAAAACTGGTCTTCCTAGTTTCCGATAACTAGTTCTTGGTGTCCATTCTGTTCATCTGCTATCAGACATCCTGCCCAGCACCATTTGTTGCCTTTTTTATTCCTAAGGTAATAACTTACCTTTTTAAAATATGGAATTTACAGTCCATTAACCGTTTGCTTACTTATCGAAGTATTCTTGTTATCTAAGTGGGTTATTCCCAAATGGCTTTCCATATTTCTTTGCTTTCAGTTTTACTAGGTACTTCTTTTAGCCATGCAAGTTTCACTACTGTCATTGTTGGAACACCCTTGTTGCAGATCTTTCTTTTTATGCAGTTTGATTACTTTTAAATATCTCTAATGGTTAACTTTTCGTTCTGTTATTCTAGCTGAAATTTCATTGTTTATGGTTTGGAATAATTTGTCCTAGATATTTGTATGAATTCAGTATTTTAATCTTTGATTTGTTTTAACTTTTAGTTCTGAAATATTTTCAACATTATTTTTATTGATTTATTTGTAACCCTATATCCAGACTTTGTTCTACTTTTGGTGACGTTGTTATTAGAATGTTAGCGAATCATCGATTGCTAAAGTATTCTCTATCAATATTCAGTCTTTTCTCCCAGTTCAGTTTGCTGATCTCATATTCAATGAGATTTCCTATCTTTCTTATTTCCATTTAAATGAATCTCTCATGAGTTAATGTTAATATAAATATCTATTCCTATGTTTTAAAGCGTCAAGCATTTTACACAGGCCTATTGAGTAAGGCTTTCATAATCTCTGAAAGTCAAAGAAATTGGTATATTCTTTTCCCCCCATTACTTGATTTAAGATTTCTAAATGGTTTAAAGTTGAAAGATGTTCTGAAACCTGCCTTTTCTTTTTTGAAAATTCAATATACAGTTTATTCTGTAAGCTAATTTTTCTAAATAGTTTATAGGCTGGTAGGACTAGGTCAATTTTATATTTTTATCACTGTTCTTTAACATTTTTCAGTATTTTAACTTGGTTTCTTAAACACTAAGTATAGAATTCTGCTAGTTTTATGTGAAAGAGATCTCCATTTTTAACATTTCTATTAGTATTCCATAAAGTCCTGCATTTTTCATTTTTGTAAGTGCACGTTTTACTTCATCTGACAGTATAATCATTAGTTTTCAATGCCATTTTCTGTTACTCTGTGTATAGCTATTGATAAAAATGGCTATAATCTTAAACAAGTTTGTTCTGTTTGTAATCGGTATTTCATTTTCATCTTTTACCTGTCATATCACAAGATTACCCGCATTATAAAAATTTTTTTCTTGCTTTCTTTATACTGTTTCAATTTGTATTGCAATTATTTTGCAAAGTTCAGTATATTTCGTATGCTTGTTTCTTTTTGTTATGTCTTTCATTTAGTTTTTTTAATTTGTCTATTTTTGCTCTTTCTGAATTCTCGGATAAATTTTCAACCTTTATTATACTTTGTTAGGTTACTATTGAAATTTTCAATATTGAAAATTGGGTCCATTTTTTTAAAATATTTTTCTAAATTTACCCGATTCTTTTTCATTTGGAATATTTATTGATGTTTGTTTTTCTTTTATCAGTTGCTTTCCATTCTTAGATTCACTACTATTTTGCTTCCGACATTATTTTGCTCTGATCTTTACTTAAGGTCCATTTGTTTTAAAGTTTCTTTTTGAAAAAGTATTCATTATTTCTTAAATTGATTTCTTCAAATCCCACTAACATTTCATTTTTTCATTTCTGGTGCCAATACCATTAATTCACAGATGTTTCATCCGGATTTTTCTTTTTCTTGCCATTTTCTAGATGTATTTGATTAGTTCTTCATCCATAGTAGCTACACATAGGTAGATAAACTTTCACTATTCTTAGGGTATATTTTTAATTTAGTCTTATTGTGAATTGGCATTCTTTTTGATATAAATTACATCTGTTATTTTTTTTGTTGATCAAAAAAACCAACACCTTTCTGTAACAACGTTGAATATGGGAGCTTGAGATTTAAAGGAGTGATATTGACTAACTACTTTTTTCGCTAATAAAAAAAAAAAAAAAAAAATCAGCTAACGCCTATTTGTTCCCGTATAGGGAGTAGACGGGACTGTTTACCCTATCTAACTTTTGGAGACTGAGTGGGCAGTTCAATCTCCACTGGTAGCCAATCAGAGATAGCTGTCCCAAGGCAATCGCTGATTCATCGGTATGCAGTGAAGGCGGCAAGTTAGTGCCGCTATCTCGTGGTCCCTAACACAATATTTTTAATGTCTGAAAATAGTGTGGGTTCGACGGTCGATTTTCTTGAGTTTATAGGACGAAAAACCAGAGTTTCTGGGAGAAAACACCCGCTAGCCCGTGCCAGAGATCGACTAACTCGGGAACCGGTCGAAAAAAGGTTAGAAAAATTTCCTCTGGTCAGCGACTAGATTTGAACCACCAAATCCTTTCTTCGTGCGATCAAGCGCTGTAGAGTGCAAATGCCACTTCTACTGAAATAGGCTTTATATTTCGGATATCACGATCTCGAGCAATTACTTTCCTCACCTCGTGGATCTAAGGCGGTTTCAAGAGTGTAAACCATCTCGACGATAATCCTAAACGTATTATATTCGTCACTTGAAACTGCTAATTTTCATAGCCGTTTCAAGCATTTCCATTACAGGAATAATTTTTCTGCTTCTCATTCAAACGAGACCAGTATGCAGACGTCTGTCTTTTACTAGCCTAATTTTAGCTGGTTTATGTAATGAAGAATTTGAGTGCTTTTAAATTCTTATACGAGGTAGTATCTTCCTCCAATAATTCAGGGTTTCATCACAGAAAACAGGCGAACACTAGAACTTGGCCACAGCTTTGTTGGATTAGATGCTTCGATCCCAAGTCAACAATGGCTATATTCTGAAGGTAATGATTATTACCTTCAGAATATAGCCGTTTTTGCATACAGCTAAAACGATCACCAATATGGATTCCGTCGCTGCCGATCAACAGATCTACTCGCATATCGCCCATCTCTGGATAAATGTCATGGAGAAGTTTTGAATCTCAAGTGGCTGCACTTTTTTTGACCATGTCTAGCACAAAGCAAACTCCCATTTGGTCTCGCAATTTCTGCGGTTAAATTGCCAGTTTTCTATCTGAATGCACATTGTGATGGTGGATGGATCCTTATTCTCTCACAATTAAACTAATGTTGGAGTTCTACAAGGTTCTGTTCTCTCACCAACTCTCTTCCTTCTATATATCAATGACCTACTTCAGTTGATCTCCAACCCAATAGTTTTGCAGATGACAGCATGTTGAACTCCTGTTTCATTTGATAAACCTTACTCTACACATCAATCGCCACTGCCCTCAATTCTGATCAAGCCATTCTGCAATGGGATTCAGATAACCTCGTCAATTTCAATACTAATAAAACCCAGTGCTGTCTTTTTTATCACAAAGAACCATTTTCTCCTAGTATTTTTGACAACACATTTTCAGACCAGATGAAATTTCTCGTCTTGAAATCACGTGACATACACATAATCGCTGCCTCCTTAGTGTTCAAAAAAAAATCGCAAGGTGTTCACTTCCAAACAGCTGTTAATCTTATACAAATCAAATTAGCTAAACTATTAAATGCTACTCGCATTTGGAGTGGAACCCTAAGAGAATCCTCAACATGCTTGACTCAATGCAGAGGAGAGTAATTAGATTAATGACCCGTCTTTTACTCACTCCTCTCTTTCGCACAGAAGTTTGGTTTCTGCAATATATGTACAGTATTCAATAAATATTTCCGTGGCAAATGTTCATCTGAAATAGCATCAATAATTCCCCAACTTATTACTAAGCTCGTTGGAACACGTGCAGCTGCCGCCGGACATTCCTTCGCAGTACACCTCAATCCACAGATCAAATTTCTTTTCCTCCTTCCTTCCTGCTACTGCTGTATTGTAGAAGACTTCTCCTGATAAGTTTCCCAAGGCATACAGCATGCAGGTGTTTAAATCAAATGTAAATAAGCCACGGCTATCGTTTCTAATCGTAACGCTAGCCAGTAAATGCAACCGAATAATGATGCTAAATTTGCAATCAAGAGTTAAGGAAGCAACACAACATTCCTGATTCTATGTATCTGCAGTTTTTAGAACCACGTTTTTTTTTGAAAAATTGCAACCTAGTTCAACTTTAAGGTAGCAGGTAAGTTAATGCTGCTGATTCTTGAGTTCCATCCATACTTATTTTACTCAAGCATGAGCAAACTAGCTTACGCATGAATTATCTATGTCATAGGACTCGAATACACCCGACTTGATAAATTGCCCTTTGTATCTCTTAATTCATAGCACTTTCCTGGATTCAGTGCCATGCATTTAGGCATTACTGATTTCGACCTAGCTATCACTGAGCTGGACTTAAGAATACAGTGAGTATATAAGTTGTCATTATGCATTTCAATACCATGATGGCTGTACTTTGAAATGGCTTCTGCCGCAAATTAACTCTGAAATCCGAATCTCATTAATTCTTGGCGAAAAGATCAGAGTTCGAATAATGTAGAATGCGAATGAAGAACCTCAGTTCCTTCAGATTAATGTGAGGTGAAGGATTTCTTTCAAATTTTCATTCCTCTAAACAGGCATCAAGAGAACATGCAGTTAACAACATTGGTTCTTAGCTTTAGACGCTTTGTAACTCTGTATTTAAGGCCTACGAAATAACCCAGGAAATAGCAAGGAAAATTGCTTCACTCTGGATAGCGGCTTTCAATATTGAATCTATCGTCATGTCCTGTGAGATTGAATGCACTACTTCCAATTTTATTGGCTTAAAGGGTGAAGCAGATACTTTTCATATTCCGTGCTGTCTGAGGCAAACTGAGAGAGAAAATATTAATGAGCCTGTTGCTCACCCTGAGTGGGCCTGAGGATTAATCATTGAGGTTGCAGTTAAAATAGCTTTTGGTCTTTTGTACTTGGTGTAATCTGTTGCGTCGTAATTTGCAGCTAGTTGAATTAAATTATTAGGATGTACAGATGCTATTGAAAAGAACTTAGTTGCTATAATCTGCATGAAGGTATAAATATAAGGGACTTCTGTGTCTTGGTGAAGTTGCACAGTGTGTGTGTGAGAACCATGGTGCGTTCAGAATTATTCTGAGACATTTATTCTGCACACGTTGTAGTTTGAGGATATTAGTATTAGCAGTATGACTCCAAGCTGGAGAAGCATAGATGAGTATAGAACGAATCAATTTATATAAGTAGTTTGATTCTGGTGCTCAATTTGTTTGTTTATTAGAGCTGTGCAATGATTTTTGATGTCTTTAAACATTGAGACGATATGGGAGCTGAAAGTCGATTTTCAGTCCAACAATATGCCAAAATATTTGATCTCAGACTTTCAAGGGATTTCTGTGTTAAACAGGAGAACGTGTCCAGTAGGAAGCATTGATCTTCTGGCAAACAGTACGGCTACGCTTTTCTGAGGATTTATTGAGTCGCCATTTGGTGAAATATTGTTCAATTATCAGTAGATTTTCTTGCAGTCTTTTGATTGCTAGGTGCGGTTTTAAAGATCTGGCTAATATCGCTGTATCAACCGCATATAAAGCTTTAATAGATGACAGTGGATTGTGCAGAACATCGCACATATAAATGGAGAAAAGAGTTGGTGCGAGTAGTGATCTTGTGGGACACTAGCCAAGATGTGTTTTTGTATGGAGAATGTGCCATTTAAATTAACTTGCATGCGCCTATCATAGAGGTATGATCTGATCAGGTGAACCACTTCCAATGGTATTCCAGATGTTATCATTTTATATATATAGTAGGCTGTAGTGCCAGACTTTGTCGAATGCACTGGCTATGTCAAGGAAAACAGCCCCAGTGCATTGACGCCAGTTAAATCCCGTGGTAACATTCCACCAATCAGTATACTTGTGTGGTACTGTGAAATTGTCGGAATCCAAATTGCTCCTCAGGAAGAATGTTTAATTTGTGCACTAGTTCTTGGAGTCTAGTGAGAATGACTTTCTTGGCAACTTTGCCTAGGTTGGAGACGAGGCTAATTGGTCTGTAGTTTTGATGTGATCGTGGGTCTTTTCCAGATTTATGGATTGGGATTACATCTGCTAGTTTCCAGTGGGAAGGGAAATATTTGTAGTGCAAGATGGAGTTTATAATATTAGTCAGATGGATGCACAATAGCTGTGTGGTGTAATAGTTTTATCACCCTGTTTGTGGTTCTATTAGGTCCAGGAGCCTTTGTTTTCAAGCATCTTGATTGTGTCGTATAATTCTACAGGTGATGTGGGTGAAATTTGACTAGAGCATGTGACAAAGTTTGAGCAAAGATCTGACATGCCGATGAAACTTGTATATGTGATTGAAGTCAAGATGGTCATATAAGGGTTTGCATTGCTTTTCTAGAGATGTTACTATTGCCTTGGCTTTGTCTGTGTTGGAATGGATAAGGCCAGTATCTGTTTGGAGAGGGGAAGAGGTTTTTATTCTTGATCTTTTTGATAAGATTCCATATGGGGTGATTGTCAGGAGAGAGAATTCATTTTTCCTTCCCAAATTTGATTTCTGTCCTGTGAGAGCATCTCTAATTGCAGTTGAATCTATTCAAGATTCTTTTATCCTGAGGTGCTCGCGTGGTGTGATCTTTTTATTGCTCTGTTCTTTTCTCTGATCAAGTTCATAATGTCTTCTGGCAAGTGGTTTGATCTGGGGGTAGTTCTGGAAATAGTTACTGCTGCAATGGCAGTGTTGATTTGTTTAGTTGGATCATTTAGCTGTTTCAATTTCCTGTGGATTTAATCAATGGTACAGGACCAATATATTTTGGGAATACTTTGGATAGCTTATCCCAAGGTATGAGTGGGGGGAGGAGTCGGGTTATCCTGGTTTCCCAGCTTTAACAGAATGGGGTTGTGGTCAGATGAAAGATCATTTAGAGTTACTACACTGTACTGGAGTCTTACATTCTGTAGGATAGTTGTCTAGTACATAAGCCCGACCGTATGTGTTGTGATGGGTAGGTGCTGTGGGGCCTGTCACAACCACATTGTTGGATACAGAGTAGTTAGCGAGGATATGACCATTTTTATTTGTAGTACGGCTATTCCAGATAGGATGCTTGGCGTTTAAGTCGCCAGCCATGATGACAGGCTCCCTGTTAATCAGTACAGCGTTCAGATCTGAAAACAGTAATGTTTTTTTGCAGAGGATTATATGGTGCGAAAATCTTTAGTTTTCCCACCATACACGTGGGAATTTCTGCCATTAATCTCAAGATTAACGATGGATGGAATATTTATACAGTGTAATTTTTAATGTAAATAGCAGTGCCGCCTCCTCTGCAGGATAATCTGTCAGTTCTGTACATCTGGTATCCATTTATTTTGGGATTATCTGATGGAGATGGGTTTCATTTATCAAGAGTATATCTGGCTAACGCCTTTCGGCGAACTCCCAGAGCTCCAAGATTCTACCTCTTAAACCGCTTGCATTCTGTGCTATGATCTGTAAAGAATCTGGTTTTATTTTATTTCTGTTCATGAGTGAGTGCTGAGATAATGACTTGTGTGTCCTTCAGAAATTCTATTTGTAGAGCATGGTGAGGGTTTGGATCTGCTAAAATCCAACAGCATCTTTGCCAAGGAAGAGGTAATGATAGCTGTGAAATTTGGATGTGATGTTGGCTGTTCCAGGGATGTCTGTTTGGGGCGAGTTACATCCTCATATGTCCTAGACTGTTATTTTTCTGAGTTGTTCTTTTAGGTGCCTCTGACTTCAGCAGATGGGCTTCTGACCCTTTATGTTGATCTTTAGGAGGCTGTGAAGTAGTCTCTGATGTAGGTGTGCTAAGAGAGGAAGAGGGTTCCTTCTGGTTTTCTATTTCTTGGACTGTGCACACATCCTCTGTAGTTGGCACATTTAGCTGGGATGGATTTTGACTTAGAGCATGTATTTGTTGGGTGGCCGACCCCACATTTTAAACATTTAAATTCAGCCTTACATATTTTCTGGGCGTGACCAAACTTCTGACATCTGTGGCATTGCCCTGTTGTAACCCTTTTCCTTAATGGCTCTATAGTGATTTTCAGTCCACAGATGGATGTCAGATCATATGTGCTTGTAGGTTTGACTAATCTCTACTAATACCAGTGGCATTGGAGTCCTGTCTCCTGGTCATTCTGCTGACCTTTATAGGTTTAAATGTTGCTGGTGTAGATCTGCAGCGATTTGCGAGCGCGAATCTCCTGATAATCGGTGTGGTCAGTAAGGGGATTATCCTCGGCAGTTGTTGCTATTTCGCTAGCGCTGTCTTCAAGTTCTAAGAGTTGAGAGTTATCTCTATCAACTTTTATTTCATGAACTAAAACTTTTCCTGGCCGTTTTGTACGAAGTAGATTGCCTACTTGTTTAAATATTGCCAGAAGCTGTTTAAAATTAAGTTCTTCGTACGGTGCATCCACGGTTAGACCCAAGCCTTGTTCTGTAGAGCAGGACATGACTTTCCCTTTCCACAATAATAATTAGACAGTTTCTAATGAAGCAATGAAACAATGGCGAAACTAATGGCAGTAGGCCTTGTTTTGAAATTTGTTTACTTACCTACTTAGCTCATTCTTTGGACCTCTTATCGATCAATTATAGTAGTAAAACTATTTACTACTAGTAAATTTGCTAGTCAAAATTCCTTGAATCACATTTTATATCAACTATCAAAATCCCGAACGTCAGACATCGCTTTAAAACTCAAATCATCTTGAATGCACTAGATAAATGTAGCTGATATTTAATGTGCACTATTTGCTTCCTCTTGGGTAAGAATTGGATAAACAATATTAAAACTACAGGGTGTTTCAAAAAGAATGACCTGATTTGCACATTACTACAAATTATCACAAAACGCCTTCTGTTGACTAGACGCCATCTTATTAACTAAGCGTAGCGACTATTTGGGCGCTGTAGTGGCATCTAGCGGTCGTCATATCAAACTCTGGGCCAAGGCCGTTCACTTGGTATACGTCACATTCATTTGTGATTTATGGTTGCTGAGATATAGTTTTCAAATCGGGACATTCTTTTTGAAACGCCCTGTATAATTCATTTGACAAGAATACTGTATGTTGCAAGTTTTTCAGGAGAAATTTGCTACAAATGCCTAATTCGATGAATAATTGAATCTGCATCCAATCATTAATTTATAATCGCTCATTGCTGAATCAATTGTACATGAAATTGTAAAATTGAGCTTGAATATAAAGATCTTCCTATATTTAGGAAATTGAGGCCAGGGTATTAGGCTGAAATGACCTCTGAAAATTTCAATTTAGCAAAGGAAACGACATTATTCGGAACTATACTCGTGTCATAAAAAAAACATCCAGTAAGCGCTCCCACATCATACAAATGAAAGTTGACGATTCCAGTCAACTTGACAATTAATGTTTTAACTTTATGGGCAGTATCACTCATTTGAGCATAGCAATTACTTTTAACTACAATTCAGTTGTATGACATTGCAGGTGTGGCGATAGGCGATTCTAAAATTAATCTTGGATAATACTACTTTAAACAAAGTTCCATAACTGGATATCAGTTGCAGCACAGTTATGCAACCATGTAAAGTATAGCACTCACTTCTCATAAGTGACTAGTGAGTTACTAGAAGATGTTCTAGTAACTCACTAGTATCTAGTTCCATGAAGGAACTAGATATGGTCCTGATGAATTTTAAGGGAAATTCATATAGCAACATCGCATTCGCGACTTTCATCAATATTAGATATTTGATGCACAATCTGCAGTTTATTTTAAATAGCTAAAGTTGTATCAGAAATCTAGAACTGAACTAGAAATATATAAAGAACTGTCTCCAAGAATTTTTTTGGACTGCTGAGTAGGTCAGTGGTAAATTTTAAGCCATGTTCTTATGGCTGACAGCTTGTGTAGTCTTTTGGAATGCTGACTGTTGCAAGTTCAACTAGTTATTGACGAACTTTTCTAAGGCTTTTAAACGTTTTCACCAGTTATTTCTGGCACGGGGTAGTGGGATTCATTATGTGAAATCAAATCGACTAAAACTGTTTCAATGTAAGGAACCACCAGATAGCAGTAGTGGTCTGCTGTACGCTCCTACTCAGGTGCAAATTAAAGATCAATCGTTGAGAAAGTCTTCTCTGATTGGTTGACCACTAGTTTCACAGGTAAAACAAAAGGGTCTGGGATTCCTAAGGAAAATTGGCATTAGATGGAATTGTTTAGGTGCTGCTAGGACAATAAATAAACCCAACTCTTCCAACTAAAAGCACAGCTGCTCAGTTATAACGCAAGTTTAGCGTACAACTATCAAGAAAATGAGTGAAATCTCAATCTATTATACAAAAATTGAAACAATTGACTACCATTTAACATGGAAATACTATTAAATCTTAAGCTATGCATTTTGACTTTGCTATTTTAGAACAAGTTGAAAGTATTGTACACTTTCACTTTAAGGAAATCGTCGAACAAAGTATGGAATTTGGAAGCTCGTTTCAATGACGTATTTCCATAAGAATAATTTGATTAAAAAAACTCGCAAAATTGTTTTTAGTCAAGATAACCTTTGGTTCCAAAAATTTATGGTCTCCTTAAGGTGAATAAACCGGATTTGACGTTTTGACCTATTGTTGATGCAAGATTCTCCAGTTTGATTTGTATCAATATCAAGCATACCTAAGCCCACCACATCGGCAAAACCTTTTTATAAAGGCGACTCTTCATAGAAAGCACCAGATATCACAATAGAGCTTACTGATCTAATTGCAAACTTGGTACATTGAAGAGATTAATGATGTCCAAGAACAAACCATACAACAAAAAGGGCTCTTTCCACTCGATAGATCTCTTGAAACATTACATCAATAGTGCATTCTTCACATTCTAAGAGGAACATTTTGAATGAAACAGATTAATAATATGCTTTTCCCTCTCCTTGCTAGCAAACCTACTCATGAAGTTTTATTAGCCTCAGTCCCAAGGAACAAAAGCTGAAGTTTGGCAGAGTTATGTCGATATTTTCATGTGTTCCAGCTCTGTTAAGAGAATTAGAATTCCTCATGTACTTCACAAAAATTTTGCATATTTGGATACTTGGTTAGGTATTCGAACAGAACATTCAATTTATTATTATTGCCTCCATGAAGTCAAAAGACTCATCGTGGGAGATCCTTCCTAAGAACAGTATCAAGATTCATAGAGGGAAGGTTCCCCCTAAGAAACAGTATCATACCACTCCTTAAACTCATTGACCGTTCTCGCCCTCACCTCTATCAGGCAATGCATTCCACGGCTCAACCACCCTCCATGCAAAGAAACCACTCCTCACCCTCTTGCTGTTTCCTTTCGTAACTTCCAGGGATGGCCTCTTGTCATCACTCCTTCCTGCTGTTCAACCAAGTGAAAGAACTCCCCAGTGTCAACCCTGTAACCACCTCTCAACAGTTTAAGTCTCATATCACCTCTCCTTCTATCTGCTAAACTCTGCAGTCCACATTCCCTCAGCCGATTCTCATAACTATCCTTGTACAGTCCTGAGACCATCTTTATCATCCGTCTTTGTATCTTTTCCACAGTTAATTTACACCCTTCAAATCCTGGGGACCCAATCTGAGAACAATAATCCAAGTGTGGTTTGATCAGAGACTTATACAACAGAATGATAACCCTCTTATCTCTGCAGGTCAGTGTTCTTCTCATTACTGCAGCAATCCTCTGTATTACCTTCACCACCTTTGCAATATGTCCCCTAAATTTCAGGTTTCTATCAATCATCACCCTCAGATCTCTTGTCTCTCCTACTTCCTCCAATAGAGTATGTAGGGTCCCATCGATGTATCCCGAACCTCAAGACCTTACATTTTGCTGCATTAAACCAACACCCCATTCATTTGTCCATCCATCTATCTACCTTATTCAAATCCTCTTGCAGGGCTACCACATCTCCACTATTACTAATAATCCTTCCCAGCTTCGCATCATCTGCAAACAACTGAATATCCCCTTGCAATCCACAGGCAATGTCATTGATATAAAGGATAAATATAGGTCCTAGTACTGAGCCCTGTGGGATCCCACTTGTAACCTTCTGTCTCGTTGAAACTACTCCACCATACACAACTCTGATACCTATCAGACAGCCAATCCTGAATCCAGTTGACCAATCTGACATCCAGACCCATGTGTTGCCACATAAATGAGCTTACGTGGCACCCTGTCAAATGCCTTTGCTAAGTCTAAGAAAATTACAGTATATGCCTTTCCCTCATCTAATGTTCTTATAACTTTATTATAAAAGGCTAGCATATTGCTAAAACAAGAGCACCCTTTCACAAATCCATGTTGATTCTCACAGATAACATTATCCTCATCTGCCCAGTGCTGTATACGGTCCTTCACTACTTTCTCCAAGATCTTAACAACTACTGATGACACAGACTGGTCTATAATTAGACACTTCCAGTCTGTTACCACCCTTATGCAGTGGCACTATCTTACCTTCCTTCCATTCCCTGGGCAACTTTGCCAAAGCCAGACTTTCATTGAAAAGCCAGGTTAAAGGCATTATCAGTTCCCTAGCACATTCTCTCAAAACTCATGGTGAAATACCATCCAGTCCCAAAGCTTTATTGACATTCAGAGTTCTCAGTATCTGAAACACTCTCCTCCTGTACCTCTAAACCTTGAACCTGCCCTATCCATCTAGCATTAAAACTGAGTCCTCCAGGATGAAATACTCCAACAAAGTAAAGTGGTCATTGAACAATTCCACCATGTCCTCTGCATCAGTAACTCTATTCCCATTTTAATCCCACAATATCATTCTTCCAGTCATTTCTCCTCCTACTGGCCACAGCTAAAAAATTCCTTAGGATTTTCTTTGTATCTTAGGGCCAATCTCCTCTCATATTCCAGTTTCGCTTTCCTTACCACACTAGTCACTCTTCTGGCCTGTCTTATATTCTTCACGCATCCTCTCTTCACCTGTCTCCTTATATCTCTTCCATAGCCTCTTTTTCACATGCAATTCCTGTTTAATATTGTTTGTCATCCACTTTACTCCAAATTGTGTCCTCTTCTTCACTCGTGATATACAACTTACCATTGCTGCTAACAAATATTCTTTCACAATTTCCCACGCACTAACGATATCACAGCCTTCCAATTCCTCCCTCCATGAAACTTCCCGAAGTTGATGTCTAAGACTATTATAATCACCTGCATTATATTTCCACAAGTTCCTGTCTCTTTGATACTCCTGCATGTCTATTCATTTACCAAGTCAAAACCATATGGTCACTCTCTCCAAGTGGTGGGAGAGATTTCATCTCAGTTATTATCAACTCTTCTGATGCTATAACCAAATCTAAAACTCTTGTTCCCTCTGTTACATGTTGCCTAAGACATTTGTTCCTCAAGAATTCTAGAAATTCCATTCCACTATTGCTACATGAATCTTCCTCTCCAAATTATACTACTGTAGTTAAAATCTCCCATAACAATCATTCTTCTTGCACTTGCCAAACTTGGCTGTCTAAACATCTCCTGGTCCCCATCCTCCGTGCTCCTGGGTCTGTGGCAAAACCCCACTAAATATCCTCTCTTGTCTACCTCACACCATATGCTCTCAAAATCATTTGTCTCACTTCCTTCCAAAGCCTCCACTCTTAGAGGACATAGGTCATCACTTATAAGCAGTACCCCACCACCACGCTTTCCTCTAATATCTTGACGAAAAATGCTATACCCAGAGACTATTCCTGTTATATCCCCTTCTGTCAACCATGTCTCAGTGATCCCAATAATTTTTGGCCAGGCTGATGCTATCTGCGCCACCAATTCCTCCCCCTTATTCCGGATACTCCTGGCATTAGTATAAAGCATATAAATGCCATTATTTCGATACCCAGCATTATCCCTTCTAGACTCCACTGGGCTCGGTGTTACCTGACATTGTCTCCCTTCTCCCAAGTATCCATTCCCACAAGAGGCCACCCCTGCTATCATCCTCCCTAGGACACACTCGTTCAGAACAATCTCTCCAGATGCCTACGTCCTTCCTCATTCAAATAGAAACGGTCTCTCGCATACAATTCCTCTTTCATCAAACACTCCAAGCATCCACATATAACAGTCCTCTCTTGTCACACATTCTTGCTATTATGCCATTCAATATCACTGCTCTTCTGCTCAGCTCATCATTATCATACCTAGACAACACACTATTTTTCCTCTGTCTTCTGTACAGTCTCGAGCAAAAACCTGAGATCTCTCGCTGCCCGACTTACATTACCACTAAAGTCATTCGTTCCTACCATCACAATCATCTCATCCACCCTTTCACCTCTCTTAATTGCCATAGCCACCCTTTCTATTGTTCCTCCTGGCAACCACTCCTCACGCATCCTATCTTGAACACCACGGATCAGTCGCCATAGGTTATACCTCTTACCATTCCCTCTCCTATTGTTTCCATTCTCTCCTCTTTCATTCCCATAGGTCTCTGTCATTCCCTCTCCTCTACTGCTATTCTCTCTCCTAGCATTCCCATACCTCTCTCCTAGCATTCCCATACCTCTCTCCTAGCATTCCCATACCTCTCTCCTAGCATTCCCATACCTCTCTCCTAGCATTCCCATACCTCTCTCCTACTGTTTCCATTTTCTCCACTTCTAGCACCTCCATATCCCTCTCTCATTCTGTCTCTCCTACTGTTTCCTTTCTTGTGTAGAGGCTTAAGTGCTGTGAGGACGTTATGTTGGAGGTTTAATGGATTTTTTCAACACTCGAAAAGAATTAAAATAGAATTTAATATGCACTTTGAAATAGAATTTAATTTGCATGGAGGGTGGTTGAACCATAGAATTCATTGCCTGATGGAGTGGTGAGGGCGAGAACAGTCAATGAGTTTAAGGAGTGGTATGATAGACTGTTTCTTAGGGGGCACCTCCCCTCGATGAGTCTTGACTCCATGGAGGCCTGAATAATATATATTTTGTCACTTATAAATCCCTGAAGTCTTAGCACCCCTAGGCAATTGCCTAGGTTTGCCTAATGATAAAACTGGCCCTGAGGAAACTCCATATGAATAAATAAAGCACTTTCATATTTCACACCTGAATAATCGCGATACTAGATCTACCAGATACTAATATTTGGCTATTCTTAATTGCTTCTAGCATATTAGCTTTTGAAATTAATGGAATTTATGCATTCTGAGTGCTGTGATCTCCTTTGTGAACTAAGATTAATTTTAAGAGCTAAAAGCAAATTCCCATTGAATGCCGTTCAGTTTATAGTTTCAAAGAAAAACTTAGAACCAGCAGTTAAACTAAATGCACTAGAATTTTTTTTTCATTATTCCACGAAAGATTCAGATGGGATAGGAAACTATTGGTTACTGAATCACTGCTAAAGTTGGCTTTCATGTTCATTTGATTGTCTTCAAGGTTGACATCAGATTTTTATTAATGTTCTATCGTAACCAGTGGCGTAGCTATGGGGGTGCAGAGGTGGCTGTCTGCCTCAGGCAGCACTTTCAACCTTTTTAAACTTTTGCAGTTAATTCTAAAATATAGTCTCGAACTCAGTTCCAAATATTGTAATACTATTGCGAATTTTCCTCACAATTGCTATAAGTGTGGCTGGTTGTGAGAGGAGTTTTTCTAAATAAAATTTGATTAAGAATTACCTACATTATGAAATCTACTTTGCCAATGTCATCGACAATTTTGCTAACAGAAAAGCATGAAAAATGACATTTTAGAATGTTGAAATTAAGTTTTACTTCAAAAATAAACAGCGTTTTAATTATTTCCTTATGTTCTTTTGACTTTTTGTAGTATTTTTGGTGTGTTGAGAGGACTGCCCCAGGCAGCAACAGCTCTAGCTACCCCACTGATCGTAACCATTCTTTGTAGGATGGAAATAAGATTTTCTTTTAACCATATTGGAAGCTGTTCCTCTTAAGGGTTTACTTTAGTGAATACAGGAGTGGCAAACCTGAGATACCTGATGCTGGACTATGCCTCCACTTTTAACATCTTGCTCCTCCCTCCTTACCTTTAGAATATTAGAGGTGAATTGCATTTTATGCAGGAGTCTGCCTTCTCTATGTATTTGCTTCACCTAGTAGGCCGAAGTCCCAACCCAGCCAACCAAAATGGGATGAACTGGGACCAAAACCTCCCAGATATGCAAGAAGGGCCTCTGCAACCCTACCATTTTTGCTCCAAAATGCTCATATGATTGTGCTTTATAGGTCTCATGCTGCATCAGGTTGTAGCATAAAATAAACAGCTACATTCAGGACATAGGGTTCTGTTCGAGAAGTATATTAGTCTCCAACAAAAATCTGATAGTTAACAATATAGAAGGGTATATAGGATAAATCCTAGAGGGAAATATTGCATAGGCACATAATGTATGGGTGCACAGATGGATACTCTTGATATTATCTATAAAGAGATAGTTATAAAATTAAAATCATGGGAATGAGAGACCAGATGGAATAGAGAAGGTCACTTTAAGACAAGATGGCAGGCTAGTTTATTCAGGTGACAAAGCATCATGGGATAGTTGTGATACTGAAGATAGTTCAGGCAAGAGCCCTTCTTGATTATAATCCCATTAATGACAGGATACTTCATATTAGACTTAAGTCTCATCCTATCAATATATCACTTACATAGTTTATGCACCCCCTCACAGGCCTGATTAGAGGAATTTTATGAACTTAAGGCAGTTTTGAACTGTCCACCAAGGACACATGTACTTTATATCTTAGAGGACTAAATGCAAAAGATTATGAGAGTTAATCCTGAGTGTGGCATGTTTCATGCAGGTGAATGCAACACCTGCAGTGAAAGGCTTTGGAATTTGCACATGGTAACAGATTAATTACCAATTCTTGAAAGCAGAAATAGCATGACAGACCTATACTTTGACATCTAATATTGATAAGTCAAGCACCAGATTTATTACATCCTAGCTATGAAACGGTAGAAGACTAGCACATACCTGTCCTGGAATACACCATAGTAAGGACCGTCAGCTAATAAGTACTGAAGTAAGACTCCAAATCCCTCAAGTCAGGCACATCTAACTAGACTGGATGTCAGTAATTCCTAGTGGGTTCACAGAAGAAACATTAACTCAGTTGGATGTCTTTTAGAAACTAGTGAGAAATCACCAGAAATGCTTTGGGAAGGATTTAAGGTTATAATACAGGATACAGCCAAGAAGTATCTCAGCCCAATTGGAAGACAAGAGATTACAGAGAAATCAGGTAGAACAAAAAGTTTTATACTAATAAATCTGAAGACTTCCAGATGAGGAGAATTAAAATAAGATTCCTTTAGTTTGTGACCTAAAGCACAAGTTTAAGCCCAAATTGAATGTCAAAGATAGGAATGGAGCACTAGTGACTGAAGAACTGGACATAAACAGATGGAAAGAATACTGCAAGGAACTGTATAGAGGATAAGGAAAATCTGGAGAAAATTGATTTTGAACCTCTTCCAATTATGCAAGAGGTGAAAAAAGTAGTTAAACACTGGAATTCCAGCAGAGTTGAGCCCATGGAAGATGGAGGGATAAGTGTTTCATAGATTGCAAGGATATGAGACAGCATCATGGCCTAGAGACTGGAAAAGTTTTGGACTATGTAAGGAAGATGTGGATTACAAGAACTATTATTTTAATCTCATGCAAGAATTTTAAAGATAACTCTCAACTGGATTAAGGCCAAATTCAAGGCAGATATCTGAGGTACAAGCAGATTTTAGGGAAGGTAAGCACACCAGAAAAAAGTATAAAGAATTTAGACTCCATGGTAATGTTTCATAGCCTACTCTAAAGTCTTGACTGTTCTGTGAAACTGGGAAGTTTCAAATGGGTATTCCTCAATCTATCAGGTTGATAGCCAATTGCAAAGTGAACAAGAAGCCATGGTAAGAACAGATGAATTAAGTGATTGACTTTATGTTGGGAAAAGGAGTTAGGTAAGTATGTCTACTTTCTCCTTGTTTAATATGTTAAGGACATGATGCATGTATTATTGGATTGGCTTCCCTGAGGAATTAGAATAGGTGGTAGATTGATCAATAATCTCAGGTACACTAATACAATAAAATCACAAGTAAAAATTGCGACAAATCTTGACAAAGTTAACGAGATCAGCAAGAACAGAACTTCTGCTCAATCCCAGCAAAACAAAGATTATGGTTCTCAAAGGAAATACAAACATGGAATAGAAACAAGTGTACTACCTTAACAGAGAAAAAACCAGCTAAAGCTTTTTGTTCCCATATAGGGACTAGGCAAGGCGGTTCTAGCCTTATCTAACTCTTGGAGACTGTGTTGGCAGTTCAATCTCCACTGGTAGTCAGATAGCTGGCTCAAGGCTATCACTAATTAATTGGTACACAGTGAAAGTGGCAACTAGCAAGTCCTGCCATCTCATTCCCTAAAAGATATTTAATGTCTGAAAATAGTGTGGGTTCAACGGCCGATTTTCTTGAGTTTCCAGGAGAAAAAACCTGCTTGCCCATGCCTGAGATTGGCACTAATTCAGGAACCGGTTGAAAAAAGGCTTAGAAAATGTTCCTCCAGTCAGTGACTAGATTTGAACCCCAAGTCTTCTTGTGGTCAAGCTCTGTAGAGTGCAAATGCCATTACTGAGCTACACAGGATCCCAAAAGGCTCAGAAAATTTCTAGTTGCCAACTATTTGAAACCAAGTCTTCTTCCGTGCAGTCAAGGGCCATGATGTGCAAACACCACATCCACTGAGCTACACTACACAGGCTCCATCCTTAACAGAGAAAGAATGTTCTACTTGGAATTCATTTGTGATTAATTATTTACCACCTTACTAGCCATTATGGGTCAAATATACATCCATCATATTTCAATGTAATATCAATGGTATCAAAATTTTAATATGCACTTCACATCTATAACTTGAATGTCTATAGACGTCTTGGCCGGTAGCATTGCTCATCTCCAGGGAAACAAAATTAAGGATGCAGCTGTTTTCTCAGCAACTTATGGATGCGAGACTTGGAACCTAAGGAAGTCTGATAAGGATAGGTGCCAGAAAGGATCAGTAGACCTTGAAGGCTCCTTAATGATATCAACAGGAGAAACTTAAAATACTTTTGACAAATTGAAAGGACTCCTCACAAGAATAATAAAAAGGTCAAGGACCTGGGAAAAGGGCTAGACCATCAAGATGGTCTGGAATGATTGATCTTCAGTGAATTGAAGACTCCAGAAAAGCATGCAATAGGACCACATGGTAAGGACTAGTGTGAAAGATCAAGCATCTAATGACCATAAGGCATCAGTTGATTTGAATAGAATTTTAATAGTACTTTTTTCTATTTATTTAACGGAATTTATTAATTGAATAATTAACGATTACGCTACTTGGCAATAAGGAATGATGACAGATTCAGCAGCAGTTGCAAGTGGCATATCGCCAAGTCCTCTGCCATTTAAGAACTCAATTATTAGCAATATCACAAGGGACTTTGTGGCATGTATGCGTCTTGGGAATTAGATGTGGCTTGTGAAAGAGAACGGAGAGCGTATATGCGCAAAATGCAGGCAGTTGGAGGAAATAAGTGCATTAGAAATATTGATATCCGACTTTGTTGCTCCAGGAACAGGGAATGAATGTAGGAAGAAAAGTTGTGTGATAGAGAATGAAAAAAGATATATATGAATGAGAAAATAGTTGATAGTGTGGAAGGTGTGATTGACTGAAAGTTTAGGAGATGGTTTTGTTTGGGAGAATCAATTTAGATTAGACTGACCTGCACAGGGAGATAGATGAGTTGAAAGAGGTGGAATGTCTTGTGAATGAGAGCATAAGTATGAAAGATAAGATTAGGAGAATGGAAGAGATAAATGCAAGGAGAATCAGAGTAGGAGAGAGAGAGAATTTAGGTAGTATGAGTGAGAGGTGTGGGGGGGGTGCTAGAAGAGGAGAGAGTGGAAACGGTAGGAGAGATGGAATGAGAGAGAGATATGGAAGTGCTAGAAGATGAGAGGATGGAAACAGTAGGTTATTATGTTGGAGGTTTAATGGATTTTTTACAACACTCAAAAAGAATTAAAATAGAATTTAATACTTCCCATATTTCATCCTAGTCACCAGGACATCTACGGGGATTACAAAAACAATTAATGTAACATGCACACTAAAACTTACAATACTAAGCCCAACCATGGGGGTGACACTAAAGTCCTATCTAGGTGGAGTGCCCTCTAAGGGCAGTCATAGGTGGCCTGGAATGCAAGGTGGGACCTCTGCTGATGAGCGTTTCCCAAATCTTCGGAAGCTTAATGCAACTGTATTTATTTAGATTTGGTTGGTTTCTGAGAGCTGCTGCTGCTTCTAAGAAAAGTCTTTCTTGAATTTGCTGTGGTGGAGCATGGTGGTTTTCTTCCATGATACTCTGTGGGTGGTGTCCAACAGACGGTCAGCCAAGCCTGAATGGCCATAGTTGTGTTTAACGATGTACAACTTGTGTTCCTCCAGGTGGATGGATGCTGATCTGCCTGTCTGTCCAAATTACGCAAGCTTACAGGAACGGGGTACTTTGTAAACTCCAGGCAGAGAGAGAGGAGGGAGCTGATCTTTCGTAGACCAGATAAGGGTAGCAAGTTTGCGGTAGGGCTTATATGCTGTGTGTAGGTTATACTTTTTTAGTATTTCAAAAAAATTTCTAAAGATAAAGAATTTCAAGAAATACAGCAACCTGGTTAAAGACAAACCACAACCACAAATTCAACCGCTATAGATAGTAATAAACCTCCCTTCCAAAAGGCTCAATGTGATGCCGTCAGCACCCTTTGCCTCGGCCGTAATTTTGCCGTCGCCCCGAAAGTGCCGGTGCTCGATGTAATGGTGAACGTGGAATCGGTCGCTTACCGTCGGAGGTAGCCAACATCCTCGCTCACTCTTCGCCTCCAAAAAGTAACTTATCGTATGCCCAATGCATGGCTCTCCTGAAACTACGCAAAGAAAAAAGTATCGTCATCACTAGAGCGGATAAGGGTATTGCCACAGTCGTTCTTAATACCAGCGAATACAATCGTAAAATGAACATTATCATCCGCGATCGCGCTACCTACATCCCTCTAGAACACGACCCCATAAAAACACAAGTTAAGAAATTAAAAATCTTAAAGTAACCTCCTGGCCCCCTGACGTCACGAAGAAACTTGAACCTTTCCCCCCCCCCGAATATACGGTTTACCAAAAATCCACAAATCCAATTCCCCACTCAGGCCTATAGTAGATGCCACCAATGCACCTTGTTACAGACTGTCTTAACAGCTGGCCAACTCTATCCCCCCTCACTGGAAATTCCGCATCCTATATAAAAACTCTACCCACTTTAAAGCCCTCACAGAAAATTTAACCTTGAATAATAGACATTAGTAAGCCTTGATATCTCTTCATTGTTTACCAATATTCCCTTAACTGACACTTTATCTCTCTTAGAAAACGTTTTTCCCTCTGACCTCTTAGATCTCTTTTCCTTTGCCATCAACTATGGGTGTTTCTCTTGGAAGAATAAAATCTACAAGCAGATAGAGGGAACTGCCATGGGTTCCCCCTCTCACCCCCCCTCGCCAATTTCTATATGGAAGATTTCGAAAAACGAGCATTAGACTCAGCCCCACTCAAACCGTCTATCTGGCTAAGATATGTAGATGATGTGTTCTCTATTTGGCCTCATTGCCCAGACACGTTAGACTCCTTCCTCAGTCATCTCAATAGCCTACATCCAAGAATCCAGTTTACTATGGAAAAGGAAAAGAACAATTGTTTACCCTTCCTAGACACCTTAGTCACACGCCTGCCTAATGATACACTTGCCTTCACTGTATACAGAAAACCCACACACACAGGCAGATACATTCACAAACTCTCCCACCACCACCCCTCGCAACAATATGGCATCATTAAAACTCTTACCAAGAGAGCCCACAATCTTTGTTCCAGTGGAACTGCCCTCACTACTGAGCTTAACCACATACACAGAACTTTCCTCTCCAATGGCTAGAGCGAACACAGTATCAAAAAAATAAATTCCTTCCCCATTCCCCATCAACAAGATTTTAAAAATGCCATCACCATACCCTACATCCGTGGCACTTCGGAAAAATAGCCAAGATACTAAAAAAGTGTAACCTACACAGCATATAAGCCCTACCGCAAACTTGCTACCCTTATCTGGTCTACGAAAAACCAGCTCCCACCTCTCTGCCTGGAGTTTACAAAGTACCCCGTTCCTGTAAGCTTGCGTACTTTGGACAGACAGGCAGATCAGCATCCATCTGCCTGGAGGAACACAAGTCGTACATCGTTAAACACAACTATGGCCATTCAGGCTTGGCTGACCGTCTGTTGGACACTACCCACAGTATCATGGAAGAAAACCACCATGCTCCACCACAGCAAATTCAAGAAAGACTTTTCTTAGAAGCAGCAGCAGCTCTCAGAAACCAACCAAATCTAAATAAATACGGTTGCATTAAGCTTCCGAAGATTTGGGAAACGCTCATCACCAGAGGTCCCACCTTGCATTCCAGGCCACCTACGACTGCCATTAGAGGGCGCTCCACCTAGATAGGACTTTAGTGTCACCCACATGGTTGGGCTTACTATTGTAAGTTTTTGTGTGCATGTTACATTAATTGTTTTTGTAATCCCTGTAGATGTCTCCACCACCATCCTTACAAATATCATAATCCAGTATTATGATATTTGTAAGGATGGTGGTGGAGAGGATGGACCTGCCCAGAAGAGCAGCCATCCTTGTAATCAACTAAATCCCTTAATTATTATTCAGGCCTCCATGGAGTCGAGACTCATCGTGGGAGGTTCTTCCTAAGAAACACGATCTATCAGACTCATAGGGTCCTCTCACCACTCCTTAAACTCATTGAGTGGTGAGCAAGAAACTCATTGACTGTTCTTGCTCTTACCACTCTATCAGACAATGCATTCTATGGTTCAACCACCCTCCATGAAAAAAAAACAACTCCACCCTCTTGCTCGGTTTCCTTTCGTGACTTCCAGGGATGGCCTCTTGTCATCACTATTTCCTGCTGTTCAACCAAGCAAAAGAATGCCCCAGTGTCAACCCTGTAACCACCTTTCAACAGTATAATAGTCTCAATCATATCACCTCTCCTCTTTCTATCCACCAAACTCTGTAGTCCACATTCCCTCAGCTGATCTGCATAACTATCATTATACAGCCCTGAAACCATCTTTATCTGCCTTTGTACCCTTTCCATAGTTAATTTATCCCCTTCAAATCCTGGAGACCAAATCTGAGAACAATAGTCCAAGTGTGGTCTGATCATGGTCTTATATAACAGAATAACTGTTTTATCTCTGTAGGTCAGTGTCCTTATTATTGCAGCAATAATAAGGATTCTGATTTCAGGTTTCTATCAATCATCAACCCCAGATCTCTTGTCTCCCCAACTTCCTCCAGTATAACTCCTCTCATAGAGTATGCAGTGTCCCATTGATGTTTCCCACACCTCAATACCTTGTATTTTGCTGCATTAAACCGATACCCCCATTCATTTGCCCATCTATCTAGCTTATTCAAATCCTCTTGCAGGGCTGCCATATCTGCACTATTACTAATAATTCTTCCCAGCTTTGCATCTACAAACTACTGAATATCTCCTTGCAATCCACTGACAATGTATGTCATTAATATAAAGGTTAAACAATATAGGTCCCAGTACTGGGCCCTGTGGGAATCCCACTTGTAACACTCTACTTCCTTGAAACTGCCCCATCATACACAACTCTGATACCTATTGGACAGCCAATCCTGAATCCAATTGACCAATCTGACATCCAGACCCATGTGCTGAAACTTAAATATCAGCGTATGTGGCACCCTGTCAAATGCTTTCGCTAAGTCTAAGAAAATGGCAGTATATGCCTTTCTCTCATCTAATGCTCTGCTAACTTTATCATAAAAGGCTAGCATATGACTAAAACAAGAGCACCTCTTCACAAATCCATGTTAACTCTCAGATAACATTATCCTCATATGCCCAATTCTGTTTATGGTCCTTCACTACTTTCTCCAAGATCTTACTGACTACTGATGACACACAAACTGGTCTATAATTAGACACTTCCAGTCTGCTACTGCCCTTATGCAATGGCACTATCTTGCCTTCTATTCCATGGGCACCTTTCCTGCAGCCAGACTTTCATTGAAAATCTAGGTCAAAGGCATTGTCAGTTCCCTAGCACATTCTCTCAAAACTTGTGGTGAAATACCATCCAGTCCCACAGCTTGACTGACATCCAGAGTACTCATTATTTGAAATGTTCTCCTCCTGTACCTCTAAACCTTAAATCTGCCCAATCCCTCTAGCATTAAAACTGACTCTTAGGATGAAATACTCTAATAAAGTGTTCATTGAACAATTCCACTGTCCTCTGCATCAGTCACTCTATTCCCATTTTTATCCCACAATATCATTCTTCTACAGTCATTTCTCCTTATACTGGCCACATCTAAAAAAAATTCCCAAGGATTTTATTTGTATCTTTGGGCCAATCTCTTCTCATATTCCAGTTTAGTCTTCCTTGCCATACTAGTCGCTCTTCTGGTCTGTGTCTTATACTCCATGCATATTCTCTTCACCTGGCTACTTATCTCTTCCATAGCCTCTTTTTTGCATGCAATTCCTGTTTAATATTGTTTGTTATCCACTTTACTCCAAATTGTGTCCTCTTGGTCACTCGTGGTATACAACTTACCATTGCTGCTAACAAATATTCTTTCATAATTTCCCATGCACTAATGCTATCCCAGCCTTCCAATTCCTCTCTCCATAAGACTTCCCCAAGTTGTCTTAGACTATCATAATCACCTGCCTTATAATTCCACATGTTTCCATCTCTTTGGTACTCCTGTATGTCTATTCATTTTCAAAGTAAAAACCATATGGTCTCTCTCTCTCCAACTGGTGGGAGAGATGTCATCTCAGTTATTATCAACTCTTCTGATGCTATAACCAAATCCAAAACTCTTGACCCTCTTGTTCTCCCTATTACATGTTGCCTAAGACATTTTTCCATCAAGAATTCTAGAAATTCCATTCCCTTATTGCTATATGCATCTTCCTCTCCTCAGTTTATACTACTATAGTTAAAATCTCCCATAACAATCATTCTTTTTGCACTTGCCAAACTCAACTGTCTAAACATTTCCTGGTCCCTACCCTCTGTGCTCCTGGGTCTGTAGTAACACCCCACTAAATATTCTGTCTTGCTCACCTCTACCTCACACTATATGCTTTCAAAATCATTAGTGCCACTGCCTTCCAAAGTCTCCACTCTTAGAGGACAGGTCGTCACTTTTCATAAGCAGTACACCACCAAGCTTTCCCTTCCTACCCTGCCAAAAAATGCTGTACCCAGCAACTTCTATTCCTGTTATTATATTCTCTTCTGTCAACCACATCTCAGTGATCCCAATAATGTTTGGTCAGGCTGATGCTATCTGTACCACCAATTCCTCTTCCTTATTCTGGATACTCCTGGCATTAGTGTATAGCATATAAATGCTATTCTATACCCAGCATTATCCCCTCTAGACTTAACTGGGCTCAGTGTTAGCTGATGTCATCCCTTTCTCCTAAGTACCCATTCCCATAAAAGGCCACCCCTGCTACCATCTTCCCTGGGACACAGACTTGTTCAGAACAGCAATCTCTCCAGATGTGTCCTTCCTCATTCAAATATAAGCAGTCTCTTGCATACAATTCCTCTGTCCTCAAATGCACCCCAAGCATCCACATATTCCAGTCCTCCCTTGTCACACATTCTAGCTATTATCATTCAATATTACTGCTCTTTTGATCAGCTCATCATACCTAGGCAACACATACTGTCTTAACTCTGTCTTCTTTCGTACCACCTCAAGCAAGAATCTCATCTCTTGCTGCCCTATTTACACCACCACTCAAGCCATTTGTTCCCATAATCATCTTGTCCACCCTTTCACCTCTCTTAACTGCCAAAGCCACACTTTCTATTGTTCCTCCTGGCAAACACTCCTCATGCATCCTATCTTGAACACCACAGATCATTCCCTCTCTCCTATTTCCATTTTCTTCTCCTTTCATTCCCATACCTCTCTCCTATTGTTTCCATTCTCTCCTCTTCTAGCACTCCCATGTTTCTCTCTCGTTCCGTCTCTCCTATTTCCATTCTCTCGTCTTCTAGCACTCCCACGTCTCTCTCTCGTTCCGTCTCTCCTATTTCCATTCTCTTGTCTTCTAGCACTCCCACGTCTCTCTCTCGTTCCGTCTCTCCTATTTCCATTCTCTCGTCTTTTAGCACTCCCCAAAAGCCTCTCTTCTACTGTTTTCATTCTCTCCTCTTTTAGCATTCCCCAAAAGCCTCTCTCTTCTACTGTTTTCATTCTCTCCTCTTTTAGCATTCCCCAAAAGCCTCTCTCTCCTCTACTCTATACCTTGCATTTATCTCTATTTTCCTAATCTCATTTTTCATACTTCTCCCAAGACATTTCACCTCCTATCTCCCTCTGCAGGTCAGTCACTCTTAATCAAAATTCACTCTCCCAAACAAAACCATCTAAACTTTGTCACTCATGCCTTCTACACTATCAACTATTTTCTCATTTTTTTTCTTCATTCTCTTCTATCATATTACTCTTTTGGTATTCATTTCCTGTTCCTGGAGCAAGAAGGTTGGTTATTGAGATCTACTGCATTTATTTCCTCCCACTGCCTGCACTTTATACACACATGCACCCCTCCCCTCTCACAAGCCAGATATCCAATTCCCGAGACGCATACATGCTGCAAGTACTGCATGCCACAAACTCCATTATATATTGCTTATAGAGTTCTTAAATGGCAGAGGACTTGGCGACATGCCATTTGCAACTGCAGCTGAATCTGCCATTATTCGTTACTACCGAGGTACTACTAGTGTAATTGTTAATTATTTAAAATAGTGTCAAAAATAAACTCCAAATAAGTATTAGGGAGTATAAATAAAGTATAAACAATTACAAGCAAAGCAAAACATTAAGTACACTAAATGAAATAAAACTAAATACAGTAATGAAAACTTAGCTTTGTCTAGTCTTCCACCGTTATGCATCTGACCCAGTCTTCTCAGTAACCAAAATACACAATATTAAGTCCTGCTTAATATAGAGGCAGTTGCCATTCAATTTAGTTAGATCTCATAATTCTGTATCTTCTTGCTACAGATCTCTAACTATGCAGTTAGTTTCCTTTTAAATAGATAAAGCTGGGGATAGTGTCCAAATTATCAGAAAGAGTTGAGGTATGCATGACAACTTTTAAACATAGAAAGCATTGCCTTCCATATGCCTACTGAAACATTCACTGTCATCAACTATCTGTTCGGACTTTTCCTTGTCTAAGTGGGAAATTGAACTTATTTGAGACTGATCACTCTCTTATGGTTGCTTTTCTACATGGGCAACAATGTACATCAGCCATTATGAAAAATGTACTAACCTGATTCACTTTCTTCCTAACAGAACTTGATTCTGCAGTGATGAGCTATTCTCCATATCAGCAATGCAGTGAATTGCATGACAGTATTGCATAAGCTATCATAATTGAAATTCCCAAAAGATTTGGTTTGTTTCCCCTCAATCATGGTGGAATACTAAAAGCACAGCAGCTAAAGCACAGTGGTGTTTTCCATAGATGCACCACAAGAAACCTATTATCAAACATTATTACATAACACCTCTAGGGAGTCCAAAGATTCATCAAGAGAGGATACCTACTCAGTTTCCAACTGCAACAACCTTCATCTACTGCCAACCACCACTAGTATTTTCAGACAAACATCCATGCCCATGGTGGGATTTGAACCTGCAGCCTTTTGGCTGGAGATTAGATATGCAAACCACTTGTCCAACCAGGCTGGCAAACAACTTGGCAGTGGTGGGATTCAAACCCATGCCTCTGAAGAGAGTGGTGCCTTAAACCAGCACTTTGGCCTGCTTGGCCATAATACCTTTGGCTGATATACCAAAATTAAGTGTCAGTAATTGCTGTGGAGTTAGCAACTATGCATTCCTTATGTTTTAAGTATGAAAGCTGATGGACAATGTATCTACCCTTTGTTTACTAGACTACCCTTCACTACCCTTTGTTTACTAAACATGTCTATGTAAGATGCATCAGTTGTCATAGCCAACAGGAATCCCAGATCCAAATAAGGGTTCCATCAGTAAAGAAGTCAGGACAATCTAGTAAACAAAGGGTAGATACACTACACTGCCCATCAGCTCTTCATCCTTAAACATGATGAATGCATAGTTGCTAACTCTACAGAAATTGCTGACACTTAGATTTTTGGTATATCAGTATCTTATCTCCTCCCCCTCCCAAATTCCTTGCATAAAATGCAAAGAAACATTCTATTTTGAGTGGTACTGAAGAATAAAATAGACCATTCACAAAAAAGCTGATTTGCTTAAATGATCAACTATTGTTTGATCAGAACATTAATAATGAAATTTAAGTATGTCATAATCTGCCAAGAATCAACCTGTGCCTTTTCAACAAAATATTTTAAAGCTTTGGATAAGTGACAAAATACAATTGCCTTTTTTAAGCAAGGGAAGGATCTAAAATTTTTAATAAACGATCTGGCCAATTGCTTTGACCAGCTGGTTGAGCAGGATTCTGGAAAAGTTTCTCTCCAGAAACTATCTGGTTGAATAACTGCAGAAGTCTTACTGAAAGCATTCATTTAAGATGCCTTCCTAAACTGTAAGCACTATATTAGTTTGTTTTGATATTAAGAATAACACTGCTTAGATTTGGAACATTGAGACCTCCACAACTTTGGTCTTAGAGGGAATTTACCTCTTGTAACTTTTTATCCAGTCTAAGCCCCAGTGGAAACTATATCCAAGAGGAGAGTCCCATACAGTTCAGTTTTAAAGGTCATGCTTTTTTTGGAATCAAAGTTGACTATAACCAAACAGCTTCTGAGATGCCATCTATGTGGATGACTTGCATTATCATCCTGCATTCATGTAATCAGGGTCATAGACAGCAGCAAGCCTTTGACCATTTTTCAATAGGATGCTTTAGAGTTTCACAGAAGAAGACAGTTTCTGCATTTTTACTGCAGATGTTTTCATTCTGACCTAGAACTCAAAGACAAACCAATCTAGTTACACAAGAACCCATATTCTTGGAACTTGCATTGACAATATTCAGTTTTTTCTTCCTACCAGTTGCAAGATAAAGTGCTACAAAGCAAAAACTTCCTTCATACCTCTTGGGATGCTGACATTGTCCTTTTTATTGTACCACACTGAGTAGATCAAAACTTGATTATGGATCTTGCAAGTCTATGCCTCTGTAAGAGATCCTGCCCTGCAAGGGTTGGATCCCATCTACCATAACCAAAACATAGTTTCTGTTACCTAGTCCTATATGAGGCAAATAAACCACCTTTGTTACTTTTATGTCAACAGCTATCTTGAATGTTTGCTATAAAAATAAATTCCTGCCAATCCATTTCACATGAGCATTTATTTTGCCTACAGTGGGAGATTCTATATAAGACTTGTCAGACTGCCACAAGACCCTTTGGTTTGCAAACAGCTGTTATAAGCTTTAGATTATTATTTCGGTCAACTCCAAGGAGTCAACACTCATCGACAGGAAGCCCTAACATGTCATCAACTATTCGACATTCACACAGTATCTATCATACCTCGCCTTGAACTCGTTCAGTCATAGCACCCACAACAGAATCTGGCAGCTTATTCAACTCATTCACCACTCTCAGAGTAAAAAACCTAGCTCTAACACCCTTGCTAACCACATTCTTGCCCAGTTTCCATGTATGGCCCCTAGTCCTCCCACCACTAGTCCTATCTTAAAAATATCTTCTGGATTAATCTTATAGAAACCCTTCAGTAATTTGAATGTCTCAATCATATCACTCCTTTTCTGCCTATCAACCAATTTTTGCATCCCACAAATCTTCAACCTGTTCTCATAAAGTTCATTCCACAGACCTGCTATCATCTTGGTCACTTGTCTCTGGATCCTCTCCACCTCCTCCCCATCAAGAAGAAACCCTGGCACCCATATCTGGGCACAGTAGTCTAGATATGGGTGCCAGGTCATAGGGTCTTATCAAGGCTCGATACAAAGGGACAATAACTTGTTTGTCTCTGCTTGTTCAAGTATTTTTCAGAAACCAAGTGATGTGATTTAGGCACTTTTGCAATGTGCCCCTGAACTTCAACTCCTTATCAACCAACACTCCCAAATCTCTGGCCTGGTCAATCTCCTGGAGTATGGTTCCACCACTGTAATATACTGCTGCTAATATTTTCACCCCAAAATACATAACCTTACACTTTGCCACATTAAATTGACATCCATTTTCATTAGCCCAGTCCTCCAAACTATCCAAATCATCTTGCAAAATTTTGACATCCTGTGCACTCACTGTTGCTCTACCCAACTTTTGCATCATCAGCAAACAAGTGAACACTTCTTCTCAGATCCTTTCCTATATCATTAATGAACAAATTGAAAAGTAGTGGTTCAAGAACAGACCCCTCAACCACCCTCCTATCCATCTCACCAACCCTATATCCAGTGCTGGTGCTAGGGTCTTTGCCACCTACATGCAATTTCTATCTAAGCACCCCCTGTAACTTGGGCATATTTGGTTCTTTTACAATAATAAAAATTTAAAATATTTGAAATTTCTTAAATAAATTATGACAGAACAGCCACACATTTGTTTGCTAAATGTAACGAACAAGGGGTGTTGACTAGGCAGGATAATCATTAAAAACCCAAATATTCAAAAAATTCTCAAAATTTAAAGCAAATTTTGATAAAGCCACGTCACTTTAATTGTTGAATATAATGATACAGGGATTATAGCCTTCTCACCAACCCAAATTGCTAACGAAATTAAAATTGTAATTAAAGTTAAAATTTATTTGAACTAAAGTTTAAAAAATTCTTGCATTTTACAAGTTACTAAATTCTTAGTAACTTGTAAAACTTTTTAATTTTTATTAGTGGAACTATCTTTTAGGAAAATAAATTTCGAATATTTGAACCATAGAATATTTTTCGATGGGTTCTAAAGCAAGTGTAATGTTCATATTTTTATCTTGAAGCATTTTACACAGGGTTTATTCTGTTAAATCATGCCAAGTTATAAAAGCAAATAAATTTGTAGTGCTTTATTTTAGCACATAATGTTCGTGCTTCATGCTGAGTTTATTAAAATTTTATTTAAAATTTCAAAAAGTGCATCGTAAATTTCTCGTAACTGATATCGTAGAGGGCAGATTGCATTGATTTTACTTTCCCATCGCGTTTCTGATGGCTGTTTCAATGTTAAATTTTTTATGAACTTTAAAAGGATTGCCCAACGTTTGTAAGAGAATGAAAAGAATTGTATATTTCTTGAATAATTGCAAAGAAACTAATTGTATCTGCATTCACTTTGTCATCGTTAATGATTAAATTAAGAGTGTGCAGCACATGGCCCGTAAAAAGCTCGGATTTTTGTTCAAAAGCAAATTTTGGAGGCCATATTTTTTCCCTTTCATATTTGCCCCATTGTCATACCCTTGACCTTGCATGTCTTCAATGGGAATGTTCCATTATTGTTGCACATAAACCATGTTCTGTGGAATCTGATATATCTACAAAACCTATAGTTTTCCCTGATCTTGACAATTCCATTGTCACAGGAAACAAAGCGAATAATAATGGTCATTTGTTTTCTTTTACTTGCATCAGGTGTGCAATCTAAAATTATGGAATATTTCAATTTTTGAATTGATACTAAAGTTGTATCCCTGACTGCATTAAAGTTGTCAATATTTCATTTTGACTTTCTTTACTCAAATAGTGTACTCTATTGTTTTGTTGTAGGGTCCTTTCAACATGATTTTCCATAACGGGATCAAACTTCACAAACAGTTCAACTAATTTTAAAAAATACTGTTATTCCTTTCATATAATTTATCAGGTGATCCATAAAAAGCTAAATCTTGGCTACCAAGAAATTTTATAATTTTCAATCAAGCATTCTAAAACACTCATGTTTCTTTTCCATTTCATACATGCTTTTCATCTATCCAATCCTGTATTCTTCTCTTTACTAATTTCTCCAAGACCTCGACAAAGATTCCTGATATGCTAATCGGTCAGTAATTTACAACAGCAGTCTTGGAATGCTGTTGTAAATTCCTCCTTTATGCAGTGGAACTATTTTCCCCTCTTTCCACCCCTTAGGACTAACCCAGACCTGAGACTCAAATTAAACTAAATGGTCAAGGGAACTGACAATTCTTTAGCTGCTTCATGTATGACACAAGTTGGTATACCATCCAATCCCACAGATGTATTGATATTGAGGTTTTGCAATAGACTACTCACTTCTACTTCATTCTCCACAATTTCTATATAATCTATTGGTTCATTCATTTCTGCAATGTCACCACATGGATGATATATTTTGCAAAGTGCTTGCTCAGTAATTCAACTATATCAACTGATTTGGTTATCTTCCTACCATCAGCATTCTTTAAAATCATTCTGCCATATACATTTTTTCTTTTACTTGCAACATATCAAAAACTGGAATTCTCTTTAGCCTGCATGGCCAATGTTCTTTCATCCTTTTTTGCTTTTCTTATCACACTCGTTACCCTTCTGGCCTGTGCTTTATACTGTTTCACGTGCCTGTCGGTCACCTTTCTCCTTAAATTCTCCATAGTTTCTTTTTTTGCAGCTCAAGCTTAATCCATTTAACCTGTACTTGATTTATTATTCTGACTCTAGGTATACAGTCAGCCATTGCTTCATGCAAACACTTCTTAACCACCTGCCATGCACTCAACTTCTAGCCCTTGTAGTAGTTGTACATGGCACTGAACCAATCAAACTCCTAAGCTTGTCATACTTACCAGCCTAATAATTCCACATGTACCCTGTCTTAATTGTAAATTCCACTCCTTTAGCCACCTCCTAAGTCAAGACCCTGTGATCGCTCTCACCAATTGGTGGCAACATGGTCATATTTGTTACAGCCAAATTCTCAGATGCAATTACCAGGTTAAGCACTCTCTGACCCTTAGTATTTTCCATTACATGCTGTTGCAGATAGTTCTCTTAACTGCATAAAATCTAATTCCTTCCTCCCATGTGTCCTCTCCTCCTTCCAATCAGTGTTACCATAGTTGAAATCTCCCATA
The DNA here is from genome assembly GCF_054136105.1 of Typopeltis vanoorti. Taxonomy (NCBI): domain Eukaryota; kingdom Metazoa; phylum Arthropoda; class Arachnida; order Uropygi; family Thelyphonidae; genus Typopeltis; species Typopeltis vanoorti. The sequence continues at coordinate 35,818,321 of NC_143573.1, forward strand.
ATAATTACCCTACTTCCACTCATTTCTTCTATTTGCTTATGCATACTATCTCCACCATCTATTCCATCACCTGGTCTATAGCACCTAACCATATTTAGTTCTGCTAGTTTCAATCTCTCACCAAATAGCTTCAAATGTGCTCTTTTCTTTATCCTGCAGTTTCATTTCTATTCTTCTTGGCTGTAGCTCATCAGCTATTATCAATAACACTCCTCCCCATCACTCCTGAACACACCATACCCCTCACATTCAATCCCACTAGATGTGTCATCTTTTGTCAGCTATATTTCACTAATGCCAATAACCTGTGGTCTGGAAGTGCCAACCAAGGCCAAAAATTCTTCCTTGTTCCTAATATTCTGGCATTAGTATACATGAATTGCGGAAGCAGATTTGTCCCATCCCTATTTTGATGCATTATACTAACTATCCCATTCTGATTCATGGTCTTTCTTACTTGCTTGGGCATATTACACAAATTCACACACTCAACTGCCTCTCCAAAGTCTGCATATCTACTCCCCCTTAACTCTAGTTTCCCTAATTCTGCACATTTGCTTCTACTACATTTGACACCTTTTCAAGTCTCTGTACACCAAATCCATTCAAATGTAAACCATCCATTTTATATAAATCCTTTTGATATTGGCTAGACAACTGCCAAAAGCTTGTTTCTCAAGCTTTTGCCATCTATCTGTTCCATGCTGATTAGCAGCAGATGACATTGTATCCCAGTTATTAGCTCTGTCAAATTGTGGTAGTCTACTTGCTTGGCTCTGCATGGGTCACAGCTACTACTATACTACTGCAATGGCATTTATACATATTGCCATGGAACTTCTTCAGCAAGCTATCCAAACCTTTTATCCCTTCTATTATTACAGGGGACTCTAAGGAGTCCTTAGACTCATCGAGGAAGGCTCTGAACATCATATCCATCAACTATTTGACATTCACACAGTATCTATCATACTTTGCCTTGAACTCATTCACTGTCATAGCACCCACAACAGACTGGCAGCTTATTCCACTCATTCACCATTCTAAAAGTAAAAAAACCTAGCTCTAACACCCTTACTAACCACACTCTTGCCCAGCTTCCATGGATGTCCCCTAGTCCTCTCACCATCAGTCCTGCTCTGAAAAATATCCTCTGAATTAATCCCATAGAAACCCTTCAATTTGAATGTCTTAATCATATCTTCCCTTTTCCTCCTATCAACCAATTTTTGCAACCACAAATCTTCAACCTGTTATAAGGTTCATTCCATAGATCCTGGTCACTCTGGATCCTCTCAACCCCTCCCCATCAAGAAGAAACCTAGGTGACCAAATCTGGGCACAGTAGTCGATGTCTTATCAAGGCTCTATATAGAGGAACAATAACTTGCTTGTCGCTGCTCAAAGTATTTTTCAGCATCCAAGTGATTTGAGCTGATTTTGCCACTTTTGCAATGTGCCCTAAACTTCAACTCCCTATCCACCAACACTCCCAAGTCCCTGGCCTCATCAATTTCCTGGAGTATAGGTCCACCAATGTGATATACTGCTGCTAATCTTTTCACCCCAAAATGCATAACCTTACATTTTGCCACATTAAATTGACACCCATTCTCCTTAGCCCAGACCTCCAATCTATCCAAATCATCCTGCAAAATTTTGACATCTTCTGCATTCACTATCGCCCTACCTGAATTTGGTTCATCAGCAAACAAATGAACTGTTCCTCTTAGATCCTTCCCTATATCGTTAATGAACAAATTAAACAGCAGTGGTTCAAGAACAGAACCCTGTGGCACACCACTAGTCGCAAGCTGTCTTCTGGACTATACTCCTGAATAAACTACTCTCTGATATCTCTATCAACCACCCACCTATCCATCTCACCAATCCTATATCCATTCCTATGTTGTAGTTTATGGATTAGAATTCCATGTGGTATCCTGTCAAAAGTCTTTGCCAGGTCCAGCAGTATTACTGTAAACTCATTACCCTTATCTAGTTCAGCTGTCATCACCTTGTTATAAAACTTGAGCAAGTTACTGAGGCATGATCTACCCTTCACAAAGCCATGCTGTCCCCCATACAGTATCTCATTTTCATCAATCCATTCCTGTATTTTTCCCTTGACTACTTTCTCCAAGACTTTGACAACTCCTGATATGCTGATTGGTCAGTAATTTGCAACAGTCTTGGATCCTCCTTTATGCAGTGGAACTATTCTCCTCTTTCCTCCCCTTCGGGACTAAACCAGACCCGAGACTCAGATTAAACAATATGGTCAAGGGCACTGATAATTCTTTAGCTGCTTCACATAAGACCTGTGCTGCTATACTATCCCATCCCACAGATGTATTGATATTAATGTTCTGTAATAGACTATTCACCTCCATTTCATTCACCACAATTCCTGTATAAACTAGTGGTTCCTTCATTCTTTCACTGTCACCACCTGGATGATATACTCTTGCAAAGTGCTCACTCAGTAATTCCACTATCAACTGATTCAGTGACCTCCCTACCATTGGCATTCCTTAAAATCATTCTGCAGTGTACAGTTTCTTTTTCTTTCAGCATATTGAAAGAACTGTTTGGGATTCTCTTTAGCTTGCATGGCTAATTTCCTTTCATAATCTGCTTTTCTTACCACACTTGTTACCCTTCTGGCCTGCAGTTTATACTGTTCATGTGCCTGCAGGTCCCCTTTCTCCTTAAATTCCTTCCACAGTTGTTTCTTTTTTGCAACTCAAGCTTAATGGTGTTATTCATCCATTTAACCTTACTTGATTTACTATTTGGACTCTAGGTATAGTCAGCCATAACCTTCTGCAAATGCTCCTTGACCACAAGGGAATAATAAAGATCTAGAGCCATCTATCTTGTTGGACAGCATAATCTGCTCAATCCTAAATGGAATGACTTCATGGCCAAGCTGTATTTAGTAGAACTTCAAATTACACAGTATTGCAATACTACCAAATGTGCATTATATACAAATTAAAGTTCTCTATAAGCAGTAAGATGTCTAGAGCTTCAGAAATATCTAGGGCTCTTGAATCCAACATGTATTAAGCTATACAGAATTATAGCTTAAATACATATGCCTTAAATATGTAATTCTAGTGGATTTCAAGCTATGTTGAGATTAAAGGAAATGAGGCTGCAGATATATATAGCTATAGTATCTGTATGAGCAGCAGTTAGCTAATGAAGCAAAAAAATCCTAGGGAGCTCTTTTGATATGTAGCCAGCAAAAAAAAAAAATTATGGTAAGATGGCATTGATTGGAGAAAATGGTATAAAGACAACTTCTGCAAGGATAATTGAGATTTAATGAGCAATTCATAGTCATCCTTATGAATGACAAGGAGAGTAAGCAGTGGATAAGATACATATAGAGGTATAAGGAATTAAGCAAACTTTGTTAATAAGGCTGTGATACTTGATGATATTGCTGCATATTTTGAAAGAATGTGCCAGGGAGTCAACATTTGTTCAATGAGTCTTACATCAGGTCAAGTTCCAAAGGAGCACAAGGAAGGCAAGATTTTACTCTTTCATATAGTAAAGGTATGCAAGTTCAGTTCACTTAAACCTTGGTATTATCCAGATCCACCTACTCACTGACACCTCAAAGGTAGAAACTGGTCTGGGTAGTGATCTCTCTCATAATGTAAAACAGTGATACATTTCCTATCAGTTGCATTTTACATTATGAGAAACTATTAAGGAGCTTTCTCCACCTTTGCTCAGTTGCCCTAGTATTGTTACTACCAGCTGTTGACTTAGCTTGGACTTGCTGAAAGTTCTTTGGCATGAAACTCTTAGATTTTGATCTCAGTTTCTTATCCAGCTTTAAAATGAGGGATTTATTATTCCCTTAACTTAATTCTCCTCTTTCATAAAGGAGGTGACAGAATTCAAGTATCAAATTATAGGCCAATCTGTCAGGTGTTTCAGTGTTAAAGAAGCTGAAAATAAGGATCCAGTATTGGTTGACAATCTTTGGGTAGCATGATTTGCTAAATGGAGGTCATGTTTTTGTAATCTTATTACAATAGGGTGACAGCAGCATTAGATGTTGGAAATGGATGAATAGTAATAGCCTTCAACTTTGCAAAGGCTTTGATAATTTATTGTATAAGTTGATAGTCAAGCTAGTGCATGAGGTTGGATATTAGACTAGTGTATTGGATTGGAGATTGGCTGTTAGGTATCAAGTTCTGTATAGAGCAATATCCCAAGAGTCACTGGTGGTGTACCTCAGGAGTCTGTTTTAGGGCCACTGCTATGTTAATTGCTGGCAAAGGTTGGTTGATTGGTAGAGCCTCTGCTACTAATGGCTCAGTTTAGCAAGTTTGAGCACAGTTAGTAGGGTACCAATCATTCGATGCTGTCGGCACACTCTCCCTCAATGAGTCTTTGGACTCCCTGGAGGTCTCAAATTAATAATATTGAGGAAGATGTGAATGGGGATATCTATTTGCAGATCCCAAGTTGGGACAAATTGAGTAGAGCAGATCTTTGTAGTTTACAAGACTTGAATAGACAGTGAATGTGCATTGGAGTGAGAATACCAGTTAGTGGTGTAGCTAGAGCTTTTGCCACCCCCTCTCAATATACACCAAAAATACAAAGTATTTTAATTCCAACATTCTAAAATGTTATTTTTCTTGCTTTTCTGTTAAAAAAATCATCTGACATTGGCAAAGTCTATTTCATCACTCAATTGCTGTTCTATAGTCAGTATGGCAGGATTTCTTAAGCAGCAAAGTGCTGCCTGGGGCAGACTGCCCCCTAGCTACATCACTGATACCAGTTCATTATTGCAAAATGTAAGATTTAAAATTTGAGAAACAGACTAGATGCAGAACCTCTTGGTGAAGAGATATTGTTAGAGGTGGAAGAAATCGGATCTTTTATGGTAGATGAGGATCTAAAATTTAAGACATTGCCAAATTTGTGAGGATAATGCATTCTGGCAATAATGCAGATGACATTTATAGATTCTGGTTCTGATTAGGCCATATAGGCTGTGCACAGATTTGGTCACCTGTTTTTCAAAAGGATGAGATGAAGGTCCAGAGGTAATTGATTAAAATGGTTTCTGATCTCTGGAATGATGAATATGAAGAAATGATAAAGGTAATGAAAAATAAGGGCAGATCTGTTATAGGACACAATGAAGAGGTTTTTTCATACAATGTTGGAAGACTAGGGAGAAGAAAAGATTATCCCTCTTCTCCCTAGAGAAAAAGCTGTATAAAGTGGGTCTAAGCAAGTGAATGAAAAGGTTTTTTGCACATGTAGTTAATGACTGGAATGCATTGCTTGTGTGGTGTCTTCAGAGGATTTGAATGTGTTCAAGGCATGGTAGGAGCTGTATGCCAAATCACTTCCTAGATAAGTGACTCCATGGATCTTAAGATAATACCAATATTTTTATGAATTTTTCTTATTTTTTACTCCTTTTATATCTTTCTACATGATTTATTTCATGCAGATTTTATACCTGTCCCTTATTGTGTATTCGCTACCAGAGGCGTAGCTAGTGGGCGGTCCACCCCGGACAGCACTTTGAACCTTTTTGAACTTTTGCAGTTAATTCTAAAATAGTCTCGAACTCATTTCCAAATATTGTAATACTCCTGTGAATTTTTCTCATGATTGTAAGTGTTGTTAGCTTAAGTTCTAAATAAAACTTAAGAATTACTTACATTATTATGAAATAGACTTTGCCAATGTCATCAATTTTGCTAACAGAAAAGCAAGAAAAATAACACTTTAGAATGTTGAAATTAAGTTTTATTTCAAAAATAAACACTGTTTTAGTTTATTTCTCTATACATAGTTTAGACTTTATATTCTTATTTTTGGTATGTATTGAGAGGGGCAGCAAACTCAGGGACTGCTCCAGGCACCAAAAGCTCTAGCTACACCACTGATTGGTACAGTATAACCATAACTGTCCTTGTGCCATTAAACCCAAAACACCTACTTTGAAGACTAGAGCAGCCTTTGGTCAACCATTTGTCTGGCTCAACTTGCTAAAGCAACTTCTCTTCCTCTTTCATTCCATCTACCTATTCTTGGGAACAGCCCTTTCCCCAAAACAAACTAGCTGGTCAGGAGATTGTGACATCTCCAATGAGTTTAGAGACTTAAGGGAGAGTACCTACTCTACAACTGTCTCAACCACTCAAATCCAACTGCAGTGAACTGCATCTACAGACATTAACTGCAGTTAATGTCTGAAGATGCAGTTCACTTGTATTTTCAATTACAAACATCCATGCCCACAGCAGGATTTGAACCCACAGCCTTTTGGCTGCAGAGTGGATATGCTAACCACTTGGCCAACATGCCAGCCTGGATGTTATGCCTGCTTACCCAAACACTGCATTTATGTGCTATCTTGCAACTTGTGTGGATCAGATAAGATTAGGAAAAAGATTTTTCTGTCACCATCAGTGTGCTACAGAAAAAGCCCTTTTCTGTTTTTATGTGAAAGATTGACTGCTACCAAGTTCCAAAATTGAAGAAAAATCCTAATTCCATTTTTCTATATAAAGAATTCTGCATAAAATATGGACATCCTCATGCCTTTTGTCAGTAAATTTTATTCTTGTAGCTTGAAAAGTTCTGCTTGTTGATTTGATTCTAATAGCATGCTTGGTCAGTTAAGTCTTGCTTAATTTTTGAAGTAACCTATTTTTTTTGGAGTAACCAAAAATAGGTTACTTTTGGAGTAACCTATAAAATGTAACTTGAATCAGGTATTGAATTTCATATCTTTGTATTTAAAGAAGTGATTTGAGGTGGCAGAAGATAGGCCTATGTCACTAGCTTTATTACATAATTTCCAATACTGTATCTATCTATACCTACACTTGATCAGATATTAATTTTTCATGCAACTTTTCCAATTGCAAGGTTCTTATTAAAATAACCATGTGAAGTTTATCCTTTAACTCTGTGATATTTTGACACTTAAGCTTTTTTATGTAAAAAAAGCTAAAAAATCGCAGTGCAAGATATATGCAGGGATTTTCGGAAACTAAAGTTTTCAGAAAAAACAATGGTATGACCTACCAAGAAGTTGTATTTGTTAACGCTACTTTTGGCATTGAAGAGTTCCTTGTGTGCATCATCAGTCATCCACCCAAATAACTTCATCTTCTTTCCCATTATTTCAAGCAAAAATTCTCAGTAATTTTTACAAGACTTGAGATATGTAATGAACAATCCTTCCCAAATGACTAATGAGAAGTAAAAGCAGAGTGTGAAACAGACGGCAATAGTAGCCCAGTAGAGATAGAGCAGCTATGAAGAAGTACATATGATTGAGGTCCAGTATTAACAAAAGATCGTGCAAGACAAACTCAAGCTAACAGTTGAGTTGAAATGCTAATTCTCTTCAACTGAATTCCATAATATCTGAAACACATTCACTATATATTTCTTAGTTTTAACACATTCACAATGGGGTGTCAAGCAAAACCATATGCTGCACTGGAAACATGGTCAGCAGTTTCATTTGGAGGGAGATGTGATTTATTAGTGCCATTTTTATCTCGGAAATTAAGAAATATATTACAGACTGCAAATGTCTCTGTACCTTATTGGGTGATACAATAAAACTACTTGTTTTTCTTGGTCTTCAGTATAGTGATGCTGAAGCTTGGGCAGACCTGTTATTTACCACAGGGAGCGAGTTACTATTGCCAGGATGTGAAGATCATGGTGATAGTAACTAGAAATTTGAGTAGGAGAATTCATAATATAATTTATTGAGAAATATACTTTTTTCCTCAGGGGCTCACTTTAGTGAGTATGGGAATGGCAAACCCGAGGTACCTGATGCTGGACCATGCCTTCATGTAATATACATCTGTTATATTATCTGTAGACTGGTCCCTCCTCTTCCTCCCTTGCTTCTTTCTTTTCTTGCTCCTTCCCCTAAATGCTATTAGAGGGAATCTTTCCTATTTTGCTGTGTCGTTTTGTCTTGTGCTAACAGGACATTATCAAACACTGTAACATGATCAGGCCATCAAAAAATGTTCATACCGTATCGTCCATTGTGCAGGTTACCAAGGGGAGTTCGGGTTTTAGGCAGAGGGAACCCTTTCGAAAAATGTTAGTCTCTTTTAAACAGCACTCTGTTAGAGGAAACTCCATCAATGGGCCTGCTACCCATTTGGGGAGGTGTTTGGGAGCAGCACAAAGAAATGGTTCAGCAAAAGGACGGAAATGGCAGCGACAACGGCACCAGACTATGGCTTTAAGCAACTGGAACTTCTCTGACAGGGAAGGAGTTGGAACTGGTCGAGGAAGCCAAGCGCTACCGGCTAGACTTGGTCGGGCTTTCTTTGACCAAGAGGAGAGGCTCTGGAACTGTCGACCTGGATAAGGGGTGGAAGCTCTACTACACTGGTGTGAGCCCGACAATGTTTGCTCAGACGGGTGTGGGGATACTAGCAAGCCCCCAGCTGTCGGACTGTGTTGCTGAGTGGATCCCATTGGGAGACGGGTATGTGTGTTAAAGCTTCAGATGAAAAACCATGATTTGGCTGTGGTGCAAGCCTGTGCACCTAATCTGGAGTCAGAATATTCCACTTCCCAGAGGAAGTGGATGCTGCTTTTGACAGGGTGGCAGACATGGAGGGGGTGTGGTTGGAGGAACGGCACCCTTGACCTCAATGTGAATGGGTTGAAATTATTGGACTTCTGTAGTACTAACAGCTTGTACATAAGGAATACCTTCTTCCAGCACTGAGAAGTCCATAAGTATACCTGGCACAGGGATACACTAGAACAAAGGTCTCTGAATGACTTCTTTATAGTCTCAGCAGACCTACTTTCCTCTTCTCACATGAAGATCCTCAGTGTTGGATCTTCATGTGAGAAGAGGGGCAGAACTCAACTGACTACCACCTTGTGTGCACTCTACGGCTTCAGAAACCAGATGCTACCATCAACGCTAGTAGGCCTAAGCAGCTATACTGTGTGAAATGGGAGGCATTGGAAAATGAGGCTGTGAGGAAGAATTTTGCAGATGATCCTCCTGGTCTTTCTAACCTGGAGAAATTTGATGCTCTATTCTCATTTGCATCCTCTGATTTAAGAACAATCCATTATATATTGTCTAGGAGAAACCAGATTCATTTTTGTTCCAGTGTCATTTCACTCCATATTTGCTATTAATGTTATCAATTATTACTACTTTCTAGGCCTGACTTATCTGCTGCATTTCAGGTTTATAGCAGCATCTTAAATCTGTTCACCTTTCTGTACTGCCTCAACCTATTTTTCCCCTTGTATTGCATCTTGTGTTCCATGATTCTGTCAACATGGATCTCTCTGTCCTTACCCTTTTCTAAATGTTTCATTTGCTAATTAAGCAAATGAACTGCTTCCCCTTTATTTTTCATGCTGCATGCATTATAGATGCCAGGAGTAATGTTTTAATTTATAACCAGTCCACCTCTTAGCAACTTGATCCTTGATCATGGCCCTTCACTCTCCCTATCCTATTTATTCCCTGTACCCAACTACATGCACACCTAACTATCCAGCTTTATATCTAACCTTTACACATTCTGTTTTATCTGCTTTCATTATCTTTTTTCCATCTTCATTTCAAGATGAATGACATGAATCACTCTGAAAGGTGGGATATTTTGTATGTCTTCTTTCCTAAAGAGATCTTCATTTCTCATTACTTTTCATTCTAGTAACATGCTCTCATTGACTCATACCAAATACATTAAGATCTAATTCTTATAGATTTAGCCAAATCTGATGGTGTTCATCCAGGTAATCCAATAAGCTATTTTAGCTATCTTTGTTATAGGCCATGTGTCCATGCACTTCATGGTGCAGAGATGTGGCCTATAACAAAGGCACAGGAGAGGAAGTTGGAGCTGGCAGAGATGCAGATGTTCAGATGGATGAGTGGTGTGACAAAGGACAGGATAAGGAATGACTACATCAGACGGTCAAGGTGGGACCGATCAGTAAGAAGGTACAAAAAAGCAGGCTGAGGTGGTTCGGTCATGTAGAGGAGTGAGGAGTATGTTGGCAAACAAGTGGAGTGGAGGGAAGGAGGAAAAGAGACAGGCCCAAGCTCAGGTGGAGGGATAAGGTGGCAGAGGACCTTAGGGAGAAAGGATGGAGTAGGGAAGACTCCCTGGACTGGAGAACCTGGGGAAGAAGATTAAAGATGGGAACGAAGACCCTGTTTAACATGGGATAAAGGCATGGCAAAAGAAGCTACTTTTATAAGTCTACTAAACTTCTTGTTAATAATCATCCAAATCCTCAGCCTCAGTTTTCTGCACTATACATCCTGTGAGTAATGGTTAATAGTTGGAATTGAGTGGTGGAAGATTGGAATGCATTTCTTGAGAGTGAGTGCAGGGGACAGTAAATGCATTTAAGTTGAGGTATGAGCTATGCATATGAAACCTCCTGGCAAGTCTCTTGATTCCATGGAGGTGTGATAATACATAGCTTGTAATTTTTTCAAAGTGTATACATAACCTTGTATTTCACCACATTAAACTAGTAATGTTAGACTTGCAGTATGGGTAGGCAAAGATTTAAAGCATCCTTTATTGCTCTTTTGCATAAACAAACGAGATTTTTGATTTCCAATATCATTCATACACAATCCAATTGGCAACAACTTGAATCATAGAACCTATTGCTTATCATTATCCAGGGCTCCATGGAGTAGAGACTAATCGTGGGAGATAAAAATGAAAAGCATTCAACTTGAATTTCTTCCTGCTAACGCCATCCCTGATACAGCCACTGGACATGGGAATCAAAAAATTTGAAGACTTATCACATAAGGTTGGTACACTACATCCTTGAAACAATTGAAGAAACTCTACTGACATCTTGAATGGCCAAAGAAATCAGTGCAAAGGTTACCATTTTACAGGCAGTCCAATAGTGCAGATAGTTGGCAAGTACATGACACCTCCAGGGAGTCCAAAGACTCATTGAGGGAGGGCACCTACTTCACAATTCTCCATCTCTACCACTAACTACTTTTGTCATCTACACCAATGCCATCTACCACCGACCACAACCAGTAGTATTTTCATAGAAAATCATGAACATCCATGCCCACGGTGGGATTCGAACCCACAGCCTTTTGGCTGGAGAGCGGATATGTTAACCACTTGGCTTTGCCGGCCAGGCTGGCAATTAATTTTCTATATTTAACTCCTATACCATCCAACCAATCCCGTTTTCTCAAATTTAAGTTGGATATCCTATTAAGTTTTCCAGTTTTTTATAAATTAGATGCCAAGAAATTATATTCTTGGTTTATCATTTATCCAAGCAAAAGTAAACAGTTTGTGCATGAAGTATTTTCACAACTGAGTTGCTTGTATATAGAGGCTAATGACTTCATATTAATTGCCTTAGTATCCCATAATGCAAAGCACACATCCTTCTGGTTGTATATAAACATTATAGGAAGAGCTACCATCTAGACCAGTTTTCAACCTGAGGCATGTATAATGCTATGCATTATGGGATACTAAGGCAATTAATGTGAGGTCATTAGCCTCTATATACAAATGGTCTAGTCATGAAAATATTTCACATGCAAACTATTTGCTTTTATTTGGATAAAGGATAAACTAAAATTTCTTGGCATCTTTAATTTGCAACAAAGTGGAAAAGCTTTCAACTAGCTCTGATTCTGAGTTTTTATTATGTGACACCTCCAGGAGTCCAAAGACTCGAGGGAGAATGTGCCAATAGCATCAAACAATTGATCCCCTTTTTCCCTACTTTTATATGGGAAATAAATGGCTTCTACATTACTTCAACCTTTATCACTTCTGGGTTTGGCTCCCACTGAGACCTTAACAGTCAAAATTAGTCTTGGCCCTTGTCATAATGCTTTGTATTATATACACCCAAAAGAATGTATACTTTGTATTATGGGATACTAAAGCAATTAATGTGAAGTGATTAGCTTCAATATACATATCTTAGTTGCAAAAATACTTTGCATGCAAACCGTTTGCTTACATTTTCAATAAAGGATAAACCAAGAATGTTATTTCTTAGTATCTAATCAGTTTGAATGATTTTAAATTAGTATTGCTTTTTGGTTATTAAAATTGATTAGCAACTTTTCTTTCGCAGAAACATGACATTGAAAGGAAAATACCTTCTATTCCAGTCTGCAGTGCTTGACATAGTTATTTTCATTCTCCCCATCCTTAATTATTGCCAGTACTTTAATGTTTTCTGCATTTGTGTTGAAGCTATAACTTCAACCAGAACAGTAACATGAAAAATAATTGACCACTTAAATGTTGCTATGAGGTAACCAACTTCTTCAGTAGTTCTTGAATAGGCAAATGTCATTTCCTAGAACAGAACCAGTTAATGGTATCCCTAGGAAACTGAATTTCCTATAGGATTGAATACTTGGAAATTGTATACCATTGGAATATGTATTTGTAAATCCCTAATTAGGGTTAGAACACTACCTCTTAGTGACTAGAATTTATTCTACCATCTATCAAATAAACACTAATCTATCAACTTCCCAAGTGTTGGGGCTAAAATTTTTTTATTCCTTTGGGAATGAAAGGCATGAAAATTCATTACTCTGAATTTCATTCCAGTGCTTGCATTCAGTAATATCAATCTCTTGCCTCTTACAGTAAAATGACTAAGATATAAGATAATGCCCTTTAAACTGTGCACTTTGCTAGTTTCTATCTATCCTGTAATTCAAAATGGATTACAGGAGCCTAAAAAGGCAAGTGACTGAAATTAGATGATTTGACTTAAAGCATAAATAGAACATAAGCTGAGACCTCCACTGCAACTTATAATTAAAATTGAATATTAGTTTATATTAGCTATAATAAAGCTTTTTCATATTTCAGCTGTTGGGGTTGACAGTCACAGTTATATCCCTCAAAATTAAAACAGCCCTAGAGTCCCTTAATCCACTTGTACTTTTACCCCTTAAAAATGTGGTAAAAAGCATCTTATCAGCAGGTTTCCTACTAACAGTTACTGGAGGACTTGGATTTTGTGGCTCCTGTTATGAAATAATATGGATGGTTCCTGTGGTAAGTGATCTTTTTTCTAATTTTATGTAACTAAATTGAGTTGTCCAAAATTTCCATTTTGTTATTAGCATTTACTTGTTTCTTTTAATTAGATTCATTGCATGCCTGGTTGGCTATGAGTGGTCAGCAAAATCCACATTCCAACAAGCTGAGCTTGAATCCCACTGTGAACATGGATTGGATATGGACAATTCAGTTGGAAGATGAATTTCATTGTCTGATGGGAGACCTACCTTGTTCAGAGGCATGAAATAGCAACAGTCTAGAAATCTGCTATAGTGAACAAAGTGTAAAAATATACAAAAAATTCTTATACCACCTATGGTATGAATGTACTAAGTTGACAAAAAACCCTTTGTTTTGGAGCCTTACTCAGTTTTGAAAGACATTATCAAGATTTAAGTTTTGAATACGAAGTATTTCTTAGTCACCAAATCTTAAGATAACACCATGTAACTTCCTGAGAAATCATTCTGCAAAGATTCTAAAAATTCTACATATGTGGAGGCACAAAAGAATGAAGGCTTGTGACAAATGTCTTCAAATGACTACATTTAAACTCGACTAGCAGGTTTTTTCCTTAGTTATTATTATTCAGGCCTCCATGGAGTCAAAAGACTCATCGAGGGGAGGTCCCCCCAAGAAACACAAAGTATATCGTACCACTCATTGACTTTCCTGCTCTCACCACTCCATCAGGCAATGCATTCCATGGTTCAACCACCCTCCATGCAAAGAAACCACTCCTCGCCCTCTTGCTCAGTTTCCTTTCGTAACTTTCAGGGATGGCCTCTTGTCATCACTATTCCTGCTGTTCAAAGCGAAATAACTCCTCAGTGTCAACCCTGTAATCACTTCTCAACAGTTTAAGTCTCAATCATATCGCCTCTCCTTCTATCCACCGAACTCTGCAGTCCACATTCTCTCAGCTGATCCTCATAACTATCATTGTACATTCCTGAAACCATCTTTATCTGCCTTTGTACCCTTATCACAGTTAATTTATCCCCTTCAAATCCTGGGGACCAAATCTGAGAACAATAGTCCAAGTGTGGTCTGATCATGGTCTTATACAACAGAATAATAACTGTTTTATTTCTGCAGGTCAGTGACCTGCTCATTATTACAGCAATCCTCTGTTACCTTGCCCATCTTCGTTATGTCCCCTAAATTTCAGGTTTCTATCAATAATCAACCCCAGATCTCTTGTCTCCACTACTTCCTCCAGTATAACCCTCCCATGTGGGACATTACTGGAGATATTTATCAGCCTTGCATGAGCAGTCCAGGACCTATGACAAATGTGGTGTGGATGAGTGGTTAGATGAAAGGAATTTCTTCAGTTTTGAAAACTTGAAGGTAGTAGTCATTGGGAAGATGGTGGCCTGTTTAGGAAGTTTGCATGTATATCTTCATAACTAGGCTACATATAGAGGAAGCTAACTTCACTGGCTTGCTTGCATAGCAGTGTCTAACAGTGTGCACATTCAGACATTGATATGCATTATGGAACACTAGACAGGCTTAGGAATTTGAAGTCTCGTTGGTGGGAATTTGACATAGAGATACTGATGGTAAATCAGTGCAGACATCGCTTTCCATATTAGACCTCCATTTAGTCACCTCATTGTGAGAGGGCCACACTCATGCAAAGAGATCTGTTCCTTTAAACCCATGCAGTTTCTGTATGCACCACACTTTCAGGCAATGCATTTCACTCAGCAGGTAAAGAACCTGCTTCTCATTCCCTTAGAATGTATGAATAAGGATGATCTCTTGTTCTACCCTTTTCTCCTACTGAAATCTCCACATTAATTTGGTAACTACCAGTGAGTGTGCTGCAGCAAGGCACAAAACAAAAGTTTTTTTATAACATACTTTATTATACAAGTTCAATCCTTTGTTCTTGAGATATAAACACTGCTTAAAGATGGAAGAGACAAACATGGTTTACTGTCTAGCATTTTAACTAGACCTCCTTTTCTTGCTTTGAAAAGTATACACAATCTTCATTGTTTAAAGTTTTACCAAAGGATAATATAATTTAACAGGAAACCAAGGAATAACTATACTTGCATGTCTCAGCTGTAGATAACTAAGCTACTTGCTGCTCTTGAAAGCTGCATGCTTTGTATTCTAATACAAACTTCATTCAGTTCAGATGCACTGGGATATGTGCTGCAAAATCACCTTTAGCTGTTGATGTACACACTGATATCTTATTGCAGACTAAGGAATCTCATTGCTCTGACATAACTAATCAACATTTGCTAAAGGGAGGTCATGTTTTAGTAATCTACTTACTTATTACAATAAAGTGACTGCTTCCTTGGACAGAGAAAGATACACAGTAATATACTTGGATTTTGCAAAAGCTTTTGATAGAGTACCTCATGATAAGTTGAGTCAAACTAGAGCAGATGGGGTTGGATATTAGATTAGTGCATTGGATTGGAGACTGGCTATCTGATAGGTATCAACAAGTTGTGTATGGGGGTGCAATATCCAGGAAAAGGAGTCACTAGTGGAGTGCCTCAGGGGTCTGTTTTAGGGCCATTACTATTTAACTTGTATATTAATGATATAGGTGAAGATTTGGATGGAGATATTCAGTTGTTTGCAGATGATGTAAAGTTGGGACAAACCATGAAGTGTAGTGAAGATGTTATGGCCTTACAGGAAGACTTGAATAAATTGAGTGATTGGGCAAGCAAATGGGGATGTGAGTTCAATGTTGCAAAATGTAAAGTTTTAAAATTTGGAAAACAAAGATGAGATGCAGAATTTATGCTTGGTGAGAATATATTGTTGGAGGTAGAGGAAATAAGAGATCTGGGGGTTGATAGTGGATAAGGATCTAAAATTTAGGGGACACATTGCCAAAATTGTGAAGACAACAGACTTCTGGGAATGATGTGGAGGACACTGACATTTAAAAGTAAGGAGATTCTTGTTCCATTGTATAAGGCTTTGATTAGGCCACACATGGACTATTGTGCCCAGATTTGGTCACCTGGTTTTCAGAAGGATGAAGAGATGTTGGAAAGGGTCCAAAGGCAACTGACTAAGGTAGTTTCTGACCTCTGGAATGTCTAGTATGAGGAAAGATTGAAAAGATGTAATTTTCAGAGTCTAGAGAGAAGGAAGAGGGGAGATATGATAGAGACCTACAAGTTGGTAAGGGGTTGTTATAGGGTCAATGGTGGTGAAGTTCTACAGAGAATAGTGGGAGAACCAGAGGTCATCCCTGGAAACTGTATAAAGAGGCAGATTTTTTTCGTGCAGAGTTGTGAGTGATTGGAATGCCTTGCCTGAGAGTGTGGTGTCTGCAAGGAGTTTGAATGTGTTTAAGACACAGTATGATGAGATGTGTGAGATAAAAGGACCTTCTAGATGAGTCTTTGACTCCATGAGGTCTTGTTTAATAATAACATATGCTGCAACAGTAGTGCTTATCTTAGTCATTCAATTTTTATAACATTGAATATTTATAACATTGAATATTTATAACAGTTAACTATTTCAAATACAGGTAACTTGTATGCAGGGGTTAAATTTTCAAGAATTGCTGTATATATCAAATTATTATTACCACCCCAAGACCTCATGGAGTCGGACTCATCTGGGAGGTCCTTTTATCACACACAGCTCATCATACAGTGTTTTTAACACTTTTGAACTCTTTGCAGACACCATTCTCACGCAAGGCATTCTAATCATTCACAACTCTGCATGGAAAAAAACCTGCCTCTCACACCCTCTTTATACAGTTTCTAGGGATGACCTCTGGTTCTCCCTTGATCTCCCACTATTCTCTGTAAAAACTTCTCCAGCATTGATCCTATAATAACTCCTTACCAACTTGTAGGTCTCTATCATATCTTCCCTCTTCCTCCTGTCCACCAGACTCTGAAAATTACATCTTCTCAATCTTTCCTTATACTTGACATTCCAGAGGTCAAACTACCTTAGTCAGTCTCCTCTGGACCCTTTCCAACATCTCTTCATCCTTCTGAAAACTCGGTGACAAATCTGGGCACAATATTCCTTATACAATGGAACAGGAATCTCCCTACTTCTACACGTCAATGTCATCGGCATCATTCCCAGAAGCCTTTGTGTTGTCTTCACAATTTTGGCAATGTGTCCCCTAAATTTTGGATCCTTATCCACTATCACCTCCAGATCTCTTATTTCCTCTACTTCCAACAATATATTCTCACCATAGGCATCTAGGGGGCTGAGCTCCTAGTTTTAACTATAAAAGAACATTGGTCTGACACCTTTTGAATATTAAATCTTATTTTTATCCTTATTTATTCTGAACTGAACTTTATCATGGTTATATTTAATTTGCTATCAGATGTCATACTAAAACCTGACAACTAATTAGGGGCAGTAAAACATGTTAATCCAAAACAGTAATCTGTTCTATTTGTAATGGTTGGCATGTCTACTAATCAGTTTGTCAGATTAGTTTGTCATTTTGCTTGTTAGTATTGACAGACACCGCAGAAACTCTAAAATTTGCATATAAATTTCCAAATGTTTCAACTAAATTTAACTCTGAATTCTGATCTCTGCATTTTCTAAAATATTTTCAGCACATTGTTGGCCTATTCCTTGTAATTGCCTTGCAGTTCTCTTCTGCTGTAGCTTTCATGGTTATTCGCAAAATGGTAAGAAATGAAAGATCTTTATGTAAATCTAACCTTTCATTAAAGTAAATACAGATGTTTGTTTAAAATTTGATTGCAAATCCAAGGAATTAGGACAAATTAGTTATTTAACAGTCAATAGAAATAAAGATAAGCAATGGAGGCAACAATTAAGATTTTTGGTAAGAGTTCAGGGATTAAGGTCTAATCAAGGCCAATTCAAGATTTTGCTGAACACAAGTTTTTATAGAAATATAAGTATTAATTAGAAATTGGCAATGTTAAATCTTAAATTAGAAGCCCAAAAAAAATCTCAATTGGTTTCTGCATTTGCTATGATAATGCTAATAGTCAGGTGATTCCTGAACTTATGCAGACAGCCATTAGGGAAAGAATATCGCATCCAACACTAAAACTTCTTGAACAGCAGGATTTTCAAGCAGTGAATGGGAAAAATTACAAAATGAGAAATTAGAATTTCTTTGAAGTTCAAATAGTTAGTCAGCTGCATAAAAACAGCTGACTTGCTGACAAATGCAGGTCCTAATTAGACCAGACCTGAACAAAAAGAAATCTTTCCAATTTTAACTATAAAAGAACATTGGTCTGACACCATTCTACATCCATTATGCAATGGCTCTCAGTAGCTGAGTGTCTATAGGCACTCTCAGTAGATACTTTTGTTGAGCCAGGTCAATTCAGCTCTCAGAATGCTTAGCACATTTTCTTTTAATGTGGCAAAGTTGCATCTAGTCCCATCGCTTTCATTTCAAGAATACCTATTTGAAATGTGTTTTAATGCTCTTCTAAACCTTCAGCTCTCTTCATTCCTCCAGAAAAGCCTTTTCTAGGATGACATTTCAATGATCATTAAACAACTTCAATGTGCATTAGTCACCTGATCCTCATTTCGAAGATCATTTTCATCTAATCATTTCTTCTGCTGCCCACAACTTCCTGCTTTATACTAATTCCAGGAGTATCTGGAATAAGTGAGAGGAATTGGTGGTGCAGATAGCATCAGCCTGGCCAAAAATTATTGCGATCACTGAGACGTGGTTGACAGAAGGGGATATAACAGGAATAGAAGTCGCTGGGTATAGCATTTTTTGTCAGGATAGGAGGGGAAAGCGTGGTGGTGGGGTACTGCTTATGATAAGTGATGACTTATCTCCTCTAAGAGTGGAGAATTTGGAAGTGAGACGAATGATTTTGAGAGCGTATGGTGTGAGGTAGAGGTGGGCAAGACAGGATATTTAGTGGGGTGTTGCTATAGACCTAGGAGCACAGAGGATGGGGACCAGGAGATGTTTAGACAGCTAAGTTTTGCAAGTGCAAGAATGATTGTTATGGGAGATTTTAACTACAGTAGTATAAATTGGAGAGAGGAAGATGCATGTAGCAATAGGGGAATGGAATTTCTAGAATTCTTGAGGGACAAATGTCTTAGGCAACATGTAACAGGGAACAAGAGGTTCAAAAGTTTTGGATTTGGTTATAGCATCAGAAGAGTTGATAATAACTGAGTTGACGTCTCTCCCACCAGTTGGAGAGAGTGGCCATATGGTGTTGACTTGGAAAATGAATAGACATGCAGGAGTATCAAAGAGATGGGAACTTATGTGGAATTATAAGGCAGGTGATTATAAGTCTTAGACGTCAACTTCAGGAAGTTTCATGGAGGGAGGAATTGGAAGGCTGGGATATCACTAGTGCGTGGGGAAATTGTGAAAGAATATTTGTTATCAGCAATGGTAAGTTGTATACCACGAGTGAAGAAGACACAATTTGGAGTAAAGTGGATGACAAACAAAATTACAGGAATTGCATGCGAAAAAGAGGCTATGGAAGAGATAAGGAGACAGGTGAAGAGATGCATGAGGAATATAAGACACAGGCCAGAAGTGTGACTAGTGTGGTAAGGAAAGCGAAACTGGAATATGAGAGGAGATTGGTCCTAAAATCCAAAGAAAATCCTAGGGAATTGTTTAGCTATGTGGCCATTAGGAGGAGAAATGACTGAAAGAATGATATTGTGGGATAAAAATGGGAATAGTGACTGATGCAGAGGACATAGTGGAATTGTTCAATGAACACTTTATTGGAGTATTTCATCCTAGAGGAGTCTGTTTTAATGCTAGAGGGATAGGACTGGTTCGAGGTCTGGAGGTACAGGAGGAGTGTATTTCAGATACTGAGTACTCTGGATGTCAGTAAAGCTGTGGGACTGGATGGTATTTCAAGAGTTTTGAGAGAATGTGCTAGGGAATTGACAGTGCCTTTAACGTGGCTTTTCAATGAAAGTCTGGCTTGGGCAAAAGTGCCCAGGGAATGGAAGGAAGGTAAGATAGTGCCATTGCATAAGGGTGGTAACAGACTGGAAGTGTCTAATTATAGGCCAGTCTGTGTGTCATCAGTAGTTAAGATCTTGGAGAAAGTAGTGAGGGACTGTATACAGCATTGGGCAGATGAGGGTAATATGATCTGTGAGAATCAACATGGATTTGTGAAAAGACACTCTCGTTTTAGCAATATGCTAGCCTTTTATAATAATTACAAGAACATTAGATGAGTGAAAGGCATATACTGCAATTTTCTTAGACTTGGTGAAGGCATTTGACAGGGTGCCACATGATAAGCTGATATTTAAGTTGCGGCACATGGGTCTGGATGTCAGATTGGTCAACTGGATTCAGGATTACCTGTCTGATAGGTATCAGAGTTGTGTATGGTGGAGCAGTTTCCAGGAGACAGAGGGTTACAAGTGGGGTCCCACAGGGCTCAGTACTAGGACCTATATTGTTTAACCTTTATATCAATGATATAGCCAGTGGATTGCAGGAGATATTCAGTTGTTTGCAGATGATGTGAAGCTGGGAAGGATTATTAGTAATAGTGCAGATGTGGTAGCCCTGCAAGAGGATTTAAATAAGCTAGATAGATGGGCAAATGAATGGGGGTTTCAGTTTAATGCAGCAAAATGCAAGGTCTCGAGGTTTGGGAAACATCGATGGGATGCTGCATACTCTATGGGAGGAGTTATACTGGAGGAAGTGGGGGAGACAAGAGATCTGGGGTTGATGATTGATAGAAACCTGAAGTTTAGGGAACACCTTGCAAAGGTGGTGAAGGTAACACAGAGGATTGCTGCTATTATGAGAAAGACACTGACCTGCAGAGATAAGAGGGTTATCATTCCATTGTATAAGTCTCTGATCAGACCACACTTGGACTATTGTTCTCAGATTTGGTCCCCAGGATTTGAAGGGGATAAATTAACTGTGGAAAGGATACAAAGACAGTTTCAAGACTGTACAAGGATAGTTATGAGGATCGGCTGAGAGAATGTGGACTGCAGTGTTTGGATAGAAGGAAAGCTGATATGATTGAGACTTAAACTGTTGAGAGGTGGTTACAGGGTTGACACTGGGGAGTTCTTTCACTTGGTTGAACAGCAGGAAGGAGTGATGACAAGAAGCCATCCCTGGAAGTTACGAAAGGAAACTGTGAGCAAGAGGGTAAGGAGTGGTTTCTTTGTGTGGAGGGTGGTTGAGTCGTGGAATGCATTGCCTGATGGAGTGGTGGGTGCGAGAACAGTCAATGAGTTTAAAGAGTGGTATGATAGACTTTGTGTTTCTCGGGGGACCTCCCCTCGATGAGTCTTTAGACTCCTTGGAGACCTGAATAATAATAATAATAGTCATCACTTTGATTTTTAGTCTTCCACTTTAGCCATGTGCTGCTAACTTTCAGTGTAGTTTGTCAGTGTTAGCATTTAACTAGCTCCCATTTAACTGCCTCAAGCTTATTTCTAACATTAAACACCTTCCTTAATTGTGCAAATTCCTTTTTTCTTGATATTTCTACATGTTTTCATCTTTTGATTCAAGACTAGGTTGTCACTCACTACCTAGGGCAAGGATATCTTAGATTTTGATGCTAGGACCAAATCTAAAACTTGGTCTTTTAATTCTCTCTGAATCTTCTCTAAGACATCCTTTCTTTTAGGCTTGCATGGTGATCCGAAAGCATTTTTGAAATTATAGAGACAACTACCGTGTTTGACTAAAAACTTTAGTTTAATATAACTAAAATCTACAATTCGACGTTTTGACTTATGTCAAGGTCATCTTCTGGAGCGTACAAATATACACAAGAAACAAGCTATACTACAATCAAACTGGTTCAGTTAAAGACACTAACAAACTGCTACCACAATTGTTGGCCTGACCTCTAGTGGGAAAAAAAAATTATACATCAATGCTAGAGAGCTATTATTTGTGTTGTCTACTATATACATATATTAACATCATTCCAGCCAGTTGGAGTGGAATGGTTTCTAATACTAGCGGATTGGCTAGAGTCCTGACTTATGTTGAATCTTTCATATTAGGTTGGCTGAATGTGTGCCATCCAGATCCTTGGAATTTTCATACCATCTTTGTTATTGATATTTGGGTGGTTTATCAGGATTTTGCGGGATTCCTTAAATTTTCTTTCGTACCAGGTTTTTGTGCAGTGTAAGGAGCAGGTGCTTTTCCAGTTGATTTGGTGTAAGGTGTTAAGTGCGTGGTCTGAGAGGCCTGCTTCACCATAATGGTTATATTTAATGTCTGTTTCTTGCATATAGGGATTGTCCGTTCTGTTTCACCAATGTACGGTAAGTTACAGGTGCAGCAGATGCAATACTCCAGGATGTGCTAATGGGAGGAGAGGAACCTTAGAGGAGCCGAATATGGTTTTAAGTTTAGTGGGTGGTTTAAAGGTGGCATTGAGGTTATAATGTTGTAGGATTCTGTTGATTTTTTCGGATAGCCCTTTAATGTATGGGATGGCTATGGTTTTACTGTAATCTAGATTCATTTTTGTTGTGGTTTTATAGAGTATTTTATTGACAGTATTTTTGTTATAGCCATTATTTATGAATGTGTCACTAATGATTTTTAGTTCTTGTTTTAGTGCTTGCTGGTTAGAGCAAATAGTTGTGGCTCTGTTTTTAAGGGTGTTAATGACTCCATATTTTTGTGCTGGGTGGTGGTATGAATTCGCATGTATGTATTGGCCCGTGTGTGTCGGTTTTCGGTAGACCGTGAAGGAAGAAGTGTGTCTAGGAATAGGAGCGAATTTTGGTTTTCGATTTCGATGGTAAATTGTATGCGTTTGTGTTGTTTGTTTAGGTGGCTCAGGAATGTGTTTAGTGTTTGTCGCCCGTGCGGCAAAATATGGCAGCCAATCACAGGAATCCATCCATTCAGAGGACTTCCTCCCCGAGATACAACGAACAACAGAAAAGGAGCGACCAACCACTGACAAGCAAGAACCATGTGATTAACCTATCAAGCCACACCCTGAACAACGGCAAACTTACGCTACTGCATAAAGGACTGAACTACGCAATAGCACCGAAAAAGGTAAACAAATTGGATTTTATCTACCACATTGAAAGAGGCATCAGATCCCTACCTAACAATATAGCAGATAAAATATGACTAGAAACCAGTAATGTCCTAAATACCAAGAAAACCATACAGAACAACCTGACTAAAACAGAATTAGCAGCAATTAAATCATTAAAAGCTAAACAAAACATAACGAAAGCAGATAAAGGCAGTGCCACTGTTGTCCTTGAGGAGTCAACATACATACTACAAATGAACCAACTAGTAGCCGATAACAACACATAAAATGGTAAATTATAACCCAACAAAAAGAATAAAGGATAAAACAAACTACTAAAGTTCGTCACTTCTTGGCCACCAGACACGGTTAAAAAAAAAACTCAAACCCCACTACGCCCGCCCCCCCCCAGAATATATGGGGTTCCGAAAATACACAATGTGCCCCTTTGACCAATCGTGGAACGAATACAGTCCCAATTACCACCTAGCCAAGAAATTAGCAGCAACACTCAAGGAGTTGGTAGGTCATTCCCCTTCCTACATAAAAAAACACACAACACTTTATAAACAATCAAACATAACACTCGACAAAGAAGACTTATTAGTCAGTTTTGACGTTTCTGCTCTTTTCACTAATGTCCCCATCAATGACACAATTCTCCTACTACAGAACAAATTTCCGCACAACATTACAGCCCTCTTTGCCCACGTACTAAAGTCCGGTTACTTCGTGTGGCAAAACAAATTCTACCTACAAAAGAAAGGTACAGCCATGGGCTCACCATTATCCCCCAATCGCTAACTTCTACATGGAAACCTTTGAGCAAAGGGCTCTTGATTCCGCTACGCTACGACTGACAGTCTGGTTCAGATACATCGTGTTCGCGATCTGGCCGCACGGGCAACAAACGCTAAACACGTTCCTCCGCCACCTAAACAAACAACACGAACGCATACAATTTACCATTGAAAACCAAAATTCGCTCCCATTCCTAGACACTAGTTAAGTCTTCTTTCAGGCAGTCTATCCTTCATGGTCTACCGAAAACCGACACACACGGGCCAATACATGTGAATTCATACCACCACCTAGCACAAAAATATGGAGTCATTAACACCCTTAAAAACAGAGCCACAACTATTTGCTCTAACCAGCAAGCCCTAAAACAAGAACTAAAAATCATTAGTGACATTCATAAATAATGGCTATAACAAAAATACTGTCAATAAAATACTCTATAAAACCACAACAAAAACAAATCTAGATTACAGTAAAACCATAGCATCCCATACATTAAAGGGCTATCGGAACGAATCAACAGAATCCTACAACATTAACCTCAATGCCACCTTTAAACCACCCACTAAAATGAAAACCATATTCGGCTCCTCTAAGGATCCTCTCCTCCCGTTAGCACATCTTGGAGTCTATTGCATCTGCTGCACCTGTAACTTGCTGTACATTGGTGAAACAGGACGGACAATCCCTATACGCAAGAAAGAACACATTAGACACATCAAATATAACCATTACGGTGAAGCAGGCCTCTCAGACCACACACTTAACACCTTACACCAAATCAACTGGAAAAGCACCTGCTCCTTACGGTGCACAAACACCTGGTACGAAAGAAAATTTAAGGAATCCTGCAAAATCCTGATAAACCACCCAAATATCAATAACAAAGATGGTATGAAAATTCTATGGCACACATTCAGCCAACCTAATATGAAAGATTCAACATAAGTCAAGACTAGCCAATCTGCTAGTATTAGAAACCATTCCACTCCAACTGGCTGGAATGATGTTAATATATGTATATAGTAGACAACACAAATAATAGGACTCTAGCATTGATGTATAATTTATTTTTTATTTTTAATTTGTATTTTTTTTCCACCAGAGGTCAGGCCAACAATTGTAGTAGCGGTTGGTCAGTGTCTTTAACGAACCAGTTTGATTGTAGTATAGCTTGTTTCTTGTGTATATTTGTACGCTCCAGAAGATGACCTTGACATAAAGGTCGAAACGTCGAATTGTCTAAGACACTTGTCTCAAGAATTAGTGTTTCTTTACCACTACATTTCCTCTTCCCAACTTGTACTTCTATAGTGAATTTCCTGTGATCATCTTGAACCTATAAAACTTGTCTAATTTCTTGCTCATCAGTGTTCCTTTGCTTATAACAACTACCCCCTCCCACTGAATATCTTGTCTTGCCTGCCTCTTCTTCACACCATGCTCAAACCATAAATCTGCAATTTCCTTTTGAGAGAATGACTTGTCAATAACATTCCACCCTATTTATACTTTCCAAAATGTGCTAAGTGTTCTATCTTCACATCTGTCAACCATATTTCACTTATTCCAATATTTGGACATGCTGAGGTCATCAATGCCACTTTCAATCTATTCCTCATACTCCAGGCATTTGTATATAAAAATGCATTATCAATATTCCAATACCTTATGCCTTGGATTTCATTTCATACTATACCAGTGGCAGCTTGTACATAAGCACTGCAGCACCCCAAGGAAAAAATGAAAATTAAATTGTTTATAAATAATAATGGTTACAACATTATATAAATGCAATACATGTTACAGCTTATGTTTCGACATTGATTGAATGGTTATTAATTGGAATTGTTAGATTAACACTTTAGATTACAAAACAAATGCACTGATCTAACTCAGTGTCAGAATTATCACATTTGGCCAATTGCAGCTAGACTTGTTGATATTCACTTGTCACTGCACGTGACAAGTGAATCTGCCACTGCTCAGAGCAGTACCGCTACAGATAAATTGTATGCTTGCACGTCATTTCTGTGAGATGAGAAATCGTTATTGGTGTGTGTCTGTGGTGAGGATGAAATATTTTTAATAAAGCAATTTTTTAATATGTAAATTAAGTAAAGGTAAACTTGAAGGACATACATGAAGCTACATGAAGAAACATTAGTCCAAGCAGAGATCTGATTTGTGTTGGTAAGATTAGGTAAACTGAAATTTTTTTGGAAGAGAAAAGGCAAGACTTTTGGTGGCATTAAAGATGACCAGGTTGTCCTTATCACTTTTAAGGATAATATGAACATTGTTTAAGACACTGGTTATAGATCTTGTAGCCTGGAATGTCAGTACCACATGGTTTGTCAAATCAGTAGTGAGTGGAGAGTACCATTAGCAAAGCTGTGGGTAGGATTAGTGGTATGATTGCTAGTAGGTCATTTATAAACATAGTAGGTGATAGGACAGAGCTTTGAGGCACCTGAGCATTGATGGCAAAGCTAGAGAGCAATCTACTATGACTTGCAGAGAATGATCAGAAAGCTGGTTTTCCAATTAGAGGGTGGTAGGGAAACCGAAGGATGACAATTTAAGCAGTGCCATGATGCTGCACCCATGGTCAAAGGCTTTGGAAATGTCAAAGGTGACAGTTCAAGTTTATCTAAATCTTTCCATGACTGTCTAGTGATGTGAGCTACAAGATTACCTGTGGATCTTGAATGGCAGAATCCATACTGGTGGTTGCTGATTAATTGGTGGACCTCTAAGTAGTGGAGTTGGCTATTGATTTTCTCCATTCTAGAGAGGACTGAGATAATGGCAATTCATCAGTTTGATGGTACTCGCCTTTTGTGGAATAAGATGAGTGATTCTGTGCATTAGGATAAATGCATCTATATATAGAATATCTATTATTCTAGAGGCTATGCAGGATGGGTGTCAGCTCTGGAGCACAATGCTTGAACAATTGGAGAGATGCCAGAAGATTGCTATTCATTTTTTTTAATAGTTTCTTTTTGCAAAAATTAAGAATGTGGTGCTTGGATTCTGGCATGGTAGGTGATTTTCCCTTGGTCATCAATACAGGAGTTTAAGGGAAAAGTGTTAGGTCAGTTTTATCTTTAGGTGAATTAAATAGTGGTGCCATCTGGATGCGAAATGGAAATGCAGAGCAGAAATTGTCCACATTTGGACATAGCAGTTTTTTGCTGTTAGCCTTTATGAAATCAGATTTGTATCTTCTAATGACTGAATTGCATGTTGTGTGTGTTGTAGGCAGAGTATAAAGCTGGAGTCCTTGAAACAAGCCACTTGTGATAAGCTCAATTTCTTTAACTGCTTAGGTACACTTCCAGTTGCACCAGTGTCTGGAAAGCAGACTAGGATTATGCCTTGAATTGGGGATGGTCTTCACCAGTGAGAATAATTTTCCAACTTGTTCACAGGTGGAAACAAGTCAGACAAAGAAAATGAATGGAAATTCATCTAGTTGGCTACTTTGTAGTGCCAGAGGATGCAAGGTTGGAGGATGGCTTTCTATGAAATATCATTTGTTAGGTCATTATGTATGGCAAAGACTTCAGCTTCTTGTCAAGCTTAGTTGTGTTGGATTAGAGCCAGTTGGAATTGTGCATCTTGAGGTTGCCCAGGATGATCTTACTATTTAGATAGCTGGATTGTAGATTGTAATTTCAAGAAAAGGAATGTGAAGAGGTTAGAATGGTTGTTTTGGAAACAAGTTAAGTCAACAAATGACTATCATAAAACTAAGGTGAGGAAACTAAGTCAAAGAATGTCAAACAGGAGAAATTCTAAATTAGTCATTCTCTGGCAGGCTATATTGGATTTCAAATGCAAAGGTGCCACCCTTGTGGCAGCAAAGAATTTGTGTAGTTTGGGCAGTGGATGCAGACAGATGTAGTTGCAATATGGATTTGTCAGGAATAGGATGTCTGGTCTTGGAAGACTGCAAGGTGAATATTTGTGTTAAAGCCAATGTGAAAGTGAGTTTTTAGCAAAGAGGTTCTGGCTTGGTTTGTTTTGTGAAGACTTTTTTGATGGAATTGGTTTGAGAGATGCATTCTTTCAGTGTTGCTGTCATTATAGAAGCCTTCATAAGTTTAACTGATTGGTTGGAAAATAGATGTACAATGACCCTTTTGGAGATTTCTTCCATACAGAGAAGCCTGTTCTTGGTAGAATGGAATTACCTTTTCTACAAGGTGCCTCTATACCTTGAAATGGTTATTACAAGGGAAAGCCAGTAACTTATGAAAATTTAAGTTAGACTTTAAAATAAGATCAAAGATAAGAACCTCTGGATGCCATGGGATGAAGACAATTAAGTGGTTTCGCTTAAAAGAGGAGAGTGTGAGGAATCGTTTTAGGGAGGGTGTTAGAGGATTTCAGATGGACCGGAAAGTGTACCAGATTGGTGGAAACATAATTCAAAAGTAATCCTGAGCTGTGCTTGGTGAGACATCTGGAAAGATTAGAGAGCAGAAGGAGGGTTGGTGATGGAATAATAATGTACAAGTGACAGCTAAGAGGAAGGCAAAGTGGAAGAGGACAGAGGTGTACAGAGAGAAAGCAAGAAGCCAAGAGTTGTGGCAAAGGCCATGGCATATCAAGATCTGTGTGATCAATTAGAAACAAAGGACAGAGAAAAATTTACCAACTAGCAAAATTTAGAAATAAAGCAGCAAAGGACATCTTACATGTGAGGCAGATCAAAGATGCTGAAGGAAGAGTATTATGGAGGGATGTGGACATAAGAAACAGATGGAAAATATACTTTGAGGGACTTTTGAATGAGGAAAATGCAAGGACTCACAGAGAAGATGGGCAGCCTTCTGAGGGGATGGTGCAGAACATCAGTAGAGTGGAAGTGATGGAGGCCTTGATGAGGAATGGAAAATCAGTGGGCCCTGACAAAATTCCAGTGGAGGCATGGAAGGCACTGGAGAAGAGGGAATTGACCTGCTGTGGGACCTGTTCATGAAAGTTTGCCAACAGGAAAATATACCTGAGGAATGGAGGGAGAGTACTATTGTCCCATCTACAAGGGTAAAGGGGATGCACAAGTCTAAAAATTAGAGGAATTAAGTTGACGTCCCACACAATGAAAATCCTAGAAAGGGTTCTTGATGGTAGATTGAGCAAGGAGGTGAGATTGCAAAGGAACAATTTGGTATCATGCCTGGTAGATCAACAACAGATGCTATCTTTGGGTTATGGCAGATGATGGAAAAGTATAGAGAGAAACAAAGGGAGCTACATCTGGCATTTATTGATCTGGAGAAAGCGTACGATAGTGCCAAGGCAAGAAGTCTGGAGGTGTCTGAGGGAGAAGGTTCCGGAGAAATATGTCGGGTTGGTGTGGGAAATGTACAGAAATGTGAAGACAAGTGTTCAAACCTGTCTGGGACAGACAAAGTTTTTAAGTAACAGTTGGCTTGCATCAAGAGTCAGCATTAAGTCAATTTCTGTATAATATTGTGATGGAGGTGGTAACAGAGGTGAGAGATGTGCTTGGACAATGTTGTATGCAGATGACATCTTGCTATGTGCAGATTCAAGAGAAGTGGGAACTAAACTGGAAAGATGGAGGAAAGTACTGGAAGAGAGGTATGAGACTGAGCAGAAGACAGTATGTGTTGCACAGTGGGTGGCAGACAGGAGACAGCTGGAAGGAAATCTCATCAGGAAGGTGAGAGACTTTAGATACTTAGGTTCAACAGTGGAAGAAGGAGATGAGAAGGAAGTGGGATGCAGGATACAAGCAGGTTGGAGGAACTGGTGGGAGATGGCTGGAGTCTTATGCGATAAGAGGGTGCCGATCAATCTGAAAGGCAAAATCTATAGGACAGTAATGAGGCCAGCTATGACATGCTATAGAAACTGTGGCCCTGAGGAAAAATAACATCAGCAGGATGGAAGTAGCAGAGATGAGAATGCTTAGGTGGATGTGCGGTGTGACCAGAAAGGATTGTCTGAGAAATGACTGTCAGGGGAACAGTGAAAGTTACGAACTTAGGAGTAAAAATACAGGAGGCAAGGTTGAGATGGTTTGGTCATGTGATGAGGAGGGAGGGAGAATATGTGGGAGGAAGGGTCATGCAGATGGATGTGCAAGGAAGGCAGAAGCATGGGTGGCCAAAGAAGAGATGGAGGGAGCTGGTAGAAGAGGACTTGAGGATGAAGAACTTGGATGTGGTGACAGCCCAAGACAGGAAGGTGTGGAGGAGACTCGTTATCAATAGTGATGCCACTTAATTGGGAGAAGCTGCAGAAGTTAGTAACAAAACTGCACAAAACTCAACCAGTTCTCTTCCTTGCTGTGTCACAAATTCCTAAACCAAAACAACCTGTTATTCCTTGTTTCTCAGTTTCTCCCACTTTTGCATTCCAATTTCTGATAAATGGCCATAAATCTTGCTTTGGTGTTGCAGCTATCACTTCTTGTAACTTGCCATAAAATTCCCATCTTCTGGTGCCTCTGTAGTGGGTGCATTAACCTGTATGATGGTCATATTCATTGGATCTCCTGACTCTAAGAGAAATGATTCACTCACTGGATTATAACTTAATACATACCTAGCCATTTTTTTCCTGAGTAAGAAAGATACTCCATTTTTACAACTTGTGTCATGTCCTGAGTAATACACCATATAGTCCCCTGACTGAAAATGGCCCCATTCCTGTGCATCTAAGTTCACTTATTCTCAATATATCCAGCTTCTTGCACTCTTTCCATCTTTATTATTTCCAGCTTACCTTGGTTCATGCATTCTAACATTACAAGTTCCAATGTTATGGTTTCTTGTGAAACAGGGGAGCCTTCCTTTTTTAATCAGCAACATCTGTGACCAAGCTTCCTTCCAGGTTTAATCTGGAAACTTCATAATGACTAGTTCAACTTGTGGAAGCCCTCTGTTCTTCCCAAGTTGCATGTTTGGATGCCTTCAGACCCAGGGGTCTTGCCCTCCAGCACCATATCATACTTTCTCATTTTTGGCATTCTCAGAATGTTCTTTGCAAGGTACAGAGGTGGTTTGCCTTGCACTGCCTTCTGGAATATTTTTCAACTTTCTTTCCAGTCTAGATCTGCACTAGTCCATGAAAACAGGGCATCTCTGGAAGGATGCAACTCTGCCATACAGTAGTCTTGGTAAAGGAGAGGCTAAGTCTGTATTAGAGATGAATTGTGCAAATCTTTACCCTGGAATAATTCTCAGTAAGGAAATTATCTCTCCCCGTGTTTTACACTGGCTAATCTGTGTCAGGTGTAGCTCAAGTGTTGAAGTTGGTGAGAACCAGGATCCAAAACTGGGTTGACAAGTATCTTTGTACAATATGGATTTGCTAAAGAGGTCATGTTTTAGTTGAGTAATCTATTTATTACAATAAGGTGATAGCTATATTGTATAAGGGAGATGAATATATAATAGTATATTTAGATTTTGCAAAGGCTTTTGATAATTACATAAGTTAGCTCAAACTAAAGCAGACAGGGTTGGATATTAGATGACTGGATTGGCTCTGATATCAAAGTTGTATATAGAGGAGCAACATTCCTGAAGAAAGTCACTAGTGTGCCTCAAGGGTCTGTTTTAGGGCCATTGTTGTTTGACCTGATAATGACATTGGGGAAGATTTGAATGAGGATATTTATATGTGAAGTTGCAAAGAACTGAGTAAAGCATAAGATGAGTCATACCACTTTCCATGCTCACTCAGTTTATTCAAAACTTGAATAAATTGAGTGAATGGGCTTGGGAAGTGGTATGCCAATTCAATATTGCAAAATGTAAGGTATTAAAATTTAGTAAAGAAATATGGGATGTAGAATTTGCTCTTGGTAGGGATGAGGTGCTATCAAAAAACTGGATTATGCTAAAAATCTTTACAACTTGCCCAATTTAAATTTGGACTTTATCCCTTTCAAAGCAGTCTTCTTGCAAGTTTATGCAGCCATGCTTCATGGAAGTATTTGAAGTGCACAGAGTACTGCTTCAGATTTGTCTTGGATCTCCTTAAGGGTGTTGAAGTGCTGCCCTTTCAGTTTGGTTTTTGGAAACCAAGTCACAAGGGGTTAAATCTGGCAAGTAAGGATGATGTGGGATGACCACCATGCTGTGGGCTGCAAAAACTTGCTTTGGGAGGGTGATGTGGTGGAGATAGTAGGTGGCAGCTTTCAGTTTTTGGCAATGAACCTCCCTTCTCTCAAATGTCTTAATGTTGCAGAAGAATTGTGCACTCATCTGACCACTTATTTGAAATGGAGGAGATTGGTGCATAATCCTCCTTAATTTCAAAAAAGATCATGTTCTTTGTACTCCTGGCTTTGCCTTCAGTCTTGAGAAATATGGACTCTTATAGTCATAGCTATAAACCCAAGTCTGGTCCCTTGTGATGATCCTTGATGGTTGGGTCATTAATGGCATTTTGATCTTTAGGCATTCACATGGTGCACCTTCTAGTCAGAAGTCGAGATGGAACAAACTTGACGGCGATGCAATGCATGTTCAAATCTCATCAGTTGAGTTGCTCCATATGAAATCTACTGTCAGCAACTTCCTAGATGGGTGATGCATCCATCTGCATGATCCGTCAAATTTTTTCGAAATTTTCATAGATTGTTGCTAATGGATGGTCATCCTGGGTTCTTGTCATCCTAAGTGGTTCTGCCCTTCTTATAATGCAAGTGCCACTTGAAACACTAAGTTCAGCGCATGGCTTCATTTTCATATTCCTTACAAAGTATTTCAGGGGTCTGTTAGATTTTCCCAGTTTCATGCAAAATTTGAAATTTGCCCTTTGTTCTAATTTCACATTCACGGTGAAATTGCAGAATGACGCAAACATGTGATAACGTGCTTTACATGAGTGCCAGTGCACAACTTGGTGCCATGTGGCAGGCTGACTCAGTCTATGCCAATGACACCTGGTAACATGAGACTAACTTGATCTGTCACAGTATCTGGCACAATCTTTCTTTTTGATAGCACCTCATTGTTAGAGGTGAAGGAAATAATCTTGGTGGATATTGTCAAAATTGAGGCTAACACAAATAGTCAATGCTGAGGACACTCTTTGAGTAAAGAGATTCTTATTTGATTATACAAGGCCTTAATTAGGCCACATGAACTACTGTGCACAGATTTGGTCACCTGGTTTTCAAAAGGATGAAAAGATATTAAAGGATCCAAAGCAGTTAAGTTTCTGGTCTCTGGAATGTTGAGTATTAAAGTTGAAAATGCAATTTACTGAGTGGCAGAAAAGAGTAATATAGGTTAAGGGGTTATCAGATTAACATTAAAGAAGTTTATTATAAAATGATCAGATGGATGGAGCAAAAACAACTTGTCCCAGGAAGCAGTGTAAAGGTGTGAGGAAGTAAATGTGAAGCAGGTTTTTTGCATGTAGGGTTGTGAATAATTAGAATACATTGCATGAGTTATCTGCAGGGAATATTAATGTATTTAAGGCATGGTGTGATGAGCTGTTTGACAAAGGGATGCCTTCCACTGAGTTTCTCCATTGGGATCTTGGGATAATATGCTTAACTTTCTAGTGATTTCAATATCACTCATGTTTGTTCATAATTTTGGCTTTGCAGATTGCCAGTTTTTCTGTTTGTCAGCAACACAAGAATATTAAACTTCTTATTTGTTTGATTCCAAGATGTAGCACAAATGAATTGAATGTATTGTGCCACTTCTCCCTTGGTTCTATCTTTAAATACTTTTGACTGAGTATGCTAGCTCACATATCCAACTGAAGATTCAATTTCATTTGCTCTGAAGAAATGGCCAATGTTATCGTTTTCTTTGAGCATATTCCAAAATATAAATGCTTGCAAATTTTTCCCATCTACTGTCTGATTTAGGCATGAGCACTAAAATCAGTTGAATGGCTAGGCATATAATGGAACCTTGAAACACTTTTTTCTGTAGCATGGGAAAGTATGTGTATAGATTTAAAGCATGATTGTCCAGACATGGTTCCTAAAACAGTAATTGATCATTTTCATGGCATTATTATTTGGAATCATTATTGCAAGTCAAGATTAGCAAACCATCCATTATTTCACAAAATTAAATGGAAAGGAACCATAGTTCAGTAGCCATTGCCTATTTGTGGACTCAGGGATGAAGTTCTCCCTAGACTTCAAACATGTCTGCATTTTCCAATTTGGCCTTTAAAAGCTATAAGATGTTAAACTGTCTTTAAACTGCTTTCATAATTATTTCATTATAATGACAAGTCAGCATCCTCATTTGAGGATGCTGGTTTGAAATCCTAAATAGCAGCTTAAATTTTCTATGGTGTTAATACTACAGCTAATTGCTAACTCATCTTCATAGTGCCCTAAACTAACAAACTGAGGTTGATATACATTATTGACCTCATTTTTGAGTGACTGTACTAAGTTTCTTGCTTCACATAAGCATAATCTCCTGTCCAATATGTGTTAATGTCACACAACATAATTTCAGATGCAAGAACTTCAATAGAAAAAAATTAAGTTAACTGCTGCTGGTTCCAATAAAGACAAAACATCAGTGATGAAAGGTCTACTTTCATTGTTTCTTTGTATATAAAACAATCAGACATCTGAATGACTACTAGATTTTTCCCTCTTAGGTACAAAACCTATCAGATATGACTAAAGACAAATTTTACTCAAGCAGCACAAAAACATGCAAGGATATTTCAGACAGTTTGATTGTATTATATTAAATGTAATCAAGGGACTTGAAAGAAGCCTTGCAAACCATCATACTGTGCCATCTGTCACTGCCTGGTATTTTTGTCTAATCCTTGGGTATTCTTTAGCTGATTTGGCTGTGTGCAAGATGAAACTTTCCATGAAAAACTAATGCCACCATATAACTAATTTACCTTCAGAAGTCTTTTCTTTCATGCTTACGGTGATCAGAATACATTATGGGTCAGTAACTTTTTAGCAAACCATGTAGATTGTAGTGCAGCTTGTTTCTCTATATGTGTATGCTCCAGATGATGACCTTGATATGAAGGTTGAAATGTAATGTTCATTTTGGTTTATATTCAACTAAAGTTTTTTGCTCTAACATGGTAGTTGTCTCCATAATGTTACATTCAAAAGTCTTTTGTCATGGCTATGTATAGGAAAACTCGTGGCCACAAAATCTAAGACTGAGGTCTGTTAATTTTCTTGCCAATTACTCAGGATTTTCTTGCTGGGTGCTTCTGAGAAAAATCTCATCTCTAGGAAACCAGTTAACTTTTATAAGCTAACTTCTATTTTGGTTCATATGTCCTTTAGAACCAAATCTATCAAACTGAGCCAATAGGTCAGTGGCAGAAGCAGCTGATCTTAGACATATAGTGACTGGATACTTATTTTCATGGTAGCAAATGCTGTAGTAGATAAAATATATAACTAATAGCATTGATAAAAACAATTCTGCATCACTAACTTCTGCATATAACAGGTTTGGGCTGTGTGTGCAGGAAAGAACAAGTTGGTTTAATTAATAGTCACTATTGTAAGACTTAATGGGCTTTATATTTTCAGTTTAGATACATGAGGTGGCAAAAGGCATTAACTTCTAGGAAACAGTTCATGCTGAACTTGAAGGAAGTTACATTTGACTTCAACACTAAATTCATTATATAAGTGTTTGCATTTATTGCCAAATGAATAACATTGTCTAGTGTGGAAATCTAAGACTGACTTCTTCCATTATGCGAACCTAAATTTTGATCTTAAATTAAAATTTTGCCTTAATTTTGGTGAATTAACATTTTAGTGAATAAAGAATCTTGAAATGCAAAACTACCAGTTGTATAACTAAGCGTACTTGATATTACCACAGAATGTCAAATGTTTGTCATGGACAGCAACTGAGTAAAATTTTGGGTGCTAGTGAACGTGGCGGTTGTTTTGAGTTATGCTAGAAAACATGTTTTTAAATTAAAGTATAGCGTGGCTTTTTGTCTCAAATTGTGCTGCAGTTTTGCTTCGGTTGGATACAAGTGTCCTTCAGTGTTATTGTTTGAAACTGTTGTATATATTGTTTTTGCTACTGTTTGTTTTGCTACTCAGCATCTAAAGATGGTGTCCAACAAGAGACTTAAGTCAGCAGCTCAGAACTTCTGTACAAGTCTGGCTTTGCGTTGGATTTTTCGCAATGGATGCAGTTGCAGAAACTGCTATATGTATGCACCAAAGCATGTGAAGGATCTGTGGACTATTTGGCTAAATGAGAATGAAAACTTCAATGTATGTGAGAAGTGTTGGGATAGGCTGGAGCAATTAGGAATGGAAGCAGACATTGGGACTGTAGCGGAAAACTTTGGCAGGAGATCGTGAAAATGAAGTGACCATCTTCTGCAAGAGGAATTGGAAGTGCTCAGTAAGGTTCTGGAAATTAAAATAGTTAAATATGTTGAATAGAGAAATTAGGACTATGGAGATTACTTTAGCTAAAGTAACTAGAACAGGATGGTATTGAGTGACAAATTCAGATGTAATAGTAGTTACTGAGTGATCACTTTTGAAAAGGATCATCCAAGTGAGGATATCTCTATAGCATTAACTAATGTGAGAATTGAAGTTAAGAAATCAGATATTTAGTATATTGCAAACTTTGAATGCAAACACTGCTGTAGGTTTAGATGGAATATCAGCTTGGGTGTTGTGAATGTGCAAAGGAATTGTCAACATCTCTTACTTGGTTATTTAACTTAAGTTTGAACTTTGGTATGGTCCCTAGAGAGCGGAAGGAAGGCAAAGTAGTTTCTTTGCATAAAGGTGGCTCTAAAAACTACAGTAGTTGATTACAGACCAATCACCATCTCAGGAGTGGGAAAAGTTGGTTAAAGACAAAATTCAAGAATGGGTGGATCAGGATATGATAACTCCATAGGGGCAAACATGGTTTTGTTAAAGGTCGATCCTGCATTAGCAATTTAACTTTTTATATTAGAATGACTTCTGAGTTGGACAAAGGAAATGGCTACACAGTGGTACTTCTGGATTTTGCTAAGGCTTTTGACAGGATGCCCCATGGGATACTGTTCTGCAAATTGAAGCAGATGGGGAAGAATACTATCCTGATACGGATAGGAGAATGGCTCAAGGAGAGAATACCAGAAGGTAGTGTATGGAGGAGCAGAGTCCAGGATGTAGATGACCAGTGGTGTGCCTTGGGGCTCTGTGCTTTGGCCATTGTTTAATTTGTACATAAATGATATAGGAAATGGCTTAAAGGGGAGATATTCAGTTGTTTGCTGATGATGCAAAGTTGGTTAGTGCAATAAAAAAATCAAGCTAATGTTGAGAGTTTGCAGGATGATTTAAATAAGCTGGCAAAAGGTAATGGATGTCAGTTCAATGTGGAAAAATGTAAAGTTATGCATTTTGGAATTAAAATATTACCAGCTATGTACTACATTGATGGAATGGTACTCGGAGATTGAGAAGTGTTGGTGGGTAGGGAGATGAAGTTCAAGGGACACATTGCTAAGGTGTCCAAGATTGCACATAGGATTGCTTGGTTATTGAGGAACACACTAACATCCAGAGATGGAGGTTATTCCCCTTCATAAAGCATTGATACTTCCACATTTTTGGATTACTGTGCTCAGGTCTGGTCACCTGGATTCCTTGGAAATGAGGAGGTTATGGAGAGGGTTCAGAGAAGAGTGACCAAGTTGGTGAGTGAAAAAAAAAATGCTCCCTACATTGATAGATTAAGAGCTTGTGGATTGCAGAGATTGGCTGATAGGTGAAGAGGGGGTATGATAGAAACCTTTAAATTACTAAAGTTTTTAAGATTGATGCAGGGGAAATGTTTCAGCTGTGTGATAGTGATGAAAGAACAAGAGGTTATCCCTGGAAATTAAGGAAAAGTGTGGTTAACAAGGGTGTGAGAACTAGGTTTTTTGCCTGGAGGGTGGTGAATGAGTAGAATGCATTGCCTGACTCAGTTGTAAGTTCATCTGTAAATAAATTCAAGAAGAGTTATTGTTTTGATAGACTAATTGCAGGAGACCAAACTGACTCCATGGAGATACCTCCTGTAATAACAGTAATCAGACCTGGTAGTATGAGACAGCCATTTAAGTTAAGGTATTGTTAGGTGTAAGTTGCAAAAAACTTAGATTTAAATTTAGTTCAGAGGCATGATCTGGAACTTCTGACTAAAATGAAATTAAGGTTGGATATTGGAAGTCTTCCAGTCTATGTGGACAGATGCTAAAGCAGAAAATCTTAGATACCAGGATTCAGATGGAAAGGGATAAGCAAACCAGTTTGGTTAAAAAAAAAATCTCAATGGTGAGACAGGTCTAATTCTGGCATGGTGTTCATAACACCACAGGAAACTTGCCCACATTGATAGGTAGATCTTTCACATCCCCTCCTAATAGTATGGTGTTATTCACACATCCAGAATTAGACCTAAGGAGGGCATCTGTTTTCTATAAAACAGATCCTACTATTGACTGCTAATTGAATGTGGAATCCACCACCTTCCACATCAAATGACCAACAATGTAAGACTGGATGTAGCTTGTGTCCTCTCCAAAGCAAGACCACCAAAAACCAACATATCCAACAAGGAATATAAAGCTTTGCAGGAAATGAGGAATAATAAAGAATTAGTTATCACCAAAGTGGATAAGGGAAATGCAACTATAGTACTTAACCAAAAGGACTACACAGGTAAGCTTAATGCTCTATTAGATCGGGCTACTTACCTCCCTATCGAATACAATCCCACCAACTCGCAAATTAGAAAACTTCACAGGCTCCTTAAGAAAGTCACTTAGCCTGTAGAAGTTACCAACAGATTAAAGCTGTTTAATGCACTTTTGAAAATTATGGAGACAACTACTGTGTTTGAATAAACTTTAGTTTAATATAACTAAGTATGTTGACCTGTCAAGGACAACAGTGGCACTGCCTTTATCCTATATTTCAAAAATGCATTCAGATCACTGTGTATGCCTAAAAGAAAGGATAAAGCTGTTTAACTCTATGCGCCCTGTATTTACAGACTCCCAAAAATACATAAAGAAAATGTGCCGTTACGTCCCATAGTGGGGATGGCATTGATTTTCCCCACATACAAATTAGCTAAACATTTGGCCAAAGAGCTTGTACAATATACTGGCAACATATCATCACACATTAAAAAAAAAAAAAAAAAAACCTCAGCCCACTTCAAAGCCAGCATAGAAAACCTTGCACTCCAACATACTGACATAATGGTCAGCTTTGATATCTCCTCCTTTATAATTAGAAGAAACACACATATAAACCACAGTGAAAATTATTTAATTGTAAATATTTCATCCTAAGTATCTTAGGACATCATCAGTACAGTATGTTATTCCTAATTTTGTTTAAATACTATACTGATGATGTCCTAAGATACTTAGGATGAAATATTTACAATTAAATAATTTTCACTGTGGTTTGTGCGTTTCTTCTAATTATGAACGCACCATAGGTTTCGTTATTTAAAAAACATCTCCTCCTTATTCACAAATGTCCCGCTCAATTAAACTTTAGAGCTAATCCAAGCTAAATTTTCTCCCAATATCTGTCCTATTTCAGTTCACAATGAACTCGGGCTATTTAGTTTGGCAGGGAAAATTCTACAGAGGGGACAGCCATGGGTTCACCACTCTCCCTGCCCTTGGCCAATTTCTTTATGGAGACCTTTGAAGAAAAAGCCTTTGCCTCTGTCCCACAAAAACCAACCATATGGCTTCACTATGTTGATGTTTGCTATTTGGCTACATGCTCTGAAACACTCCTCTCCTTAACACACTTAAACAACCAACACCCCAGAATCAAGTTCACCTTGGAACAAGAGGAAAACAGCCTCCCTTTCCTAGACACTAGTCACCTGCCAGCCTGATGGAACTTTGGGTTTTCTATAAACTGAGAAAACCACCCATACAGGCAGATACATTCACCAACAATCCTACCAACCCCCTCTCAACAATGAGTGGTGAAAACACTATACAACAAGGATAAACTAATCTGTTCTAACAACATGGCCCTAAACACTGAACTAAATTGCAACACTTCCTCAGCCAATGGCTACCCCCCAAAAAATATTAAAACCAAACCACAGACCCCCTCCACAACAATTACTCTAAATCCATCACCATTCCCTACATCCGAGGCATCTCGGAAAAAATTGCCAAAATCTTGAAAAAAAACATGACCTGACCTCCTGTTACAGGCCATACAGAAAATTGGCATCCCTTATCTGCCCCACTAAAGACCAACCACTTCCCCTAGACCTACCTGGTGTATACCAGGTCCCTTACAGCTGTAAACAGTCTTACTTTGGCCAAACAGGCAGAACAGGAAATATCAGAATTTCTGAACACAAGGACTACATCCATAATAAACTTTCAACATCTTTCTCTAAATCCAGAGTAATTTAATAAAAAAAAAAAAAAAAAAAAAGTGGCAAACCTTTTGGCAACTCCTATAGGTAAAGATGACCCCTTGCTACTGCTTCTGCCTGGTATCTCCAACTCTGGGCCTGGCTCCCACTGAAGAGACCTCAAAGGTAGAAACTAGTCTGGGTAGTGGCCAATCCCTTAATGCATAACAGTATATATATCCACAAGGAGATGTTTTGCATTATGAGAGATACTGGGATAAGAGTGTTGGTAGCTTGCTCCACCTTTGCTACAAGTTGCCTGGTTTGTACTACTTACCTAGGTAAGATAGTACAACACTATTCAGTCCTGAAGATATTTTCAGGTGCAAGCTGTTTGCTTTCACTGGGATAAAAGATTAAACTAAATTTATTATAGTCTAACCTATGAAAAATAAACTTTCAAGGACTACATAGTTTTCACAAGTACAGCCATTCGGTCTTGCAGACCATGCTCTGGATACATGCCACAGAATATGGTGGAAGAAAGCTACAGTAATACACTGTAGCAAATACAAATTCGAAAGACAATTTATGGAATCGGCCTCAGCCCTAAGAAAC
Organism: Typopeltis vanoorti; assembly: GCF_054136105.1. Taxonomy (NCBI): domain Eukaryota; kingdom Metazoa; phylum Arthropoda; class Arachnida; order Uropygi; family Thelyphonidae; genus Typopeltis; species Typopeltis vanoorti. The sequence continues at coordinate 35,859,310 of NC_143573.1, forward strand.
TCTCCAAACCTCAACAAATTTAGTTGTATGCGACTGCCCCAAATTTGGGAGGCTTACATCAGCAGACCTTCAGCCCAACAGCCAAGAACACTTAGTCTGCTAGAGGGCACCATCAGGACTTTTAGGAGGACAATAGCTTCATCTCTTCATTCTCAGTTACTGTGTTGTAGTGCCTACGTGCACATGCCTTTTTTTAAGTTCCTTTTGAAGATGGCAACATGACGTTGCCGAAATATCGGAAATATTTATTAAAGTGTAATTTAATTTATATTCGTATCTACGTTGTTCAATTCCTTAAGTGATTTAGTATTGACTGCTAAGTTGTTGGAACATACCAAATTTCTCTGAATTCACCCACAACTTATCTAGTATATTTAACATCTACACCACAAATGATTCTTGAATTGGATAATCCAGAAACCTTGCTCTAGATTATTAGACTTCTCATGCTTCTGAATTCAGGCCTCTAATATTCAATATACAGCAGACTAATACTAGGCTTTTTGCAAGATTTTGCAAAACATTACTTATACTATAAGGCCCTTAAAGCAGATACTAACATTTTGCAAACTAGGTTAGCAAAAGATGCTAACAGCATCTGGTACTAGCAGAAGTTGTCTTAAGGGCTTAACTTGAACTTCAGTGATCATATGAACTAGTACTTTGAAATTGCTTTGGCTGCTGAGTTCAGAACTAAATGGAGAACATTTAGCAGCCATATTATGGGTTTGTGGGAGTAATGCATCTTTTAAATTCCATAAATTAAGACCCACAGCAGTACTTTTTTGCTGTAAATTTTGTTTTATGGGTTTCTTTATCATGTAAAATCTATTACATAAGGTCTAATTCTTTTAGGGGAATACATTATGATCCTTCAAATTATCAGATAATTCCTAGTATTTCAGTAGGAGAAGAGGTATTTCTCACTGAAAACATTTAAACTATGCTATTAGTTAGTTTATAAGGAAAAGCTTGTCTCCCAAACATCTATCTTGAGTGATCCATAAATCTAAGATTTCAGCTATTGAATAGTTTTTGAAGCCTGGAGATGCTATATAAGGCTTTGAAGTGCTTATATATTTATAAGAACACACACACATTTCTAAATATTTAGTTATTTACAGCTTTTTTAGAACTAATGATAATTTCAATAAGGAATTTGATATCTACAACTAAATTGCTAAGATCTTCAATCAGCACTTTTCAGTTTATACTGAAACTTTTTTCAGGGCAAACACTTCTTTATAGATCAAGTCTTCAAAAACTTTGTTTTCCAAGTTTTCCAATGAGGTTATCCTTTGTAATGAACTTTACTGTTGCAGCTTCAACAATAATAAACTGGTGTCCAAAGCCAAGGCTAAACTACATTTTTATCTGTATATGAAATTTTCATGACTACACCCAAATGTGGACAAATTTATTCTCAGCATGCAAATAAATTATTATGCAAATTGTGTTATAAATCCATGCAAATTAAATTGCAATAAAAACTTATTGCAATTTAATTTGTATTCATTTATAACACAATTTGCATAATAATTTATTTGCATGCTGGGAATAAATTTGTCCATATTTAAATATGGACAAATATTAAATTATCCATATTTAAATATGGATAATTTAAGTTACAAATTTAAAGTTACTTAAGGACATAATTAAGAAATTAATTTACAGTGTATACAAAACTAACCAGAGAAATTTCAATATAGAACATGTTCACCCCCAAACTGATGCAGCTCACAATGTTATACCATCCTTAGCACAAAGTGATTCAGGAGTTCTTGGGGCAAACTGGTCTGCTCCTTCAGAGCAAAGAACTTTTCGGGAGGGAAATTTGGAGCAGCAATGCATCGCCCTATTGCGTGTTCTATGAGGTTAGTTGAGATCTGGGGAGAATGCTAACCATTAGATTTGATTAATATTCTTAGTCTCCAGGAGTATCTACACTGCTCATGTGGTATTGAATTGAAATCCCTTAAAAATGAATTCTTTGCCTATAGCACTGTGGGGCAATCAAACATGACCTTTAAGAACATTTGTTGTAATACAAATGTGAAATGTTGCAATATAAAAGTGAGAAGAGGGGGTCGAGAGTTAGAAAGATTGAATGATAGAATGTGTTGTGAGATTTGGAAGTTAAATTGGATGGGATGAGGAATGAAATTAAGAGAATTCAGGTCAAAACTATTAAAATAAATCATGATGGCATGAAAGAGTTAACGAAAGATGAGCGAGTGGCATTGTATGGTGACTGTTATTAAAGGTGTGCTAGAGGATAAAACGCACAAAGTATGTTTTCCAGGCAGTAAAATGAGTAGTGATTGAGGCATTGGATATGAGGTGGGAGCAAGCAAGAGTTAATAGTATTAATTGGTATAAATGATTTGAGAGAGGACAAAGAGCACGTCAGAATGGATATCAGGAGGCTGCTTGGAAGGATAAGAGAATAGCGTGACAGGAAGGGTAGTCGGTGTGTTTCACCACAGTCATGCTTAGGTATGACTGGTGAAATGAAGCAGAGCAAGGATTATGAATGATATGCTGGCTGAAATGTGAGGAAATGGGAGTACAGTTTGTTAATGTGTGGAATGAGTTTGAGGGACAAAGTGAGCTGTATGGGAGCGATGGACTGCATTTGAACGGTTATTGGTGTGTCGCTTGGAGAGACTTCTGCTAGAAGGTAGAGAACTGAATAGAGAAAATGAATCGGAGGGGAGTGATGTAGAAGAGCCGAAGAGTAAGACGAGAGATTGAAGAGGTGTATATAAATGGGGAAGTGAGTGGTATGAGTATAGAAAATGAGAGAATGGGTGTGCAAGAGGAGCAGGGAAATGGGGAGGCTCAGTGTGAGAAAGGAGCATCCTTTCTCACACAGTGTGAGGGAGGTGAGAGCTTGTGTAGGCAGGAAAGGAATGGGATGACCAGGGATCAAGAGGAAACAGCTGGAATTGAAAAGGCTTCTAAAATGAAGCAGAAAGGGAAATGACCCCAGTCGAGAATGGAGAGATCACATCGAGTGAGTGGTATCAGTGGAACTAGCTGTAGATCCAGAAATGAGCTGTTTGTATACAAATGCTAGAAGTATAAAAAACAAGACAGATGGAATGGTTGCACTAATTGCATCTGTTCACCCAAAGATCATCAGCATAAGTGAGACATGGTTGGAAGAGGATGACATCCTGACAGGAACAGATGGGAGGGGAGTGCTATTGATCATAGAGAAAGACTTATGTTCATGCAAAGTAGAGATGCAAGATGGAAATAGTGCCAGTGGTTTCGAGGCAGTATGGTGTGAGATAGAGGTGAATGGAATCAAATAATTGGTGCGATGTTATAGACCAGGTAATGTGGATGGTGGTGATAGTGAAATGTATAGTCAAATAAGAAAAGGGTGATCATTATAGGTGATTTTAATTATGGCAATATAGACTGGAATGATGAGATAGCAACTGGAAGTAAAGAAAATGAGTTTCTAGAGTTTTTGAGGGATAACATACCTCAGACAATATGTAACAGAGGGCACAAGAGGATTAAGGGTTTTGGATTTGGTATCTCATCAGAGGATTTAATTATAAATGAGGTATCAAATCATCCACCAATTGGTGAGTGACCATGAGCTGATTACCTGGTTGGTTAACCAGCATGAGGACCACTGTAAGGAATGGGTATATGTGGAACTACAGGGGGGTGATTTTGAAGAGCTCAGGAGACAGCTTGCAGGTGTAGCATGGAATGAGGAGTTGGTTGGAAAAGATTAATGCAGCTTGGGATTTTCAAACACTATCTAGTAGATGCAATGTCTAAATGTATTCCAAGGGTGAATAGGTTAAATAAGATAGGTGTGAGATGGATGAATAAAGTATTAAGCATGCAATATAGAGAAAAAGGGCATTGTGGAAGCAGCATAAGAGAAGTAGAAATAACCAATTTCATGAGGTCTACAAAGACCAGGTAAGGAGGGTGACTTGGTGAAAGTACCTAAAGAGTTATGAACAGCAGTTGGCTAATGAAGCCAAAAAGAATCCTAGGGAATTCTTTTGATATGTAGCCAGCAAAAGAAAGAATGATTATGGAAGGATGACATTGATTGGAGAAAATGGTATAAAGACAGCTGCAGAATGTGTGGTGGAGATACTTAATGAGCAGTTCATAAAGATCTTTCAATCTTGTGAATGCAACTTCATGGAAAGATTGAGAGCAGTTGATGATGGGGAGGAGAGACTGACTGTAAGTGAGCAAGAGGTGTTTGGGGAGTTGAGTAAACTAGATGTAAACAAGGCTGTGGGACTTGATAATATCACTGTGTATTCTGAAGGAATGTGCCAGTTGACACCTACCTTGACTTATTTTTTAATAAGAGTCTTGCAATTGGTCAAGTTCCTAAAGAGTGGAAGGAGGGAAAGATTATGCCACTTCATAAAGGAGGTGATCAAACTATAGGCCTATCTGTGTCAGGTGTTAAGTTGTTGGAGAAGCTTGTGAGAACTAGGATCCAGAGTTGGGTTGACAACAGTGGTATTATCTTTGATGGACAGCATGGATTTGCTAAAGGGAGGTCATGTTTTAGTAATCTACTTAATTATTACAATAAAGTGACTGCTTCCTTGGACAGAGAAGGATACACAGTAATATACTTGGATTTCGCAAAGGCTTTTGATAGAGTACCTCATAAGTTGACAGTCAAACTAGAGCAGATGGGGTTGGATATTAGATTAGTGCATTGGATTGGAGACTGGCTATCTGATAGGTATCAACAAGATGTGTATGGGGGTATGATATCCAAGAAAAGGAAAGTCACTAGTGGGGTGCCTCAGGGGTCTGTTTTAGGTCCATTACTGTTTAATTTGTATATTGATATTGGCAAAGACTTGGATGGAGATATTCAGTTGTTTGCAGATGATGCAAAGTTGGGATGAAAAGAGTAGTGAAGATCTTGTGGCCTTACAAGAAGACTTGAATAAATTGAGTGATTGGGCATGGAAATGGGAATGAGAGTTCAATATTGCAAAGTATAAAATTTGGAAAACAAAGATGGGATGCAGAATTTATGCTTGGTGAGAATATATTGTTGGAGGTAGAGGAAATAAGAGATCTGGGGGTGATAGTGGATAGGGATCTAAAATTTAGGGGACACACTGCCAAAATTGTGAAGACAACACAAAGGCATTCTGGGAATGATGCAGAGGACACTGTAGAAGTAGGGAGATTCTTATCTGTTTAAGGCTTTCATTAGGCCACACATGGACTATTGTGCCTAGATTTGGTCACTGGGTTTTCAGAAGGATGAAGAGATGTTGGAAAGGGTCCAAAGGTGACTAAGGTAGTTCCTGACCTCTGGAATGTTGAATATGAGGAAAAATTGAGATGTAATTTGCAGTCTGGAGAAGAGGTAAGATATGATAGAGACCTACAAGTTGGTAAGGGGTTGTTATAAGATCAATGGTGAAGTTCTACAGAGAATAGTGGGAGATCAAGGGCGAACCAGAGGTCATCCCTGGAAACTGTATAAAGAGGGTGTGAGTAGGGGAGTGAGAGACGGGTTTTTTGTGCAGAGTTGTGAATGATTAGAATGCCTTGCCTGAGAGTGTGGTGTCTGCAAGGAGTTTGAGTGTGTTTAAGACATGGTATGATGAGGTGTGTGTGATACTCATCTGGGAGGTCCATGAGGTCTTGGGATAATATCATTCACAAGCAGTCCCTTTTGCCAGTATTTGTAGCATTGGTGCATCCATTAAGCATAATGCCTCTCTCTACACTAACCCAGCATCATATCTATCCCTTTCAAGAACATGCTTGTGATGGTAAGCAGTAGCACTTTCACTCCAGATCAAGTTTCTAGAATTGGAGGAAAGACTAAAATGACCATCTCTAAAAGTACATTAGACCATTGGTGTCTGTCCAATTTTTCATGGATACACCACTGAAAAACCACTGAAAACATGCTTGGGGATGAGCTGTGGATAAAGGGATGCCAACTATAGGCCTTCAGCATATAGATCTACTTGTTACAAACATCTTGCCAGTTTGTCAATATCCATGTACCTGTGCATGAATGGAGCTCACTTTCAAGCTGATCTGCTGTTGTATGAATGTTTTACTGTTATAACCAAAAAAATCTATCTTCATGCCATAGTAGTGAGGATGACCTTTTTGGTTTGAAATGCTGCCCACAACTGGATATAATGCTATATAATATTCAAAACTCTGGTAATTTCAGCAATTCTGCACCCTTCAACCTTTCCAATAATTCTTCCCCACATGAAATCATCTAGATATTTTTGAGACATTACAAGACATTTTGCAACTTTATTCCTTCATGAAAAGAGCTTCCTTGAAACATTGCACTTTGTGCAGCCTTTTTATTCTGTTGAGTGCTACCATGTGACCCCTTTTGTGTAAGATTCAAAAATTTGAATATGTACTTGCTCTCTCCTCAATCTTCTGTTATACAAATTACTCATTTTCAAGCTGATTCATCTGAATTTGCAGTTATAATCTTCAGAAATAGTTTTGGACACCAGTGTACAAACTCCTTAGCTATTCTAATTTCTCACGTTTGAGATTTACCTATCACTACTTAAGTTTCTTAGTGTTATACTAAAAACATTCTCTAAATCTTAGTTGCAAATGATCAGTATTCATTTTATTTTTACTTTTACTGATATGGACTACAACAGCATAGTCTAGGATCAAAAGTTAATCATTGCATTAACTTTTCTAATGAAAAAGACTTGTTCAACTGCACCATGACAATGTGCTGGCATTCGTAATTGGGATTATAGGTATTAGGTATAAGATTAACATGCATCATGCTAACATTAGCTATTAACATTAATAGCTAATAAATTAGCATTTTGTAAAATGCTTAATTCCTGAATATTAAGCATTTTGCAAGCTTCTCGGTGATCAAAGAAACAGCTGACTCTTATGAACTCAGAACCTTAAATTGTTTTGAGCCTTTTTTGTGTATTAAAATGATAGGAACTAATAGTTTTAGTAGAACTAATGGTCTTAGCATAACATGTGTAAGCTTTAGTTCATGACTTTCAGTACTTAGCAAACTACTTAAACTTGTTTACTATGGTGACTAAGCATTCTACCATAGCAACCTTTTTCAGGATCAGATATAAAAATTGTGAAAATCAAATTACTATTTTGATTTGCTATATATTTTCCATGTAATATTTCTCAATTTGTGGATACCAGTATAGTCTTGGAGGGTAGAAAGGAATGATGTACATGTGGATTTGACCTTGGGCAGGTTGACAGAAGGAGATTGTGTGTGAAAATGTCAATTGAAAGTAGGATATGTGAGAAACTGCTGAAAAAGGAGATAGAAAGAATAAAGATGAGGCTGGAAAGGTTGGTTAGTGTAATTATACAAATACATGAGAAGGATATCAATGCAAGTGAGAGGAAGGTTGAGAATGGAAGACAAGAAAAAAGTTGAATGTGGAAGCAAGGATAGATTACAGGTAATAAAGTCTAAAAAATTAGAAATTACTAGGAGTCATTGAGAAGATGGATCTGCTCCAAGTATAATAGATTCAATGGAGTGCTTGCCTAGTGAAACAGTTGTAAGGGCAAGGAAGAGAAGTAAAAATATAAAGTTAATGATGGTAATGGTTGGTATGGAAGACCTGAGACAGCATGGCAATCTGAGATTGATGTTAAGGATAGTGATAGTGAAGCAGAAATTTCCAAGGAAAGATGGTGGGCATGGTGCCCTTATAATGCAGAGAAGGAAAAGAGTAGTAAAAATGTATAAAAATATGTGAATACATTTGAGGATTAAAAAATGGATTACATTTGAAAGCAGGATAGAATACTGGAAATGAATTTGTTTTTCTGTATACAAATGCTTAGAGTATTAGGAATAAACAAAATGCATTTGTGGTATTGGCTTTATCTCTGTAGAGATTGTTGGTATTGGTAAAACTTAACTGGGGATGTGGTAAAAAGGATAGTAATTGAAGGTGCCAAAAAATTATATTATTGGTTTCATCCCTTATTCAAATATAAGCAAACAAGTTTGCATGTGAAATAACTTTACAACTAGGCACAAACTTTGTTTGCTTATCTGGATTTCTGTGCTCAGATTTAATCAGGTTTGAAGGAGATGCAAACTGTAGAGGGTACAGTTAAATGATATCAGGACTATACAATGTTGATTATGAGGATAGACTGAGGGCATGTAAACTGGAGTTTGGAAAGACAAAAGAGTGATATGATTGAGATATTTAAGCTTGAAAGGCTACCATATGAACAATATAGTATAAATGGAAGAAACGAGGACCAAGCAAGAGCCATTCCTGGAAATTAAAGGAAATAGCAAGTGAACAGGTGAGTTTTTTGCACAGAATGGTAGGATCATGGATGCATTGCCTGAGGTTGTGAAAGTGCAACCAGTGGATGAGTAAGTAGTATGATAGATTTTGTACTGACTATTGTTGACCTTCCACAATGAGTCTTGTGACTGGAAATTAAAGATATTTTACTTTTGTCTGGTTGAAAAATCCAGCACATTCTAAATTAAACTATGGTATATACTTCATCTATTGCCATTTTTGATCATATTAGATTTTTGCCAATTTACTAAATGTAAACATACAGAACTACTTTTGCTAGTTTTATAATTTTTTTTACTTTAATCTTATTTCATGCATCTTAACTTGGTTAACTTCAGCTAGTAATAGAGGAATAAATCTTTTCAGATCCATCAGCAGCTCAATGATATTGAATGTTGGGTAAGTATGCAAACTTATGTCTTTCACTAAATGTCACTTAACCTTCTGTGGTCAAGGTATGGGAGGTCTTTTCAATGTTCATCCCTAGTTGAAACTTTTTTGCCACATTCAAGCAATGCATTTACTTGCACACAAGTCTAGCAAAAATTGATCACTTATCTTTCCAGGAATTGCTTTCTATTTTCTTTGAACTTTAGCACTTACAGGTACATTTGAAAAAAAAAGTTGGTTCAATTGACAAGTTAAACCCTTTAAGCTTTAAAAGCTCAACTTGATAGTAGATAATGATTCAACTTGTACTATAATTATCCCACTAAATAACATAGGATTGGCAAATTAATCCTATCAGTCATATTAATGGAAGGAAGGTAAGATAGTGCCATTGCATAAGGGTGGTAACAGACTGGAAGTGTCTAATTATAGGCCAGTCTGTGTGTCATCAGTAGTTAAGATCTTGGAGAAAGTAGTGAGGGACCGTGTACAGCATTGGGCAGATGAGGGTAATGTTATCTGTGAGAATCAACATGGATTTGTGAAAGGACGCTCTTGTTTTAGCAATATGCTAGCCTTTTATAATAAAGTTACAAGAACATTAGATGAGGGAAAGGCATATACTGCAATTTTCTTACTTGGCAAAGGCATTTGACAGGGTGCCACATGATAAGCTGATATTTAAGTTGCAGCACATGGGTCTGGATGTCAGATTGGTCAACTGGATTCAGGATTGGCTGTCTGATAGGTATCAGAGAGTTGTGTATGGTGGAGCAGTTTCCAGGAGGCAGAGGGTTACAAGTGGGGTCCCACAGGGCTCAGTACTAGGACCTATATTGTTTAACCTTTATATCAATGACATAGCCAGTGGATTGCAGGGGATATTCAGTTGTTTGCAGATGATGCAAAGCTGGGAAGGATTATTAGTAATAGTGCAGATGTGGTAGCCCTGCAAGAGGATTTAAATAAGCTAGATAGATGGGCAAATGAATGGGGTTGTCAGTTTAATGCAGCAAAATGTAAGGTCTTGAGGTTTGGGAAACATCGATGGGATGCTGCATACTCTATGGGAGGAGTTATACTGGAGGAAGTAGGGGAGACGAGATCTGGGGTTGATGATTGATAGAAACCTGAAGTTTAGGGGACATATTGCAAAGGTGGTGAAGGTAACACAGAGAATTGCTGCTATTATGAGAAGGACACTGACCTGCAGAGATAAGAGGGTTATCATTCCGTTGTATAAGTCTCTGATCAGACCACACTTGGACTATTGTTCTCAGATTTGGTCCCCAGGATTTGAAGGGGATAAATTAACTGTGGAAAGGATACAAAGACGGATGACAAAGATGGTTTCAGGACTGTACAAGGATAGTTATGAGGATCGGCTGAGAGAATGTGGACTGCAGAGTTTGGTGGATAGAAGGAGAGGTGATATGATTGAGACTTTTAAACTGTTGAGAGGTGGTTACAGGGTTGACACTGGGGAGTTCTTTCGCTTGGTTGATCAGCGGGAAGGAGTGATGACAAGAGGCCATCCCTGGAAGTTACGAAAGGAAACTGTGAGCAAGAGGGTAAGGAGTGGTTTCTTTGTGTGGAGGGTGGTTGAGCCGTGGAATGCATTGCCTGATGGAGTGGTGGGAGTGAGAACGGTCAGTGAGTTTAAAGAGTGGTATGATAGACTTTGTGTTTCTCAGGGGGGGACCTCCCCTCAGTGAGTCTTGACAGACTTTGTCTTAGGAAGGACCTCCCTCGATGAGTCTTTTGACTCCTTGGAGGCCTGAATAATAATAATTACACTGATTCTTGAACTGAACATTGCATTTGAAACATTCAGTCCCTAGTTTCTATGGTCACAGTGCTCTGAGGTACATCCCTTGCTCCTTAATGAAAACTTTTTGCAAAATCTAGATATTACTGTAAAATCCTTATTAAATATTTAATCCTGTTTTAATGTAAATTTCTAAAACTCAACCTTTTCTGAATGATCTATTCATGTAATCTATTTAAGGCTACAATGAGTTGATAAATTTATCAATTCATTGTAGCTTTAAATAGATTACATGAATAGATCATTCAGAAAAGGTTGAGTTTTCTGAATGATCTTGCTAGAGTTTGTAGCAAGATCATTCAGATCTTGAGTGTGCTTGCCAACCTCTATAACACCTTAAATGTAGATACAGACCTACAGTTAGCCTGTCTTGTCACTCCAGCTAAGAGAAATTTGAACAGATGCCAATAGCATTGTTAAAGTAAATCAGAAACTTTCCCAATAGTTAAATGATTAAAGGCCAGAACATAAATCTGTGGTTACAGACTATCATGTAGTAATAGAGGGTGCATGAAGCTTCAAGGAATATTTGATTACCTTTAGAATATTGTCCATTTGAGAAGTGAACATGTGATCACCTATATAATAAATACGGAACTACACTGGTGTACAAAAGCTAAGGACAAACTACATTTCACCTGTATATGAATTTCATGACTACAGCAAAATGTAGGTATAAATTTATTGCCAGCATAATAAATTATATTACACAAAAAATGTTATAATTTTGTACAAATTAAATTGCAATACATTTTTAACAAAAGTTAAGTTTCCTAAGGATGTAGTTACAAAATGTACAGTGTGCCTACAGAAATTCTGAGACATTTCAGTATGGAATATGTTCACCCTAAACTGTTATATAGATCTTGCAACTTTGTGAGAAATGCATAGCAGTTGTACCATGCTTCTTGAGGCAAACTGGCTCACTCCTCCTTCAGAGCAAGGATAAGGCTTGTTGGAGGGACATCTTAAGCAGTAGTGAATCTGTTGCATCCCAAATGTGTTCTATTGGGTTGATCTAGGGAGTGTGCTGCCACTTGATTAATATCCTTAATCTCTAGAAATAGCTACACTACTTATGATGTGGTGTTTCATTGTCATCCCATAAATGAATTCTTTGCCTACAGCACTATGAAACAACTGAACATAACATTGAACTTTGTCACAATATTGTTCACCAGTCAGTCCCTTTTTCCAGCACTTGTAGCTTGGCCCATCCATTAAGCATAATGACCCCAGTCACCACCATATGCTAGGAAGTGAACATGTGATCACCTGGATGTTGATCACCTATATATAATGAATATGGAACTACACTGGTGTCCAAAAGCTAAAGACAAACTACAAACCCACTATCCTTTCAAACACATTCTCATGATGGTAAGCAGTACTACTTTTACGTCGTGTCTAGAATTGGAGGACAGATTCTAATTTCATCTGTAGAGTAAATTAGTCCACTAGCAATTTTTATGGATACAACATCACTAAAAACACTGAGCTGTGGATAAAAAGAAATAAAGCCTCCAGGCATGTTGCAGTCTACTTGTTGCAGATGTCTTGCCAAAGTGTTTGTCAAGATTTCTATGGAGCTAACTTGCAAGTTGACCTTTCATGGTGTTGATTTACATTTTGCTGTTAACCAAAAATCTTCATGCTCCATGGTAAAACAAGGGTGACCTCTTAGCAAACATCAAGAACACATTCCATTGGTTGGAAATGCTGCCCAGAGCCTGGATACAACACTGAGATTCCAAACTCTAGCAATATCAGTAATTCTGTGGCCTTCAAACCTTCCAATAATTTGTTTCCTGTAAACTGTTTCCTTCACAAACAGTTCACTTAGCACAGCCTTTTATCCTCCTCTTGAGTGCTACTATGACCCTTTCGTGCTTGGATTAAAAATTTCAATGTGTACATGCATTCTACTTGAAATCTTCAGCTTGTGGCAACTTGTATAACTGATTTGTCTGAATTTGTGGTAATCTTCAGAAATAGTTTGTCCTTGGGTTTTGGACCCCCAGTGTACAAGATTATTATTCAGGCCTCCATATAGTCGACTCATCATGGGAGATCCTTCCTAAGAACATGTCAAGACTCATCGAGGGGAGCCCCCCTAAGAAACAGCCTATCGTACTACTCCTTAAAACTCATTGACCATTTTCGCTCTCACCACTTGATCAGGCAATGCATTCCATGGTTCAACCACCGTCCATGCAAAGAGAACTCCTCACCCTCTTGCTCATAGTTTCCTTTCGTAACTTCCAGGGATGGCCTCTTGTCATCACTCCTTCCTGCTGTTCAACAAGTTAAACTCCCCAGTGTCAGCCCTGTAATCACCTCTCAACAGTTTAAGTCTCAATCATATCACCTCTCCATCTATCCACCAAACTCTGCAGTCCACATTCCCTCAGCTGATTCTCATAACTATCATTGTTCAGTCCTGAAACCATCTTTGTTATCTGCCTTTGTATCCTTTCCAGAGTTAATTTATCTCCTTCAAATCCTGGGGACCAAATCTGAGAACAATAGTCCAAGTGTGGTCTGATCAGGATCTTATACAATGGAATGATATAACTGTTTTATCTCTGCAGGTCAGTGCCTTTCTCATTATTGCAGCAATCCTCTGTGCTACCTTCACCACCTTTGCAATATGTCCCCTAAATTTCAGGTTTCTATCAAACCCCAGATCTCTTGTCTCCCTTACTTCCTCCAGTATAACTCCTCCCATAGTGTGCAGTGTCCCATCGATGTTTCCCAAACCTCAAGATCTTACATTTTGCTGCATTAAACAGACCCCTACTCATCTGCCCATCTATCTGGCTTATTCAAATCCTCTTGCAGGGCTACCACATCTGCATTATTACTAATAATCCTTCCCAGCTTTGCATCATCTGCAAAAAACTGAATATCCCCTTACAATTTACTGGCAATGTCCTTTATATAAAGATTAAACAATATAGGTCCCAGTACTGAGCTCTGGGACCCCACTTGTAACCCTCTGCTTCCTTGAAACTGCCCCACCATACACAACTCTCATCCAGACCCATGTGCTGCAACTTAAATATCAGCTTATGTGGCACCCTGTCAAATGCCTTTCTTAAGTCTAAGAAAATGGCAGTATATGCCTTTCCCTCATCTAATGCTCTTGTAACTTTATCATAAAAGGCTAGCATATCACTAAAACAAGAGTGCCCCTTCACAAATCCATGTCAACTCTCAGGTAACATTACCCTCATCTGCCCAATGCTGTATATGGTCCTTCACTACTTTCTCCAAGATCTAACTACTGATGACACACAAACTGGCTTATAGACACTTCCAGTCTGTCTGCTATCACCTTTATGAAAAGGTACCAACTTACCTTCCTTCCATTCCTTGGGCACCTTTCCTGCAGCCAGACTTTCAGTGAAAAGCCAGGTCAAAGGCATTATCAGTTTCTTTCATTTTCTCAAAGCTTGTGGTGAAATGCCATCCAGTCCCACAGCTTTTAAGAGCAGCATTCTCTAGTAGGCATCCCTATGTTAAAGGGAGATTATTTTAGTGTATATTACAATAACCAATACATGGAACAAGGGAAATGCATCTTAGAGTTCAGATTTTACAAATGTCTATGGTTGCTAAATGAATTCTCTTTGGAAAAGATGTGACAATCTTTTGTGAGATGAGCATTAGTAAGTTAAATCAGTGTCCTTGGAATGCAATCATTATGTATTGCAGCAGTATATTTTGGAGCTATTGCTATTTAACATGTCAAACAGTATTAGAAGTTTATATTGGGATATGCAGATAATGCAAAGTTAAGCAGCCCTCTGAAGCATAAAGCAGATATGGCCACTTACAGGAGGATATGAACAGAACATATAAAGTGTGAATGTACTGCTACCAGTTCAATATTGTAGTTTGAAATTTGGAAGGCAAGGATGAGATAAGATTGGAATATCTTGGAAATAAGGGTTCTAAGAGTAGTACACTTTTCAAATAATTTAAGGTTCACATTTATTGCCCTTGCAATTAAAGGAATATATCAGAAAGAAATTATATTGCTTTAATTCTGTACAAGAGCTTGATTAGTTCACATATCATTTGGTTACTTAGTGTGAGGGTCCCAGAAAATAATTGTAATATCTTGAATATGAAGATTAAGGAAATGCCATTTGCATAGCCTTGGATAGTGGGTGAGTGACTAAAACATTGAGTTATTAAAATTAATATAGATATGAATAGCAGAGGGAGATGGGAATTAGAAAATGAACTCATTCTTGGGAACAAGTTTTTCATGGAGTGATTGGATTATACTACATGACTTTGATAAGTGTAAGAACAACTTTAGGTGCATTCAATGTGCTTTGCCATAAAGGATCTTCCACTAATTCTATTTTCATGGAGATTCTGATAATTCACATATTAAGACTACCTGAAGTGTTTCCTAGATTTGAAACACTGCACTTGATTTGAGGCAGTGTAGTTTTGAGAAGTGATAAATGAAGATTCAATTATTTGTGGTATAGTGTTGGCCACCTAGGCAATGACTGCTGTTAGTGATAGCAGTTTGTCTAACAAGACAGTGCTTTAGTTAGTTGAGGACTAGATTGCTACTAGTGCAGCAGAAAAGTGAAGGTGATGTATTGCCTAGATATGATAGTTAAGTGATAGTCAGAATATAAAATCTAGAATATAGATGATACACTTGGGCATGCAATAAAAATGCAGACATCTAGTATCTGTGAGATACTAGTAATTGTGACATCTAACATCTAGTATCTAGGATTTCATCCTAGTTTCCTTACTGCAAGGTAAGGAAACTAGGATGAAAGATAGCAAAGCAGAGGCCCCCTTACATGTGGTAGTAACTTAATGTATAACTATACTGTGGGGAAGAGCAAGAATAATACTCCATTGCTTTTCCTAAATAATTACTGTAAAACCATGTTTCTATCTTTCCTCAATTTGTTTTCCTGCCATTTACATTTTCTGTTGGTCAAGTCTTAAGGCCTATTCTTAAGATATATTGTTTTCCTGCCATTAACAACTTGATATGGATGTTATTTCCTGCAATTTGCATTTTTTTTTCTTGGGTGGCAATACTGATTTCCTCTCATTCAAATAGATTTCTGCAGAAATCTGCCATTTCTGTTCCCAGATGGTGTTGCTTTCGGCTGTAGTTTCGTTTTTGCCATCATGGTGACTTGTACGATTGCAGTAGTGATGAGCAATACAGTGATTTTTTCAATCACAGTACAAATTGATATTGCAGAATTTCTGCTATATAATTTAGCGTGTGATAGTTGCTTTCAAGTTGCGGTGGTGGATGATCCATGTTGGTAACATGGAGAAAAAAGACAAATGTATTTTGGTAGAAGAAAAGATGGCAATTCTGCAACGTGTAGATTGGCATGCCAGAAAAAGTGTGCATTTAGCAAAAGATCTTGGACTCTACATATCCACTTTGAACAAGATAGTAAAAAACAGTTTTGAACTCAATGCAAAGCAATCTGGTGCTATGTCAAAAAAACAAATATATCCAGCCATCGATATATGATGAATTGGATAAACTTGTGGTGGAGTGGTTTATTTCTACGAGAGCGTTGGGTATTCTAGTCAATGGTACTATACTCAGAGTGAAGTATAGTACCATTGACTAGAAGTGAAAGCCCTTGAATTTGCTGCAAGGTTGGGGATTAATGGTTTTAATGTCAAATGGATGGATTGATTGTTTCAAGACTTGCCACAATATTGTGTATAATCAAGTGTGTGTGGAGAAAGTAAGTTTTGCAGGGGAAACTGCAAACCAGTGGAATCATGAACTAAAGACTATTATTCAGGACTACAAACAGAAAAATATTTTCAATGTTGATGAAACTAGACTTTTATAACATTCTGCCAAATAAAACTTGTTTTCAAGGAGAGAAGTGTCATGGTAGGAAACTTGGCAAGCAGAGGGGAACTGTTTTGCTCATGGTCAATGCTGATGGATCAGAAAAATTACCTCCACTGGTAATTGGTAAATTTAAAAAGCCAAAATATTTTAAGAACATCAAAAATCTGCCTACTAAGTATGATGCCAACAGCACAGCATGGATGACCAGCAGCATCTTCACACCATGCATGCTCTGGATGCTAAAATAGGGGCAAATCACTGCAAAATACTACTACTGCTAGACAAATATCCTGCACACCCTAAAGATCTGCAGCTCATAAACATGAGATTAGTGTTCTTTTCCCTTAATTGTACAAGTGAGCTTCAGCCATTAGATCTGGACATCATCCATGCATTTAAATGGAAATAGAAATGCTTGTTGAAAAAGCTGTTTATTCATGATGATGGTATGGACCCAAAACAAATGATATCAATCCTTGCAGCCATGCATTATGGCCAAAGCATGGGTGCATGTTACTCATGAAACCATATCCAACTGTTTCTGGAAGGCAGGAGTTTGTGGAAGAGGAACAACTACAGGAGGAAGAAGATATGTCAGAGCCCAACAACTAGTATGTGATGGATGAGTCTTCCTCATTTCAAGACTATGTTGATGCTGGTGTGATCACATCAATGGTACCAAGTGTAGAAGACATACTTTCCAACTACCTTGGTGAAGAAGACTGATCAAGAACCTACTGTCCCTACTAGTAAAGAAGCAATGGAAGCTATCTCTGTTTTCAGGTGGTATATTGCAAGTGCATGAGGAGACAATGGGGCATTTAATGCTTTATACACTAGAGGGGCAGGTGGAACTTATAGGAGTGCAGAAAAAGCAAAAAAATTAACAATTATAAGATTTTTTAAATAGATAAATGTAAATAATTGTAAATTCATTTATTTTAAATGATTAAATTTTGTAATCTAGTATGTAGACTTGCATACTAACAGTAAGTCATCTTTTGGCTTTTAAATGTTTTTTGCATTTCCTGTTATTTGCACTTTTTTCCATAAGTCCCCTGGAAAGTGTAAAGGGTTTTACTGTATTATTATTACACCGATCTCCATGGAGTCGGACTCATCACACGAGACCCAAACTATCAAAGCAATCTATCATATCTGTTCTTGAATTCATTTACAGACTAACTCAAAACTGAGTCGGGCAATGCATTCCATTCAATCCACCACCCTCCAGGCAAAAACCTTGTTCTCACACCTTTTGTTAACCACACTTTTCCTTTATTTCCAGGGATGACCTCTTCTTCCATTACTGTCACATAGCTGAAACATTACCCCTGCATCAATCTTATAAACATTTTTAGTAATTTAAATGTTTGTTTCTATCATATCCTCTCTTCTCCACCTATCAACCAACTTCTGCAATCCACAAGCTCTCAATCTATCAATGTAGGGAACATTTTTACATCACTCACCAACTTAGTCACTCCTCTGAACCCTCTCCACAACCTACTCATTTCTAAGGAATGCCATCTGTTACATGTTGCCTGAGATTGACGTCTCATTTTTTCTTTACTTAGATGCTATATTATCTTAATATTGCCATAATTAATTAAAATTGTCAATGACTGTTTTCCTGTTTGCATGGCTAATTTGCTTACACTTCATGGTCACTACCTTCCATTATCAGTCTATAGCAATATCCAACTAGTATTTACATAGTATTTCATTCTGTTCACTATCATGCCATACTGCCTGAAAACCACTACCATTATTTTCCTGTTGCATCTATACCTCATATAGGCATAACTATTTGTCAGCAACATCACATGTCTATCTTCAAAAAAATCCTTTCATTTCTATTCCTGTCAGGATGTTCATCCTCATCCAATCACATCTCACTTATTCTAACAATTTTTGGATGAACAAACTCAACAAATTTTGTTCCTTGTTTCTAATACTTCTAGCATTCATATACAAACAATTCATTCCTTGATCTATAAAAATTCTACTTATTAGATATCACTTTATGCCTTCCTCAAACTGTTTCTCATGACTTTTCAGTACTCTCTTTTAAACCAAACAATTTCTTGTAACTCCAGGCAATCCTTCTTTTTTTTTGCTCCCATTGTGCATTAGTTTCACATCGTTCCCTCATCCATCCTGACTCCCCCATTTCCCTTTACAGACTTGTTCTTTCTTTACACTCATGCTACTCACTTCTCCATTTATAAGCATTGCACCAATTCTTACTTTCTTACTCTGCTTGGATCCATTGTTCTCATTCTAAGTAGCAGTTTCTCCAAATAACTTGCACAAAAATCATTCAAATAGTCCATCACTTATACAGTGGACAAACCACAATCTGATTGTGGTTTGTCCACTACAGGTAGCACTTGCAGTTGACTCCCTATGCTTCAATTGCAGAATGGTGTTACTGATTGACCTAGAATGGCTCAATTTGCCAAACAGATGTCTGCAACATGGCATCCTGTCACACCTCTTTCAAACTGTCAATTCCCTTCTCATGCCTACTTTATCCAGACAAGTTACTGACTTGGGAGCATTGTATTCCTCCAGTTTATACTGGCTACAAATGTGAAATGATATGATGCACCTTGACCATTGGGGGTCTGCACATTCTTTATAAACAATGTACTGGTGACTTTCTACCATACATTGATAATTCTGCTGTATTTCCATATTTAATCTGTCATCTTCATACTAAAAATTTTAAATAGCTGAAATGTTTTACTTGGTGTATATTCTCATTTAGTATACTGTTGATTTTTCCCTTTTCAATGTTTTTGCCCATTTTCATTTTCTTATTGATTTTCATTCCAAATTTAGTCAGGGAATCTAGAGTAGACTTGTATTAATTTACTTTGTAGTATAACATCTGCATAAAATGCTGAGATTCACCTTCAGTTTTCATCTTGGGTTTAATACCACTTCATAATGTGATCCATATAGTTGAATAACATTGGATATAATGTGCATCCTTCATATTTGATTTAACATCAAATTATCTTCTAACTTTAGAGTTCTGACTGACAACTGAGATGTTGACTAAGTATTGTTGATACAATATTCCATTTACATGCTATAACTATAGCATTTCAAACATATTTTTCTCTTGTTACTTTGTCATCTGTCTTCTTCAGAATTATAAAATTTTAATACTGATCCTTTAATTGCCTTGATTTCTTAACTTAAAGTGAATCTGATTATGAGTGTTTGAAAAGTTTGGTAAAGAAAAAGATTAAGTTAAAGAAAATAATAACATTATCATTTGTTACTCAATTTTTTCAGTAAGCCTACGGTCCTTCATGAATTATACTTGTTTGGGATATCTTGATTTCTCTGTTATACAGGACATGTTCTTGACTCGGACACTTTGGTATTCCATTTCTTTTATTCCACCATTGGCTAATCTGTTGTCCTGACATAGAGCCCTTTGCAGGAATCACAGCCAGCTATTTGATAGTATGTATGTTTTCGGTCACTCCTTGGAAGCCGCCTGGAATATTTGAGGAATTGCTGACAAAAAGCAGCTCCAATGGGCACTAAACCCTCGGTTGCCTATTCCATGCCATTTGCTTTTTCCACTAGTCTGATCAGGAACTGAAACACTTGCAGCAGCAGTAGCAAAAGGTGCAGGTCTCCTCTTCTCCATAGCCCATGGTGGTGGCTAGATTTCATGGTTCTTCTCTTTTCCCCTTTTATATGCTTCCTGTTTGTTAAACTTCAAATGTCCATAATTATCTGGTGTGATGATATTCTGATTTTCACACTGAAGTCCCATGCCTTAGGCAATTAATTTGTTCAAGTTGTTGCAAACATTTTTGGATATATACTATTTTTATCTTACAACATTGATATCATTTCTCTAATTTCAAGCACAATATTTTAAACATGAATTATTTAACAATTTCCAAAACAGTTCATTTATAAAATTTTTTCTACATTATTTCAGCCCCAAAACCATGTAAATAATTCAATAAATTTATTTAAATTAATTTATCACATGAAATTTTACATTTGACAGACCAAGAGAACCTTGGAGTGTTATATGCAGACAATATTGTACTGTGGCAGAAACAAGAGGAAGTGAAACAAAGGCTGATACAATGGAACAGTCTTAGAGGACAGTTAGCAGAAGAAAAACTATCTGTAATCAAAATGTTGCCACTGAGGAAGACAGTGCTGAATGGAGAGATCATTAAGTTGATAAATTTAAATATCTTGGTCTAGTAGTGAAGTGGAAAGTGAATTTAATAACAGAATTCAGGCAGGATGGAAAAATTGGAAAGAAATGTCAGGAATTTTATGATAGAAAAGTCCTAATGAAATTGAAAAGAAAAATATATAGAACAGTAGTGAGACCTATAATGTTATGGATTGTGGAGATGCTGCCTATGAAGTCCAATGAAAGCAAGATTAGTACTACAGAAATGAGAATGGCTATGGAGTAACAAGGAAAGATCAAGTGAGGAATGAACACATCAGAGGTCAAGGTGACTGCAATTACAAAATACAAGAGGCATGATTAAGATGGTATGTACATGTAATATGAAAAATATGGAAATACAAGGAGGAAGAAGTGGAAGATCAAGGTGGAAAGATAATGTAGATTTGAAAGAGAAATCTAGATAAAGATGCAACAAACTAGTGGAGAAGACTCAGAAAGACTTAGAAACAGTAACTCCATATAGAAATGAGAGCAGCTGAGAAAGAAAATATTGCTCTTTTCTCCAAGTTTTCTTGGAAAAAAATTTGTCTAGTAATAATTTTCACCTCTTTAGATCTCTAACAAGGACCACCTTTTTATACTTTGTTGCATCTGAACAAATACCTCAACCACTGATACTGATCAGATAATTTGCTGCCTCAGTCTTCAAGCTTCCTTTATGCAATAGAACTATTTTCATCTTTCCACTCCCATGGGAGTTAAATAATCCAGTCAAAGTTGCTAATTCCATTCAATTGTTTCCAATTTAATCCCTGCTACTCATTGTCCCTCTTCATGGATGGGTGATATACTCTTGCAAAGTGGCACTGTTGTCTGCTTGTCACCTCCCTATAATTGGCATGACAATTATGCATAATTCTTGCTTTCATTTATATAGCAAATGAACTTTGGGTTACTTTTGGCTTATGCAGCTTTTATGATTCTTGCCTGCCTCACTCTTCTGACTTATGCTTTGTACTGTTGATATCACTATGCTCATTTCTTTTACAAAACATTTAGAGCATCCTTAACGATGCTACTTATCCATTTAATTCCCACTTAATTTATCCTGACTCTAGGTATGTAATCTGCTACTGCTTCGTTCAAATAATCGTTTATTTTTTCTTGCACTATTGACATTCAATCTCTGAAGTTTATGCCATGGCAGTGCTTTAAGCAGTTGTCATAATCACCAGTTCAAATTCTGTGTTTATTCTTTAACTGAAAATTACACACATTCACCTGTGTCCTAGTGTAATTCTTCTAGGTTACAACCATGTTGTCACTTGCCAACTGGTAGCAGTTATCTTGAACAAATCCTCTGAAGTTAGTAAAAATTAGATATCAAAAAATTATCCGAAGTTATCAGGTCTAACACTTTCAAACCTGCTGGGACCTTTGCACTAGATAATTATTCTTCAGTAACTATAAATTCCATTTCTTTCTTTTGTCCATGTCTT
Organism: Typopeltis vanoorti; assembly: GCF_054136105.1. Lineage (NCBI taxonomy): Eukaryota > Metazoa > Arthropoda > Arachnida > Uropygi > Thelyphonidae > Typopeltis > Typopeltis vanoorti. The sequence goes on from NC_143573.1 coordinate 35,881,442, forward strand.
TTCCTCCCAATCTGTTCTTATAGTTGGTCTCTTATAATTACTTGTGTGCTGCACTCATTTAGCTAAATTTTTGCTGATATATACCATTCATATCCTTTGTCTGCTGGCTTATAGTAGCAACCAAATGTATATTGTGTCCTATTGGCCCAGATAGTTTCAGATGCATTACTTCCATTGACTTAAATTATTATCAAATACTATATATTATTTAAAAATAATAATCCAACACTATTTTGGCTGTAGTTTATCAGCAATATTTACCATTTTTCTCTGCCCTCCCTAGAAATAAGATTCCCCATCAGTCTTCTGTCAGAAATAGCTCACAAATACCTTTCAGCCAAGAACTAGCATATCAAGTAATGCATCTCCCTCATTCTGAATGCTGCTGCCACCACCTTCATATACTTTGATAATTCTACTTTGATTTATTACCCAATTCTTCATTCTCACTCATTTGCTACTGGTACCTGCATATTCATTTTCTTAACTCTAGTTTCCATGTCTTTGTACTTCCAGTCTAGTTTTCATATCTACTATTTTATGACTGCAGAAAAAGTCCCTTTTAGCATTGACAACTTCATGTGAATTTCTCACCTGTTTCTTCAAATTTGCAATTGCAATATCTGTTCACTACATTACTATTTCATTTGCACCAACAAGGTGCAAGCTGCATTGATCATTGGTTTTACTTTGTTCACTCCTAGCCAATACAGTCCTTTGATGTTTTATTACTATTTGCACTCTATTCTCATTTTTAGTCCAGTCTTTACATATAAAGCAGTTCAGCATATCTTTCAGTATTATTGTTGCCAGAAACTGATACATAAACTGTATCAGGTAACTTACAGAAGAAAGCTGGAAACTTCCTAATTGTTGCATTTTGTTTAGAAACAATCAGTGATAGTATTATAAAAATTACTCATAGCTTTACATTAATGTTTTATCTGCCTTATTGTTTGTGATTAAGTTAATGTGATTTGTCTTCTAGGATTGTGCTGATGCAGTAGATTTCATATTGGAGAAACTGGCAACTCCATCAGCATCTGTTCTATTCATTATTATGATCTTGGAGGTAGGTTTCAATTAGAAACTTTCATACTAAATTGCTATAGAAACATTTCTAGCAAAAATCTATGCTTAACAAGAATATTATTACCCCAAGACCTCATGGAGTCACTCATCTGGGAGGTCATTTTATCACACACAGCTCATCATACTGTGCCTTGAACACATGCAAATTCCTTGCAGACACCACACTCAGGTAAGGCATTCCAATCATTCACAACTGCACAAAAAAAAACCTGCCCTCATTCCCCTACTCGCATCCTCTTTATACAGTTTCCAGGGATGACCTCTGGTTCTCCCCCGATCTCCCACTACTTTCTGTAGAACTTCTTCAGCATTGATCCTATAACATCCCTTACCAACTTGTAGGTCTCTATCATATCTCCCCTCTTCCTCCTGTCCACCAGACTGCAAATTACATCTTCTCAATCTTTCCTCATATTTGACATTCCAGAGATCAGAAACTACCTTAGTCAATTGCTTGTGGACCCTTTCCTTCATCCTTCTGAAAACCAGATGACCAAATCTGGGCACAATAGTCCATGTGCAGCCTAATCAAAGCCTTATACAATGGAACAAGAACCTTTCTACTTCTACACGTTAGTGTCCTCCACATCATTCCCAGAAGCATTTGTGTTGTCTTTGCAATTTTGGCTATGTGTCTTCTAAATTTCAGATCCTTATCCACTATAACCTCAAGATCTCTTATTTCTTCCACCTCCAACAATAACAATATATCCTCACCAAGCATAAATTCTGCATCCCATCTTTGTTTTCCAAATTTTAAAACCTTACATTTTGCAACATTGAACTCGCATCTCCATTTCTGTGCCTAATCACTCAATTTATTCAAGTCTTCTTGTAAGGCAACATTTTCACTACTCTTCACGGTTCGTCCCAACTTTGCATCATCTGCAAACAACTGAATATATCCATCCAAATCTTCACCTATATCGTTAATATACAAGTTAAACAGTAATGGCTCCAAAACAGGCCCCTGAGTCACTCCACTAGTGACAGGGAATAGTATATTAAATAAGGGGATTAAGGTAGGTATAAAATCGATGACTAAAGAAGTGAAGTGTGCAATTGGGAAGAAAAAGCATTGTGGAGGCAGCACAAAGATGAGTGGAGATAATCAGTTATGAGGAGTACAAAGAGCAAGGAAGGTGACACTCCCTTAGTAAATGTAAATGTGCAGTATGAACAGCAGTTAGCAAATGAATCTAAATTCTAGGGAGTTTTTTCAATATGTGGCAGTAGAAGGAAGAATGATTATGGGAGGATGATATACTGAGGATATAGCAGATGTTTAATAAGCAGTTAAAGTATTCATCATTATGATTATAACAATGCAGAACTTGAGCAGTAGGAATGGGGAGGATCTCTGATAAATGAGGAATTGAGTAAACTTTATCAACAAGGTCATGGGACTTCATGGTATATCACCATGTCTTGAAGTTACAGGGAGTTAACATCAAAAATTTTCAACATGAGTCTTAGATCTGCACTAACCTACGACTCATGTTGAAGATGAGTCTTAGATCTATGCTAATCTAAGACTCATTTTCAATATGAGTCTTAGATTAGCATAGATCACAAAGGAATGGAAAGATAGCAAAATTTTTATGCTTCATAAAGGAAATAAGACTAAAACTTTGAATTATAGGCCAATCTGCTTGTCTGGAGTTGTGATCAATGTGTTGGACAAGGATTCAGAACTGGGTGGATAGCAGTAGAATGATATTTAATGGATAGCATGGGTTTGCTTAAAGAAAAATCATGTTTTAGCAATCTGCTTTATTATTATAACAAGGTGATAAATACATTGGATAAGAGGATGCATATAGAGCAATATATTTATCTTTTGCAAAGGCTTTTAATAGATTATCACATACTAGTAGTTAAATCGAAACAGATGGGGTTTGATAGTAGCTTAGTGTATGTTGGATTGGAGAATGGGTGTGTGATAGGTATCAGCAGGTTGTGCATAAAAGAGTCATATCCTGGAAGTGGAAAATCACTAGTGGTATGCTCCAGGGGCATACCACTAGTGATTTTTTGGACACTAGTTTTGGGGCAATTTTTTAATTTGTATATAAATGACATTGAACCAGCTTAAATGGTGATATGTAGTTGATGCAAAGTTAGTTATGAGAAGTAGAGCAGAGCTTGTAGCTTTGCAGGAGGACCTAAATAGACTGTCTAAATGAGGCAAGTGTTTAGGGATGTTAGTTTAATGTTACAAAGGGCAAGGTTTTAAAATTGGGGAAGGAAAGATGGGATGCAGAGTATAGAACTGGTGGGATATTGTGAAGGAAATGAAGGATTTGGGAGTTATGGTGGAGAGACTTAATTTCATGGACAATTTTGCTAAAACTGAGGATGACAGTGGATTATGGGAATGATGCAGAGAACACTAACATTGTGTGACATCTTCAGGAAGTCCAAAGACTAGGGAGAGAGCCAACACCACTGAACGATTGATCCCCTGCCAACTACTAACAGTGCTCAAACTTACTGAAATTTTTGCATGATCTGCAACAGTAATCCATCTGAAATGACCAGAGTCTTGTACAATGGAATCAAAACAGATTGGTCGATTGGTAGAGCCTCTGTTACTGATGGCTCAACCTGTTTTGATTCCATTGTACAAGACTGGTCAGGTCACATGGAATGGATTATTGTTGCAGATTTAATCACCAGATTTTCAAAAGGAAATGTTAGACAGTGTCCAGAGATGATTAAGTTTGTATCTGGTCTTTGGAATGTGGAATAAAAGACAGAGGGAATGCAAATTATAGCCTAGTGGATAGAAGGAAGAGAGTTGTGATGATAGATGTATAAGTTGGTAAGGAGTAATTACCAGATTAGTATGGATGAGATTTTTCATAGAATATCTAAACAGGGAGAAAGACCATCTGTGGAAGCTGTATAAGGTGAGTAGATTTTTTTGCATGGAGAGTGGTAAGTAATTGGAATGCATTTTCTGAGTGTGGCAAGTGCAGGGCTGGTGAATGCATTTAAGTCAAGCTGCAATGAGTTGTGCATGTGAATGCACAACCATCATTCCTCCAATATAGATCTTGCTCCTGTTAATACAAAAGCTGAAGCTGCCTAGCACCTCTTTACTATATAACTGCAAACACACCAAACTTGTTTCTGTTCATCCTCTTTTATTTCTGACCTCCTCTGGAGCAGCCTTTCTCAAGAAATATTTCCAACCTGCAGCTATTCAAAAAAACTTTGGTCTTTATCTGCACCATGGCACTGATATGCTTATAGGTTTCTTGACTGTCTGAGATTTAAAATCACTGACAAACATTCATGATCACCTAATTCAATCTTTGCTAGAGTAGAAATCTAGTTATGCATATGCTAACCACTTATACAATTAACAGGGATCTGATCTTTAACAGTATTCTAAAACTCCATTAACTTAACTCCCTTTAATCAGTTACTTACAAACCTTCAGTGCCAGCTCATAAGAACACTCCACAGCAGTTGCCATTTTGGTTGTTTTTAAATCTTCTACACAAACCTATCCCATCTCTTTCTTAATGGCCTATTGCAGCCAAATAATTAAACTTTATTAGAAATCTGATTCCTATTTATCTGATTTGTCAGTAAAATTGCATGTGTTCTGGTAGTTTGCCTCTTTTGCAAAATGTAAAACTGGTTGGGAGGAAAATCCTGCCACTTCTGACTTCCTTTCCTTCAAATGAAAAGCCTTGATAAAGGTTCTTGGCAACAAGTGTATTAATATGCAATGTGCTGCAAAGGCTCTTCCAAGAACCCCATGTAACCAAATATTTCAAGTTTCCCACAATAGATTACTTATTCATTTCTATATATAATTTGCTATCTCTACTAAAATATTGTGCCTAAAATAGTTGACATGTTTATTATTATTATTCAGGCCTCCAAGGAGTCAAAAGACTCATCGAGGGAGGTCCTTCCTAAGACAAAGTCTGTCAAGACTCATTGAGGGGAGGTCCCCCTGAGAAACGCAAAGTCTATCATACCACTCCTTAAACTCACTGACTGTTCTCTCTCCCACCACTCCATCAGGCAATGCATTCCACGGCTCAACCACCCTCCACACAAAGAAACCACTCCTTACCCTCTTGCTCAGTTTCCTTTCATAACTTCCAGGGATGGCATTTTGTCATCACTCCTTCCCACTGTTCAACCAAGCGAAAGAACTCCCCAGTGTCAACCCTGTAACCACCTCTCAACAGTTTAAGTCTCAATCATATCACCTCTCCTTCTATCCACCAAACTCTGCAGTCCACATTCTCTCAGCCGATCCTCATAACTATCCTTGTACAGTCCTGAAACCATCTTTGTCATCCGTCTTTGTATCCTTTCCACAGTTAATTTATCCCTTTCAAATCCTGGGGACCAAATCTGAGAACGATAGTCTAAGTGTGGTCTGATCAGAGACTTATACAACAGAATGATAACCCTCTTATCTCTGTAGGTCAGTGTCCTTCTCATAATAGCAGCAATCCTCTGTTACCTTCACCACCTTTGCAATATGTCCCCTAAACTTCAGGTTTCTATCAATCATCAACCCCAGATCTCTTGTCTCCCCTACTTCCTCCAGTATAACTCCTCCCATAGAGTATGCAGCATCCCATCAATGTTTCCCAAACCTCAAGACCTTACATTTTGATGCATTAAACCGAAACCCCCATTCATTTGCCCATCTATCTAGCTTATTTAAATCCTCTTGCAGGGCCATCACATCTGCACTATTACTAATAATCCTTCCCAGCTTCGCATCATCCACAAACAACTGAATATCCCCTTGCAATCCACTGGCTATGTCATTGATATAAAGGTTAAACAATATAGGTCCTAGTACTGGTCCCTGTGGGACCCCACTTGTAACCCTCTGCCTCTTGGAAACTGCTCCACCATACACAACTCTCTGATACTTATCAGACAGCCAATCCTGAATCCAGTTAACCAATCTGACATCCAGACCATGTGCTGCAACTTAAATATCAGCTTATGTGGCACCCTGTCAAATGCCTTCGCCAAGTCTAAGAAAATTGCAGTATATGCCTTTCCCTCATCTAATGTTCTTGTAACTTTATTATAAAAGGCTAGCATATTGCTAAAACAAGTGCGTCCTTTCACAAATCCATGTTGATTCTCACAGATAACATTACCCTCATCTGCCCAATGCTGTATACGGTCCCTCACTACTTTCTCCAAGATCTTAACTACTACTGATGACACTTAGATGTTTACTTAGACAACTCCATTTTCTCCATGGAGAACCTATGTTCAGTTTGCTTTTCATTGCTGACTTTTCATAATTTGTTATTACATCATGCCTCCAGGGAGTCCAAAGACTCAAGGGAGGGTACCTACTCTACAGCTGTCCACCATTCAATGCACCAACTACAACAAACTGCAACTACAATCATCTACACCAATGCAATCTACCACCCACCATCACCACTAGTATTTTTGGACATCCATGGCAGGATTTGAACCCACAGCCTTTCCACTAGAGAGCAGATATGTTAACCATTTAGTCAAGCAAGCAGTTTAGTCAAAATTTCAGGATTAGTATGCCTTAATATCATAATAGCATGTACCTTTTCATTTGATTTTGCCATCTTTCTGTACATAAGTTCTAATGGTAAATATTTTTGCTGACAAAGTTTTATATTATGATTTAATGGAATAAAGATAGCACAAGGGTGAATTAAAGTGTATACATGAATAGATAAACTTAGATGCTAGTGATTGTTACTTATGCTCTTCATGCCCTGCAGAGCATAGGGCATTGCTCTCTATTGGACTCTGTTCATTACATCCTTCTTGATCTCATTCCAGGATTTTTTAGCTGTTTCATCAGTGTTTTGATTTCTCTCTGGGTCATCTTGGAGCATACCCCCCTTCTGCTTTGCTATGGATTCCATTCTATGGCTGGCTTTGCTATATCCTTATCTGAGTTTCTGATTGTGTGGGCTATCCACTTCCATTTTGTTTTTGGTTTTGATTTCAGATTGAAATCTTGGCCTTGGAAACAGATTTGCTGATGCAGCAGTATAGACTAGCACTTGATTCTGCATGTGATGCTTTAGGAATTTGAAAGAAAACAGTGAAATGATGCAATGCAATCCATTCTCTGAGATTTGCAGTTTCTGTGAACCTGCACTACAGATAGTAGTGCATTGTTAGTAGAATTTGTAATCTCTTCCAGGTAGGGTTCTCCTATCAGGGTGGTGATTGCTTTCCATTTACTCTCCCAAATAAGGGAGCAGGAGCCAGTAAAAGATAAGCATTGTCTGATCATTGTCAAACTTTTAGTTGGCATATTTTTTCCAGCCAAAAGGCTAAGGTTGGAATCCTGCTGTGGGAATGGATGCTTGTCTGAAAATACTAGTGGTGGTTGTCGGCAGTAGATAGCATTGAATTTGAGTGGTGGAGATGGAGAGTTGTTTAGAGTAGGTGCTCTTCCTCTAAGTCTTTGAACTCCTTGGAGGTGTTATGTAATGTCTGCCTTAGAAGGCCAATCAAATATAGCTAGCTCTACCTTGTTGATGCCCTTAACTCTTACTATACAGATAAGAGTTGGATATTGTTAAAGGAAGATGAGAAAAGATTATTGGCCTTTGAAATGAAGTGCTACAGAAAACAAAGATGCCACCATATATGGCATGCAAATGAGGTTAGAAGGAAAATCCAGTGCATTGCTAGATCACAAAATATCACTGAAATATATCAAACAGCTCCAATGGCTGGGCCACATAGATAGATCAGCTACTTTACCTAAATTAGCATTATCAGGCTTGACATCTAGTAAGACATTGGAGATGACCTAAAATCACCTGGATAGATATTAGAAAGTGGACTAATTCTTTGTTTTCCCACTCTGTTAAGGAAATCCCCAGATAAACATCTGGAGAGAGTATGCTAGGAATGTCAACTTTAGTGTCCAAATAATCTACATAAACTATGGGGTGAACAATTTACTGTACCATTAAGAAGATATGTAACCATTAGGAAGATATGTAATTGATCTCTAGGAATAGTTTTTATCTGGGTATTTAGGAGGAATGAGTAATGCCTAAGCTACATGGCCAAATGGAGAATACATCTTGGTCAGGTTTGAGAAAGGTATCAAGTATTGGCAAGGAAAGGAGTCCAGTGCTATATGTCGTTTGATATATGGTGTTCAAATTGACTAGTGTAGAAATAACCAAATGTAAGAAGCTGGCTGCCCTCATCAGCTTTTCTTAAGACAAATACCCTTTCTTCCTTTTATATAGCTTGTTCCTTGTTCTTGAAACTAAAATTATGGACAAATAACATCTGCCAATATCCATCTTGAAAAAATATTTACCACCACAATTGTCAGTTGGGTGTCTGCTGATCTTTAGCAGTTTGCACAGAATCAATGGAAAGTATCACTAGATCTCCATGGAGTTGACTCATCATGGAAGGCATATGTAACACAGTTTGTGAGCTATGTTTACTCATTCGACATGTTTGTATTAACTACTTGAGCAATGCATTCTACTTGCTAACCACTCCATGCAAAGAACTTGCTCCTTATTCTCTTCTTCATGCATTGCATCCCCTTAGTTTCTAGATAAACCTTGTTCTACCCTCTCTATGAAAATTTTCCATGCATAATCCAGTATGCTTCATTGCAGTAAATAAACATGACTTATAATAGGGTCATTTGAAAAGTCAAACCAAAGTGCAGTGGTTATAAAACTGAGATTTGGGATCTAATTCTTAACTAATGTTGCTTATCAGTACCTAAAGTCCCAAAAGAAAGTCCTGAAATCATTTCTAGGACTTCAGGTTTTTAGTCTCTTCCACTTATTTTTATGGTTTGTTACTACAACTCATTTCAGATATGACAAAATATTAACACTATTAAACTTAATCATTTCTTGTCCTATCTTCATTCTATTAAACCACAATGGACTTCAATGAGTGTATGGCATAAATGGGACATTTTACATGTCCCATTTATGCCATACACTGTTTTTGAGCATCTTATATCCTTAATAAAGTCAGCAGACTGATCATGGGAGGTTCATTCAACTGACATTTATCATAAGGAATGTTAAAATCCTTAACATTCCTGTATTAACAACATACATATCCAAAGATAAATGGTATCTTTGATGGACAGCATGGATTTGCTAAAGGGAGGTCATGTTTTAGTAATCTATTTACTAGTTACAATAAAGTGACTGCTTCCCTGAAAAGAGAAGGATACACAGTAATATACTTGGATTTTGCAAACTCTTTTGATAGAGTACCTCATGATAAATTGATAGCTCAAACTAGAGCAGATGGGGTTGGATATTAGATTAGTGCATTGGATTGGAGACTGGCCATCTGATAGGTATCAACAAGTTGTGTATCAGGAGCAATATCCAGGAAAAGGAAAGTCACTAGTGGAGTGCCTCAGGGGGTCTGTTTTGGGGCCATTACTGTTTAACTTCTATATTAATGATATAGATGAAGAATATCTGTAATGGAGATATTCAGTTGTTTGCAGATGATGCAAAGTTGGGACGAACCATGAAGAGTAGTGAAGATCTTGTGGCGGCCTTACAAGAAGACTTGAATAAATAGTGGTTGGGCATGGAAATGGGCATGTGAGTTCAATGTTGCAAAATTATAAGATTTTAAAATTTGGAAAACAAAGATGGGATGCAGAATTTTTCCTTGGTGAAGATATATTGTTGGAGGTGGAAGAAATTAGGGATCTGGGGGTGATAGTGGATAAGGATCTGAAATGTAGAAGATGCAGCCAAAATTTTGAAGACAAAGGTTTCTGGGAATGATGCAGAGGATACTAATGTGTAGAGGTTCTTGTTTCATTGTATAAGGCTTTGATTAGGCCACACATGGACTATTGTGCCCAGATTTGGTCACCTAGTTTCCAGAAGGATGAAGAGATGTTGGAGATGGTCCAAAGGCAACTGTCTAAGGTAGTTTTTCCTCATACTCCACATTCCAGAGGTCAGATTGAGAAGATGTAATTTGCAGTCTGGTGGACAGGACGAAGAGGGAGATATGATAGACCTAAAACTTGGTAAGTCGTAGGATCAATGCTGGAGAAGTTCTACAGAAAATAGTGGGAGATCCAGGGCAGAACCCAGAGGTCATCCCTGGAAACTGTATAAAGAGGGTGTGAGCAGGGGAGTGAGAGGCAGGTTTTTTGTGCAGAATTCTAAATGATTAGAATACCCTTGCCTGAGAGTGGTTTCTGCAAGGAGTTTGAATCTGTTTGAGGCACGGTATGATGAGCTGTGTGTGATAAAAGGACCTCCCAGATGAGTCTTTGACTCCATGAGGTCTTGGGGTAATAATAATTCTCTATGTAAAAATCTACTCTTCACCCCTTTTCACCACAACTTTCAGGGATGGTCTCTAGATCATCCTTTTTTATAATCCTCCTAGATTAATCCAATGAAATCAACACAACTTAAATGTCTTGGTCATATCACATCTTTTCCTCCTTTACCAAACTTGGCAATTACTTTTACCTTTTTCCATAGCCATCATTCCAGAGCCTTGATACTGTCACTTGTCTCTGGACCATCTGCAATGTCTCCATATCACAAAAGACCAAATCTGAGCACAAGACACCAAATGCAGTCTGACTGGTGCTTATACAGTGGCACAGCTACCTGTTTATTTCTATGTTAATGTACTAATCACAGCAACAATTGCTGTGATTTGTACATTAATGCAGTATTTGTAACACTTGCAATATGCCACCTGAACTTCACTTTGCTGTTAACCATCACTCCCAGATCATGAATCTGCATTTCATGCAGCATAGTGCTATCACTATAGTGCATAGCCTTGTATTTCTGCACTCCAAAATTGCACCTTGAACTTATTAAAACTACATTTACTCATTTGTTCAAGCCAAAAGTATATTCAAATCTTTGAAGGGAATTAACATCAGTAATGCTCCTTATAATACTTCCCAACTTTGTATCAGCAAAAACACTAGATCCTTAGTCAATCTACATAAAATATCATTAACAAGCAAGTTAAAAGGCTGAAGAATATAATAGTTTTGGTGGAGCAGCAACTCAAACTGTTATACATTTGGATACCAAACTTTAATGAGTTTGGTATTTGATATACTTAAATAGCAGTCAACTAATCTTGCAAAGATTAGAAACAAGATACAGAAAAAGGTTACTTGCCTGAGGATGAAAAAAATTGACATACTGTTTAACCCTAGAATCTACATATCAGTAACTTCCAACAGTGGTTGGAAGTTACTGATAGCTCATCTTACCTGATCAAAAATTAGCAGCAGTCCTAGATTTTGGCAGTTTTTCTAATTTTCCATAGGGAAAAATGACTAATTTAGATTTCAGTAGATTCGTTAAGTGTTGAGGTCTGTTATATGTATCCTTTTGATTACATAAATGATTTGTGGATATTTGGTGAGGATGGAAGGAGGGTGTGTGCAAAGTGTGACCTGAATGAGGAAATAATTAATGCAAATATGAAATTGATGACAAACTGTTAGTTGCGAGATTGTCGTGGAGAAAATAAGTGCGCCTTTGAAAAAGGATGGTGAGAAAGAGGCGAAATGTTAAAAAAAAAAAAAAAAAATCGGTAAAAAAGAGAGCGATTTGAAAACTAATGGATGTTAAAAGGGATGAAAGTGAGGTGAAAGTGGCAGAAGGAAATGAATTGAGAGAATGAATGAGACTAGAAATGGCATGACGGAGAAATCGAAAGTGAAAAAAATCAAAAGAATGGATGATAGCAAAAATTAGACACATGTTGGACTGAAAGTACAGAAACAAAGGATGAATAAGTGGGAAAGTGAGGAGGGGGTCAAGAGTTAGAAAGATTGAATGATAAAGAGAATGTGTCGCAAGATTTGGAAGGCGAATTGGATTGAATGAGGCAAGAAATGAAATGGATTAGGAATGAAATTAAGAAAATTCAGGTAAAAACTATTAAAATAAATGATGGCATGAAAGAGTAACGAAAGATGAGAGTGGCATTGTATGGCGACCCCATTAAAAGTGTGCTGGAGGATAGAATGCACAAGGTATGTTTTCCAGGTGCTAAAATGAGTAGAGTGATTGAGGCATTGGATATGAGTCAGGAGTGAGCAAAAGAGTTAATACTATTAATAGGTACGAATGATTTGAGAGAGGACAAAGTGTCAGAATGGATATCAGGAGGATGCTTAGGATAAAAGAATAGTGTGACAGGAAGAGAAGTTAGTTGTTGCCTAGGTATGACTGTGGTTAAATGAGGCAGAGAGCAAGGATTATGAATGATATGATGGCTGAAATGTGTGAGGAGACATTGACTACAGTTTGTTAATGTGTGGAATGAATTTGAGGGACGAAGTGAGCTGTATGGGAGCGATGGACTTCATTTGAGTAGATATGATGCGAGTCGCTTGGAGAGACTGCTGCTGGAAGGTAGAGAACTGAATAGAGAGAATTAATCTGATTGAGAGGGGGCTGATGTGGAAGAGCCAGAGTAAGACGGGAGAGATTGAAGAGGTGTATATGAATGGGGAGTGAGTGTATGAGTATAGAGAATGGGTTTGCAAGAGGAGCAGGGAAACAGGCTTGGAGTGGACAAGGGTGCACAGGATGCTCCTATAGGAGGTGAGAATGTGTAGGCAGGAAAGGAATAGGATGACCAGAGATCAAGAGGAAACAGTTAGAATTGAAAAGGGTTTTAAAATGAAGCAGAAAGGGAAATGGCCTCAGTCGAGCATGGAGAGATCACACCGAGTGAGTGGTATCAGTGGAACTAGCTGTAGATCCAGAAATGAGCTGTTGCGTTTGTATAGGAATGCTAGAAGTATAAGAAACAAGGCAGACAAAATGGTTGCACTAATTGCGTCTGTTCACCCAAAGATTGTCGGAATAAGTGAGACATGGTTGTAAGAGGATGACATCCTGACAGGAATAGAGATGGAAGGGTATGATGTGTTTCGTGAGGACAGAAGGGGTAAAAAGGGAGGGGGAGTGCTATTGATGATAGAGAAAGTTATGTCCATATAAAGTAGATGCAAGAGGGAAATAGTGCCAGTGGTTTTGAGGCAGTATGGTGTGAGATAGAGGTGAATGGAATCAAATACATGGTGGGATGTTATAGACCAGGCAATGTGAATGGTGGTGATAATGAAATGTACAATCAAATTAGCCAAGTAAATAAAAGGGTGATTATTATGGGTGATTTTAATTATGGCAATATAGACTGGAATGATGAGATAGCAACTTCGAAGTAAAGAAAATGAGTTTCTTGTTTTTGAGGGATAACTACATCAGACAGTATGTAACAGAGCACACGAGGATTGAGTGTCTTCGATTTGGTCATCTCATCAGAAGATGTAATTATAAATGAGGTGTCAAATCATCCACCAATTGCTGAGAGTGACCATGAGGTGATTACCTAGGTGGTTGCCAGCAGTGCAAGGACCTCTGTGAGAAAAGGGTATATGTGGAACTACAAGGGGGCAATTATGAACAGCTCAGGAGACAGCTTGCAGGTGTAGCATGGAATGAGGAGTTAGCTGGAAAAGAGATCAATGCAGCTTGGGGATTTTCAATAACTATCAAGTAGATGCAATGTCTGAATGTATTCCAAGGGTGAGAAGGTTAAATAAGGTGGGTGTTAGATGGATGAATAAAGAGATTAAGCATGCGATACATAGAAAAAGGGCATTGTGGAGGCAGCATAAGAGAAGTGGAAATAACCAATTCCACGAGGTCTACAAAGACCAAGCAAGGAGGGCAACTTGGTTAGTGAGGGTAGCTAAAGAGGTATGAACAGCAGTTGGCTAATGAAGCCAAAAAGAATCCTGAAGAGTTCTTTCAATATCTAGCCAGCAAAAGAAAGAATAAATATGGAAGGATGACATTGATTGGAGAAAATGGTATAAAGACAGCTGATGCAGAATGTATGGTGGAGATACTCAATGAGCACATAAAGCTCTTTCAATCTTGTGAATGACTTCATGTGAGCAAGAGGTGTATGGGGAGTTGAGTAAATTAGATGTTAATAAGGCTGTGGGACTTGATAATATATCACCATGTATTCTGAAAGAATGTACCAGGGAGTTGACACCTGATTTGATATATTTTTTTAATAAGAGTCTTGCACTTGGTCTAGTTCCTAAGGAGGGTTTGATCACCTCCTTCATAAAGGTGATCAAACTCGAGCATCAAACTATAGGCCTATCTGTGTGTCAGGTGTTGTGGTTAAGTTGTTGGAGAAGCTTGTGAGAACTAGGATCCAGAGTTGGGTTGATAACAATGGTATCATCTTTGATGGACAGCATGAATTTGCTAAAGGGTGGTCATGTTTTAGTGATCTACTTATTACAATAAAGTGACTCTTTTCTTGAACAGAGGAAAAGAATACATAGCTAATATACTTGGATTTAGCACTCTTTTGATAGAGTACCTCATGATAGGTTGGCAGTCAAACTAGAGCAGATGAGGTTGGATATTAGATTGGTGCATTGGATTGGAAACTGGGCATCTGATAGGTGTCAAGTTATGTATGGGGAATGATATCCAGGAAAAGGAAAGTCACTAGTGGAGTGCCTCAGGGTCTGTTTTATGTCCATTACTGTTTAACTTGTATATTAATGATATAGGTGAAGATTTGGATGGAGATATTCAGTTGTTTACAGATGCAAAGTTGGGACAAACCATGAAGTGTTGTGGCCTTACAGGAAGACTTGAATAAATTGAGTGATTGGGCAAGCAAATGGGGATGTGAGCTCAATGTTGCAAAATGTAAGGTTTTAAAATTTGGAAAACAAAGATGGGATGCAGAATTTATGCTTGGTGAGAATATATTGTTGGAGGTAGAGGAAATAAGAGATCTAGGGGTGATAGTGGATAAGGATCTAAAATTTAGGGGATGCATTGCTGAAATTGTGAAAACAACACAAAGGCTTCAGGGATTGATGCAGAGGACACTGACGTGTAGAAGTAGGGAGATTCTTCCTTTGTATAAGGCTTTGATTAGGCCACAGATGGACTATTGTGCCCAGATTTGGTCACTGGGTTTTCAAAGTATGTAGAGATGTTGGAAAGGGTCCAAAGGAGACTAATAAGGTAGTTTCTGACCTCTGGAATGTTGAGTATGAGGAAAGATCGAGATGATGTAATTTGCAGAGTTTAGTGGACAGGAGGAAGAGGGGAGATATGATTGACCTAAAAGTTGTTAAGTGGTGGTTATATGATCAATGCTGGAGAAGTTTTACAGAGAATAGTGGGAGATCATGGGAGAACCAGAGGTCACCCCTGGAAACTGTATAAAGAGGGTGCGAGTAGGGGAGTGAGGCGGGTTTTTTCGTGCAGAGTTGTGAATGATTGGAATCTAGTGTCTTCAGAGTTTGAATGTGTTTAAAACATGGTATGATGAGCTGTGTGTGATGATAAAAAGACCTCCCAGAGGAGTGACTCCATGATCTTGGGGTGGTAATAGTAGTAATGACTAGTTTCTTGGCTACCAACTACTGTCCTCTTTACAAATGTCTCAACCAATTGTAATTCTTATTACAGAACTTTCTGCCTCACATGGTCTTGTTCATGTACCATTCTGATTGATTCCATATAGAACTTATGAAAGTGAGATAGTGGTTAGCCCACATCCATTTTTTGAAGTTACTTTGCCAAACAGTGTTAAACTGTAATGTGTTTTTCTAAAACCAAAATTATGGCTTTCATACATTTACTCATTTATCCTTATAGCAACCATGAGCCCTCAACTCCTGCCATTTCCTGAACTGCATGCAGTTCAGGAAATAAACTCCTTACTGTTTCTGGACATCTCACCAGGCTGTTAAGTCACATATTCCAGCTAGTACTCTTGCCACTAATTCAAGATAAACAGTTATAATAATTCTTCATTAAGAATGATCTCAAAATAAAATTACACATAAAATCAACTTTCTTGAAAACAGGAAATTCTCAATGAAAATACACACAAAACAGCTACTTACAGTATTTCAAGTTTAAAAGAAATAACTTACAAAAATTTACAAAATCGTAGTGTGTAGTGTTCGTGCAAGCTCCTGATAAGATAAGTATTTTCAGTTATCGTTGATAAAATTAGTTAATATTGCGTAGTTTTGTTTGCCTTGCGTATTTTAGTCAGTCTGTTTGTGTGCTTTTGGTGTGTATAACTTATTTGATAAAACACGTTGCAATAATTATGGCACCTGTACGAAGGAAAATGGCAGCCAGTAATGGTTTGCCATCGTTATCAAAGAACAGTAGTATAAAAGAAAAGGTGTACTAGCTGTGAAATGTATGCTTTGCAGAGTACGGTTGGAGTGTGGATAGATGATAATAAAGGAGTGAATGTGTGTAGAAAATGTAGGGAGAATGAGGAATTGAAGTGTATTTCGGATTGTGAGTGTGATATTTTTGTTAAACTTCAGAATGAAGAAAATAGCGATATGACAAGAAACGACAAGATTGTACACGAGAATTATGAGTGTGAATGTTGAAAGTGTGAATGATTAGTATTAATGGTTTCTCAGAGAATAAAAAAGATGAGATAGATGCATTGAGTGAGATCGCGTTGTTGAATGGTGCAATAGAGGGCAAAACTGCAGCTAGAGTGCATGAACAAAAGTCGACTGAACAAACCAACCAATAATAAAAGGTATGACAGGAAAAATAGGTGTATGAATGTGAACATGAACAAAATGAAGGATAGAGTGCTGTATGGAGACTCGTTAGTACGAGGTGTGTTAGTAGAGGATTTGACAAAATCATACCAACCTGGTGCAACCATAAAGGATGTAACTGAGTCTATTAGAGAGCAAAAGGAAAGGGTGAGAGAAATGATTGTTGTGGCAGGTACGAATGATTTGAAAGGAGATAAAATGGAAATGATAGAAGACCTGAATGAATTGTTTGAGGTAGCAAAAGAAAAGAGAGAGAGTTAGAATGATTAGTCTTTTGCCACGGTATGACAGTGAAATGTTTAAAAGGAGGGCCATAATTGCGAATGACTTTATGCGTGGGTTATGTATGACAAGTGGTGTGGAATTTGTGGACGTGTGGAGTGAGTTTGATGGGCGAAAGGATCTATATAAGATGGATGGCTTGCATTTGAATGGTTATGGTGTAAGAAGACTTGAGAAAGTGTTGCTGAATGTAGTGGATGTGCAAATTCAGGGAAACTAGATTTGTTAAGGGGGAGTAGATATACAGTCCTTAGGGAGGCAGTTGAATGTAAGAATGAATATAATATGCTAGAGCAAATAAGGACAACAAACCAGAGTGGGATAGTTAATATAAGGCATCAAGGTAAGGTTGGGGCCAATGGGGTCTTAAATTCATGTACACTAATACTAGGAGTATTAGAAACAAGAAGGAAGAGTTTTTGGCCATGGTTGGCACTACCAGACCACAGGTTATTGGTATTAGTGAAACATGGCTGACTGTAGATGATATAGCTAGTGGGATTGAATGTGATGGGTATAGTGTGTTCAGGAATGACAGAGAATAAAATGGGGGGAGGAGTATTGTTGATGATAGTTGATGAGCTACAGCCAAGGAGAATGAAAGTTGAATTGCAGGATAGAGAAAAGAGCACATTTGAGGCCATTTGGTGTGAGATTGTGGCTAGCAGAACTAAATATACAATTTTGTGCTGCTATAGACCAGGTGAGGAAAAGATGGTGGTGACAATATGCACAAGCAAATAGAAGAAATGAGTGGAAGGAGGGTGATTATTATGGGAGATTTCAACTATGGTCGCATTGATTGGAGTGAGGAGAGGACACACGGGAGGAAGGAATTGGATTTTATGCGGTTATTAAGGGATAACTATCTGCGACAGCATGTAATGGAAAATACTAGGGGTCAGAGAGTGCTTCACCTAGTAATTACATCTGAGGATTTGGCTGTAACAAATATGACCACATTCTCACCAATCGGTGAGAGTGATCATAGGGTCTCGACTTGGGAGGTGGCTAAAGGTGTAGAATTTTCAATTAAGACAGGGTACATGTGGAATTATTGGGCTGGAAAGTATGACAAGCTTAGGAGTTTGATTGGCTCAGTGCCATGGCATGTACAACTGCAAGGACTAGAAGTTGATAGTGCATGGGAGGTAGTTAAGAAGTGCTTGCATGAAGCAATGGCTGACTGTATACCTACAGTCTAAATAATAAATCAAGTAGGGGTTAAATGGATGAATAACACCATTAAGCTTGAGCTGCAAAAAAAGAAACAACTATGGAGGGAATTTAAGGAGAAAGGTGACTGGCAGGCATATGAATGGTATAAAGCGCAGGCCAGAAGGGTGACGAGTGTGGTAAGAAAAGCAAAAAAGATTACGAAAGAACATTGGCCATGCAGGCTAAAGAGAATCCTAAACAGTTTTTTAGATATGTAGCAAGTAAAAGGAAAAATGTACATGGCAGAATGATTTTAAAGAATGTCGATGGTAGGGAGGTAACTGAATCAGTTGAGATAGCTGAGTTACTGAGTGAGCACTTTGCAAGAATATATCATCCAGGTGGTGACATTGCAGAAACGAATAAACCAGTAGATTATATGGGAATTGTGGAGAATGAAGTGGAGGTGAGTAGTCTATTGCATAACCTCAATGTCAATACATCTGTGGGATCAGATGGTATACCAGCTTGTGTAGTACGAGAAGCAGCTAAAGAATTGTCAGTAGGACCCTTGACCATTTTGTTTAATTTGAGTCTCGGGTCTGGGTTAGTCCCGAGCAGGTGGAAGGAGGGAAAAATAGTTCCTCTGCATAAAGGTGGTTCCAAGACTGCTGTTGTAAATTACTGACTGATTTAGCATATCAGCAATCATTGTCAAGGTCTTAGAGAAATTAGTCAAGAAAAGAATACAGGATTGGATAGATGAAAATGGGATATTGTATGGGGGACAACATGGTTTTGTGAAGGGTAGATCATGCCTCAGTAACTTGCTCACGTTTTATAACACAGTGACGGCTGAACTGGATAGGGGTAATGGGTTTACAGTGATACTACTGGACCTTGCCAAGGCCTTTGACAGGATACCACATGGAACCCTAATCAGTAAACTGGAGCAGATGGGGATAGATATAGGGTTGGTAAGATGGATAGGGGGTGGTTGAAGGAGAGATACCAGAGTGGTTTATTCAGGAGTGGAGTCAAAAAGACGTCTTGTGACTAGTGGAGTGCCGCAGGGCTCTGTTCTTGGATCACTGCTTTTCAATTTGTTCAATGATATTGGAAAGGATTTGAGAGGAAGTGTTCACTTGTTTGCTAATGATGCAAAGTTGGGTAGAGCAATTGTGAGTGCACAGGATGTCAAAATTTTACAGGATGATTTGGGTAGTTTGGAGGACTGGGCTAGGAAAAATGGATGTCAGTTTAATGTGGCAAAGTGCAAGGTTATGCACTTTGGGGTGAAAAGAAGAGCAGCAGTATATCGCATAGGTGGAACCGTACTCCAGGAGATTGAGGCCAGGGATTTGGGAGTGCTGGTGGATAGGGAGTTGAAGTTTAGGGGGCACATTGCAAAAGTAACTAAAACAGCTCACCAAATAAATTGGCTCATGAAAAATACTTTAACATGCAGAGAGAAACAAGTTGTTGTTCCTCTGTATTGAGCCTTGATAAGACCTCATCTGGATTTCTGTGCCCAGTTATGGGCACCAGGGTTTCTTTGTGATGGGGAGGAAGTGGAGAGGGTCCAGAGACGAGTGACCAAGATGATAGCAGGTCTGTGGAATGAACCTTATGAGAATAGGTTGAGGATTTGTGGGTTGCAGAAATTGGACGATAGGTGAAGGAGGGGTAATATGATTGAGACCTTCAAATTACTGAAGGGTTTTTATAAGATTGATCCAAAAGATATTTTTGAAAATATGACTGGTGGTGGGAGGACTAGGGGACCATGCATGGAATCTGGGCAAGAGCGTGGTTGACAAGGGTGTTAGAGCTAGGTTTTTTACTTGGAGAGTGGTGAATGAGTGGAATAAGCTTCCAGAGTCTGTTGTGGGTGCTACGACCGTGAATGAGTTCAAGGCAAGATATGATAGATGCTGTGTGAATGTGGAATAGTTGTTCCAGACATAATGTTAGGGCCTCCCCATGAGTCTGTCGACTCCTTGGAGTTTCCCAGAACAATAATAATAAAAAAAAACTACTTTTTTAAACCATGTTGCACTTCCAAGAATCTCCCACAAAAGAAGTATACTGAATTAAATGTTTGCATTTTGATCTTTACATAACTGAACTAGAAACATTTTTCAACCATGTCTGGAGACGTTCGATAGCATTTGTCTTGATGTAAAAGGAATGCATCTTTACATCCAACTAATATGGTTTGAGAGAATTTGCATATTACTTATATTACATTCCATGGAATTAGTTTTTTGTTCAAGCATCATGTTTCATTATTATTGTGGCCCTTCTAGGGAGTCAAAGAACTCATAATGGAAAAGCACTATTTTAATTTGCTAAATGTCAAACCTTAGTTGTTCATACCACATTCTTGATTTGAATTTTGCTTGCTTTTCCATTCAAGTGCCATCTCCTATCCAGGAGGTCAATTACCATGATTTGACTCATGGTTAACTATAGACATTAAGACATGGTGAGGACCCTATCTCTTCCACATATTGTAAGTATTCATGGCTGTAAATCCATGTGTTCACAGGGCTGACTTGTCTGTTCTGGGGGACAGGACAAAAAAAAACCAAGTTTCCAGGTGAAAAAACCCCCTACCTCCATATGAGACCAGCTAACTCACCTTGACTCAAAAGACCAGATTAGCATTCCTGGCATCATGGATGGAATTTGAACCTAGGTATTTCCAACTAAAGGGCTTGTCTATACCAACTGAACTAGTCTCTTTTGCTTGTCTTCCACTAAAAAAATAATATTGCTCCTTGTTGTATAATTTTTGGGATGGCTTATTCTTGCCCACTCCTGATTTTTTATTAATCAGGTAAAATTCTTTATCTGAATCTGCTTCCTCCTTATCCACTAAACTCTTGACATTCCACCAGCCTTTTCCTATAACCATTTTAAGATCTTGATGTTGCCTTAGTCACTTGTCTTTGGATCTTTCAAATGTTTCCATGCCATTAACTGACATAATCACTTAATTCCTAATGTTTTAAATATCATTTTTCAGTTTAGTCTACACCACTGTTTTAAAATGATCAGTACTGCATTCATATGAACTTAATTTCAGATTCTTATAATTGTCACTAATGTAGATCTTGCCTACTAGGTTTTAATGCTGTATAGTGCATTCACACTCTACTGGCATCTAAGGAGTAAGCCTAAACCAGCACCAGCATGTGGAACAAATGTTGTTATTCAAAATGTTCAAATGCAGCCAGGTAAGTTAAAAAAAAATAATTTATCTTGAACTGCTCCTTTATTAGAATAAACTTTTCTAATAGCATCTAGAAAATAAAACTTTAAAATTAAATTATTTTGCATAGTTTTCTGTATTTTAATCTTTTAACTGGTAGATTCACTTTCTACTAAATTTGGAATATTTTTTGAATACAAGCTTGTTGCATTCTCCATATCTTAACTTGAATTTGAATCCAGTTGCTTAGTGGAATGCCACTTAATCTCATAAGTGAATGCTCTTGCCTCTCATAGGCATTAACCAAAGTCTTAGTGGTAATTTCATCCATAAAAAATTGCAGTACCTATTCATAGGTGACCAAAGTTAACTGAAATCTTTCTCTAAAGACTGTCAAGCCTTGAAACAATGATCTTGTATGGTGCAATGAAATTCATGCATCACCCAGGCAATAACATTTGCAATAGTGTAATTCAAACTCCAGCCTGTTATTCACATTTCCATATCAGCATAAAATGGACAATCTGCAGTTAAACTGTGTATCCTAGACAATCCCTGTTAAAACAGGATATAGAGGAAACTGCCTCAAGTCATGCCACCTATCATTAAATAGTATAGGAAAGTGAAACTTCTGATAAAAGAAGGAAAGAATATTTTACACCTGCCTTAGAGAAAGTAATTACTGAATTAAGTGCTTGATTCTGACTCCTGTTTTACTAGTAATTCTCTTGGCAGAAGTGTATATAATAAGAATTAGCTTGTGTCCAAACTAGGCTGAACACAAAGTAACAATTGTGTTCATTTTCTACTGAAAGATAAATCAGTAAACAAAAAAATTTGAATGGCTTGAGGATGAGATCTTCAAAGACTATTCTAGTCTAAAGGCTTTTGGTCATTCTTGCCCATAATTACATATGGCATAACCTGGAATTTAGACATGAATCAGCAAGTTACCCAGTGAATGGAAAGAAATATTCTTGGTGTGGTAAATATGGCAAAGAAACATTTCATTGTCATCAAAATGGAAATAGACTGAATGCAGTGCAAGATATAAAACAATGACTTGAATTAACAGAATGGAGACCTACTGAACTTAGTATGTATGCATCCAAAGATTATTGGGATCTCTAAGACATAGTTGACAGATGATATACTGACAAGAATAAAGTAGAAGGGTATAGCATTTTTGACCAGATAAGGACAAACAGTGGTGGAATATTGTCCTTCCTATCTGAAATTGGAAGGGCCAAATATAAGTGCCTAGGAACTTTGTAAAGGAATATTTCCAGCAATAGCAAGTTGCATATGAGTGAATCAAAGAAGACAATTTGGTGTAAAGCAGAGAAAGGATATCAAACAAACTGCAGATATAAAAGGTTATGGAAGAGATAGTGGGGAGCAGATGCATAAAGAATGACTTAGGCCAGAAGAGACTAATATGGTAAGGAAGGCAAAACTGGAATTGAGTGGCTCAGATCCAAAGAAAATCTTAAAGAATTCTTTCTTTGGTTAGTAGGAGAATCCTATTGTTGGATAAAAATAGGAATAGTGACTGCAAAAGGACAGTGGAGCTGTTCAGTGAACACTTAATTGGGATTGGTATTTCATCCTGAAAAAAATTTTTATACTAGTGATAAGGTGGGTTCAAGGTTCAGAAGTGCAAGAATGTTTCAAATACTGTACTTGAAATATCAAAGCAATGGGACTAAATTGGATTTTGCCACAGATTTTGGGAAAATGTGATAGAACTGATCTGACCTAGATTTTCAATGAAAGTCTGGCCTTGGGGAAAAGTGCCCAAGGAATGCACAGGATAAGATAGTGCTACTGCATAAGAGTGGTAACAGACTGAAGTATCAAACTAGACCAATTTATTTCATCAGTAGTTAAGATTTTGGAGAAATTAATGAGGGATCATTTATAATGTTGGGCAGATGAGGGTAATGTTATGAGTCAGCATGGATTTGTTAAGGGATACTGTTGAGTGTTATAATTCACATCCCTGGAAGTTACAAAAGGAAACTGAGCAAGAGGGTGAGGAGTGGTTTCTTTGCATAGAGGGTGGTTGAACCATGGAATGCATTGCCTGATGGAGTGGTGAGAGCGAGAATGGTCAATGAGTTTAAGGAGTGGTATGATACTTTATGTTCTTAGGGGACCTCCTCCCTCTGAGTCTTGACAGACTATGTTCTTAGGAAGGACTTCCCATGATGAGTCTTTGACTCCATGGAGGCCTGAATAATAATAATAATAAAATGACAAGAGCAGCTGATCAGACATTCTGCCATTTTTTGGATTTGACAGGATACTACACCAATAAACTGATATTTAAGTTGTGGCACATGGGTTTAGATGTCAGGTTAGTGAACTGGATTTGGGGTTGACTATTCAATCCCAGAATTTCAACCTGAAATTTAGGGAACATTACATAGGTAGTGAAGATTGATAAAGAACTGACCTAGAGTTTTCAATGAACCTCTGCCCCATATACTGAGCAGTATTATTCAGTAGCCAGGCAGATTTGTGATTTGTATGTTCACAGCTGTTCAGTAATGAAGTAATGTCTTGAGTGAAAGAAATCCTAGTTTTTTTTTTTGAAGCTGAGGATGCAATGGTTATGTGTGTATACCAGGAGAGGTATGATCTCAGGGTAATTCTAAGAGAAATCTCCAATTGTCTGGAAATTTGGGTATCATCAAAAGGAATATTAGGAAGATGGTTCTTTTTTATGAGAAATAGGATGGAACTGGGTTTTATTTGCATTGAAGGTGATGAGATAATCTGAACCCCATTAGATTAACCACCACCCTCAATTCTGATCTCTGAGCCATTCTCTTCTAAGTTGAAGTAAGTTGTGTAGCGTAGGGTTTATCAAATGAAAGGGAGGAGTGCAATGTGCTGTCTCCAAAACTATTGGGTTGGAGATCAACTGAAGTAGGTCATTGATGTACAGCAGGAAGAGGGTTGGTGTGAGGACAGAACCTTGAGCTCCAGCATTAGTTGAATGGTGAGAGGATTAAGAACCATCACCATCTAAGTTTCTCACCTTGTTTTTATTCAGTGTCCTTTTAATTGTTCCACAAATTTTCTGAAATTTTATTTTTTCATCTATATCTTTTAGATAAGTTTATTTAGGCTGCATAATAACATCTGTTCTATTTTATTTTTAACTATTTTTGATCTAACATGACATGACTTTTTCTCTTTGCAAATTTAAAATTGTTGGCTTATTTTGTTTAATAAACTGATTTTTGAAGGTCATCTTCATTATATTACAAGACGTATTCTGATTATCTGCATACAGAATTGTATTGATGACAGTTCTGGTTAACTGGATACCTTGTTTTGCATATTTTAATAATCTGTTATATATATATATATATATATATATATTGAATAGTTGGAGATAAGCTACATCCTTGTCTGACATCTTGATTTATTTCAATCTCTTCTGCAAAAATACACTTAGGTAATAAAGTATCTTTTATATAAACTTGGTATAGTTTATATATCAAATGTAATAGATATCCTTCTTTTTTTGTTATATTCCATGATTTTTCTCTGCATTTTATCAAAAGTTTTCTTTTAATTTATAAAGGCCATATGAGTAAATTAAATTCTTGTTTTTTTTCCAATGTCTGAAACCATTTTGTTCTTCTGAGAGGAAGACTGTTTGCAATATTTGTCTTTTATTCAGTATTTTACTGTAAATTTTGTAACCTGTATTTAATAAACTTCCTCCTGTAATTGCCAATCATCTGTCTCCTTTCTTAAATAGATATAACCTTAGCTGTTAACCAATATGGAACCTCGCATTTCTTCCAACACTTCTTAATTTTAAGATTCCGATATAAATAAGAGGGGGGTCTGAAAAGTTCTCGGCCTAACAATGAAAAAAAAATTTTTTTTTTCAACAATCTCCCTTAAGACTAATCTTCTAGCAATGCTCCAGCACAATTATCTTATCCATGTAATGAATCTCAGTAAGATCTACAAAATATCCCTCTACAGCTGCAATTGCCTCTTGATTTGAAGAAAAATGCTGACCAGCAAGGAAGATTTTTAGTTCTGGGAAGAGAGAAGTCAGAGCCAAATCTGGGGAATAGAGTGGATGTTCTAACAATTCATAATGCAGATCCTTTAATTTTCCCATTGCCAAACCACCTTTGTGGGAAGGTGCATTGTCCTGATGAAAGTTTTTTTTAATTCTGCAAACTGGATCTTTTCTCACGAATTTTTTTTGTCTAGTCTGGTTAAAGATGGGAATAATATTCCCCAGTTATTGTTTTTACCCTTTTCAAGATAATAAACAAAATGCCTTTAGCATCCCAAAACACTAATGCCATGACCTTTCTTGCTGATGGAACAGACTGTCTTTGATGCTGAACTGGCTTCTGTCCATTGTTTTGACTGCTGTTTGGATTCTGGTGTGTAATGGTGAATCAAAGTCTCATCCATAATAATGAATCTACTAACAATCAGTTTTATTCTTGTTAAAATGCTCCAAACACTGTTCAGAGATTTTCATGCAAGTGCAGTTTTTGATCTGCTGTGAACAAGCATAGTACCCATCTTGTGCAAAGCTTTTTCATTTGCAATTCTTCATGCAAAATATATCCTACATGTTCTTTTGATATGCCTATAGTCTCAGCAATTTCACACACTTTGACTCGCCAGTCATCCCCTATCATATCATGCACTTGATCAATGATTTCTGGTGTTACTTTTTGGACATCCTTCATGTGGATCATCAAGGCTAGTATGGCCACATTTAAACTCTACAGCCATTTCTTAATTGTCAAAAATGAAGAGTGCCTATAAACTTATGAATTTCTTTTGGTTAAACCTTTTACAAAGAATTTTAACTATACAATACTCAGTTCTATCCATTTCAAGGGATACTGACAACACTTTTGCTTCAGACAGCTGTATAAAACACTACTTGATAGAATGACTTGCAATTTCACATGGATGCTTATGACAGATGTACCAACTTAGAAAAAAAAAATCTTGCCAATGGTGCTGCCATCTATGGTCGAGGCCAAGAACTTTTCAGACCACCCTCATATTCTTTGCCATATTTCCAAAACTGTATTTATGTCATCTAATCCAGTTGATTTTCTATTTTTTGATACTTTTTATTGCTTCTTTTAGTTCTAATTTTATTGGTTCCATGTCAGTGATTTCCTAATTGTCAAATTTGTTGCATATCAGTGGTATACAGTGGGTGTGAATCTGCCAGATTTAAGGTAACCAGTGGAGTACCTCAGGTTTCAGTCCTTTGGCCATTGTTCAATCTATACATTAATGACATCAAGCAGGGTCTATCATCAGATTTGCAATTGTTTGCCAATGATGCAAAGATAGGCAGGTTAATCAGGGATGCTACTGATATCCAGTAATTACAATGATTTGAATAGACTGGAAATCTGGGCAAGCAAAAAATGGCTGCCAGTTTAATGTTGATAAGTGTAAAGTTATGCGCTCTGGCATGATTAGAATTCCAGCGGCATATTATATTAGTGGATTTATACTACAAGAAACTGAAGAGGCAAGGGATCTTGGTGTGTTGGTGGATAAGAATTTAAAGTTTAAAGATCACATAGCAAAAGTTGCAAATTCAACTCGGAGGATAATTGCTATGCTGAAGAGAACCTTGACATGTAAGGATAAGGAAGTAATTTTGCCTCTTTATAAGGCTTTGATAAGACCACAACTGGATTACTGTGTGCAGATTTGGTCTCCTGGGTTCCAAGGGGATAAAGAAGCTGTGGAATGGGTGCAAAGGAGTTCCAAAGATTATATTTGGATTATGGGATTTATGAGGACAGATATCAAGTATGTGGAATGCAGACTCTTTAACAGGAGAAAGGGTGATATGATAGGTCTATAAATTTTGGAATGGGTGTTACAGCATTTCAAATTGTGAAATTTTTTGTTATATGGAAGGTGGGGAGAGAACAGACATCCATGGAAGTTAAGTTTGTTCACAGTCAAAGGGGTAAGAGCTAGGTTTTCTCCCAGAGAGCAGTGAGTGGAATAATTTGCCCTTAGGGGTAGTGAGTAGATCTAGTGTAAATGAATTTAAGGGAAGGTATGATAGCTGGGTTGAATAATTTATAGCCTCCCTCAATGAGTCCTTGACTCCCTGAAGGTCTCAGGTAATAATAAAAACATAAATTCTTAATGTTCTATCCATTGTTTCTCTTGTATTATGTTGATTTATGGTGTCTTTTTCTTTAATTTGTTTAATATTTTGTAGACTGTCTTCTATTTTATTAAATCTGTCCTAAGAATCTTGGTGGGCTTTGTATACTATATTTCTTTTTGGTTTTTGTATATTTCTGTTTCCTTTCCTTTTGAAAGAGTGATTTGTATGCCATTTGTTTTTCTTTTATTGCACTTTTTTATATCATGTTCCAAATTTAATGTTTTTTCTTTTTATTTTTTCTTTCCAAGTATTTCAGAGGCTGCTTTATGGATATCTTTATTAGTTTTCCCATTCTTCTATATCTTTACTGATTTGAGCCTTTTTAGGTAATCTGTTGATTGATATAGCATTTTAATGCTTTCTTCTTGTAATACACTCTGTATACTTGCACTTTCTTGTTTTCTTCCTTTCTTCATTTTGCTATTTCTATTGTGGACTAAGAAATCTGAAAAATTTCGCTTCCTCTGTAAACACATCATCTCTCACATGTGGAGCTAGTTCCTTATCAGTAATGTTATAATCAATTATAGATCTTGTTCCTCTGCTATTTCAAGTATATTTTTTGAAAAAGTATGTTATTTTAAAATTATTGCAAATAGAGAAGTTTAATAGTTGTTGTTCATGCAAATTTCTCATGTGAAATTCATGCAAATGAAAATTAATGTAAACTTAATTATGCAGTGCTCTTATAGTAACCTTGACACGTATCGAGAGTATATCAGGAAATTGATTTCATGCTAATCAGAACAAATTACCTATCTACATCATACTTAAGGTGTCTGACAGACAACAGTAATATATCCTGGAGTAGAATCCATGTGACCAATAGGATGTTGCAGGGCTTTACACTTGAGCCACTTATGTTTAGAATTAACATCTAATGATTTGAAGGGAATATCCAGTTTTCTAGTGTAGAAGCTAGCCAGTTTATAATAAAAATGTAGATTCTTTTGTATTTATATACAAACCATGGGGAACATAAGATAATTCTTAGTATAAGATTCAGAATACAAAGACAAAGCTGTATTGCACTGTGTTGGATTGTACATCCTAGTTTTGAATCCGCCATCTTGTTGTAAAGTTCTTAATAAAATTGATTAATTGCTGGTTGATTACTATTATTATTCAGGCCTCCATGGAGTCAAGACTTCATGGGAGGTCTTTCCTAAGAACATAGTCTATCATACCACTCATTGACCATTCTCGCCCTCACCACTCGATCAGGCAATGCATTCCACGGCTCAACCACCCTCCATGCAAAGAAACCACTCCTCACCCTCTTGCTCACATTTTCCTTTCGTAACTTCCAGGGATGGCTTCTTGTCATCACTCCTTCCTGCTGTTCAACCAAGTGAAAGAACTCCCCCAGTGTCAACCCTATAACCACCTCTCAACAGTTTAAAAGTCTCAATCATATCACCTCTCCTTCTATCCATCAAACTCTGCAGTCCACATTCCCTCAGCTGATCCTCATAACTATCCTTGTACAGTCCTGAAACCATCTTTTGTCACCTGTCTTTGTATCCTTTCCACAGTTAATTTATCCCTTCAAATCCTGGGGACCAAATCTGAGAACAATAGTCCAAGTGTGGTCTGATCACCCTTTTTATCTCTGCAGGTCAGTGTCCTTCTCATAATTGCAGCAATCCTCTGTTACCTTAACCACCTTTGCAATATGTCCCCTAAACTTCAGGTTTCTATCAATCATCAACACCAGATCTGTCTCCCCTACTTCCTCCAGTATAACTCCTCCCATAGAGTATGTAGCATCCCATCAATGTTTCCCAAACCTCAAGACCTTACATTTTGCTGCATTAAACAGAAACCCCCATTCATTTGCCCATCTATCTAGCTTATTCAAATCCTCTTGCAGGGCTACCACATCTGCACTATTACTAATGATCCTTCCCAGCTTTGCATCATCTGCAAACAACTGAATATCCCCTTGCAATTCACTGGCAATGTCATTGATATAAAGGTTAAACAACATAGATCCTAGTACTGTGCCCTGTAAGGTCCCACTTGTAACCCTCTGTCTCCTTGAAACTGCTCCACCATACACAACTCTCTGATACCTATCAGACAGCCAATCTGACATCCAGACTCATGTGCTGCAACTTAAATATCAGCTTATGTGGCACCCTGTCAAATGCCTTTGCAAAGTCTAAGAAAATTGCAGTATATGCCTTTCCCTCATCTAATGTTCTTGTAACTTTATTATAAAAGGCTAGCATATTGCTAAAACAAGAGTGCCCTTTCACAAATCCATGTTGACTCTCACAGATAACATTACCCTCATCTGCCCAATGTATACGGTCCCTCACTACTTTCTCCAAGATCTTAACAACTACTGATGACACAGACTGGCCTATAGACACTTCCAGTCTGTTACTACCCTTATGCATTGGCACTATCTTACCTTCCTTCCATTCCCTGGGCACCTTTCCTGCAGTCAGACTTTCATTGAAAAGCCAGGTTAAAGGCACTGTCAGTTCCCTAGCACATTCTCTCAAAACTCGTGGTGAAATACCATCCAGTCCCAAAGCTTTACTTGCATCCAGAGTACTCAGTATCTGAAACACACTCTCCTCCTGTACCTCTAAACCTCAAACCAGCCCTATCCCTCTAGCATTAAAACTGACTCCTAGGATGAAATACTTCAATAAATTGTTCATTGAACAATTCCACTGTCCTCTGCATCAGTCACTATTCCCATTTTATCCCACAATATCATTCTTCCACAGTCATTTCACAATATCATTCTTCCACAGTCATTTCACAATATCATTCTTCCACAGTCATTTCACAATATCATTCTTCCACATAGCTAAAACTTTCACTAGGATTTTCTTTGGATCTTAGGGCCAATCTCCTCTCATATTCCAGTTTTGCTTTCCTTACCACACTAGTCACTCTTCTGGTCTGTCTTATATTCTTCATGCATCCCCTCTTCACCTGTCTCCTTATCTCTTCCATAGTCTCTTTTTCACATTCCTGTTTAATATTGTTTGTCATCCACTTTACTCTGAATTGTGTCCTCTTCTTCACTCGTGGTATATAACTTGCCATTACTGCTAACAATATTCTTTCACAATTTCCCACACACTAATGATATCCTGGCCTTCCAATTCCTCCCTCCATGAAACTTCCCGAAGTCGACGTTTAAGACTATTATAATCACCTGCATTATAATTCCACACGTTCCTGTCTCTTTGAATATAGGGAAATTTATATTTATACTGTGCCACCCTATATTTAGATTAGGCTATCTAAAATAGTAGAATCAATCTTCAATTAATTTAGTCAATTAATTTAGCAGTCTCATTAATCATATAGGCCAAATTTAATATTTTACACTTAAAGCTCCTGCAAGGTCTGAACTTTTTATGAATGGTGCAATGAAAAAGAATAGAGCACACACAATATTGAAATCAATAAAACAAAACATTTAATACAAGGTTATGACAAGTACATAAATTTTAACTCCAAAAATAAGATAATACAAATAACTTAGTTCTTTAGGTGAAAACATTCGCATAGAATCAAACAAATCTTCTGATACTAAATTCAGTTTTCCTAATAACACAATTGTTCAGAGTTCAATACTTCAGAATTTCTAAGTAAATAAATTTTACTGGTATCACTCAGTTGTACTCTATAATTTAACACGTAGTCAGCAAGCACTTATTATATTATTAATGGCAGCAGTTATTACTTCAAGGGGAATTACTTTCAAACTTCTAACTTTGCTAAACTCTGCAAAATGCCACAGTAAATGTTAGGATATTTGAGACAGAGCTATCACTTAAATCTTCACACTGAAACGAAATAAAATAGAACTGTTCTTACCAGGTTAAATCCATAGCACATCGGATTCAATGCGAGCACATTTCAAAACTATTCACTTATTACTCTGATGCAACACTATTCAAGAGTTCTTCAGAGATAACTGAATTATTATTTATCGTGCTACACAAATCTTGACTGACTTGCTATAAGGCAGAATAATTATTCCATTTTTACTACTGTATAACAAGTTGATCTTTGCACAATCCTTCAAAGCAATATAGTAATTCTAGAACTTAGTGGAATTATTCTGAATTGCCTATTAATCTTCCGGTCTTTTGTTAATTCTATTACATCAGTAAAATTCCTATTACTGCCACTGCTAACTTTACTCTCAGCTGCCTATAAGTTTTCTCCTCCTCTCTGTACTGTTCAGTGCTCCTGCCCTTGAGTGTCCTTGTTTACTTTCACCTTCTGCTTATCTACCTTCCTTCTTCCCACCTAAACTTGTTCTCTAGTCCAACTCGTATTAATTGCTTCCAATTACCGCAGCTCATGCATTCTATTTTATCTCCATGGCAATGAACAAAACGTAAACATATGTATTACATAAGATTATACCTTTACATACAGTAATGAAAAATAAAAATATTAGTTACTTAATTTCTCCTTCATAATAAAAAAACATTACTGTTCACATAAGGCACAAAAGTTACATATTAGAATACCCTACAATATTACTGAAGGAATATAGCAATAAAATAAATGGTATTTACTGGAGTCTTTTCATTAACATGACATATTATAATTAAATAATAACTGATAAAATTAAAGGAAAATACATGAATAATAAATCTTTAAGCAAGAGACTAACAAATAATATTTAAACAAGTCTTGCTTAGGATATGGTAGATTATGTTAAATGTGAGTGAAGAATAAAAACAATTTCATTCACAGTTTAAGTATAAGATTCAGAACATAAAGACAAAGCTGTATTGCACTGCAATTGCAAAAAAGTGAAAAAAATAGTTCAATGGATCACTTAAAATTTAAACACAATGAGGAGCAGAGGCAATTCCTCTTTATAAGATAACAATTTGATTATCTGGGTTTCTTGGAGGATCTAGAGAAGTGTGTAGAACCCTTAAGAGCATAAATAGGTGTAGGTTACAAAATTTCTTCCAGAACATGACAAAACACCATCCCTATAAGTATTAGCAATACTTAAGTCTATTGCTAATAGATTACTCTATTACTAGAGTAGTAAAATAGGTTACTAAACAGTCATGAGTGCTTGGTTAATGATCTAGTTTAGAGGTATGAATTAAGTCTTACTCCAGACTTGCATAAAGTTGCTCACTACTGGAGATTTGCCTTGGATAACAGCATAATTGTCTGCACTCACTCATTCCTTCAGGATGCATTTCATGCTCTTATTACTTTTGCACTTTTCATGCAAAATCCTGTAGCAACTTCCAATGTTCTTGTTCTTTCCCCTTTTTTCTGATGTATTAAAAAAACATAAACTCGATAACAGCTTAATAGCATAAATGTCTCATTGCCTCTGTCTTTTCTGCTCCAGACTTCAGATTGTCTTCAAAAAGACAACTTAGAATGCAACCATTACTTTCATCAGGAATTCCATATTGCATATTTTTCTACTAAAAAAAAAAAATCTTGTTTTTGGTGTATTACAAGTCAATTCAAAGTTTTAATCTTTAAGAAAAGATTATCTACACTAGAATGTATTACATTAAACATAAAATTTAGGTTAATTAAATCTGACTTCTAATTAGTTAAGGATATTTATAAGATAAGCTTTACAATCAATTAACTAGATTAATTGAATTTTCATTAGTTATGCCTCCTGTGCAGCCAGGATATCCACCAACTTCACAGCTACTACCACCTGCACAAGGATATTATCCAGTACCAAGCCAACCAGTCTGTCAAGTGGCAGCACAGAATAATGTAGTACCAAGCCAACCAGTCTGTCAAGTGGCAGCACAGAATAATGTAGTACCAAGCCAGCCAGTCTGTCAAGTGGCAGCACAGAATAATGTAGTACCAAGCCAGCCAGTCTGTCAAACATCCTCTGAACAACTTAAACAAACAGTACAGTCTACAAACTCTGTTCTAGATATGCCTATGTGTTCCCCATCTGAAGCTATAGCATGTCTTGATGAGGCTACAAAAACAGAACTTTCTTCATCTGAGGCTACAAAAACAGAACTTTCTTCATCTGAGGCTACAAAAACAGAACTTTCTTCATCTGAGGCTACAAAAACAGAACTTTCTTCATCTGAGGCTACAAAAACAGAACTTATTTCATCTTGTCCTGTGCCAAAGATAAATGTAGTTGCTTCAGTATCTATAGAAACAAGAGAGTAAGTACACTGAATTTGTATTCTTACAGTAATGTGTGTATAAGTTAATAGAAAATGTTGTGTATTAATGCCCCTAACTTGAAGTCAGTTGTGAAATCTTATTCAAATCTGCCAGTAGATTTTGCTAATACAAAATATATATATACAAAATATATATATATATATATATACAAAATATACACACACACACACTCTCAATAAAAATGCTAATTCTAGTTTTAGTACATTATCACCAACCATAGAGCAAAAAAAGTATTACTGTAGTTAGTCTTCTTTCAAAATAAGTAGCATGAACACTCTACATGACACTTTGTACATATAACTGACCCCTAACTGTGAAGCTGCAACCAGTCTTACTTGCTTGTATAATTTTCCGAAATCTGAATATTATTTCCTTGCAGACTTAAACTTTATATGCTTTACCTACTACAGCAGAGCTAAGTTAACTACTTCCCATGATCAGATTCCAGTCTTGATCAAATTATAGCAACTGGTGGATTCTGTTGCTTTCCAAGGTGCAACCGGAAATCCTATTTGACAAGAGTGCTTGTCTACTAACCAGAAGTCTAGTATATCCTTAAGAATGAGAATAAATCTTATTCTGTAATGAAATCTTGAAGGGGCTTGAATCTGAACTCCAGTCAATCAACATGAAATATCATTAAAAAATTAAAGTGGGGACATTTTTTGTCATAAAGAACACACAACACTTTATAAACAAAATTAAAAACATAACATTTGACAAAGATGACTTGTTAGTCAGTTTTGACATTTCTGCCCTTTTCACAAATATTCTCATCAATGACACAATTCTCTTAGTACAGAACAAATTTCTGCCTGATATTAAGGCCCTCTTTGCCCATGTACTACAGTCTGGTTACTTTGTGTAGCAAAACTTTACCTACAAAAAGAAGGTACAGCCATGGGCTCACCACTATCCCCCTAATCGCTAACTTTTACATGGAAACTTTTGAGCATTCTGCCACTCTAAAACCCACAATATGGCTTAGATATGTTTACAATGTGTTCACTATCTGGCTGCATGGGCTACAAATGCTAAACACATTCCTTAGCCACCTGAACAAACAACTTGAACACATACAATTTACCATCAAAATTGAAAATCAGAACTCGCTCCTGTTCCTAGACACACTAGTCACACATCTCTCCTCAGGCAGTCTATCCTTCATGGCCTACCAAAAACCAACACACACACACACTGGTCAATACATGCATGCTAATTCATACCACCATCACAAAAATATGGAGTCATTAACACCCTTAAAAACAGGGCCATAACAATTTGCTGTAACCAGCAAGAACTAAAAATCATCAGTGACACATTCATAAATAATGACTATAACAAAATGCTCCATAAATCAACAAAAACGAATCTAGCCATATTCAACTCTAAGGATCCTCTCCTTGGCACATCCTGGAGTCTGCTGCATCTGTAACTTACCATACATTGGTGAAACAGGACGTACAATTCCTATACATAAGGACACATAAAATATAATCATTTTGGTGAAGCAAGCCTCTCAGATCATGTGCTCAACACCTTACACCAAATCGACTGGAAAAGCACCTGCTCTTTACACCATACAAAAACCTGGTATGAAAAGAAATTTAAGGAAGCCTACGAAATTCTGATAAACCACCCAAATATCAATAAAAATGGCAGCATGAACATTCTAAAATCTGGATGGCACACATTCAGCCTACTTAATACATAAGATCCAGCATGTCAGGACTAGCCAACTTCTAGCTAGTATTAGAAACCATTCCATACCAACTGGTTGGAATGTACATGTATAATCATATTGTAAATGTGTGTGTGTATATATGACTACTACTAACTTGGAGGTTGGATATGTTCATTTTAATTTATGTTCATTTTGATATAATACACAAAAGTTGGGTATTATATCAACTCTTGTGAATCATGCAAGATCTGTACTGTCAGATGAACTAAAAAAAAAACATCTTAAATGGACCTTTAAAAGCAATGGCTACTCTTTAAAAAGTATCAACAATTATCCCACTGTCAACGTAGAGACACGGGACTCCAAAGGTTATATCTCCTTGCCATATATCGGCACACTATCCAAAAAACTGAGTAGAATCTTAAAGAAATTTAACATACAAACATTTTTCTCGACTCTTCCAAAAATAAGATCAAGTTTCAGCAACTACAAACAATCTCACAACCTTCTACAATTCCCAGGTGTATACAAACTCACATGTGAGTGGAAAACCTTACTATGGCCAAACAGAGAAATCTATCTTCCTACGTCTTGAGACATAGGATAGATTTCTCATTCATCAGACCATGTCCTGTTTTCAATAAACACAAACAAAAGCTGCCAACATGAAGTAAATTGGACAACAACTCAAACCTACACATTTGCCACAATGAAGTAGAATGCCGCATTGTCGAGTCAAAAGAAATCACCTTGGACCCTCTTCATATGAACAATAATCTCAGTTATAATTTGCCTGACTCTTTCAGCTCTACTATCAGATACTGGAGATCACATGGTTCCACACACGTACAAGTGTACAACAATAGAACTTTAACATGGACTATAGCTCAAGTTCATAATAACTAATTTACAGTAGAATATTATAGCTTTAGTGTCTCGATGTTTTTTCAGTGTCTTTTAATAGCTTTCTATGTTAATGCCTGAAGTCAATCCTGACGAAATATGTTGCATTTTCAAATAAATCTCAATTTATAATTCTCGGATTTTTAGTCAGTTTATATTAAAATATATACACAGACTTGTTGTGTCCAATGTAATTCTACAACCAACAGATAATAATAATAGGACTCTAGCATTGATGTATTTTTATTTTTTAATTTAATTTTTTTTCACTAGAGGTCAGGCCAACAATTATAACGGTTGGTCAGTAACTTGAACAAACCAGATAGATTGTAGTGTAGCTTGTTCTCTGTATATATAGTGCATATGCTCCAGAATATGACCTTGATATAAAGGTCGAATGTAGTTTAGTTATATTACCCTAAAGCTTTACTCAAACACGGTAGTTGTCTCCATAATTTTCAAAAATGTACTTGGATTACTGTGCAAACCTGAAAGAAAGGAAAAAGTTAAAATGGGGGGCCCAAGAACAGACCCTGAGGCATGGATGCTTTAATGTGATCACAGGCTGGAATTTATAAAGCATTAGGTTCTTTCTATAACTGTCAACAACTGTATATAAGTTATGGCATAATATCTTAAGATTTCCCACCACTTACTATAGAAATCATTCTGTTAAAGCATTTAAATGCTTTATTAGAAAATGTTACTGATTCACCCAATCATAATCTGCATGTAACTAAATTGAGATAATACCAATTGAGAGAATGAGATGCAAGTAAATTCTTAGATAACTTGGTTATCTGATGCAACATGTATATAAACCTGCTTGCTATAAAAGGATTTTGGCTATCATGAGGATCACAAGTCTTCCCATTTGTGATAGTAACCCTTTCATTTGGGAAGGAGGATTAAATATCTATGGAGAGAAGTAATTAATGCATAAGTAGAATTTCAGAAAAATGGGTATTTTAGAATGGATAATCTTGAAGGACACATCTGGCATAATTTAATATCTGTTGCCATAGAAACAAGTTTTTTCCAGATTGATATTCTGTAATATTTTTCTATAGCTTTTAGATTTGAGTCACTTCTCCTGAGGAGTCAAAATTCATAGATTAGATCACACTTACTGTCTTTCATTGTATCTGCATTGACTATTCAGGTACTTGCCACCTATGCTCAACACTCTTTAGTGTCCAGGGATAGCCTGTTCTGTTCTCTTATGCTGTGAAAACTCGCATCAATTTGGTAAAAATACCTTACCAACTTGGCTAGATTTCCCATCTCTTGTTCATAAGGCATTTTTTATATCCACTGTTTCAATATGGTTTCTAGTTCATCTCCTTAAACAGCTGTACATACATAATCTATGTGTAGCCTGGTCTAAGGCCTCATACAAAGGAACTATAACCTTCTACATCATTGCTCATAATTTGTTTCACTGTTTTTAGCAGTGTGCCTTAAGTTCTACAAGGCACACTGCTATGTTTTTAGATTCTTGTTCATCATCTCTGGATCCTTTGTTGGCTATAAGATTCACGCCAGTTACATATTCTGCATTCTATCTTTGCCTTTCAAATTAAAGCTTCTGCTTCATCATTGAAGTAGCAACTAATTGGTTACTTATTCAATCTTCAAAATCTTCTATAAAGCTATCTACTTTCCTTTCTTTTAAGCTTACACGGTGATCCAAATCCATTTTTGAAAATTATGGAGACAACTACCATTTTCGAATAAAAATTTTAGTTTAATATAACTAAAATCTGCATTCGACGTTTCGACCTTTATGTCAAATTTATTTTCTGTAGCATACAACTATACACAGAAAACAAGCTACACTACAATCAAACTGGTTTGTTAAAGATACTGACCAACTGCTACAACAATTGTTGGCCTGACCTCTGGTGGGAAAAAAAAATTATACATCACCGCTAGTCCTATTATTGGTGTTATCTGTTGGTTGTAGAAATACATTGGGCACAACAAAAAGTATCTATATACATATATTAATATCCTGTGCATTCCAGCCAGTTGGTATGGAATGGTTTCTAATACTAGCTGAAGATTGGTTAGAGTCCTGACTTATGCTGGATCTTGCATATTAGGTAGGCTGAATGTGTGCCATCCAGATCCTTGGAATTTTCATGCCATCTTTGTTGTTGATATTTGGGTGGTTTATCAGGATTTTGCAGGCTTCCTTAAATTTCCTTTTGTACCAGGTTTTTGTGTGGTGTAAAGAGCAGGTGCTTTTCCAGTTGATTTGGTGTAAGGTGTTGCACCTGCTCTTTACGCCGCACAAAAACCTGGTACAAAAGGAAATTTAAGGAAGCCTGCAAAATCCTGATAAACCACCCAAATATCAACAAAGATGGCATGAAAATTCCAAGGATCTGGATGGCACACATTCAGCCTACCTAATATAAGATCCAGCATAAGCCAGGACTCTAGCCAATCTTCAGCTAGTATTA
Source organism: Typopeltis vanoorti (assembly GCF_054136105.1). Taxonomy (NCBI): domain Eukaryota; kingdom Metazoa; phylum Arthropoda; class Arachnida; order Uropygi; family Thelyphonidae; genus Typopeltis; species Typopeltis vanoorti. Next base: position 35,920,331 of record NC_143573.1, read on the forward strand.
GAAACCATTCCATACCAACTGGCTGGAATGTACATGATGTTAATATGTATATAGATAGATACTTGTTGTGCCCAATGTATTTCTACTACCAACAGATAACATCAATAATAGGAATCTAGTGTTGATGTATAATTTTTTTCACCAGAGGTCAGGCCTACAATTGTAGCAGTTGGTCAGTGTCTTTAACAAACCAGTTTGATTACAGTGTAGCTTATTTTCTGTGTATAATTGTTTGCTCCAGAAGATGACCTTGACATAAAGGTCGAAACGTCAAATGTAGATCTTGGTTATATTAAACTAAAGTTTTTATTCAAACATGGTAGTTGTCTGCATAATTTTCAAAAATGCACTATCTGCTTTCTAGGTGTTTGGCATCTGCAAACTGCATATCCCCACTTAAATCTCATAACATTAAGTTATAGCACTTTTCTCCAGAAAGACAGAGCACTGACTTCTAACATATTGCTTTGCCATATGTACTGATAACCAATCTCCTATTTAACATATTAATCTGTTTTCCATTTACCAAACTTGTCTATGAAAGCCTTACAAAATCTAAATGTAGCATTATGCAAAATATACTAAACATATCAGTGCACTTTTTACCTTGTAAATATAAAAGTAAACCACTGAAAGAATCTTCAGCAATTCCATGCTGATCATTATTGCTCTTAACCAATTCTAGGTCTTAGCCCTTACAAACATTAACTCCAAACAAATCAGCTACAACTTGGAGCCTGTTGCAAAGTGATAATTTTGTCCACTTCCCACTCTTTTGGAACTAGCCTCATTACATAACTTGTTAAGTGAACTCACCAAAGCATTCTCAAAGCATAACTATTGCCTTATTAATAAAGCTAACCATTTAAATTGATCAAATTAAAACTATATACTATCACTTTCAGCTTAAATCTTCAATATCCATATGGAAACTATTTTAGCCTGTTCCTAATGTCACTTGATTTGACAAGAAAAATTACATTATTTCTACCTACAAAATGAATTAAGTTCTTGCATTTAAGAATTTTTCAAATAAAAGCTTTGCAAATTTTATTGAATTGATTTAAAACCTTAAATTCCTTTTCAGATAATTCTAAAATGGCAAGTTGCTGAAATAAAACTGAAAAATTTTAACTTCACTACATGCCTAATTTTTTTTTCCCACTTTGCTTTTAGTTCCTATAAATCTTTTCTACTTAGTGAAAGTTTATTTTTCACTTGGTTAGACTATAATAAATTTAGTTTAATCCATTATCCAAGTGTGAGCAAACAAAATTTGCACCTGAAAGTATCTTCAGTACTGGGGTAAGGTGATGCAACTTCTTGCAAAGGTGGAGCAAGATAACATCACTCCTATCTCAGTATCTCCCATAATGCAAAACACATCTCCTTGCAGATATGTATAATGTTATGTATTAAGGGAAGGGCTACTACCCAGACTAGTTTAGACCTTTATTAAGGTCTATTCAGTGGGAGCCACGCCCAAGTGGAGATACCAGGCAGAAGCATTAGCAAGGTCATCTCTACCTATAGGAGCTGCCAAATGGTGTGCCACCTTTTTAATTCCCTTAATGAATAATATTATACATATTTGCAAGGAGATGTTTTGCATTATGGGAGATACTGAGATAGGAGTGATGTTAGCTTGCGCCACCTTTGCAAGTTGCGTGGTTTTGTACTACTTTACCCCAGTCCTGAAGATACTTTCAGGTGCAAACTTTGTTTGCTCACACTTGGATAAAGGATTAAACTAACTTTATTATAGTCTAACCAAGTGAAAAATAAACTTTCAATATCTTTCTCTAAATCCAGAGTAATTTAATAAAAAGGTGGCACACTGTTTGGCAGCTCCTATAGGTAGAGATGACCTTGCTAATGCTTCTACCTGGTATCTCATCTTGGGCCTGGCTCCCACTGAAGAGACCCTAATAAAGGTCGAAACTAGTCTGGCTGGTGGCCCTTTCCTTAATGCATAACATTATACATATCTGCAAGGAGATGTGTTTTGCATTATGGGAGATACCAAGATAAGAGTGGTGTTAGCTTGCTCCAAAGAGTTGCCCATGTTGTACCACTTTACCCCAGTCATAAAGATACTTTCAGGTGCAAACTTTGTTTGCTCCTGAAAGTATTGGATAAAGGATTAAACTAATTAAAGTGTACTTTTCAACTTCGAACCACACTATAGACTGGAATAACAGCTCCATGCCCTACGTAGACGAGGATTACAGACATAGAGTATTTAAAGAAGCAGCAGTTGTACTAGGTACAGGAAGTAACCTAAACAGAAATCAAGGGGCCATTCTGAACGATACGTGGAAAAATCTAATTAACTCCCTCAGTTCAACAGAGCTACAGTATGCAAATAATCATATTACGCGTTTGCATGTAACGCGTGTTCATGATACTGAGTAGTTATTTCACGCGAACGTGTCACCCTAGCTACCTAACAGGTACTAACGGTTCTTTGTATTTTGAAACCTTTTTTGCATTTACCTCTTTTTTGTACTATGCAAGCCTTGAGAAAGCTGGTCAGTTACTACCAAAACCGGTAGGCAATTTGTAAGAGCTTAAGTACGTTGTAAATATATGGTCCTTGTAACAATAAATCTTTATTTTGTAGGATTAAACTAAATTTATTACTTTTCTACCATAATTTGTTGAATCAACATATTGAATAATTCTTGTTTTCTTGAACTGATATGTGAAAGGAATGCTAGACGTTATACATATTCAAGTTCAAATACAGCAGAATTTTTGAGTCCACCTGTGCACTGCCATTATTGGTTTTAGTGTTTAAAATGGTAAGAATTACCTTCATAGTGAAAGATGCTATTCTGACCATGAAAGTTTCAAACACTAAGGTAAGTTATTTCCCATAACATGAATACCTAATCAGATTATGCACATTAGTAATAGTTCTGTCAAGACGAGCAAAATCATTTTCAGAAATTGTTCATTTGAACACTAAGTGTTTTGCACAAATTTTAGTGGTCAAGGGAAAATTGCGTCACAAAACATCTTACTGGTGATAATGCAAACAAAATAAATGTAAACTAATGAACATCTTATAGTACATAATTTTGAATTAAATTTCTTTCTACTTATTCTGTAGAATATCCCAGAAAGCTAAGTGACAGTTTGCAAGAATTTTTATAAGCATCAAGTGGAGAATCCATTTAGAGAATAAGAATTGTATCCAGGATATCAAGATTAGTTGAGCAAGACATTCATTATTAAAAAAAAAGATTGAAACTACCATGTTATAGTAAAACTTCAGTTTAATATAAACCTAATTAATCACTGTTTTTATCTTCATATCAGTCAGGAGTATACACATACAAAGAAACAAGGTACATTACAATCACCTAGCATGTTAAATTGATACCAATTTACAATTAGATGCCAAGAAATTATATTCTTGCTTTAATCCTTTATTCCAGTATAAAGTTGTGACATTGTTTTTCACTGAAATTTTTCAGTCAGATAATTAGAACAAGAGTTTTGCACAGTTCTTAAAACTTCAAGGGAGAACCACAGGTCATCTCTGGAAACTATATAAAGAGGATATGAGTAGGGGAGTGAGAGGCAGGTTTTTTCGTGCAGCGTTATGAATGATTGGAATGCCTTGCCTGAGAATGTGTCTGCAAAGAGTTTGAATGTGTTTAAAACACAGTATGATGAGCTGTGTATGATAAAAGGCCCTCCCAGATGAGTCTTTAACTCCATGTCTTGGGGTGATAATAATCAATGTTTGCCTGAAGTATCTTCATGACCGGGCTACTTGTATATATAGGCTAATGCCTTCATATCAATTGCCTTAAGATCTCATAATGCAAAGCACACACCCTTTCAGATGTGTATAATACAATGCATTATGGGAAGAGTCACTATCTAGACTGGTTTCAACCTTTTGAGATCTTAGTAGGAGCAAGACTCAAGAGATGCAAAGTTCAAGTAATGCAGAAGTCATTGCCCATATACAAGTAGTCAAAAAGTGTTTCCCACCTTAAAATAATCTAGATTAGATGACTGACTTCTGCATTTGGATTGTACACACTCAATCCAGCAACCTTTTTGCTTTAGAACTCTAAACAATTTTAGCTCTGAAATAGTTTAGATCCATGATCTATACTGTATATCACCATCTATACTGTTTAATTCTAATTTATCTGAGTAATTATAAAAGAAAATTGCTATCTAGCTTAATATAATCAAATAACAGGACTAACTTTGTAGTGTTTTCTTTTCACCATGGGTCAATAGTGTTAAGTTCACTAAATTTAGTGACTTTAGCATACTATGTAATGTAGCTTATTTCTTTGTATGTGCATACTCCAGATGACCTTGATATAAAGGTCAAAACATTGGATTAAGTTATGTGACACCTCCAGGGAGTCCAAAGCCTCCGTGAGGGAGGGCACCTGCTCAGCTGTCACCACCAACTACAATGAACTGACACTACACCAGTGCTATTTAACACCATCACCAGTGCTAGTATTTTCAGACGATGGCAAACATCCATGCCTACAGCAGGATTTAAACCTGCAGCCTTTCTGCTGGAGAGCAGATATGCTACCCACTCAACCAACCAGGCTGGCATTTAGTACATTTTAATCAATAAGTTTTTGTAATGCTATGAAAAGCTTTACCTTAAGTTAAACTGAAGTTTTACTATAACATGGCAGTTTCATAACTTTAATAATGAATGCTGATTACTGTGTAACAAAATTGAGTAGACAATCTGTTAGATTACTGTATGCCCACAGATGTGAGACACTTCTATGCATGGAAGGAGAATCGAATCCATTCTGATATTAGAGTAATCAATGCATTTTGTGGGTATAATACATCAGAAAATTAGCTTTTCTTTTATTAAAATTCTACTTAAAGTGGTAACTATTTCGTTTGTATAACAGTTGGGGAAATTTACAGATAAAGCATGATCTCTCGTGTTGGTGAACAATTCATACATCCTTTTTCTTTTTCCCCTTTGGCATGAATCGACTATTCTTGGCACATTGCCAGTCCCGGTTCTATGAAGTGTGGGCATACAATACTTTGGTCTTGATTACATTTGTAAAATGTAAAGCATAGCATTCCAAAATACATTATCGATTAAAATGTGCTAAATGCTAACTGGTATGAGTCCTATCGATATTTGAGCCTAAATCAGTCTTCCAAGTTTATAAGACTTGGCAGAGTAGTTAGTTTAGATTATTAAAATCTCATATCCTATGAAGAATTTAAGCATTATTTGGTAACTTTCCATGGAGTAAAAACTTATGGGAGGACCACTCAACCAGCAACATGTCTATCATAATGAACTTGCAAGTTACTACCTGCATTCAACTCTTCACGTAAACAAATACTCCTTACACCCTTTATATCTTTAAACAATTTCCAGGGATAGTGTCTCGTTCTTCCTATCTTAACATCCACTCTTTATAATTCCTTCTGCATTAATCTGATAGAATCCCTTAAACTTGAAGGTCTGTCATATCTCCTTTTCTCCTCTTATCCACCAACCTCTAATCAACATTCCTTCAAATGCTCTTTACAACCAACATTCCTGATATCACTTTGGTCATTTGTCTTTGTACTGTTTAGTATTTCCACATCACACTGAAAACTAAGCAACCTAATCTGAGCACAATAGTCCACATGTAGTCTAACCAATCTTTTATATAGAGGCACTATCACTACCTCTTTATCCCTACATGTCTATGTACTTAATCATAGTATCCATACACTGTGCAGTCTTTCCAACACTTGATGAGCCCTTGGAACTTTTGTCCCCAGTCTACTATCACTCCAAGATCCCAAATCGCATCTACTTCCCGAAGTACAGCTCCATCAATATAGCATGTAGCCTTATCTCTGTATCCTAAAATACAACACCTTAATTTTTAATATTAAAACTGCAACCCCACCATTTGTCCAAGCTAAGTCTGTTCAACATTCTTCCTGTAGAGAATTAACATCAGTACTTCTGATAATTCTAACTTTGCATCATCAGCAAGCATTTGAAGATCCCCAGTCAATCAACATGAAATATCATTAACAAATAAGTTAAAGTGGGGGCCTAAAGAACAGACCCTGAGGCATGTCACTGGTTGCCTTTTCTGTGACACTGCTTCATCATACACAATTTGCTTCAATCCATCTAACCAATCTAATATACCATCTTCTGTAGCTTATATGCCAATCTGTCATGTAGTAATCTATCAAATGCCTTTCCATAGTCCAAAAGTCGCTGTATGACTCCCTTTATCCAACACATTTTTCACCTTGCAGAGCATAAGCAAAACCCTCAAACCAAGCTGACTATGATTGAGAATCCTGTGCCCATCAACCAATCCTGTATTCTATTTCTAACCAATTTTTCTAACACTTGTATCAGTTACAGATATATAGACCAGACCATAATTGAAAGCTTCTCTTAATTTATTATTAAGAGACCTCCAGGGAGTTCTTCATCGATGGAGGGCCACACACACACACAGAAGCTATCATACTTATTCTTGAATTCATACTGCTTGCACTCACAACATCCAATTGCAATCCATTCCAATCACACACCACCCTATAAGAGTGAAATCTAGCCCTCGCCCCTTCTTAGCACGCTTCGTTCTTGGCTTCCAAGGATGCCCTCTCATCCTTTCCCACCCTCGATTAAATTGAAATCCTGTATGACCCTTTCAGAAGTAAGTCTTAATCATATCATCCCTCTTTCTCCTGTTTGATAGTGTCTGCAGTATACAAATTTTCAATCTGTCTTCATAATCAGTATTGTGTAATCCTGGTATTTTTAACTCCTTTGTATTCTCTCTAATATCAGAATCACAATGGAGACCAGACCTGTACACAATAGTCCAAGTGAGGGCTTATCAAGGCCTTGTGAAGAGGCAAATTTGACATCCTTATCTTTACATGTTAGTTTGTTTCAGCATTGCAATTATCTTTTGAGTTGTATTTGCAATCTTTGCAAATGGATTATTTGCCTACTGGATCCTTGGTTTTCTCAGTTTACAGAAAACTCACCTATCCAGGCAGATACATTCACCAACAATCCCACCACCCCCTCACAACAATATGGAGTAGTGAAAACACTATACAACAGGGCTAAACTAATCTGTTCAAACAACTTGGCCCTAAACACTGAACTAAATCACATCCTCAACACTTTCTCAGCTAATCGCTACCCCCCAAAAAAATCCCAAAAAAATATTAGAACCTGCAAACCAGATCCCTTCCCCCCACACATGGATTTCTCCAAATCCATCACCATTCCCTACATCCGAGGTACCTCGGAAAAGATTACCAAAATCTTAAAAAAAAAACATGACCTGACCTCCTGTTACAAACCTTACAGAAAATTGGCATCCCTTATCCACTCCACTAAAGACCAACCACTTCCCCTAGACCTACCTGGTGTTTACCAGGTCCCTTGCAGTTGTAAACTGTCCTACTTTGGCCAAACAGGCAGGACAGCGAATATCAGAATTTCGGAACACAAGGACTACATCAGTTTTCACAAATAGTCATTCTGGGCTTCCAGACCATGCTCTGGATACACACAGAATACGGTGGAAGAAAGCTACAGTGATACACCGTAGCAAATACAAATTTGAAAGACTCTTTATGGAATCAGCCTCAGCCCTGAGAAATTCTCCAAACCTCAACAAATTTGGTTGTATGCGACTGCCCCAAATTTGGGAGGCCTACATCTGCAGACCTTCAGCCCAATGGCCAAGAACACCTACTTAGCCCACTAGAGGGCACCATCAGGACTGTTAAGAGAACAATAGCTTCATCTCTTCATTCCCAGTTTCTGTGTTGTGCCTACGTGCACGTAACTTTTTTGTAAGTTCCTTTAGAAAATGGCAACGTGATGTTGCCGAAATATCGGAAAATATTTATTAAAGTTTAATTTAATTTATATCCTTAACTATGTTGTTCTATTCCTTAAGTGTTTTAATAATGTATAACCAACGTATAAGCCTGTCTACGAGAATCGACAAGACTTCTGTGAATGATGTGGAGGACACTGACGTGTAGAAGTAGGGAGATTCTTGTTCCATTGTATAAGCCTTTGATTAGGCCACACATGGACTATTGTGCCCAGATTTGGTCACCTGGTTTTCAGAAGGACGAAGAGATGCTGGAAAGGGTCCAAAGGCGACTGACTAAGGTAGTTTCTGACCTCTGGAATGTCGAGTATGAGGAAAGATTGAAAAGATGTAATTTGCAGAGTCTAGTGGAGAGAAGGAAGAGGGGAGATATGATAGACCTACAAGTTGGTAAGGGGTTGTTATAAGATCAATGGTGGAGAAGTTCTACAGAGAATAGTGGTAGATCAGGGGAGAACCAGAGGTCATCCCTGGAAACTATAAAGAGGGTGTGAATAGGGGAGTGATAGGCAGATTTTTTTCGTGCAGAGTTGAGTGATTGGAATGCCTTGCCTGAGAGTGTGGTGTCCGCAAGGAGTTTGAATGTGTTTAAGACATGGTATGATGAGATGTGTGAGATAAAAGGACCTTCTAGATGAGTCTTTGACTCCATGAGGTCTTGTTTAGTAATAATAGTAATAATAATGTACAAATTGAATAACAGTGGACCAAGCACTAATCCTTGTGGTACACCACTTGTTACCTTAAACCTTGTAGACTCGCATCCCCCTATATACCACTTTTTGATGTCAGTCAGCCATCTTATCCATGCTAATATTCTATAACCCAACCCCATTTTCTCCAATTTATGCAGCAGTCTGCCATGCTCCATTCTGTGACAAGTCTTAGCAAAATTCAAAAGCAGCATGGTGTATCCATTTCCCTTGTCTAGTTCAATGGTAACATTGTTATAAGAATGTGATCAAGTTGCTAAAAAAAAAGACATTCCCTTAGTAAACCCATGTTGTTCATTGCAAAGTAGATTCACTGTCAACACATTTCTGAATGCAAGCCCTAACCAATTTTTCCAAAATCCTCTCCACCACTCCTGAGATACTAATTGTTTGGTCGATAGTTGGATACATCAGTCTTTGCACCACTCTTGTGCAATGGAATTATCATACGTTCCTTCCATTCCTGTAGAATCTTCCCTGTTCTAAGACTCATTAAACAGCCTAGTCAAAGGAATGTTCAGTTCAGCCTGAACACTTCTAGCACACATGCTGATATCCCATTACTCTATATTGCTGAATTCTTATTCAATGTGCAACAGCTCTAATATCTTGTCCTCATACACCTGTGTTTCATCTAGTGAAGAGCTAACAGTGATCTCAATGTTGTGTACACCAGGTTGATAGCTTTTAACACAATGGGCACTCATTAATGAACAACCTCTTCTGCATCTGTAACCTTCACAACATCTGGATTTAAGAGTTATTGTTTTATATTCATTCTTTCTTTTACTTGCAGCATATCAATAGAATTCTTGTGGGTTGTCTTTAGCACACAGCCAGTTTCTTTCCTATACTTGCTCAGCTTTCTGTACAACAGTTGTGACTATTTTAGCCTGCTGCTTATAATTTTGATAATGGACATCATCCTTATGCATGTGGGATTCCTTCCACATCATCCTTTTCTTACGAATCTCTTCTTTAATAAGATTACACATCCATTTGGCTCCTATCTATTCATTCTTCAAACTCTCAGGACACATTCTGATATCGCATCATTTAAGTATTGTTTAAATGATGTGATATCAGAATCCATAGATATTCTTCCCATCCATCAACCAATTCCATTCCACTGAACTTAGTATACTCCTCAGTTGGTCATAATTTCCTACTCTGTAGTTACCAACTTCCCTAGTGAGTACTGCATGAACACTGTCACCAACCAGAGGCAGAATAGTTCAGTCTTTAACTGAAACTCCCTCTGACACTACAATCAAATCTAACACTCTGACCTAGAGTTCCTTCTGTCACATGCTGCTTGAGGAAGTTGTCCTGCAACAGCTCAATAAATACATTCTCATTCTTATGTGATTCTGCTGCTACCCAATTAATACTTGGATAAAGGAGAAAGAATTGGCATGCAATACAGGATAGAATGAAGGAGTTAATGGGAAAAGCATAAAAGTGAGAGAACCTGTGAGAAAAGATAATGCTGTATGGGAATTTGATAAGATATGCAATGAGAAAGTGACAAAGCATCTTTTCCAGGTGAGAAAAAGGATGCAGAAGAAGGAAGCAAACAAACTAATTTTTTTGGTTAGCAGAAATGATTTGAAAGGTGAGAAATATGCAATGAGAGAAGATATGAAAGATGTTAGTGAAAGCAAAAATAAAGATAGTCTGCTGCTTTGGTATGATAGGACATAACTGAAGCAATATGATTACTAATGAGTCAGTGAGATTGTGCAGTAGGAAAGGTTGCAGTTCATTGATATATGGAGTGACTTTGGACAAAAGGACTTATACAAGGGTGGTCTGAAAAGTTCTTGGACTAACAATGAAAAACGAATTTATAATTTGGGTTATTTTATTTTTCAACAATCTCCTTTAAGGTCCGCAAGGCTAGCAGAGTGGTTATGCACTTCGCAACCATATGCCTGGGAAAGGAGTGTCCTGCGTTCAATTCTCATCGCTGATGTGAGGAGATAAGGATCATTCTTGGACATACCCAAGTTGGCTACCTTGGGATTGGACTGCAGGGTTTTATACCCAGTTTATCTGGGGTTTTTCCTCTCGTAAAGCAGGCAAACCAGTTTTAAGAACAACACTTTACAATTACACATGGTTGAGTGTGTGTGTGTGTGGGGGGGTAATGACCCACCTCGTGAGTTATGAAATCCAAAAATGGGAGGCCAAGGCTCTGTATGGGGCTGTAGTGCTGAAGAATCTCCATTAAGACTAATACATTTATTCCAGCAATGCTCCGGCACCATTATCCTGTCTCTGTAGTGGTTCTCAGTAAGATCTGCATACCCTTCTACAGCTGCAATCACTTCTTGATTCAAAGAAAAACACTGACCAGTGAAGTCTTAGTTTTGGGAAGAAATAAGTCAGAGGGAGCCAAATCTGGGAAATATGGTAGATGTTCCAACAATTCATAGTGCAGATCCCTTAATTTTCCCATTGCCAAAAACACCTTTGTGGGCAGGTGCATTGTCCTGGTAAAAAATTTTTTTTCCTGCAAACTAGACTAGGTCTTTTCTCATGAATTTTTGTCTAGTCTGGTTAAAAGATCAGAATAATATTCCATGGTCATTGCTTTACCCTTTTCAAGAGAATAATAAACAATGCCTTTAGCATCCCAAAACACTGATGGCATGACCTTTCTTGCTGATGCAACCAACTTTGTCTTCTTTGGCACTGAACAACTGGCTTCTGCCCACTGTTTGGATTCTGGTGTGTAATCATGAATCTAAGTCTCATCCATAGTAATAAATCAAAGCACAAAATCAGTTTTATTCTTGTTAAAATGCTCCAAGCACTGTTCAGAAATTTTCATGAGTGCATTTTTGATCTGCTGTGAGCAAGCGTGGCACCCATCTTATGCAAAGCTTTTTCATTTGTAATTCTTCATGCAAAATACAGGTATCCCTTAACGTGAGATTTGATTAATGCAGTGAAATTAATTGCGGCAATCCCTTGATATACGCAGCAAGACTTTTGATTAACATGCCTTTACCCCTGCGGAGCTTTCAGCTGATCTGACAGATACATACAAAATGTTTAATATAAATATTCTTACACAATTCAGTGTATAGCTTAGAGGTCATGAGTAGCTGTGCATTTCATGTTAAGAGTGATATTCCACCCTGTTTTTTGCTGTCAGTTTGGTTTAACACCTTATGTAAAGGTTTGTGATATTTGACAGTAAATGGTATCTGAGATACCACAACCTCAGATGTCAGTATAGTATGGTTTTATTTTTATTCTTTGTTCAATTTCTAGATTGTAACTGAAAATAAACCATCTATTACTGAAATAGAGCCAAAGGCTTATCATACATCTCCTCTAGGAGATGTGCTTTGCATTATGGAAAATACTAAGAAAAGTAATCTGTAGCTTACTCCACCTTTACTGTAAGTTGCCCATAAGGTTGCTTATGCTTGCAGCTGCCAAAACTTTTAGTTTTTATATATTTGGCACGAAACTCTTGTTTCTATATTCGGCTATGAAATAATGTTGGATTCAATATCCACTTAATTTGTACCATGTATCATATTTGCAGTGTTTTTTCCTTTGTTTTATTGCTTGTTTGCAGAGGTCTGGAGAGTCATTTTGCTTATCGTAGAATTTATGCTGATAAGAAACTAAATCTGTTCAAATGACTCTTGATAACTTTTTTAAAAAATTGCAGTAAATAATGTAGGTACAAGTATTTATTAAACATCTACTTTGCATTCAATTTTTATCTTAAAAGAGTACCGTATTAGCGAACCAGATTACTGTATTAACGAATTATTAATACAGTAATAGATCATGAACGAATTGCAATTTTTACCATTGATTATTAGATTTGATTAATGTAATTTTGATATGCGGTAACATCAAGGGATACCTGAATATCCTACTCATTCTTTTGAAATGCCTATAGTCGGCAATTTCACACACTCACCGGTCATCTAATACCATATCGTGCACTTGATCAATGATTTCTGGTGTTACTTTTTGGATCATCAAGGCTGGTATGGCCATGTTTAAATTCTACAGCCCATTCCTTAAATTGTCAAAAACAAAGAAGAGTGCCCATAAACTTATGAACTTCAAATGAATTTCTTTTGGCGTTAAACCTTCTTTTACAAAGAATCTTATAACCGCACAATACTCGATTTTATTCATTTCTAGGGATACAGAGAACATTTTTGCTTCAGATAGCTGTATAAAACAAACTACTTGATAGAATGACTTGCAATTTCACATGGATGCTTATGACAGATGTACTAACTTTGAAAAAAAAAATCTTGCTGATGGTGTTGCCATCTATGGTCAAGGCCAAAAACGTTTCAGATCACCCTCATATGTCCAATGAAATACATTTAAATGGTTCTGGAGTTATGTTTGAAGAAAGTGTTTTAGTGAGGGTGTAGTGCAAAAAAACCCAGGATAAATAGAAATATTAGGGATAACAAAATCGAGCATGTCTGGCCACCCCTGTGATAAATGAGCATGTGTACAGTAAGCATTATGCAATGCTGAATGGGATTGCATAATCATTTTGAATAGATCTCCAATTTGAATGGATTTAATGACATTACACAAAGGTAACTATGGGTGCAAAGGGATGTTGAAATTCATGTACACAAATGCAAGAAGCATCAGGAATAAGGGTGACGAGTTTTGAGCATGGGTAAGCTCATTTTGGCCAAAAATTATGGCTATCAATGAGACCTGGTTGAATGAAAATGATAGTTACAGGGATAATGTAAAGGTTTGTTTTCTGGGATGACAGAAGGAACAGTGACAGGTGGGGTATTGCTGAAGAATTAATGCAGATTTCAATTGATAATTGCAGAATTACAATCAACCAAATTAGAAATTAGAGGATTTTAGGTCTGAATGAGATCATTTGAGTGTCTGAGAGGCAAATACAACAAAATATGTTGCTGGATGATGCTATAGACTAGGGGTCCACAGGAAGATGTAATGCCATATTGGCAGATTAACACAATGAGCATAAGCTAAACAAATTACGGGACACTTGAACTATGGGGACATTGATTGGGGGAGGAAAGGGGGTGTGGCAAGATGGAAGTGGGATTTGATTGCTAAGGGATAATTACATGAAACCTCTTAAAGGGAACAAGGGGTCTGACAGTGCTGATTCTGATAATAGCATTAGATGTATCAATAACCAAGGAGACATTCTGCCTCCAATTGGGGAAAGTAACCATGCAGTCTTGTTCTGGGAAATTGCCAAACGTGGAATTCTAATTATGAAAGACTAGTCATCTTGGAACAGTTCCATGGCTTAAAGCTACAAGGAAATAATGTCCATAGTGCCCAGCAGTCTGTGCAGTTAGAGTGGCTATGCACTTCGCAACCATATGCCTGGAGAAGGAGTGTCCTAGGCTTGATTCCTGTCGACGATTTGAGGAGCTCGAGGATCTTCCTCAGCCATAGCCAAGTTAGCTGGTCTTGGGTGTGGACGGCAGGTTTTTACCCCAGTTTATCTGGGGTTTTCATCTTAATACTCGGCCATAGGCCTGATTCGTCAGCTATGCTAGTCCCAAGCTCCAATAAAATTGGGGGGGGGGGCACTAAGATGGTGCCATACATCCCTGTAAAAAGGGACTTGCAGCCGATGTATCATCATATGCTAAATAAGTGCAGAGCAAGGTGTTGGATTGCTTGAGGGTAACAGTATCAGACTGCATACCCAAGATCAAGAGGATAAACCAACTTGGAATTAAGTGGATGAGTTAAGGATATAAAGCAAGAGCTGTTTAAAAAAAAAAGTGGAGGAAATATAAAGGGAAAAAGTGATCAGCATACTCATGAGAAGTGCAAGCAAGAAGTGTGACTAATATGGTAAAGGCCAACAGAGAATTAGCCAAACAAGCCAAAGTAAACCTAAGTTTGTAGCAAGTAAAAGGAAAAATGACTGGCACCTTATTTCCCCCAAAATAAGACTTAACCGGAAAATAAGCCCGAGCATGATTTTTCAGGATGCTCGTAATATAAGCCCTACCCAAAAATAAGTCCCAGTTAAGATCATCCACCTCTAATCATCACTAAGGGCAAGAAAGATAAGATTGAACATGTTTCAGGCATTTGTTCTTGAAATCAAAAAAGCTTGGTGCACAAGCAGTTATAAGGAAGTGGGTTGATTTAATGTTGCCACTTGTTTTGTGAGGTGGCCGAAGAGGTCTGCTAGTCTGGGATTCAGCCAGCACTCACCATGCTAAAGGCATGAACTTCTTTGTAGAGAAAAGAATAGATCAAATAATGATCCCTGCAGGAATGGCTGCCTATCTCCAGACCCTTGATATTGCAATAAACAAGGTATTGTAATAAACAATGGAGAGAAATCAATGTGGAAACTTTGTGAAGCCCAGCCTGCAAGAGGTTGTGACTTGAGTGAAGAATTCATGTGATAAAATCACTGACAGCTCTGTTGCCAATGCACTACGAGCAGGCTACATGGACAAGAAGTGCTCATTTAAGAAGAGTTATTGCTGGACATAAGAGATTGGGGCCAATGGTTCCATAAGAAATATTGCTGGACATGAGAGAGATTGGAGCCAATGGTTCTACAGGAAATAGTTGCAAGAAATTCAGGCTGTAAAATTTGGGGGTTGGAGAGTTTATGATGTTCCAGAAGATGACATGACTGTATTTAAATAAATGTAGATTGTTGTACATGAAAAAAAAGACATCCCCTGAAAATAAGCCCTAATGTACCTTTTGGAGCACAAATTAATATTTCCCTGGTCTTATTTTCAGGGAAATATGGTAGAATGAGTTTAAAGAATACTCATGGTAAGGTGTTTGAAAACCAAAAATAGTAAAGTTGCTGAGTGATCATTTTGCAAAGGTGTCAGGTGGCAATTTTAGTAGCTGATGATATAGATACATATCAATATTGAGGTAGATAAACAGGTGTTCAGCATACATATTGAATTTTCCAGCATGGCTGGCTGAGTGGTTAACATTTTTGCTCTCCAGCCAAAAGGCTATGGGTTCAAATCCTGCCATAGGCATGGATGTTTGTGATTGTCTGTGAAAATACTATTCATGGTAGATGGCACTGGTGTAGATGATGTGGTTTGATGGAGTGAGTGGTGGAGATAGTTGAATAGGTTCCATCCAGAAATAAGTCTTTGGAATCCTTGAATGTGCAAGCAAATTGGCATTGCCTCTGACGAAGCTATTCAATCTGTCTAAGCTCTGGCAGGGTTTCAAGGGAGTAGAAAGAGGATAAGATAGTACCATAGCCTAAAGGTGACTCCAAGATGGAGGCAAACTACAGACCAATTAATATATCAGTGGTTGAAGTATTGGAGAAGTTGGTAAAAGGTAAAATAAAACAGCAGATTAGGGATGCAATACTCTATAGTGGGCAGCATGGTTTTGTAAAGGATAGGGCTTGCCTTAGTAACTTAGTCACTATTTTATAATAGTGACAGCAGAATTGGATAAAAAGGTAATGGCTACAACATGATACTGCTTGACTTTTCCAAGGCATTTGACAAATACCACATGGGAAAACTATTACAAAAACTGGAGCAAATGGGAATTGATATGACATGGGAACATAGAGGGGGGGGGCTGACAGACACATCAGAGTACTATATGGTGAAGTGGAATAGAGGAGAGTGGTGGTGATTGAAGTACCTCAGGGTTCAGTACTACGGCCATGACTAATTTGTATATTAATGGCATAGGGAAAGATTTAAGAGGGGATATTCAGATGTTTGTGAGGTTCTCAGTTACATTAGTTGTCTAAGTTTCCTCTTGTGAAGATAGTTCACATGCAAAATTCCATCCTTATACATGGGTAAAGTATTACAACAAGAATATAATCAGTTGCTTATCGTAATTTGCTTTGTAGCCAAGCAGAAACATTCCTATTTCAATTAGTTTAACAACTGTATTGCTAGAGTTCAAATTTAAGATTTACATAAAGTTTGAATATGGGAAAAATAAATGTATTTACTTTCTGTTAATTAATAGCAAAATCACAGGGAAAAAAAGCACTTCAATTATTTCATACAGCACAATTGTGTAATTCTATTGGGATAGAATACAAATTAAAAATATTCAAAGATTTTTGAATTAACTATCATTGTAGTAGTTGAAAGTTGTCTTTCAACTGCTACAATGTTTGGCTGTTGTTGGAGCATGAGATGGTTCATTCAAGATGTCTTCAATAAATACCATCTTCAGGTTCAAAAATGCATAAATCTAGGCTAGCTTTATACACACAAATTGATTGGCAACTTGCCAAAATGCCATACATAGAATTTAATAATTACGTATATACATTCAAGAAGACAAGCTATGCCCAATGTAATAACCAATATCTAATCTTAAATCAAATCTAGGCAGTAGTATGCATGAAGATCTACATTAATAAGCTAGGCTGCAACAAGCTATGCTATATCTTGTAAGAGTAGGCTGCACATATGTTTCTATATTAAGCATATGTTGAATTAAAAAAAAAAAAAAACATGTAAATACTGTTTGTGTTCTGTCCCAGTCTGAAGTGCACAAGATTGCTGAGTGAAACTACTAATTTGAGTGTTTTATTTTGTATGGGAATTGTCAGTAATTAACAACATGTAAATTAAAGCATTAATTCCAACTTATTTCTTCTTGCAGGTGAGCTCTTGAATCTTCCAAACTGAAGAATTCAGCTTTCAACTGTTTTAAAAGTTTTATTCTATTGTATTTGCATTAAATGCACTTTGTATTTTAATTTCAACTTCTGTAAATTGAGTTTTAAATAAAATTGCATACCATGCATTCTCTTTAGACGTGTTGTATTACATAATGAAGTTCATAACATTTTTCTTATCAATTTAGTGCTCTAAAACATCAGTATTTTAATTATCTTAGCTGAAGTTAACCAAAGTTAGTCAATTTTTTTTAGGAACATTGCCTTGAATTCTTAAAATAAGCAGTGCTTTTCTTTATGTAGTTTAGAAAAATTGTTCATATACTTATGTATACGGTACTTTTGCTGTATTATAACAAAAGGGTGTTACTGTGCAAATAGTGGTCAGATGGTGCAGGAGGATCAGCCTTACCTAGGAAGCACAGTGGAACAGTAGAAAAGAAATGCATCACTCCTCAGGTTCATTTATAGTAACACTGCATTTAGTGAAAGACTGGTATTGGTAAAACTAAGGATGATATATAGTTAAAAATCATGGGATTGTCTCTGGATAAAAAGAGTAGATATACTGTTAATGATAATGTGCTTATAATTGAAGTTTTTGCCCTTGACCAGTTTGTTTCAATTATTCTTAAGGTCCCAAAAGAGCCAGTCACATTATATAAGGGTGAACTTCTAATCATAGATCTGTATATCTTCAGATGTGAATGACACTAGAGATAGTTTAGAACTAGAATACAGAATTTAGATGGTATTCTTTAGTCACATTACTTTAAAAAAAAATAAAGTAATGCTTTGCTTTCATTTTATATGAAAAATTCTTTTAGTTCTAGCTTCTACAAAGGTATTAAATTATGCCTGATGACATCAAGGGGTAGCATTGATGTAGCAGCAGCAGCAGCATGTTTATTTGCCAGCCTGGTTAACGTGCATGCTCTGCAAAGGTTGCAGGTTCAAATCCTATCATGGTATGGATGTTCCTTTAGGTATGGGTGAATTTCATTGTCCATTGAGCCCACTTAGAGGTCTGTAGTAGCTTGAAATTTTCATGTTTGGTTTGTTCACAGTGTAATTTGTGGACAAAAATGAAAATGCAAAAAAAAATTCTTGGACTGCTCCCATAGTACTGTGACTGTCCTTCTGGACAGTCTGAATCAGATTATCCAAACATGCATAAACTTAAGGCAATTAATTCAAGTACTTCCATGATAGTTTAGCATTAGCTTATGCAAATTCCTCAAAGGTTAGGAACCTATCAGCATAGACTACCTTAAAAAAACATACTTCATGTGGATTGACAAAGGCATATCAGCAAGCTTACTAAGTTTGCTGATATGCAGCAAGCTTAATAAATTTTTTTATATACAGTCTGTCAAAAAAATGTATACACACTTCAGCAAAAGAAAAACCATATAAAAATTGTAATACTAAATTTATTATTATTTCGGGCGACTCCATGAGTCCTTAGACTCATCGAGGGAGGCCCTAAACATCATGTCCACACAACTATGCGATTACATTCTCACAGTATCTATCATACCCTGTCTTGAACTCGTTCACCGTCATAGCACCCACAACAGACTCTGGCAGCTTATTCCACTCATTTACCACGCTAAAAGTAAAGAACCCAGCTCTAACACCCCTGCTAACCACACTCTTTTCCAGCTTCCATAGGTGTCCCCTAGTTCTCCCACCACCAGTCCTGATCTCAAAAATATCCTCTGAATTAATCCTATAGAATCCCTTTAGCAATTTGAATGTCACGATCATATCTCCCCTCCACCTATCAACTAGTTTCTGCAACCCACAAATCTTCAACCTGTTCTCATATGGTTCATTCCATAGACCTGTTATCATCTTAGTCACTCGCCTCTGGATCCTCTCCACCTCCTCCCCATGAAGAAGAAACCGAGGTGACCAAATCTGGGCACAGTAGTGGAGATGAGGTCTTATCAAGGCTCAGTACCAAGGTACAATAACTTGCTTGTCTCTGCTCGTCAAGGTATTTTTCAACAGGCATCAAGGGGTGAATAAGGTACCTTTTGACTTCCTCAATTACATGAGGTGCTCAAAGTGGTTATGGTTACCATTAGCATCCAGACACTTTTTATTATGGCAAACTACTACTTGGGCAACATTGGCCAAAGTGTCCAGTGGGATTGTGTGCATGCCGTTTCAATTACTTTCCAAAAGGTCACCAGTGTAGCTGGTTTTCTACAATACACTACATCCTTTAGATTTCCCTCATAGGTAGAAGTCTAAGTGCATTAAATCAGGAGAATGGGGGGGACAACTGCACCTCGCTATCCCATCCATTGTCCCTGCAAACTTGTCGAGGCAAGCTTTCATGTCTTGGTGGTGGTGTGCAATCTTGTTGGAAGAGAAATTGATTATGCCCATAAACTGCATGAATGGGAGGTAAAATGGATGTGCATAGCTTGTCTAGGTACACTTCACCAGTAACACAGTACCTTCAAAGAAGAATGGTCCTATTAAACCCCTAGATGACAATCCACACCAGACATTGAGCCCCAGTAAATTGACTGCCTTATCCTCATGTACATCTGGATTTTCTGGAGCCCAGTAAACAATTATGCTGATTCACTGTTTCATTAAGCTTAAATTGTGCTGCTTCATCAGACCAAACTATCTTCCTCACAAACTCATCTACCATGTGTGTTTAAATCACTCACAATACTGCATTCTTTGATCAGGATCATCTTCATTCATTGCATGTAATCTTGGGATGTAAACTTTCTATTTAGCCACTTTAAGAATGTGCTGTATGCTGGAGTGTTAACTGCTGTCTCACAAACATTGTGGTAGACTTCTGTGGCAAGTGTAAAATGTTTCAACACTATAGCCGAGGAAGCAGGACTTGTTGCTGTGCGAGCCCTCCTGGATCTTCCCTTCTGCACATCACACATGGTACCATGGGTCTCAAACTTATCACGAATACGTGCAATTGTCAGGTGTGTGGCAATTGCACATATAGGTTGTTGCAAACTCACTCCAACATTCAAATACCACTTTAAAATGGTCTGTCGTTCAAGGAATGACAATCGTGCCTCGGTCATTTTGTTTGACTGTCCTATCAGTTACACGCTGATGCTAGTATTCATGTGAGCAACATCTTTTGAAAGAACATCATACTACGCTTTGCTACTGTAATTCGCTCCAACTTAAGTCCATAGATGACATCTGTTAAAGTGTATACATTTTTTTGACACTGTAGAATCTCCATGGAGACTAGAGACTCTAACTTTTATATACACACAACTTTGTTAAACTTATTCAGTGCAAGAGCACTCAACTAATTCTAGCAATCCATTCCACTTGTTCACTACTTTCCATGTCAAAAATAGTCTGCACACACTAACTGCTCTTAACTTAACACAACTTTCATGGATGACCTAGTTCTCTATTTTTCATATATTGAAAGTTTTCCTTTAAATCAAAACCCAGTGACCAAATCTGTACACAGTAAAGATGTGGACAAATAAGAGAAATTATTCCTCTTAATAAAGCTATCTTTACTCTAATGCTTTTCAACATCCAAGTAATCCTTTAAGTTATTTTACCAACTTTTGCAATATGCCATCTCTTCAACTCTGTCCATTATCCTTGGGTCCCTGGCTTCAATTTCCTGCAATCTAGTACATCAATATGATACACAGCTTGTAATGTTTACAACTTGAAGTGAATCTTAAATTTTGCAACATTAAATTGACAATGATTGGAAGTTTTTCCACTTGGTTATACTAAAAATTAAAGATGCAAGAAATTATATTCTTGGTTTAATCCTTTATCCAAGTGTAGACAAAGTTTGCACCTGAATTATTTTCAGGAGTGGACAACTCATAAAAGCTAATGATTTTGGATCACTTGCCTTTAGTATCCCATAATGTAAAGCACATATCCTAAAAGCATGTGTAATGCTATGCATTATGAAAAGAGTCACTGCCCAGACTGGTTTTGACCTTTCAGGTTTCATCAATGGGAGCCAGACCCAGAAGAGATAACAAGGTTGAAATAACGCAGAAGTCATATTTCCATATACAAGTAGCCAAAAGGTGTAACACTTTAGTTAAAATACCCTGGATTAGAGATGGTTCTTGGAAGTTTTTCCACTTGGTTATACTATAAATTAAAGATGCAAAGAAATTAATACTTGGTTTAATCATTTATCAAAGTGTAAGCAAACAAATCTTGTGCCTGAAGTATTTTCAGGACTAGGGTGATTCGTATATATATAGAAGCTGATGACTTCACATCACTTGCATTAGTATCCTGTTATACATATCCTCACGGGTATATGTATAATGCATTATGAGAAGGATCACTACTTAGACTGGGTTTGACCTTTATTGAGGTCTCATCAGTTGGAGCTAGACACAGAGGTGATACTAAGGTTGAAGTAATGCCAAAATCATTTATATGATAGTAGCCAAAAAGCGTCATACTGTTGGTTACTCATATAACCAAGTGGAAAAACTTCCAATTATCTCTATTCCAGAGTAATTTAATAAGGCAAAAGAGTTGGTAGTTGTAAAACAGACAAATGACTTGACTGTGAACACATCAGATTGGATATCAGGAGGTTTGAGACAGATAAGATAGTGTGATAGAAAAGGTAAAACTGTTGCCTAGGTATGACAGTGGAGAGCAAGGATTATGAATGTTAGAAGAAATGTGAGGAGAAAGGAGTGCAGTTTGTTAATGTATGGAATGAGTCTGAAGGAAGAAGTGAACTATATATAAGAGTGGACTGCATTTGAATGGTTTTGGTGTGAGTCACTTGGAGAGACTGCTGCAGGAAGGTAAAGAAGTGAGTGCAGAGAATGAATTTGATCAAGTCGGAAGAAAGGGAGAGTAAGATGGATTGAAGAGGTGGCTGTGAATGAAGGAGTGGCATGAGTATAGAGGACTAGGGAACAGGTGTTCAAGATGCAAGGAAATGGGAAGGCTCAGGGTGGACAGGGGAACACAGTGTGAGAAAGATCGATGCTCTAAGAGGATGTAAATGCATGTGTAGATAAAAAGGAAAGGGGATGACCTGAGATCAAGAGAAAACAGTTGGATTAGAAGGTTCTAAGATGAATAAGGAGGAAAAAAATGGCTCAAGTTAAGCATGAAGTCACCTCATATAAGTGATATCAGTGGAATTAGCTATACATCCAGGTATGAGCTGCTGTGTTTGCATATACAAATGTTAGAGGTGTAAGAACCACGGCAAATGAAATGGCTACTACATTGAGTCTGTTTGCCTAAGAAATTTTGGAAAAAGTGAGACATGGTTGGATAAGGATGACATCCTGTCAGGAATAGATGGAAGGGAATTTTGTGAAGATAGAGTAAAAAATGGAGAAGATTGCTATTGATGATACATTCATACAAAGTAGAGATGCAAGAGGGAAATAGTGCCAGTGGTTTTGAGATAGTATGGTGAGAGGTGAATAGAATGAAATACTTAATTAGATGTTATAAACCTAGTAATATGAATGGTGGTGACTATAAAATGCATAATCAAATTAGCTAAGCAAATAAAAGGATGATCATTATAGGCAATATAAACTGGGATGATGAGGAGATAGCAACTAGAAGTAAAATGAGTTGATTTTTGAGGGACAACATGCTTCAGACATTGTGTAACAGAGGGTACATGAGGATTTGAAGGTTTTGGATTCGATCATCTCATCAGAGGATGTAATTATAAATGAGGTGTCAAATTGCCCTCCAGTTGGCGAGTGAACATGAAGTGAATACCTGGGTGGTTGCCAGTAGTGTGAGGACCTCTGAGAAAAGGGTATATGTGGAACTACAAAACTGGTGATTATGAGCTCAGGAGACAACTTGCAGATGTAGCATGGAATGAGGAGTTCAATGCAGCTTGGGTATATTCAAGAACTGATTAGTAGAAGCAATGTCTAAATGTATTCCAAGGGTTAGAAGATTAAATAAGGCAGGTGTGTGAAATGGATGAATGAGGAGATTAAGCATGTGATAAAGGAAAAAGGCATTATTATAGAGGCAGCATAAGAAGAATAGTAATAATCAATTCCATGAAGATTACAAAGAATAGACAAGGAGGGTGATTTGGTAAGGGCAGCAAAAGTGAAGTATGAGCAACAGTTGGCTAATGAAGCCAAAAAGAATCCTGGGGAGTTCTTTTAGCCAGCAGGGGCGAGGGAATGTTTATGGAAGGATGACATTGATTGGAAGATATATAGTGGAGATACTTAATGAGCAGTAATTCATAAAGGCCTTTCATTCTGGTGAATGTAACATCATGTAGAGAGTCTGGGAGCAGTTGATGATGAGAGAATAAGTGAGCAAGAGGTATGTGGGGAATTGAGCAAACTTGATGTCAATAAGGCTGTGGGACTTCATAATATATCGCCACTTATTTTGAAGGAATGTGCCAGGGAGTTGGCATCTGTCTAGACATATTTTTTAATGAGTCTTGCACTGGGTCAAAAGGAGGGCAAGATTGTGCTGATAAAATTCAAGAAATCAAATTATAAGTATTTGTGTGTCAGATGTTTTGGTTAAGGGGTGTTAGAAGTTGGTGAGAACTAGGATCCAGAATTGGGTTGACAACAATGGTATTATCTTTGATGGACAGCATGGATTTGCTAAAGGGTTTTATTTTCATGTTTCAGTAATCACCTCATTACAATAAGGTGATGACTTCATCGGACAGAGGAGAGGGATACACAGTAGCATACTTAAATTTTGCAAAGGCCTTCAATAGATTACCACACAAGTTGATAGTCAAGCTAGAGTGGATAGAGTTGGATATTAGATTAGTGCATTGGATTGGAAATTGGCTATCTGATAGATATCAACAAGTCGTGTATGTGGGGAGCAGTGTCCCAGAGGGAGAAGGTCACTGGGGATGTGCTTCGGGGGTCTGTTTTGGGGACATTGCTGTTTAAATTGTACGTTGGTGATACTGGCAAAGATTTGGATGGGAATATTTCAGTTGTTTGTGGGTGATGCAGGTTTGGAGAGGATCTTGTGGTCTTGCAGGAGGACTTGATTGGATTGAGCACAGGAATGGGGATGTTAGTTTGGTGTTACAGAGTGTGGGGTTTGAGAGTTTGGGAAGTAAGGATGGGATGTGGAATGGAATTCACACTTGATGGGGATATACTGTTGGATGTGGAGGAGATGGGAAATCATGGGGACACATAGCCAGAAATGTGAGGACAATGAATTCTGGGAATGACGTAGAGGACTGGCTATTAGGGGTGGGGAGATTCTTTTTCCATTGTATGGGGCTGTGATTGGGCCACGTGTGGACCGATGTGCACAGATTTGGTCATCTGGTTTTCAAAAGGACGAGATGTTGGAAAGGGTCCACAGGCAACTAAAGTAGTTTCTGATCTCTGGAATGTCGAATATGAGGAAAGGTTTAGAAGACGCAATTTATATAGTCTAGTGGATAGGAGGGCTATGATAAACCTACAAGTTAGTAAGCTGTTGTTTATAAAATCAGTGTTGAAGAGCTTTTACAGAAAATGGTGAGAGATCAGGGGTCATCCCTGGAAGCTGTATATAAGGAGGGTGTGAGCAAGGGAGTGAGAAGCAATTTTTGCATGGAGTTATGAATGATTGGAATGCCTTGCTTGAGAGGGTGTCTGCAGAGAATTTGAGGTGTGTATGACAAAAGGACCTCTTAGTTGAGTCTTTGGCTCCATTCAGTCTTAAGATAATTATAATAAACCTCATACAGTTGCAAGGGCTCGAAAGCCACTCTCATGTGATGTTATTTCACAAGATTGGAGATTTTGAAAGTCTATCAATATAAGAGATGGAAAACAAGGCTCTGTAGTCAGTGTCAGGAATTTGTTGTGGAATAGGAGTAGTGTAATTCTTTGTTTTTTCACCTCCATCTGTCACATGTTCCATTCTTTCAACTGTGTACTACAACGTGCACTGTAGTGTATAGTATATACTATACAAAAGGGTTCTCCAGTAGGAATTCTTTATTATAGAGAACAGTGAAACCCTACTGTAATAATAACAAAGCAGCAGATTTTGTAGGATTGTGCTGTTGCATCTCAAGGAAAACTTCTTAGTAAAAAATGGAGGTTTGTGTAATTATACAAAAATTATCATTTTTTAAAATTTGTTTCTTAGCCTGGTTTAAAAAAAAAAAACACAAATCTTGACACTATATTTTGAAACTCACTGACATACCACATTTCTCAGATTGATTTATTCACAGCAATTTAAGTGGTGGATGACTTAAAGCCTTGTGAGATTCCTACCTTGCTTATCAGAGGCCTTAAGTAGATTTTAAAGCAGGGGTGTCAAACTGGCGGCCTGCATGAGGCTCCTGATGCCTCAAGGAAAGATTTTTAAAAAAAAGGATGGTTTCTTTTTATAATAAAACAGAAATACTGTATTTACTCGAATATAACTCGCCCTCGCATATGAATTGCACCCCTGTACCCTGATTTTACTTTATGAAAAAAGAAATTAAAAAGTTTTGCATGTACTGTACATTGCACACAAAAATAGTTTAACCACTTTCACTTGGGGACGATAACTCGCTCCCCACTGTAATAAACAACACGCCTTCCCCAACTGCCATTATACTGCAGATGCAAGAAAAAAGAGTAGTTTTATTGTATCACTGAATGAAGTACAGAGACATTTGCTGTCTGTGTAATATATATATTACACGTTGAGAAATATATTACACATGTTGAGAAATTTCTTTAGTGCGATTAGAGAACTGGTATAAAAACAGCACTAACTAATGAGTTGCATGTCCCCCCACATTAACCATACTGTTTAGACTTGAGTAAAACCATATGTTTCACTGGCAAACACGGTATCTAACTAAAATCTATTGTTTTTAGTTAGATGTGGGTGAGTGCCCCACTAACTCAAACATGAAGCTGCAATAAAATTAGTAAACGTGTTAAAACTAAGACATATAGAGTGAATGTTATGACAGTTTCAGATAATATAGAATTTGGTTGAAAAGAATTAGCGTTTCAGCTCAAAAATGTCAGCTTGACTTTGTGTTTTGGTGATGCGATCTTTTGTTAATACCGCACGAATCATATCCACATCTTCATGGCTGTTCTATCTCTATTGGCCTACCATTGCATCTATTTTTACGTTGTGCTTTCACTTCTCAGACATTCGTGAAGGGTGTTCATTATGTATCTGAAATCTTGTAAATTACTTGCAATTTTTACTTGGAATAATAGGAAAGAAGATGACAATGCACACAAGGAAACCACACTCGAGGCCGGAAGCAGCTATAATGAAGAGGAGATTCTTGGTAAGTCATCCACATTTTCAGTTTTTTTTCTGAAAACTTTAGTTTCTAAAAATCCCCACATATATCTTGCATCGTGATTTTTTAGCATTAATTTTGGGAAAAAAAAGTGCGAGTTATATTCGAGTAAATATGGTATCGATTTATTCGTTTTTATATGCATTTATAGTTACAATATGGATGCAATGACCTGCTATAATGCAATTGCAGTAATAAAAATTTATATCACATTTATATCAAAAATTTATATTTATATCTTGGCGACTCCATTATTAAAGGTGTGCTAGAGGATAAAATGCACAAGGTATGTTTTCCAGGCGGTAAAATGAGTAGAGTGATTGAGGCATTGAATATGAGGCGGGAACGAGCAAAATAGTTAATTGTATTAATTGGTACGAATGATTTGAGAGAGAACAAAGAGCATGTCAAAATGAATGTCAGGAGACTGCTTGGAAAGATAAAGGAGAATAGTGTGACAGGAAGGGTGGTCAGTGTGTTGCCTAGGTATGATTGTGGTGAAATGAGGCGGAGAGCAAGGATTATGAATGATATTCTGGCTGAAATGTGTGAGGAGATGGGAGTAGAGTTTGTTAATGTGTGGAATGAGTTTGAGGGACGAAGTGAGCTGTATGGGAGCGATGGACTGCATTTGAGTGGTTATGGTGTGAGTCGCTTGGAGAGACTGCTGCTGGAAGGTAGAGAAGTGAATAGAGAGAATGAATCAGATTGAGAGGGGAGTGATGTGGAAGAGCAGGAGAGTAAGACAGGAGAGATTGAAGGAGTGGAAATGAATGTGGAAGTGAGTGGTATGAGTATAGAAAATGAGAGAATGGGTGTGCAAGAGGAGCAGGGAAACGGCGAGACTCAGGGTGGACAGGGATACACAGCGTGAGAAAGGTGGATGCTCCAAGAGGAGGTGAGAGAATGTGTAGGCAGGAAAGTAATGGGATGATCAGGGATCAAAAGGAAACAGATGGAATTGCAAAGGGTTCTAAAATGAAGAAGCAGAAAGGGAAATGGCCCCAGTCCAGCATGGAGAGATCACATCGAGTGAGTGGTATCAGTGGAACTAACTGTAGATCCAGAAATGAGTTGTGGTGTTTGTATACCAATGCTAGAAGTATAAGAAACAAGGCGGATGAAATGGTTGCACTAATTGCGTCTGTGCACCCAGAGATTGTCGGAATAAGTGAGACATGGTTAGATGAGGATGACATCCTGACAGGAATAGAGATGGAAAGGTATGATGTGTTTCGTGAGGATAGAAGGGGTAAAAAGGGAGGGGGAGTGCTATTGATGATAGAGAAAGAGTTATGTCCATACAAGGTAGAGATGCAAGAGGGAAATGGGGCCAGTGGTTTTGAGGCAGTATGGTGTGAGATAGAGGTGAATAGAATCAAATACTTGGTGGGATGTTGTTATAGACCTGGTAATGTGGATGGTGGTGATAGTGAAATGTATAGTCAAATAAGCCAAGCAAATAAGAAAAGGGTGATCATTATGGGTGATTTTAATTATGGCAATATAGACTGGAACGAAGAGATAGCAACTGGAAGTAAAGAAAATGAGTTTCTTGAGTTTTTGAGGGATAACTACCTCAGACAGTATGTAACAGAGGGCACAAGAGGATTAAGGGTCTTGGATTTGGTCATCTCATCAGAGGATGTAATTATCAATGAGGTATCAAATCATCCACCAATTGGTGAAAGTGACCATGAGGTGATTACTTGGGTGGTTGCCAGCAGTGCAAGGACCCCAGTGAAAAAAGGGTATATGTGGAACTACAAGGGGGGGGGGGTGATTATGAAGAGCTCAGGAGACAGCTTGCAGGTGTAGCATGGAATGAGGAGTTAGCTGGAAAAGAGATCAATGCAGCTTGGGGGATTTTCCAAAAATATTTAGTGGATGCAATGTCTAAATGTATACCACGGGTGAGAAGGTTAAATAAGTTAGGTGTGAGATGGATGAATAAAGAGATTAAGCATGCAATACAGAGAAAAAGGGCATTGTGGAGGCAGCATAAGAGAAGTGGAAGTAACCAATTTCGTGAGTTCTACAAAGACCAGGCAAGGAGAGTGACTTGGTTGGTGAGAGTAGCTAAAGAGAGGTATGAACAGCAGTTAGCTAATGAAGCTAAAAAGAATCCTAGGAAGTTCTTTCGATATGTAGCCAGCAAAAGAAAGAATGATTATGGAAGGATGACATTGATTGGAGGAAATGGTATAAAGACAGCTGTTGCAGAATGTGTGGTGGAGATACTTAATGAACAGTTCATAAAGATCTTTCAATCTTGTGAATGTGACTTCATGGAGAGATTAAGAGCAGTTGATGATGGGGAGGAGAGACTGACTGTAAGTGAGGAAGAGGTGTTTGGGGAGTTGAGTAAACTAGATGTAAATAAGGCTGTGGGACTTGATAATATATCACCGCGTATTCTGAAGGAATGTGCCAGAGAGTTGACACCTGCCTTGACATATTTTTTTAATACGAGTCTTGCACTTGGTCAAATCCCTAAAGAGTGGAAGGAGGGCAAGATTGTGCCACTTCATAAAGGAGGTGATCGAACTCAAGCATCAAACTATAGGCCTATCTGTGTGTCAGGTGTTGTGGTTAAGTTGTTGGAGAAGCTTGTGAGAACTAGGATCCAGAGTTGGGTTGACAATAATGGTATAATCTTTGATGGACAGCATGGATTTGCTAAAGGGAGGTCGTGTTTTAGTAATCTACTTACTTATTACAATAAAGTGACTGCTTCCTTGGACAGAGGAGAAGGATGCACAGTAATATATTTGTATTTTGCAAAAGCTTTTGATAGAGTACCTCATGATAAGTTGACAGTCAAGTTAGAGCAGATGGGGTTGGATATTAGATTAGTGCATTGGATTGGAGACTGGCTATCTGATAGGTATCAACAAGTTGTGTATGGGGGTGCAATATCCAGGAAAAGGAAAGTCACTAGTGGAGTGCCTCAGGGATCTGTTTTAGGGCCATTACTATTTAACTTGTATATTAATGATATTGGCAAAGATTTGGATGGAGATATTCAGTTGTTTGCAGATGATGCAAAGTTGGGACGAACCATAAAGAGTAGTGAAGATGTTGTGGTCTTGCAAGAAGACTTGAATAAATTGAGTGATTGGGCAAGCAAATGGGGATGTCAGTTCAATGTTGCAAAATGTAAGGTTTTAAAATTTGGAAAACAAAGATGGGATGCAGAATTTATGCTTGGTAAGAATATATTGTTGGAAGTAGAGGAAATAAGAGATCTGGGAGTGATAGTGGATAAGGATCTAAAATTTAGGGGACACATCGCCAAAATTGTGAAGACAACACAAAGACTTCTGGGAATGATGAGGAGGACACTGACGTGTAGAAGTAGGGAGATTCTTGTTCCATTGTATAAGGCTTTGATTAGGCCACACATGGACTATTGTGCCCAGATTTGGTCACCTGGTTTTCAGAAGGATGAAGAGATGTTGGAAAGGGTCCAAAGGCGACTGACTAAGGTAGTTTCTGACCTCTGGAATGTCGAGTATGAGGAAAGATTGAAAAGATGTAATTTGCAGAGTCTAGTGGAGAGAAGGAAGAGGGGGAGATATGATAGAGACCTACAAGTTGGTAAGGGGTTGTTATAGGATCAATGGTGGAGAAGTTCTACAGAGAATAGTGGGAGATCAGGGGAGAACCAGAGGTCATGCCTGGAAACTGTATAAAGAGGGTGTGAGTAGGGGAGTGAGAGGCAGGTTTTTTTCGTGCAGAGTTGTGAATGATTGGAATGCCTTGCCTGAGAATGTGGTGTCTGCAAGGAGTTTGAATGTGTTTAAGACCCGCTATGATGAGATGTGTGTGAGATAAAAGGACCTCCTAGATGAGTCTTTGACTCCATGAGGTCTTGTTTAATAATAATAATAATAATCACAATTTCAATGTTAGATTTGATCCTAATCAATTGTAAACTATATTTATGCTTTCATTGTTAATTTATAGCACGCTGCTGGTAACATACCAGCTGTTCATGTGACGCGCAGCATACGCACTCATGGGAATCTAGCTATGAGTTTATAATTGCCTGCTATAGTCAACAGTGATATTTGAAGTTCAGTGCGCACGATTCAAAGACAACCTAGCAGTGAGAGAATCTTATTATTTTTTATTTTTATTTGCAATAGTATCGTGCACTGGTCTACAGTTTTGTGCGTTTTTATTCAAACATTTTCATAAAAATTGTTAATAATATTCATAATATATTTATTCACTGAGGCAATGTCACTTTCGAAGCCAACAAGAAAAAGAAAAATTGCTGATGAGAGGAGAAAATTTCAAGAAAAAAGGAATTAAATTACTTCTGCACTGAAACAAAGGACAAAATTTTGTGCATTAATTGTTACGAAACAATTAGTATCACCAAAGAATATAATATAAAAAGGCATTATGATAAAATTCACAAAGAACAACATTCACGCTTTGAGGGTAAACTGAGAGAAGAAAAATTAAGAAGTATGAAGAATTCACTTCAAAGTTAACAAGTATTTTCAAAAATAATGAAAGATAATGAATCAGCAGTGAGAGACAGTTATGAAATCAGCTATTTATTGGCGAAACATACCAAACCTTTTAGTGACGGTTCCTTGGTTAAGGCGTGTATGATAAAAGCAGCCAAAAATGTATGTCCCAAAAATGTGCAAGTGTTTCGCGGTATTTCTTTGTCCAGAAATACTGTGATGGAAAGAATAACCGAAATGGCAGATAATCTGCATGACCAGTTGCAAGAAATATCGGCAAATGTACAGTGCTTTTCAATTGCACTTGACGAAAGTTTCGATATTCATGACATAGCTCAAGTTGGTTTGTTTCTTCGGGCTTGCAACGACAATATGAATAATACTGAAGAGTACTTGGAAATGATTCCCATCCATGGAACCACTACAGGGGATGAAAAATACCAACTTCCTCTGAACAGGCTCATAGCAGTGACAACCGATGGTGCTCCAGCAATGACAGGCAAAAGTAAAGGTTTTGTGTCAAGACTTGCAGCAAAGTTAAAGGAAATGTATCGAGACATTCCAAAACTACAATCTTTCCACTACATCATTCATCAGCAGGTCCTGTGCTCCAAAGTGTTGGAAATGAGCAGCGTATTCAAGCCTGTGACAAATACTGTGAACTTCATCTGCTCCAGAAGTCTCAATCACCGTCAGTTTGCACAATTTCTAAAAGACTTGGAGAGTGAATTTGAAGGGCTACCTTATTACACAGGGATTCATTGGTTATCTTGTCATAGGGTTCTAAAAAGCTTTTTTTTTACTTTTAGAGGAGATCAAATTGTTTCTAGAAATGAAAAATCATGATGTTGCATTTCTTAATGATCAGGCATGGGTACAAGATCTAGCATTCTTAGTTGATATTACAGGACATTTGAATGATTTAAATGTCAAACTTCAGGGAAAGATCAGTTAATAACAAACATGTATGATGCACTGGCAAGTTTTAGATGCAAGTTAGTTTTGTTTCAAAATCATTTAAAAGAGAATATTCTAAATTACTTTCCCATGTGTGAACAGTTAAACAATAAGAATCAAATCTCATATTTGTAAATTTAGGGACACAAAAACACACGTGTTGAACAGATTATTTTATTAATTGCTAATAAAATAAAACTTGACGTTTTGACCCCTGTAACGAGGTCATCATCGGAAGAATACAAGTGTATAAGGAACCAAGCTACATGCTCATACCCTGTATACCAGTAAACTAAATCTATGTAGTTAGTTAATCCTTTTCCCTAGCCTGACCTCTAGTGATAAAAAAAAATAAATAAAATAAAAAAATAAAAAATAAATAAAAATAATAATAATAAAAAAAAATATAATTTTTTATTTATTTTATAAATAAAAAAATAAAAAATAAATACAACTACAATAAACTGCTAAAGTCCTCATGTATTAATATTCTTCTGGATAGTTCTGATTGTTATAATATGATTTCTTTCAGTTGCTGTTGAATGTTACAAACACTTCACCAGGTTGTCTTCTTGTAGTGGGATTTTTCTATGGCTAGTTTAGGTTGTTATACAGGTTGTAGATGGGTCCTCCACATTCTTGAAATGGTTAGGCCATCATTTTTGTTGAGATTTGGGTTGCGTTTAAGCATTTCACATGACTCTTTAAATTTTCTCTCAAACCAGGTTTGGGTGTGGTGCGGACTTGGTATTTTTCCAATCAATTCTGTGGTATGTTTGGAGTGCGTGGTCAGAAAGGTCGGTTTACCAAAATGGAGGTATTTAATGTGTCGTTTGTGTTCGTCTTGTCTGATTGGGATAGTTCGCCCTGTTTCCCCTATGTATGGTATGTTACATGTGCATTGTATTTTGTATTTTTTATCACTAGAGGTCAGGCTAGGGAAAAGGATTAACTAACTACATAGATTTAGTTTACCGGTATACAGGGCATGAGCATGTAGCTTGGTTCCTTATACACTTGTATTCTTCCGATGATGATCTCGATACAGGGGTCTAAACGTCAAGTTTTATTTTGTTAGCAATTAATAAAATAATCTGTTCAACACGTGTGTTTTTGTGTCCCTAAATTTACAAATATGAGTGCTGATCACCATGTAACCTTAAAAGAAAGAATCATCATAATCCATGTGACCCACAAGCAGTGCAGCTTCTACAGTAAGCTAAAGATACGTGTTTCCTTGTTAACGAATCAACTAGCCTTTTTGAAACGATGTAGAGACAGCAACATAATACCCAACTGCATTAAACTAAAGAAGAAGTTTAAATCAGCCAAAGCACTTCGTATTTATGCCCGGTTGGAAAAAGCCTTGTTATGTGAACAAATCCATGAGGCACGTAAAAATCTAGCATCCACCCAAGCCAAAGTTCTACAACTTAAATTTGAGCTATCCGACTACGTTATTCCAGAAATTTGGGAGATTTTAGACAGGATCACTGAACTCGGCCATGCACTCATTACCGAAAAACAAAGAAAAATTAGTAATAAAATTTCAAGCCCTACAACAACAGAAATGCACAAGACCATCAAGACGCCATTACAAAAGGAACAGCCAATCACAAACCGACATAAGGAGCAGCCAATCGCCCACAAATAATGTTAGGAGCAACCAACCACCATCAGACCACTGCTTGGTTATCAACCAATCAAACCACAATCTCACCCAAGGTGAACTCTCACTGCTAAAGAAAGGTTTGAACTACGGCATTGCTCCGAGGTCAGTAAACAAACTTGATATCGTGTATCATATCGAGAGAGGTTTAAGATCCCTCGCCACCATTTTGGCTGATAAAATACAAATGGAAACATCATGCATACTAAATTCAAACAAAAAACTAAAAACCAACTTAAACAAAACCAAAAATCTAGCCCTTAAATCCTTAAAAAATAACCAAGACATTATAATCACGAAAGCAGATAAAGGCAATGCCACTATCCTTTTAGACTGTACAACATACATTGAAAAAATTAACCATTTAATATCAGACCACAACACCTACCAAATGGTTAACTACAACCCCACAAAACGTAACAAAAAGAAAACAACTGAATTAATCAAATCCGTCCACACATGGCCCGAAGAAACAACAAAAAAATTAATACCTCAGTATGCAGGTGCGCCCAGAATTTATGGCCTGCCAAAAATACACAAACCAGGCACACCACTTCGTCTGATTGTTGAAGGAATTGACAGCCCAAATTATCACTTAGCCAAAAAATTAGCTGCCACACTCAAGGAATTGGTAGGTGAGTCCCCTTCCTACATAAAAAAATACACAACATTTCATTAATAAAATTAAAAACATTACACTCAACGACCAAGATTTATTAGTCAGCTTTGACATAACTTCCCTTTTCACCAATGTCGCAATCAATGACACGATCTTGCCCCTACAGAACATATTTCCACATGACATCATGGCCCTCTTTGTCCACGTACTCCGCTCCGGATATTTTGTGTGGCAAAACAATTTTTACCTTTAAAAAGAAGGTACAGCCATGGGCTCACCACTTCTTTCTCCCCCAATAGCTAACTTTTATATGGAAGACTTTGAGCAACGTGCTCTAGAGACAGCATGTCTAAAGCCCAAAATTTGGCTCAGATACGTTGACGATATTTTTGCCATTTGGCCCTACGGCTGCGAAGCTCTAAATATATTCCTTAGCTACCTAAACAAACAACACAAACATATCCAATTCACCATTGAAATGGAAAAAAACAACTCTCTTCCTTTCCTAGACACACTTGTCACACGTCTTCCCTCTGGTTGTCTCTCCTTCTCAGTTTACCGCAAACCTACACACACATGCCAATACACACACAAAAATTCTTACCACTATCCAACACAAAAACTAGGTGTCATAAGCACCCTTAAACACAGAGCCCTAACTATTTGTTCTAATGAACAGGCTCTAAACCAGGAATACAAGATCATCAACTAAACATTTATCTACTCCTGAATAAACCACTCTGAGATATCTCATGTCAACCACCCTCCTGTCCATCTCACCAACCCTATATCCATCCCCATATAAATAATATTCAGAAATAAAAAAGTTTGCAGCAAATATTCTGTGTTATTTTGGAAGCATCTATTTATGTGAACAATTATTCTTTGAAGCAGGCTGGTTAATAATAAATGTCGTGTCGAGAAAAAAATAAAATGCTGAAATTAAATTACTATAATTATATTATGCAAGTGTATATATACACACACACAAGTATACATGCACAAGTGTGTATATATATGTATACATATACACTTGTGTGTGTATATGTATTAACCTGAAAATATTATTTTTCCCCAAAATATTTTCAGTAACATTTAAAAAATTCCCCCCCAAAAAATATATAGAAGTATTTTATTTCAACACAAACACAAAAAATTTCAAACTGACAGGAGACACTGTAAATTTTTGTGATGGTTATTAATGAGAGTTTATACTTTTTTAGAATGTATAAATACTTGATTTATTCAAATAAAATTTAATTTCAGTTTAATTTGGAT
Organism: Typopeltis vanoorti; assembly: GCF_054136105.1. Taxonomy (NCBI): domain Eukaryota; kingdom Metazoa; phylum Arthropoda; class Arachnida; order Uropygi; family Thelyphonidae; genus Typopeltis; species Typopeltis vanoorti. The sequence goes on from NC_143573.1 coordinate 35,955,954, forward strand.
TAAATGCTATCTATTGTAAATATTAATATAATAAAAATATTATATTATTTTTGTTATTAATTTTCCAATTTATTTATACTCATTTTTTCACTTCCCTTCGATTCTAATTAGTGCAGGTTTTTTTAGTTGAAAATTTTTTGCGCCCCACTTGAGATACACTTTTATAGCAAATGGCTCGTGGTCCAATTGAGTTTGAGACGCCTGTTTTAAAGCAAAGGATTCCATATTATCTTAACCATTATCCCATTCACGTTAGTAATGTATAATAGGTTTACAAACTTGTGCTCATGCATGATATTTATACTTTTGATTACAATATTTGTTTAAAATTTTGACAGGGCTGTACTTATGCATAGGTGCATGAGGCTCTAGCTGGGGCCCTTGAACATTTAGTGCCCCACCAGACTTGAGAAAAGTGTATAAGTACGGCCATGAAATTTGATATTAATCGAAATGTAAATTTGTCAATTAGGGAAAAATTCATTACTGAAATGCTGTTTTCAGTAGTGATGCCACATGCAATGAATTAATTCATTACATGTGGCATCAGATCTAGAAATTCCAGGAATCCCTGAAAGATGCTGTGCAGTCATTAAAAAAATACATTGAAGAGGTCTGCAGGATACAGTGCATTATCCTCAGAGGTTTGGGCTGTACAGCATGTTTCCTAGCTACTCAGGATGTCATCCTTGATGTTCTGTGGGAATTTTGGGTTTAGCTCTGTGCTAAGATTTTTGCAATATTGTTAGGGTCTGCAGAGAAATTGAATGTATTTAAGACATGTTATGAGTTGTGCATGACAGAAGGACCTTCAGCAATAAGTCTGACTCCATGGTGATCCTGTGATAAGAATTAGTATTCTGAAGGGTATATTGCATTGTCAAGGTCAGGTTTTACTTGCATTGAAAAATTTCAATTTGTGATATATGAAATTGTTATCCCCCCCCCTTCATTCAGAGTAACATGTTGAGAGTATTTTTCACTTGGTTAGACTATAATAAGTTTAGTTTAATCATTTATCCGAGTGTGAGCAAACAAAGTTTGTGCCTGAAAGTATTTTCAGGACTGGGGTAAGATAGTGCAACACCAGGCAACGAGTTGCCTGGTGTTGCACTACCCTAACTAAACTTATTATAGTCTAACCAAGTGAAAAATAAACTCTCAACATCTTTCACTGAATCCGGAGTAATTTAATAATAAGGTTGCACACCCTTTGGCAACTCCTATAGGTTAGGATGACCTCTCATTGCTTCTGCCTTTGTATCTCTGTACCTCCACTACTGGGCCTAGCTCCCACTGACGAGACCTCAATAAAGGTCAAAACCGGTATGAGTAGTGGCCCTTGCCTTAATGCATAGCATTAAGGCAAGGAGCACATATCCGCAAAGAGATGTGCTTTGCATTATGGGAGATACTGAGATAGGAGTGATGAGAGCTTTCTCCACCTTTGCAACGAGTTTCCTGGTGTTGCACTACCTTACCCCATTCCTGAAAATACTTTCAGGCGTAAACTTTATTTGCTCACACTTGGATAAAGGATTAAACTAAACTTATTATATTCAGAGCAACAGCAACTATGCATTGCTTTATTCATTTGAAATCTTAAAGCATCAGGAGTTTTTAGAATAAATGTATACAGTTTGCATTCCTTAGCATACAATTTTACTTTAATCAATAGGAATAAAAATAAAATTAGCCATTAAAGTATTAAAAAAAAACACTTTACGGAAGCTCATAGTTGCAGGAAAGGCTGCTTTTTTCAGTCTCTTCTAATTTAGCTTTCAGTTTTCGTTTTTTGATAATTATTCTGAACTGAGAATGTATGATTCAAATTCAGCATCCATTATAATTTAGCATTTAATTTTCTTCCTTCCTCTAAGAGAATTGTGCTAGTGTGATATGCTCTCAAATTCTGTGTTTCATTTTAATAATGAATTCATTTTCTTCTCTTCATCCAATAGGACTGTGCTTGAACTGGACTGAGACAAATTAGTTTTGACTACTGGATTTCTTAGAGATTCAGCAACTTTATCTTCCTGGGATAAAGCTCTACTTACATCCGAGACTGTCTAGCCTTTCAACTGCATTAATACTGTCTGTACAAGAAATAATGAAATCTTTATGAATAGTAATGTCATGTGAATTTTCTAAGGGCTTAGTATTTTGCAACTCATTATCAACAGTAGAATAGTCAGTATCTTGATTACATTTAACAGTTTGGATTGTATCATGCATCATATCTTTGATTTTACAGCAGTTTAGTTCTTGAAAGTATAATTTTGAAAAGGACACTGTTTATTACTTTCTGATATAGAAGTAGGAGTTGAGCTAGTCCTTTGCTGGTTTGCGATTATATACTTAGATTCTTTATAGGGTAATAAAGACATCTGGCTGCAATTCATTATTGAATTAGGTACAAGATTATCTATTCTATATTCAGTTTCAGTAATATGTTCTTCAGTGTAGGAAGATGAAACTACAGCATCTGAAATGAATGACAGATTGCTATTGCTATTCACATTATCATTTGATTCATTTTCTTTTCTATTAAAAGTGCTTTCTTCAGTTACATTTGGAGAGGAATTAACTGTTGATGGCAAACTGCAATAACTTAACATAAGTTGATGTAGAAATCTATAGGAAGAAAAAGTCGAAAAAAAATCAGTTTTGCAATACACTAACATTAACAATTCTAACACCACAAGTGAAATTAAAAGCTACATTTTTAATAAATTTTACTGTTATAATTAAAATACTGAACTATAATGGAAAGAAGACATTGCTTATGGAAGATGAGAGATGTAGTGTAAAAGGAATGAATGATGCTAGGAGGAGGGATAAATGTATAGAATTTGATTTGGGATATAAAAAATAGTGTTACGAATGATTTCCTGGGGAACAGTGAATACAGCAACAATGGAGGAGTCAAAATGTGGATGAGATCGTGTTGATGGCTAATAGGGATGATATGAAAAGCAATTTGAATTGTGCAGCAGACAAGCAAGGGAGTAAGCTGGGTGTGATACTGTAGAAATGAGTGGTGATAATGAATAACGAGAATGTGTAGGACGGAAGTTTTGGAGTAGGCTGATGTTCAAAGTACATTTAATAATAGAAGTGAGAGATCGAACCCATTTCTTGCATGCAAAGAAGAAATAATTGTGTGGATGTTTAGAGATTTTTTGAGCAAGTGAGTAGTGGGACAGGAAAACTTGAGGAAAAGGTAGTAGAGATGCATTTGTGCAGAAATGATGGCTTAGATGATTGGTGTTCTTATTTTTTTTTGTATTAACCTCACACATAAGAGGTCACAAAACCTGTAACACAATACTTGTGTATATTTATGCATTTTATATATGTATATTTTCTGATTTTTTAAAGCCTAGTAATGCAAAAAAATTTTAAAAGGACAACTCAAGATAGTGAGATAAAAATTAGTTTGAATTTATATTACTTAAAGAACAATCATTAGTGTAATTGTTATATATGAATAAAGCAGTGTGTGTAAAATAATTATGCTTGTGCTATATACCCAGTCTTTATAAATCACACTTTTTTATCTAAAGGGTCCACAATTATCCCTTATGAAAGCGTTACATTAAATCTTTTCCCAACTTAGCAACAAGCTTCACAGCAAAAAATACTAATGCCTCACAAAATTTTAACTTCCTATCTTTATATACACAGAATCTGATAGAGGGGAAAAAAAACTTCTTTCATATTAGGATGCACTTGTCTTCTTTTTGCAATGGTGAATGGCAGGCCATTGAAATATAAATAGATAATTCATATCCCCCTCTTTTTGCAAAGAGTCATACATATTACTGGTTTTTGAAGTTATTCACATACCTATCTACCAGCTTACCATGCAACATACATTCAACTCCATTAGTGCAATTTCTTTCCTCAATCTCCACATAGGCAATTGCAATATAGAAAATAGCAAACTGCTGTCAACACATTTCAACAGATCTATCTGTTAAGACCATGATAATATTGGTATTTCTATATAGAAAAACCAGTACATTGTCAGTATTCCATTAGTCACATCTTATTGTTTTCCTCAGATTCAAATCTATGTGATATACATTGCCGGCTTGGTTGGCCAAGTGATTAGCATATCCACTTTCCAGCCAAAAGGCTGTGGGTTCGAATCCCATCCTGGGCATGGATATTTTGTGAGTGTCCATGAAAATACTAGTGGTGGTAGGCAGTAAATGGCGCTGGTGTAGATGATAATGGAGACAGAGAGATGTAGAGTAGGTTGCCTCCCTCGATGAGTCTTAGGACTCCCTGGAGGTATTGTGTAGTAATAATAATAAATACAATTTCTAATCACCTAAGCTACCATTCCCACAGGAGGCCATTCTGCTATCCTTCACTTTAGTACACAATAACTATTAGACTTTACTTTTTTCTAAAATTTAATAATGTCTAATTTTGTTTACAACAAAAAAGTGTTAGTCCTGTTTCATAATTAAATATTTAAGTGCATTTCTTTAGTAGAGTTTGTATACTAAAATACATAGATATAACATAGATCTGTCACAAATATTGTATATGATTGATTTATTCATATCAAGAAAAAAATATTTCTGGAACTTAAACTTAACAGAAAAATAATACCATAGCAAAATTTCCAATTAAATTTTGCTACTGAAATATTTTCATGTTTACAACAAAGTGATGCTGTTCCATTTCTGCTGCCAAATTGCTTTGCATTGTCAGGCAGAGTGCACTTAGTGCAATTTGGAAATTTATCATTCAGAACCTCCATGGAGTCACAAGACTCATCATAAAAAGCCCAATCTAAACACAAAGTATCATACCACCCCTTGAACTCATTCAATGTTGGTGTTTTTACAACCCTATCAGGCAAAATATTCCACGAGTCAATAATCCTCCATGCAAACTGCTCCTCATCCTTTAGCTCATGACTTGTCACAAATTCCAGTATTGGACCCCCTTGTCCTCACTACTTGTTCTACTATCTGAAAGAATTCCCTAGATGGTTACAACCCTGTAACCATCTCTCAACAGTTTAAATGTTTCAATCATTTTGCCTCTTATCTACCAAACATGGGAACAAAGATTATAGTTCTCAAAGAAAATACAAACAGAAGCTCTTGAGAAATAAGTGTACCTTAATGAAGAAAGAATTGAGGAAGTCAGCAAGTTTGAGTACCTGGGATCCATTATTAATGTGAAGAATTGCTGTTCAGAAGATGTCAGAAAAAAGGTTAGGAATGGCTAAAACAACAGTCAGAGACTTGTCTAAAATCTAGAAGGATGGATCTATTTCCATGGGAACAAAGTTGAGGATTTTGGATGCAGTTGTTTTACCAACAGCAACTTATGGATGTGAGACTTGGAACCTAAAGAAGTCGGATAAGAAATGGATATCTGCTTTTGAGATGTGGTGTTACAGAAGGCAGTTGAGGATATCATATACTGAAAGGCATACAAATGAATGGGTGTTAGAAAAGGTCAGAATTTTAAGGCTCCTTAAGGATATTGACAGAAAAAATCAGCTAACACCTTTTTATTCCCGTATATAGGGAGTGGGAGAGGCCGTTTAGCCCAATCTAACTTTTGGAGACTGAGTGGACAGTTCAATCTCCACTGGTGCCCTATCAGAGATAGCTGGCCCAAGGCTATTACTAATTAAGCGGCACGTAGTGAAGAGAGAAGGCTCAACAAGTGGTGTCCCTAACACTCATATTTAATGTCTGAAATAATGTGAGTTCTACGGTCAATTTTCTTGAGTTTACAGGACGAAAAACCCAAGTTTCCAGGAGAAAAAACCACTTCTCTGTGCCAGAGATCGACTAACTCAAGAACCAGTCGAAAAAAGGCTTAGAAAAATTTCTTCTAGTCGCTGACCAGATTCGAAACCAAGAAGTCTTCCTTCGTGCTGTCAAGCACCGTAGTGTGCAAATGCCACATCCACTGAGCTACACAGGCTCCTTAACTGACAGAAGAAAGTTAAAATATTTTGGACACACAGAAAGGATGGAAGGGGGGGCTTCTCAGAACAGTAATAGAAGGTAAAGTTCCTGGAAGAAGAGGAAGGGGTAGACCATCAACGAGATGGATGGTGTACGGAGTGACTGATCTTCAGAGAGTTGAGGCCACCAGAAAAGCGAACGACAGGACTACACGGCTAGGCCAGGTGTGGCACATCACCAAGCATCAGAGTGACTATACGGCATCTGCAGATGCCCAGTGAACATAGAGATAGATCTACCAAACTTTGCAGTTCACATTCACTCGGTCTATCATAACATTGTATAGTTGTGATATTTTTTTATCTACCTCTACTCTTTCCAAGGTTAATTTATTCTTTCAAATGCTAGGGATAAAATCTAAGTACAATAGTCCAGGAGTGGTCTGATCAGATACAATGGAATCGCAACTCTTCTCTCTCTGCTGGTCAGCATCTCTCAGTATTGCAGCAGTCCTTGGCCACATTTTACATATTGAAACTTCCACATATTGAAATTCTCCTGAATGGCTACCATAGCTGTACTATTCTTAATAACCTTTCAACTTCATATCATCTGCAAACAAATGAATATTCCCTTGCACATTAATCCATGGACAATGTTGTTGATATAAAGATTAAATAATACAGGTTCCAGTACTAAGCCCTGGGGAACCCCACATGTAACCTTTTGTTTCCTTGACACTGCTCCCTCATACACACTGACAGCCAATCTCTAATCTAATATCTAAACCCATGTTCTGTAACTTAGATATCAGCTGATGTGGCACCTTGTCAAATTCCTGTGTAAAATCAAGTATGGACACTGGAGAATCTGCATTTTTAATATTTTTAATAATAAATATCAGAATTCTTTTTTTCCTCATTAACTAGTGGAGGGAACTGCAAAACAAGACTTGATGTAAGTAATGGAATGCCCAACATGTTAGTCCATTCTAAACTTGTAGGGCAAGAGAGCATCTGTAAAATGTGATTTATGGTTTCTGATCTGGCAGACTGGAAACAAATTGTATCCCCAATATTTATGTACCTCCATTTGACATTTACTGGAAGGCAACCTTCCAAGCAAGATTCCTCTTACTAGATACTAGAGTATCTTTCAAACATTTTTAAGTTATTAGTTCCCAAATGCAGACATTTATGGTGGAAAAGGTTGAATATTTTCATTTATGAGGTTCTGCTAGTTATTGATGGACAAAATGTTGGTATCAGAATGATGGAGCAGTCTCAGAGTAACAGAGAATATTGCAGCATTCAGGAACACTTGGCCCTTGAAATGTTAGTCATCTATTCCAAATAGTTAGTGAAATCTAGGTGGTACTAGAGTCTACATGTGGGTGATTGGTTTGTAATATTTTACGTTTTTAGGCTTGTTTAAATAGCAACTTCTAATTAATATTAGAAGTCCAAAGCCTCCACATTATTTTTAATAGTCGAAGAAATTCATTCTAACTTCTTTATTGGCTGGAACAACAAAAAAAAAAAAGCTGCAGGAATTGACTGTATATATTTGTTTTTAGTTAGCTTCAGTGATATCTGTAATGTTAATTGTACTGCTTGGAAAGAAGTCAATGAGCACTCCCACGGGCAAGGCATTGTAAAATATGCCGTTTCTTTACTTTTCGTTTATCTGTTTATTTATCTATGTTCTTACTTATACTTATTCCCCCCCCCCCCCTTTTCTGTGGTTAGTTAGACCTCGTGTTGTAAGTATCTAATGTAACAGTCCCTGAGCAATCGCACAATATCAATTAATAAATTTATTTCTTCTTAACGACTGCACCACTTAATTGACCTTTTTATGTTTGAAAATCAGGGTGAGAAGGTAGCAAAAAAATAAGTTATTACTTCTATACAATTTCTTTACATGCAAGTCGTGGCTCATTACTATATTCTATTCCCGCAGGCTCGTTATTTTCGGGATAGTGCATTGGCTAAGGAATTAGAACCAGGTAATTACAAAACAAAAAAATATTTATTATCAAACTAAAGGATATGATACAAAGCACATAAATGTTAAGAAAAGATTAACTTAATCAAAGGCACTTTAACACACAAAACAACTTGCTATCTAAGCAACAGACTATAGTGCGTTCACTAACAGAAAACCTATTGTGCCTTGAAATAAAAGTGTATTCTATGACAACTTGGCTTACAAGCATGCATAAATATTCCAGGAGGGATTACATTAACTTTCTTCAAACACATTCAATACTCAAATGATACTAATTCAGACATAAGCAACCTGTGAATTAGGCATACTTAACAATACATATTCTTCCGTTATTTCACATTCAATCTTACCCGCCAGTTAACAAGTAACCTCTTCAATCCTTTATGATTTCGAGATACATTCACACAACATACTACAACAAAATAATGGCTTACTTGCTAACAATCTCAAGAGGAAAGTCCGACTTACATTCCGTAACACACATTGAAGCTAGAACGTCTTCTGTCCGGTTAATCAAAAGTTTTTCGTCGTCAGAAGTATATGATATCCTCAACAGCCTTCTGTAACACCACATCTCAAAAGCAGATATCTGTTTCTTATCTGACTTCTTTAGGGTCCAAGTCTCGCATCGCATTAGATGCAGTTGGAAAAACAACTGCATCTAAAATCCTCAACTTTGTTCCCATGGAGAAGGGTCCATCCATCCATCCTTCCAGATTTTAGACAGGTCTCTGACTGTTGTTTTAGCCATTCTTAACATTTTTCTGACCTCTTCTGAACAGCAATTCTTCACATTAATAATGGATCCCAGGTACTCAAACTTGCTGACTTCCTCAATTCTTTCTCCATTAAGATACACTTGTTTCTCAAGAGCTTCTCTGTTTGTTTTTCTTTAGAACCATGATCTTTGTCTTGCTAGAATTGAGTTGAAGTCCTCTGTTATTACTGATCTTGTTAACTTTGTCAAGAATTAGTCCTAGTTCTTCCATGTCATTACAAAGGAGTACTGTATCATCAGCGTATCTCAGATTACTGATCAATCTACCTCCTATCCTAATTCCTGTCCTGAGCTCATCCATGCTTCACGCATGATGTCCTCTGCATATATACTAAACAAGTGAGGAGAAAGTAAACATCCTTGTCTAACTCCTTTTCCAACTTGAAGCCAGTCAGTCAATCCAACACCTGTTCTTACTGTGGCTTCTTGCTCCTTATACAAGTTGGCTATCAACCTGATAGTGTGTTGAGGAAAACCCATTCTTTTCATTACTTCCCACAGTTTCACATGCTCAACACAGTCAAAAGCTTTAGAGTAGTCTAAGAAACACATTACCAGAGGGAGTCTGAATTCTTTATATTTTTCTATGATCTGTCTAAGGCAAAGGATCTGATCTCTGGTGCCCCTACCTTTCCTAAAACCTGCTTGTTCCTCGGGCATCTCTGCCTCAACTTTGGCCTCAATCCTATTTAGCATAATCTTTAATAAAATTTTGCTTGCATGAGATATCAAACTAATAATTCTATAATTCTTGCATTCCTTCATATCGCCTTTCTTGTGTAGTGGTACGAAAACTGACTTCTTCCAGTCTCCCATATCCTTGTAATCAATCTATGAAACACTCTTATCCCTCCATCCCCTGTGGACTTAACTCTGCTGGGATTTCATCTGCATCTGGGACCTTATTGCTGTTGAGCTGTTTAACTGCTCTTTCAACTTCATGCCTAAGTGGAGGAGGTTCCAAATCAAAATGTTCTTGGTGGGAGGACTCCACATTTTCTTTATCTGCTCTGCTGTACAGTTCTTCACAGTATTCTTTCCATCTGTTTTTGATTTCCAACTCTTCTGTTAGTAATGATCGATCCATTCCTGTCTTTGATGACATTCAATTTAGGCTTACACTTCGATCAATAATTTGTGCTTTAACTCACGAACTAAATAAAACATCCTTTTATAATTAAGCCTTCTCATCTGGAACTCTATTTCTTCACATTTATTAGTATAGAACTTTTCCTTGTCCTGCTTGATGGCTCTTTTGATTTCTCTATGTAATCTCTTGTATTCTTCAGTCCCTGTGTCTCTTTGTTTTTCCACCCGCCTTCTTTTGATTAGTTCCTATGTTGAATCTGATATCCATGGGTCTCTTGGTTTTCTTATTGGGCCAAGATACGTCTTCGCTGTATCCTGTATTATCATCTTGACTCCTTCCCAAAGCATTTTTGGTGAGATTTCCTCATTAGTCTCCAAAAAATCACCCAGCTGAGTTGATGTTTCTTCTGTGAATCCACTAGGAATTACTCTAACATCCAATCTAGTGGAATGTGCCTGACCTGGAAGTTTTCGAAGTCTTAGTCTTACTTTGGCTCTTACCAGCTGATGATCTGTACCACAATCTGCTCCAGGACAAGTATGCACATCAGAGATGGTTGTCTTCCACCGCTGGAGAGCCAGGATGTAATCAATCTGGTGCCTTGACCTATTAATGTTAGATGTCCAAGTATAGGTCCATCGTGGATGTTTCTGGAAGCAGGTATTGGTAATAACTAATCTGTTAGCACGGGCAAATTCCAACAGTCTTTCACCATGGGTGTTATATTCACCCAGACCAAACATGCCACACTCCGGCCTGACTCTCATACTCTTTCCCACTTTTGTATTTAAGTCTCCTAAGATGTACAGTATGTCTCTCCTTGGTATGCAGTCCAAAACAGTTTGTAAGTTTTCATAGAATTCTTCACTCTCTTCTTCAGGCCTATCCGTGTGGGGTGCATAAATTACCACAATTAATACATTGGTAGGCTGAGCCTTAAGTTGGAGAGTATCCTATCATTAATGGGGTTATAACCAAGAAGGCTTCTTGCCTGAGATGTGTTCAGTATCACAGCTACCCCATGATGTTTTGAGTCACCACCTGAGTAAATAACTAGCTTACCATCCTGTCTTTTGAAGTGACCTTCCCCATTCCATCTGGTCTCTGTAATTCCTAAGATGTCAATTTTATACCTGTCCATCTCTTTACAGACAATCTCAAGAGTACCTATCTGTAAACCCCGGACATTCCAAGTGCCTATGTAAAAATCCTTTCTAAGATTAATCTTATACATTCTGTGTTGCTCATTCACAGTATCACTGACTTTTGATGGAGACTGTAATATACTTCTCGAACAGGACCCTCTGCCTAAGCCCTGAACGCGGCTGTGATTATTTTGCGCGACAGCTGATGCAGCATGAGATGCGTTATTATGCACAATCATAGTAGCATTTTGGAGTGAAGTCACTGCAAGAAGAAAGAGCCTCTGCAGAGGCCCTTTCCACATAAGATGAAATAGCAAAATAGGAAAGAATCACCCCTAGCCCTCGAATACTCTAATAGCATTGGGGGGAAGGTAACAAGAAGAAAAGAAAGAAGGAAAGAAAAAAAGGGGAGGGACCAGTCTACAGATAATATAACAGATGTATATTACATGAAGTAAGGCATGGTCCAGCATCAGGTACCTGACCTCTGGTGGAAAAAAATAAAATTAATTAAAATAAATAAATATAAATAAAATTTAAAAAAAAAACATTAAAAAAACGGGACTACACTAAACAATTTCAATTTCTGTTTGGAGTTGTTCTGGTTGTTATACAGTTTGAAGATGGGTCTTCCACATTCTTGGAATAATTAATCCATCAATAATTCCATGATAGTCCCACTATTATTCCTCCAGGCAAACACTCCTCTGACATTCTATCTTGTACATGACAGATCAAGTCTCCATATAGCACACTTCTTACCACTGCATTTTCCTAGTTCATGTCATCTCTCCATCCCTGGTTCCTGCACTGTCTTGCCTTTCTCTCATTCCCCCTTTCACTGGTTCTCCTATTCTTTCCCCTTCTGACATTCCCATAACTCTCTCTCCTACTCTTCATTTACTTTGCATTCACTGTTCCCAGTCACCTAATCTCTTCTTTCACACTTTTCAACTCATTTCTGATACATTCCATTGCTTCTTTCAGCATGTCTCTCTCTCTCTCTGCAAGCTACCTACTCTTGCTCAACATTTGTCTTCCCAATCAACATCATCTTTGAAAATTTCACAATGTTTCAAACATACTACTTTACTTTTATATTTTCATTCATATTCCACTCATTTTATTCATCCTTGATCATGCTACTTGTCTCTTTTGGTCAGTATTCACCTATTTCTGACGTAATACTGCTGAGTTCCATTATGCTAATTTCTAAATCAGAAAGTTCTTCCCATTTTCTGCAGATATGAACTCCCTGATTTCTCATCTGCTGGAATGTGTACATGCCACAAGCACCACATACCTTAATATCCCATGGTATGCTGTGCAAAATATGGGCAGACTTGGTGATAAGCCATTGGCAAACTGAGTTGTAGCTGCTGCCATTATTTAAATTAAATTAAATTAAATTTTAAATCTAATTTAGATTCCAGGTCTGCCAGAGGGCAACTAACCTCGCCCTCTGGCAGACCTCAGGATGACACGTAATTCCTGTTTTGGGCCTGTTCATCTCATCTTCCTTTTCCCTCTTTTACCTTGCGGTGTTGAGGGTTTATTAATCATCGGACCTCAAATCGTTCACAGGATATGGTAGTCAGCCCAACGCCCCTGTGTATCCTATGTCCGTAGTGTTGATTTCTCAAGGCTGGTTTGCCTGCTTTGTGGGATGAAAAACCCTAATGTCCCCGCCCAAGACCAGCTAACTTGGCTATGGCTGAGGAAAATCCTTCAGCTCCTCACGTCACTGATGGGAATCGAACCTAGGACACTCCGTCCCCAGGCATATGGTTGTGAAGCGCACAGCAATTAGGCTAACAGTGCAGATGTTGGGCCTGTTTTTGATGTAAAAAAAATTTTTTTTGTATTAAATAAAGGAACAGGTCTCTTATGGTTACGGTAGTTGAGATTTGGGAATAAGAATGATGTAGCCAGTATAAACTGGAATGTGACTTCCAACATGAAAGGAATTAAAATGCAATAAGAATGGGAAGGATTAAATCCAAGGTTTCACGGTAATGTTCTGTCCCTAGCCTCTAGTCCAGAAGATTTCCTTGTGGCAGATAAAGGAAAATAGTGTAGTGTTGGAAAAGTCATTAGCAGGTTGCCCAGAAATGACAATAGTAAGTTAAGTAGAGCAGAGATCATGAATAGCAAGATGGCAGAGTTGTGTGAGGCAAAAAGGAGTTCAGTTTGTGAATCTATGGAGCGAATTTGAAGGAGAGGTAGAATGGTTTAAAGTTGGATTGCATGTGAATAGGTTTGGTGTTGGGCATTTAGAAAGGTTGTGTGTGTCGAGAAGATGCAGAATCGAGTAGTTAATATAGCTAACAACCAAAAGGGTACTTGTGAAGCAGGATAGCACAGCTAAATAGGTTATATGACAGGAGGAGGATGGATAAGAGGTTGAAAATGTGGTTGCAGCAGCACAAGGTGATGAAATGCATAAAGATGAGAATGACAGGTATGAATGGCAATCAGTCAGGATCAGGGAGACCAGAGTGGTCAGAATGAAGAGAAGTGTGGTATAGCAGCTAGAGTAGGGAATGTTGGCACTGGTAGAAATAGCCTCAGACATGGATTGTTACTTTTGTATACAAATGTAAGAGGTATTCGAAATACGATGGTCGTCTGCAAAGTTCTCGGCCTCGACCATAGATGGTAACACTATCAGCAAGATTTCTTTTTCTAAGTTGGTACATCTGTCATAAGCATCCATGTGAAATTGCAAGTCATCCTATCAAGTAGTTTGTTTTATACAGCTGTCTGAAGCAAAAAATGTTGTCTGTATCCCTTGAAATGGATAAAATTGAGAATCGTGTGGTTATAAAATTTTTTGTAAAAGAAGGTTTAATGCCAAAAGAAATTCATTCGAAGTTCATAAAAGTTTATGGGCACTCTTCTCCTTCATTTTTGACAATTAAGAAATGGGCTGTCGAGTTTAAACGTTTGAGTTTGAAAATGATCCATGTGAAGGACATCCAAAAAGTGTAACAACACCAGAAATCATTGATCAAGTGCATGATATGGTATTGGATGACTGGCAAGTTAAAGTGCGTGAAATTGCTGAGACTATAGGCATTTCAAAAGAACGTATAGGATATATTTTGCATGAAGAATTGCAAATGAAAAAGCTTTGTGCAAAATGGATACCCGTGCTCACAGTAGATCTTGCTCACAGCAGATCAAAAACGCACTCGCATGAAAATCTCTAAAGAGTGCTTGGAGTGTTTTAACAAGAATAAAACTAATTTTGTGCGTTGATTCATTACTATGGATGAGACTTCGATTCACCATTACACACCAGAATCCAAAAAATCTTCTGTCCACTGTTTTGACAGAAGTCAAAACAGTGGACAGAAGCTGGTTGTTCAGCACCAAAGAAGACAAAGTCGGTTCCATCAACAGGAAAGGTCATGGTATTGGTGTTTTGGGATGCTAAAGGCAATTTGTTTATTAATTATCTTGAAAAGGGTAAAACAATAACCAGGGAATATTATTCCGATCTTTTAACTAGACTAGACGAAAAAATTCATGAGAAAAAACCTGGCTTGCAGAAGTAAAAATCATCTTTCATCTGGATAATGCACCTGCCCACAAAAGTGTTTTGGCAATGGAAGAATTAAGGGATCTGCACTATGAATTGTTGGAACATCCACCCTATTCCCCAGATTTAGCTCTCTCTGACTTCTGTCTCTTTCCAAAACTAAAAGTCTTCCTCGCTGGTCAGCATTTTTCTTCGAATCAAGAGGTGATTGCAGCTGTGGAAACTTCAGCTGTTTGCTGACGATGCAAAGTTCAGAATAAGTAGCACCACTGATAATTCGATAATTCCCTTCAGGAAGATTTGAATAAACTCTTGACTTGGACAAGGGAGTGGGGTTGTAGTTTTAATATTAATAAGTGCAAAGTGTTGCATTTTGCTGTGCAGAAATAAGGCTGTGTATTATATTCATGGTGCTGTATTGCTGGAAGTAGATGATATTTGGGAGTGATGGTTGACAGTAAACTGAAGCTTAGAGGGCATGTTGCAAAGACTGCACATTGTAGTGCTACTACAATAAGAAGTACTCTAACATGTAAGGATAAGGAAGTGGTTGCACCACTGCATGAAAACATTGGTCAGACCATGCTTGGACTATTGTGTACAAATTTGGTCACATGGTTTTCAGTGTGATCTGGAAACACTGGAGAGGGTCCAGAGGCGAGCAACTAAGACAATATCAGGCCTTTGGAATGCTTGCTATGGAGAGAGGTTGAAGAAATGTGAATTGCAGAGTTTTGGTAGATAGGAGAAAAAGAGGTGATATGATAGATGTTTAAGTTAGTGAGGGAATTTTGTCAGATTAATCCAGAGGGGATTATAAAGAAGAGCAGAAAGCAAGAATCATAATCTGAAGAAACAGAGGCCATCCCTGGAAGTAATGTAAGAGTGGTGAAGAGGGGTTTGAGAATAGATATTTTATGCTGAGAATTGTTGGCAAATGAAATTCATTACCAAAGTATGTTGTTAATGCCGGAAGTGTTAAGGATTTGAAGATTCAGTATGATAAATAGTTGTCATTCAAATGAACCTCCCACGATGAGTTGGCTGACTCCATGGAGGGTGTAATAATAATAATAGTTTATTCACCGAATTGTTATTGCCTGAAGAATGCAGCTGAAGAAATATCTAAGTACTGTTGTATTATTTTAAAATTCCTTTCTTCTGTTTATTTCTAGCTTTCCAGTTTTATCTTTGTGATATTTCTGTGATACTCTGTATCACTACATTCTTTTTAGTTGCACCGGTCTAATATGAACCACCTTTTCTCTTTATACAGCTCTTAACTTTTTCCTTTTGTGGAGTGCATGTTCCTTCTCCCATTAAATCATGTTTTACTGACCTGAATTTTAACCATGTACCACAGTTCCAAGTGATATATTCCAAATGGAACAGAGGGAAATCTGGTGGAAATAGGCCAGACATGATCTCTATTTGTTCTGTGCAATAGAATTTAAGCAGAGCTGGCTTATGATCTAATATGTTGTCAAGATATGTGATCTGAATTACTGTGTTTATGAGACAATAGGAGATACAAATTTGATCAAGCTAGTAACTGGTATCTTCATTAAAGTAAGTGTAAGACTTCAGGTTTTAGGGTTTAAATCCTCCGTATATTTGTATTAGGACCTTAAATGCATTTGAGACCAGGGCCTCAGAGGAATTTTATCAGGGGATAGAAAGTTTCTTTTGGGCCCCTTACCTTGGTCATTCTGTTTTTATCCACTATGATTTTATGCTGCAAGCTGTAGACTGTAAGGTTAAAAAGGGTATGGAAGTGAGAGAGGGGTGGAGTGCTCTGTTAATTTTCTGCATTTAAGATCTTATGATCTTATACTCTCTCCATGATAAATATAAATAAAATAAGAGGATCAGAGATAAAGCACATTTGATTTGAACATCTTTGTTTATGTTACAATGCAGATAAGGAGAAAGAATTCACATAGGGAAATCCTTTTTCTATTACAGATCACATCATAAGAATTAGTTTAAAAAAAAAGTATTAGGTAATGGACAAAAAACAAAACAAAACAGTGACGTGTTCCGATTAATATGGCATTAGTTTGCCATAGGCACCTAGTACAGCCTGTATTCTTCAAGGGAGAGACTGTCAGTGCTTTCAACTCAAAGAGGAATTTTACACTATTCATCTGACAAAAACTGGATCAATTTGCCTTTGTTCCTTGGACGTGGAAAACAGTGTCTGAGAGCTCACTCCGAATTTTCCCATAAATGTTCTATAGGATTAAAGTCTGGCAATTGGGATGGCCATCCTCACTGTCATGTTCTGCAAACCATTGGGTGACCATATTCGTTCGATGAATGGCAGACTGCACAGGAGAAAAGTGTGTCGACATTGGATGAAGATGATCACTTACGACTGAAAGATAACATGCAGAATCCACTGTGGATTCTGCATGTGGACTATGCCATGAAAATGCATCCCAGACCATTACAGAACCATTAAAACCTTTCACAGTTGGAAAAAAGCATGCTGGCTGATAAGCTGCCTTCAGATAACACTACACATGCTCCTGTTTGCAGCAAAAAGCTTGAACGTGATTCTTCAGACCATATCGCATCCCTCCACTGTTGTGTAGCCTACTGCCTGTGATCTTTACATCATTGGACAAGACGTGTTTGATGGGAGTGATCAAAGGCTTGTGCAAGGAAACTTGACTGTGATATCCAATTCTGTGTAGCTCCCAGTGCAGTTTTTGTTGAAATGGGCTTCTCATGACCAGTGTTGAATTTTTCACTCAATTACTCAGCAATATCTGCCTATTTTTTATAAAACAGTATACTAATGCTAGAATGTTCCTCTCTCTTTAATCCACTATTGCATTTTGCTGATGTTTGCCCTGTCGACTGCCATGCTGACATAACCTTAGACCTAAGATGAAAAGCCAAACGGCTATTTTATCCCCTTTACTTAATAACCTTAGACCGTTCCTTTAACATGTGCAATTTAAGCTGTTCTGGAATGTATAAGGATAGTAACAGTACCGTCGACAGGGTGTAGCATAGAGGCAGCCTGCCTCACGGCACAGCTTAATAAGGGTGCTCGTTTAGCCATATTGCAGTAGGCACTTGCTATGCTAACAATTCCTTTTAGTGTTGCGAGCTATTGAAAACTGAAAGAAAAACTTCTTTTTGCATTTGCTATGCTAGTGTGGAAAGAAGTTTTTCCAAGCTTAAACTGATTAAAAATAATTTGGAAACGGTAATGACCCAAGAAAGATTGGTTGGGCTAGCAACTATATCGATAGAGGCAGACATAGCTTATAATTTAAATTTAGAAGAGCTTATAAACAGTTTTATTGTGTGATATCCCTGTAGCACAAGCATTTAATTAATATTATTATGTAATCGTTTTGCATTAATGTTTCTCTTGTAATAAAA
Source organism: Typopeltis vanoorti (assembly GCF_054136105.1). Taxonomy (NCBI): domain Eukaryota; kingdom Metazoa; phylum Arthropoda; class Arachnida; order Uropygi; family Thelyphonidae; genus Typopeltis; species Typopeltis vanoorti. The sequence goes on from NC_143573.1 coordinate 35,973,868, forward strand.
ACAAAATAGCAATTGGAGATTTTCTTATATTTTTGTCTTATTATTCATCAGGGGCGATATTTAATTGTTTGCCTCAGGGCACGATCTAATCTGGCGACGGCCCTGGGTAGTAAGCTTTCGGATTGAAGCTCTGCAGAGACTATTTCTTTAAGACCTTGACTATTTTTTCTGAAGTGCCTCGAACTAATAGCTATGCTACTTGGGAATGATGATAGTATTACTAAAATCTTTCTGAAGAGAAGGGCGAGGATTGGAGGAAGGATTGATTACACAGTCCAACACAATTTTTGCTGACTTTTATATGAGACTTGTTTTTTACTAATTTGGGTGCGCTGATTTCAAATATCAAACCCATTTTTCTCTATCACGTCAGGTTTTTCCTCTATGGCATTTTCTTTTTGTTAATTTGTAAGTTTTTGATAGTTTTAAGGAGGCAGTACTATTTAGAGGATCAAAACAAATCGATTTTTTAATATTATTTTCTGAAAGTATGTACTTTTAAAAATCTGTTCCTAACTTTTTATCAAGAAATTCGAAAAATTCCCGAAGATATAGCCTATTATTCAAAGCGATGCGCAGATCAGAATCGGAGTGCTCACTGCTCTCGCTTGTTAGTAAACGAATAAATGCGTAAGAACCTGCAACAGCACGTACTGGCATTTGAATGCGAGAGAGGCCGATAATTAGATACATAACTACTTAACAATATTCATTAAAAATTACAAGAATATTTATAAAAAAATAACAATTTTACTTACACATGAGTTTCAGGGAATAAATTTTTGTTTGTAGCAATTTCTGCTGTGTGTTCTGTTTTGGCAATCCCTTTGAATACTCCAACAGTAGTCGGCCATCATGTGAGAATACTATCTTCCTTGGTACCGATCTTCCATAGTTTTTAAGTCTTGATGAAATCTTTTGCTTTGTTCATCGCTTACAGCACCTAAATTCTCGGGAAATCTATCAAGATGACTGTATAGGAAATGAAGCTTTATGCTCATGTTGCAACCTAGGCGCTGGAAATTTTCAAGCATTGTTTCCACTAGATCTTTGTAATTGCAGGCTTTTTTGTTTCCAAGAAAATTATTCGCAACCATTGTAAATAAAGTCCAGGCCTCTTTCTCAATTTCGTTCATAGAGTTGATGAAATTTGGGTCTCTCATTAAAGTTCTAATTTGTGGTCCATCAAATACACTGGCTTTAATTTTTTCGTAAGTAAGTCGTGGAAATTTTTCACATATATATTGGAAACAGTCACCTTGTAAATCTAAAGCTTTAACATACTGCTTCATAAGACCTAGTTTGATGTGTAGAGGTGGAAAAATGATTTTTTCTCGGTCGATTAAAGGTTGATTTATAACATTCTGTTCTCCAACATTTAAGGATATTCTAAGAGGCCAATGTTTCTGACTCCAGTGTTGGTTTCTAGCTCGACTATCCCAGAAGCATAGAAAACACGGAAACTTTGTATATCCTCTTTGAAAGCCAAGTAAAAAGTTCACCATTTTAAGATCCACACAGATGATCCAGTTATGGTCTGTATATTTTAATAACTTCAGAACCTTTTTAATGCTCATATGTTTCCTTTAAGTGGACTGAATAGCCAATAGGAATTGAGCCATATACATTCACATTGTGTAGTAAGACACACTTGAGACTTCTGCTTGAACCGTCGATAAATAAACGCCACTCATTTGGATGATATTGTACAACACTCATTTCAGTTAGTAAACCTGACACATTGTTAGAGTAAACAAACCCGCACTCGTGTTTAAAATATTGTACAAGATTACTTTCCCTGCTACGATAAAAAGTTATCTTCGTATCTTGCTCCAGTAAGTTTTTTTCATTTAATCTTGAAGCTAACAATTCTGATGATTCCTTTGATAGGCCCAAATCTTTTACTAAGTCATTCAATTCTGCTTGAGTAAAACGTTGCAGTCCAGAACCAGCAATTAAATTTTCATTGTCTAAATCAACATCCGGGTCTTGCTTCTCAAGAACATCTGGCATATCCCGATCATGCTCGTTCTCAAGTAAAGGAAGTCCTTTATAAATTGGCACGGCTATTTCACTGGAATGAGCAACTGGCCGAATTGCTGAGTCAAGATTTGGATACACAATTTTTTTCTTATTCTTCTTATTATAACCAGAAGTCTGAACTAAACAAAAATAGCAATCATCTACGTGATTTTTCGGTTCACGCCAAATCATTGGAATGCCAAAAGCTAATTTTTGGCGTTTTCCCTTGCTCCACTGTCGTAAATTTTCTGCACATGACTTACACACTTTATTTGGAGCCCATGACTTGTCCTTCTGCAATTTTTACGTCAAAGTATGCAAAGTACACTTTCTTAACGAAATCAGTGATATTTGTCCTTTGACTGGGAACAATAAAGCTGCCACAAATGTAGCAGAAGGAATCTACACTATTGACACAATTTCGAGTAGTAGACATGATGTATTTTCTTCACTGCCGACTAACATGCAATTAACAAGACAAAAAAAAACAGAGACTTTATTGAAACGTTATAAGCACTAATCATACGTTCACGATCAATTAACGATTGACTGATTTCGATCGTTCTTTGTCCGCTATGATGCATATAGCAATCATTTGTTTTAGGCAGTTGTCATCGCCTACTTTTCATCACCTAAATGTATTAGGTCGGTTATCAGCCTCTCTCGCATTCAAAGCACCAGTATGTGCCGTCGCAGGTTCTTACGCATTTATTCATTTACTAACAAGCGAGAGCGGTGAGCACTCCGATTCTGATCTGCGCACCGCTTTGAATAATAGGCTATATCTTCGGGAATTTTTCGAATTTCTTGATAAAAAGTTAGGAACAGATTTTTAAAAGTACATACTTTCAGAAAATAATATTAAAGAATCAATTTTTTTGATCCTCTAAATAGCACTGCCTCCTTAAAACTATCAAAAACTTACAAATTAGCAAAAAGAAAATGCCATAGAGGAAAAACCTGATGTGATAGAGAAAAATGGGTTTGATATTTGAAATCAGCGCACCCAAATTAGTAAAAAACAAGTGTCAGATCATAATCAGCAGAAAAATTTTTTTTTTTTGTTGGCCAGTGTTATTATTATTTTTTTTATTTTTTATTTTGAGAACTGTAGCCATTTATATATGTGATTAAGTTCTGCTGTAAGAGAACTTATTGGAACAAAGGTTATAGGCTCTACTGGTCAGTGTTAATACCATATTGTTGAAAAAAAAAGGGGGGGGGGGAGATAATGGGAAAGTTTGTGAACATATCTGCCTATGTGGATGGGTTCTGTGTATACTGAAAAGAACAGGTCGCTATTAGGTAGGTGTGTTACAAAGGTGTCTAGAAAAGCTAAATTATTATTGAGAACACATTGTATTCTGCATTTGACCTCATGGCCCAGACACATTACTCTTTCCTTTCTCACCTGAATAGTCTTCACTCTAGAATCCAGTTTACTATGGGGAAAAAAACTAAGTTTAGTCTAATGGTAATCTGTCCTTTTCAGTATACAGGAAGCCCACCCACAGAGGCAGATACATTTACAAACTTTACCATTTGCCCCTCTCCATTACTGTCAACAAGGTGTAGCATAGAGGCAACCTGCCTCATGGCATGGCTTAATAAGGGCGCTTGTTCAGCCATATTGCAGTAGGCACCGTCGCTACGTTAACAATTCCTGTTAGCATCATAAGTGCGGAAAGAAATTTTTCAAAGCTTAAACTGATTAAAAATTATTTGTGAACAGCAATGACCAAGAAAGATTGGTTGGTCTAGCAGCTATATCGATAGAGACGGACATTAGCTTAAAATTGAAATTTAGAAGAGCTTATAAATAGTTTAATTGTGAGATATTCCTGTAGAGCAAACATTTAATTAATATTTTGTAATCGTTTTGCATTAATGTTTCTCTTGTAATGAAAACAAAACAGCAACTGGAGATTTTTAATTGTTTTCCTCAGGGTGTAATCTGATCTGCTGATGCTCTGCCTCTCTCAACAATATGGTATCATTAAAACATTAACCAGTAGGGCCCATAACCTTTGTTCCAATGAGTGGCCATCCTGACAAAAACAAGTTTCTTTTGTCAGGATGACAGGAAGAAGACCCAAAGGAACACCAAGATCTAGGCAGATTGATACAGCAAGAAGTGCCTTAGACTGAAATATAAAATCCAATAATATTGGAGTCTTTACAGATTATAGATTTGAAGGAAATTTGTCAATATGAAGTTCAGTAATGATACATTTTCATGTAATACTCATAATTTACTGTACACTTCCTGAGGCTACATATCAGGTATTTGATAATGATATTTCAAACTAGGTTTCAAGGTTTAAAATTAAGATTGCCCCATAAAACTTAAGCTTGATAATCAATTATTTGTAATAGTTAAATAGCAAATAATAAAATGGCTACATAATAAGATTTATATAATAAAACAGATTACAAATAATAAATGCACTGCATCTATAATGTAAACAGAATTAAATTTCTTGCTTTTATTATAATGTCATATGATCTCAGAATAGCAGATTCTACTTGCACATACAATAGTAAAGTATCCATGTACAATAAACGTGTTACAAGGATGAGAAACTGAAAAAAAAAATCTTGTTTTGGTTCAAGATTTTAGAAATATCAGTTCGGTTTCAATTTCAGTTTTATTGTGTTTTTAGATTAGTTTTTTTTTTTTTTTTTATCAATTTCAGTTTATACATAATTAGTTTAAATTTTGATTAGTTTTTTAGATTTCTATATTTTTTCTTTATGTTATTTGATATCTATTAGGAATTGATTCTTTTATTTATTTGTTGAGCCCATACATGAGAAGTTGGTTAAATAACCTATAGTATGTTTATTACCACGTCTGGATAATTCTGCATTCTGATTTGAAATAAAATAGCTATGCTACTAAATATACAAATATTAAATAAGTAAAATTCAACCAGATTTTACTTATTTAATAAGTAAAATCTGGTTGACTTATTAAATAAGTCATGACTCTTGTCTAAGACAGATATATCTAATTTCTTCACTTTGTTTCAGTGAATGCTTCTACATTATTTTACTACTAACATCATAAAATCTGCCTTATTGCATTTGGCATTGATTAGAGTGGCAGACTTCATATGGTGAGGTAATGGATTTGAAATCTGAAAAGGATGCTATTGTGGTAGTACCAACATTGTTGATTAGATGATTAACTGCAGATTCTGGAAGTGGGGGTGAGCTGAATTCAGCAATAAGTCTTTATTAATTAATAGTTTTAAAAATGAATTAAAAATTAAAAATAATTCTTGATGGAATGTAGGGAAGCCAAAATGTATGGTTTAAAAGTATGTATTAGAGAGGAAGGCCCTTATTGGCTTATTCCTTTGTTATATTTTTACTGATTTAAATTCACATTCAGGTTTTTTTTTTTTTTTCATTCTGGTCCGATTTCAATTTCCGCTTTCCAAATTTAAATCGAAAAAGGTATAAATTTTTATCAGTTTATTGATTCAAATTCATTTGCTTCCAATCCCTGGTTAGTTAATGAACAGGTGAAATTTCAGAATCTCTCTCTCTCTCTCTCACACACACACACAAAGATAAGAACTTAAAATTTTCAAATTTAGTTTTACTCACCTTAATTTATATGGGAATTTCTGCTTTAGAAGTGTTTCTAGGTGTTTATTAAATAAAACTGCATAAATATCTTGTAGCTCTTTTTGAACTGCAAGGACTAGACTCTGCATCCTAAAAAATAAAGTTTCTTGAAATGAAAAATAAGATAAAACATTCTTTTTTGCCAAGGCTAATATGAAATAAGCTTAGTTAGAGCTCATAATTTCTAAATTATATCTTTGAAACTTAAGCTTTCAAGATGTGTTTTATTTAAATATGTTGCTTCTCAGGAGCCAGTATTTCATTATATAAACTGGAATAAATATTTTGTTTCCTTCCACACATATATACAACACTTGTGTGTAGAAAGGAACAAATTACTATACTAATTTAAGTTTTTTGTTTTTGGAATTAAAATTTCTATTGATGCAGGGATCAAGTTGCATTGGTTTTATTAAGATCAGCAAAATCTATGCTCGTTCAGGTATATTATATTCTCTTATTTCAATGAGACAGGATGCTGGTCCAAAACTCCAAGATGTCTGAATTTAGGTACCTAAATAAATGATTCATAAAATACATGGCCTCCCCAAAACAATGGCAACTGAAACTAGACTGCGGGGAAATTTTCAGTAAGATTATTCACCTCTTTAAATGTTTTATGCATGCATACCCATCCCATTCTAATCAGCAGGTGTCAGGACTGTGGGAACTGAATTTGTATTTTTACATACTAAAAATACAAAAATATTAATGTATTTTTAGTATGTAAAATTTGAGTCAATCATGTACAATAAGAATTTAGGCTAATGTAGCAGGCTAATCCACCTAATGATAAGTGTGACATGAGATAGTATAATCACCAAAGAGACTGGAATTGCGAAATGCAAGTCTACTCGACACTGTATTGTTTAATTTTTATATCAATGACATTGTCAGTGGATTGCAAGGGGATATTCAGTTGTTTGCGGATGATGCGAAGTTGGGAAGGATTATTTGTAATAATGCAGATGTGGTAGCCCTGCAAGAGGATTTGAATAAGCTAGATAGATGGGCAAATGAATGGGGGTCAGTTTAATGCAGCAAAATGTAAGGTCTTGAGGTTTGGGAAACATCGATGGGATGCTGTATACTCTATGGGAGGAGTTATACTGGAGGAAGTTGGGGAGACAAGAGATCTGGGGTTGATAATTGATAGAAACCTGAAGTTTAGGGAACATATTGCAAAGGTGGTGAAGGTAACACAGAGGATTTCTGCTATTATGAGAAGGACACTGACCTGCAGAGATAAGAGGGTTATCATTCCGTTGTATAAGTCTCTGATCAGACCACACTTGGACTATTGTTCTCAGATTTGGTCCCCAGGATTTGAAGGGAATAAATTAACTGTGAAAAGGGTACAAAGGCAGACAACAAAGATGGTTTCAGGACTGTAACATGCTAGTTATGAGGATCGGCTGAGGGAATGTGGACTGTAGAGTTTGGTGGAAAGAAGGAGAGGTGATATGATTGAGAGTTTTAAACTGTTGAGAGGTGGTTACAGGGTTGACACTGGGGAGTTCTTTCACTTGGTTGAACAGTGGGAAGGAGTGATGACAAGAGGCCATCCCTGGAAGTTACGAAAGGAAACTGTTTGCAAGAGGATGAGGAGTGGTTTCTTTGCAAGGAGGGTGGTTGAACCATGGAATGCATTGCCTGATGGGGTGGTGAGAGCGAGAATGGTCAATGAGTTTAAGGAGCGGTATGATAGACTTGGTGTTTCTTGGGGGGGGGGGGCTCCCCTCGATGAGTCTTGATAGACTTTGTGTTTCTTAGGAAGGACCTCTCACGATGAGTCTTTCGACTCCATGGAGGACTGAATAATAATAAGAAGAACTTCAAATGCTAATATCCCAAGTAGTCCATGAAGGGTCACATTATCTGGCCATTTCATATAAATCTCAATGTTACAGCATTACCATTTCCTATGAGTTACATCAAGGATAAAGTGCATACATATAAAGTGACTTCATTATAGTTAAAAGGTGCTACAGTATGTGGAATTCTGTTGTGGATTCCATAGAATTGTTATATAAATTGCAGCAAATGGGAATAGATAAAGCTGATGTGGGTAAAAAAGATGGCTGATGGAGAAATCACAATAGTGTATTCAGGAGTAGTCCAGGTGAAGCCATGCGACTAGTTCTGTGCTGCAGGACTAATATGAAAGGAGATATTCAGTTATTTACTGATGCAAAATTGGGTAGTGCAGTAATTAATAAAGATGATGCAGAAATTTCAAAGGATGATTTAAATAGATTGGAGAGAATGGCTCAGCTTAATGTGGAAAAGTGAAAGGTGCAAGTGTGCATCTTGGAATGAAAAGAAACTAGGGATCTGGGAGTGTTATTGAATAGGGAATTGAAGTTCAGAGGGTATACTGCAAAAGTGGCTTAAAATAACTCATAGAATTAAGATTACTGAAGAACACAGTAACAAACGGGAATGAGGTGATTATTATATCTTTTTTTATATTTTCTTGACCTCCATGGAGTCCCAAGACTCAGTCTGTCATAACAACTACTGTCTGCATGTTCATCACCATTTCAGGCAATGCATTCCATGTTCCTACCACTCCAAGCAAAAAATTTACTCCTTCCTCTCATTCTACAACATGAAAAATCTCTTCAGTGTTAACATAATCCTTGAACAGCTTAAATGTCTCGATCATATCACCCTCCCCCTTTGTCGTTTATCCACCAAACTCTGTAGTCTGCATGCCCTTGGTCTGTCCTCAGAATCAACAATGCACAGTCCTGATGTTTTTATGTCTCTGCACTCTCTCCAAAGTTACTTCATCTCCCTTCAAATCCTGGTGACCAGATCTGAGCACAGGAATAAAGATTTAGTCTGATCAAAGCTTTATACAATGAAACCACCACACTTATCTCTCACAGTCAATGTCCTTCATAACATTGCAGTAATTCTCTAATCTCTTCACAATCTTTGAAATATGTCCTCACAACTTCAAATCTCAATCCACAATCACCATGAGATCGCTAGCCTCTGCCACTTCTTTCAGTATAGCCCCGCCAAGTGAGTATAAAGCATCCCATCTTTGGATCCCAAATTTTAAAACCTTAAATTTATGGAGGTAGCAGGGTTTTTCCCTCCCGGAAACATGGGTTTTTTATCCCACATGCAGACAAATTAGCCTTCAGAACACACAATTTACAAACAAAAAAAAATGGTGGTGGGCAGTAAAGATGATGGTAGTAGCAGTTCTGTGTAATTAGTGGTTTAAGTGGCACCTGCTCTACAACAAAAGTAGAGTATGTGCTCCCCCTCGATGAGTCTTTGGACTCCTTGGAGATGTCACAAAATAATAATAATAATAAATAAAAAAAAAACCATTTAGTTTGCATCAAACTGACATCCCCCATTCGTTTGCCACCTTTTCAACCTATTCAAATCCTCTTGAAGAGCCAAAACATCAGCACTATTATAATAACCCTCCCAAGCTTCACATCTGCAAACAATTGAACGTCTCCCTGCAGTCCTGTGACAATATCATTGACATAAAAATTGAACAGTAATGGTCCCAGTACTGAACATTTACAATTCTCTGATCTCTACCAGAGAGCCAATCCATCCACTAACATGATATCCAAATCTACATGTTGTAACTTAATCAACTTGTCATATGGCACCCTGTTAAATGCCTTTAAAAAAAAAGACAGTTTATGCCTTAGCCTCATCCACTGTTCTTTATACTCTATGGTAAAATGTTAGTTTAATAAAACAAGAGCACCCTTTAAGAAATCCATGCTGGACTGCATAAATAATATTACCCTCATCTGCCAATTCTGTATACAAGCTCTTACCAATTTCTCCAAAATCTTAACTACAGAAGAAATACAAACAGGCCTATGGTTATACCTCCATTCTACTGCTACCCTTGGTACTATCTTACTCTCCAGGAACCTGTACCACTGCAAGACTTTCATTAAACAGCCAAGTAATTGGCAGTCAGTTCCATAGCACATTCTATAAAACACCTCGTGAAATTCCATCGCCCCCCCCCCCATCAATATTTAGCATGCTCAGTATTCAGAATACATCCTCTTCCTTCACTTCTAACACTTCATTACTCATTATCCTTCTAAGAATAAAGCCTGCTGTGCCAAGATTAAACACTAATAGTGATAATTAAATACTTGACTATGTCATCTGCTTTGTTCACCTGATTCCCATCTCTGTCTAGCAAGGTAATCCATCCACTATCTTGCCATGTAGCGAAAGAACTCCTTGGGATTCTCCTTGGATTGCAGTGCCGGTCTCATATTCTAATTCTTCTTTCCTTACAATACTAGTCATTTTCTTAGCCTGAACCCTATATTCCTCATGCAAACTATTCTCCACTTCTATCTGTCTTCCATAATCTCTTTTTCATCTACCCTCTTTAATTTCTTTAGTCATCCATTTGAGTTTAAATTGCTTTACTGGCGGTACACAATCTGCCATTGTTAAGTATCTCATATGCAATGCACTACTGACCTCTCTCTCTTCCTTGAAATTCTTTCATCCATTGTACTGCTGCAAACTGGTTCCTAAGTCTGATAGTTGCCCGCCTTATAATTCCACAACTTCTCTGTTTTGATACAACCACATGCCTATTCATCTTCCAAGTCAGGACTACATGGTCACGCTCATCAGTGGAGCAAGTTTAACATCTGTCACAATGAGATCTTCTGATGCTATGACCAAGTCCAAACTCTTTATCCTCATGTTCCTTCCACCACATGTTGCCTAAGACAGCTGTCCCTCAAGAAATCCAAATATTCAGTTCCCTTATTGCTGCATGCTGTCTCCATTGTCTAGTTTATATTGCTATAGTTGAAGTCCTCCATAATGATCACTCACTTTGCACTTTCAAAACTAATTTGTCTAAACATTTCTTGTGCATCACCAGTTATATTCTCTGGTCTGTAGTAGCATCCCACTAAATATCTTGTCTTATAAACATCCATCTATCTTGTCTTATAAACATCCATATTGTGGGATAAAAATGGGAATAGAGTGACTGATGCAGAGGACATAGTGGAATTGTTCAATGAACACTTTATTGGAATATTTCATCCTAGAGGAGTCAGTTTTAATGCTAGAGGGATAGGGCTGGTTCGAGGTTTAGAGGTACAGGAGGAGAGTGTGTTTCAGATACTGAGTACTCTGGATGTCAGTAAAGCTTTGGGACTGGATGGTATTTCACCACGAGTTTTGAGAGAATGTGCCAGGGAACTGACAGTGCCTTTAACCTGGCTTTTCAATGAAAGTCTGGCTTCGGCAAAGGTGCCCAGGGAATGGAAGGAAGGTAAGATAGTGCCATTGCATAAGGATGGTAACAGACTGGAAGTGTCTAATTATAGGCCAGTCTGTGTGTCATCAGTAGTTGTTAAGATCTTGGAGAAAGTAGTGAGGGACCGTATACAACAATGGGCAGATGAGGGTAATGTTATCTGTGAGAGTCAACATGGATTTGTGAAAGGGTGCTATTGTTTTAGCAATATGCTAGCCTTTTATAATAAAGTTACACGAACATTAGATGAGGGAAAGGCATATACTGCAATTTTCTTAGACTTAGCAAAGGCATTTGACAGGGTGCCACATGATAAGCTGATATTTAAGTTGCAGCACATGGGCCTGGATGTCAGATTGGTCAACTGGATTCAGGATTGGCTGTGTGATAGGTATCAGAGAGTTGTGTATGGTGGAGCAGTTTCAAGGAGGCAGAGGGTTACAAGTGGGGTCCCACAGGGCTGAGTACTAGGACCTATATTGTTTAACCTTTATATCAATGACATTGCCAGTGGATTGCAAGGGGATATTCAGTTGTTTGCAGATGATGCGAAGCTAGGAAGGATTATTAGTAATAGTGCAGATGTGGTAGCCCTGCAAGAGGATTTGAATAAGCTAGATAGATGGGCAAATGAATGGGGATTTCAGTTTAATGCAGCAAAATGTAAGGTCTTGAGGTTTGGGAAACATCGATGGGATGCAGCATACTCTATGGGATGAGTTATGCTGGAGGAAGTAGAGGAGACAAGAGATCTGGGGTTGATGGTTGATAGAAACCTGAAGTTTAGGGGACATATTGCAAAGGTGGTGAAGGTAACACAGAGGATTGCTGCAATTATGAGAAGGACACTGACCCTCAGAGATAAGAGGGTTATCATTCCGTTGTATAAGTCTCTGATCAGACCACACTTGGACTATTGTTCTCAGGTTTGGTCCCCAGGATTTGAAGGGGATAAATTAACTGTGGAAAGGATACAAAGATGGATGGCAGAGATGGTTTCAGGACTGTACAAGGATAGTTACGAGGATCGGCTGAGGGAATGTGGACTGCAGAGTTTGGTGAATAGAAGAAGGAGAGGTGATATGATTGAGACTTTTAAACTGTTGAGAGGTGGTTAAAGGGTTGACACTGGGGAGTTCTTTCGCTTGGTTGAACAGCAGGAAGGAGTGATGACAAGAGGCCATCCCTGGAAGTTATGAAAGGAAACTGAGCAAGAGGGTGAGGAGTGGTTTCTTTGCATGGAGGGTGGTTGAACCATGGAATGCATTGCCTGATGGAGTGGTGAGAGCGAGAACGGTCAATGAGTTTAAGGAGTGGTATGATAGACTTTGTGTTTCTTAGGGGGGGGGATCTCCCCTTGATGAGTCTTGACAGACTTTATGTTCTTAGGAAGGATCTCCCACGATGAGTCTTTCGACTCCATGGAGGCCTGAATAATAATAATAATCTCACACAATATACTATCAAAGCCATTAGTATTATCTCCACTGTGATTCTGCATGTTCAGATGGCAAAACTCATTTCTTATGAGTAATGCTCCTCCACCATGTTTTACCTTCTCTATCCTGACAAAATCTGCTTTGATTTCTATCCATTAGACCATCCACCTCAGTTAACCAACTTTCACTGATACAACAACTGGAGAGCCTGAGTCAAACTCATTCTCTTTATTTCTAATGCTCCTAGCATTTGTACACAGAAAAACCAGTGCATGGCCAGTATTCTTTAGCCATTATTACTTTCCTCATACTTCACCTAGTTCTGTAATGCAATGTACAACCTTGACTCATTTCTCAAGCCATTATACCCACTCAAGGCCATCCCTGCTACATTCCATCTGTACAATTCGAGCTTCCCTACCTTGATATACTCACTTTCCCAAATTTGCACCCTTCTGCATTCAAATGCAATCCATCTCTAGCATATAATTCTCTTCTATCCTCAAATGTTCTCCATGTATCCACATATTCCAGACCTCTTCCTATGCTACCATTCTAATCTTAATTGAAACACTGTATGCCTATCTAAGTTTTGGGAAGTAATAGAAATTAAATTTCTTTTTTAAAAAATTACACAACTGTACCTGTTTCCCTTGAACTTTAATAGTGTTCTTCTTGTGGAAGTATGCACATGTATATAACTCATTCTTGTGTCCATATTTTAAATGCTGTAGCCAATTCTGCTTGCTCCCTAAATAATACTTGTTATATTGAGAAACATATAAAAGTATTCAATAAATTCTTCTTTTATATGTGAAACCATTATTTAAATAATAGTATAATATTAGAATAAGTTTAAATGTTTTATATCAGAATGGAGAGGTAATATTAATCCAAGATCAATAAACAGAGCAAATGTGGCAGGATGTGACTACTTTTGCAAAGGAACACCAATAGAACATGGCATGTTTTGCAATGGAAGAAACATACAGAAAAACTTTCTTCCCTGTTTTTTCAGTCATGGTTCTGAATTCCTTTTGCTGATAACAAAAAGAAGCCTGAACAGATTAAGCATTCTAATATTAATTTTACAATTTTCAGGGAATTATCTATAATGGCTGGATTAGGTCAAACATTGAGAATGAAACTTTACTTTTCCTTGATACCTATCAAACATCATAATATGGATGGATTCATCTGTTTTTCTGTTTAACTGTAAACCTATCTTTATAGCAAGCATATATAATGAATCTCATCATCACTCTGCTTAAAAAAGAATGTCATCGTTAAAACTGAATGATACTCAATGGAGGAGACCACAGCTTAGTGATTATTTTCTTGCATAAAGTGATAGCTGAGTTAGATAAAAGGTACAGCATGATTCTGCTGCTGGGTTTTGTAAAGGAAATAAGCAGAATACATGTAAATTATAGTAAATGGTAGGAGATGTAATGCTGGACATGGATAAGAGGATGGTTGATTGGAGATTAGTATGGAGTGGGGAAAAATCGAGAAGACAATTATGTACTATAGGACTATCTACTCAAATTACTACTGCTGTTTAATTTATATGTAACAATATTGGTAATGATTTGAAAGAAGGAATATCAAGTTGTTTCCTGGTTATGATGAACTGCAGAGGGGAAACATTTGATGTGGAAATTGTGCATGATTTAAATAATTTGGTCAATGGATAAGTTATCAGTTCAACATGACAAAGTAATGCTTTGCACTTTGGAACTGTATTATACAGATGGAAATGGATTGCAGGAAATTCATGAGACTGTGGATTTGGAGAGGTGATGGTGGACAAGGAGTTGAATTTCAGAAGACATACTGCATACTGTGTTGAGAGATCCCAGTTACGTTGGTACGGGCGCCTGGTCAGAATGCCACAAGAGAGGCTCCCTCAGCAGGCCCTCTTTGCCAAGCCAGAGGGTGGGAGGCCATGTGGAAGGCCAAGGACTCGTTGGATAGATTATATCCAAAACCTTGGGTGGACACGTTTGGGAATCCCACCAGAACACCTGAGCTTGGTGGTAGAGGATCGTGACCATTGGAAGTTCTTGCAGCTGTTGCCCGCACAACCCAATTAGGAAAGGTGGGCCTTGAAGATGTATGTATGTATATATGTATACTGCACTGCAAAAGTGAACATATTGCAACATAATCTTGTGGGAAAAACAGCTTAGATGATCACTTAAGAAATCTGGACTGGTATGCACAGATTTGATCACCTGAGTTTCTTGGGGGATATGGAAGTGAAAATGATCCAGGGGCAAATATTCAAGGTAGAGAATGATCTTTAGGTGCTCCCTATGAGGATAGATGGAAGCTTTGTGGGTGCATAGTTTGGTTGACAGTGGAAAATGGATATGACAAACATTAGTACAAGGTTTTTATAAAGAATGTGCTGAAAAATTTTTCAATTCGTGAGAGGAGAGGAGTCATCTCTAGAAATTGTCTAAGAGTGTAGTAAGCAAAGACATGGGGACAGAATTTTTTTGCCAGGAGAGTGGTAAATAAATGGACTGGATTGCCAAACACACGGAGTTCTTGAACTCAATGGCTTACAAAGCAAATAAGTTCAAGAAGTATGACAGGTGCTAGAAGTCTGAAGACTTTTAGCTGCATATAAAATAAATCCTTGAACACAGAGTTCATGCATTATACTCTACCAGCTGCAACATAAATTATATAAAAAACAAAGGTAAGTTATAAATCAAGCAATTTTATAAATCAAGAAAAGACATCAATTTTCTAGAGATGTTAGTCCACAGAGGATATGAAATAGGTAGTGAGCATTTCCTTGTTAAAATAAAATTAAGATTGCCATCTAAATGGATAAAAATAAAAACAAAGAAAATTTAACATTCTTTTATAAAACTAATTGTTAAATGACAGAAATATACGATGGCTATATGGACAAAGAATTAACCAATATTTAGATAAAATGAAGTGAAGAAATAGAAGAATGGGTTAACATAAAAACGATACTAAATACAGCAGCAAATGAAAACTTAGGAAAGACCAAAAAATCAATGAAATATAAAAACTGAAGATATGGGATGATGCAATCAGAAATAATCGAAATGAAAAAATTGGAATAAGTGAAACATGGGTGAATGAAGATAATATTGTAACGGGAATAGAAATGGAAGGATACGGTATTTTTCGCGAGGATAGAAAGGGCAAGAAGGGAGGGAGACAGTGCTGCTACTGATAGCAGGGGAATTAAGTCCACATACGAGGGTTGTTTGAAAAGTTTGGTAAAAAAATAAGTTAAACATATTTTTTGGAAAAAATCACCTTTATTTCTCAACATAGTCTGCATTGAGGTCTACACATTTGGTCCAGTGAGTTTCCAATTTTTTCTTCCCATCTAAAAAGTAGGATTTGCCAAATTGTGCCAAATAGTCATTGACATCCTTAGTTGAAGAAAATCTTTTCCCACCAAGCCAAATATTTAAGTTTGGTAACAAGAAGTCACATGGGGCCAAGTCCGGATAATACAGTGGATGTGGAACCAATTTGAACCTCAATTCATGCAATTTTGCCATTGCGATGGTAGATGTGTTGGATGTGTGCATTGTCTTGATGAAAGAACACTTTTTTGTGCACCGATCTTGGCCGTTTTTTTTTTCATTTCTTCTTTTAAACGGTCCACAATGACACATAATAGACTCCTGTTATTATTGTCTTATCCTTTTCCAAATAGTCTATCATGATAATTCCTTGGCAATCCCAAAAAACAATGGCCATCACCTTCCCAGCTGACAAAATGGTCTTTGCTTTTTTTTGGTGCTCTTTCACCAGGAACTGTCCACTGTTTTGACTGCTGCTTGGACTCAGGTGTGTAGTGGTGGATCCAAGTTTCATCTACAATCATGAATCGATGCGATTAAACATCACCAAACACTGTGTTGAAATGTAATTTCACATGCGTTTTTGATTGACAATCAACAATCGCGGCACCCATTGTGCGCATAGCTTTTTCATGTAGGATATTATACATCCATTCAGTTGAGATGCCTACAATCTCATGCACTTTCACTTGGCAGTCTTCCATAATGATACCATTGATTTTGTCAATCATTTCATTCGTGGAGACCTCAGTCGAGCATCCAGAGCGCATTTCACCTTCGATGGACTTATGCCCACATTTAAACTCTTTTATCCAAAAATAAATAGTCTTTAGTGTTGGTGCAGATCTCGATTCCCCATGAAATGCATCTAACTCAGCTTTGATCTGTGTGGCCGTCCACTTCTTCAAATAAAAGTGTTTTATCACTGTACGAAACTCGTTTTTCTCCATTTTTATGAAAAATGCAAACACGGTCATTTAAATGTTTGCCAAATGAGAACTGTGCATCACACATGACTAAAATTTTGCCAGGGGTCATGAAAAATGATGATACACTGGTATTAATGAAAGAATTGTATTTCTGTCTATTGGAAATTTACCAAACTTTCCAAACAACGAGTTGCCACAGGGGATACCACCTTATTATTAAATTACTCTGGATTTAGAGAAAGATGTTGGAAGTTTATTTTGCACTTGGTTAGACTACAATAAATTTAGTTTAATCCTTTATCCAAGTGTAGGCAAACAAACTTTGCGCCTGAAAATATCTTCATGACTGAGGCAAGGTGGTACATCTGTTGGCAACTCGTAGCAAAGACCCTGTGGCAACTCGTATAAGTAAATATGACCTCTCCATTGCTTCTGCCTTGGTATCACCACTTCTGGGTCTGCCTCCCACTGATGAGTCCTGAATAAAGGTCGAAACTGGTCTGGGTAGTGGCCCTTTCCTTAATGCATAGCATTATACATGTCTGCAAGGAGATGTGCTTGGCATCATGGGAGATACTAAGACAAGGAGAGATGAGATCTTGGTCCACCTTTGCTACAAGTTGCCAACAGATGTACCACCTTGCCTCAGTCCTGAAGATATTTTCAGGAACAAACTTTGTTTGCCTACACTTGGATAAAGGATTAAACTAAATTTATTATAGTCTAACCAAGTGCAAAATAAACATTCAACATCTTTCTCTAAATCCAGAGTAATTTAATAAGGTGGTACACCCTGTGGCAACTCGTATAGATAAATATGACCTCTCCATTGCTTCTGCCTTGGTATCACCACTTCTGGGTCTGCCTCCCACTGACGAGACCTCAATAAAGGTCGAAACCAGTCTGGGTAGTGGCCCTTCCCTTAATGCACAGCAATATACATGTCCGCAAGGAGATGTGCTTTGCATTATGGGAGATACTAAGACAAGGAGAGATGAGAGCTTGGTCCACCTTTGCTGTGAGTTGCAAACAGATGTACCACCTTGCCTCAGTCCTGAAGATATTTTCACGTACAAACTTTGTTTGCCTACACTTGGATAAGGATTGAACTAAATTTATTTATGGTAGAATGGTAACTGCTGCAGAATACATTGTTGAGGTATTCAGTGATCAATTTATAAGTGTGTTTCATCCTGATCAGGTGGAATCATGAGGAACTTAAGTGTAGAGGACATAAGAGATGGCTTAATTGTGAGTGAGCAGGAGGCATTTGAGGAAATAAACTTGATGGCAACATGACAATAGGATTTGATGACATATCACCATGCGTTTTAAGGGAATGTTCCAGGGAATTGGCAGTAGCATTGCATGCCTGTTTAATTAAAGTTTTGTGACAGTACAGGTTCCAAGGGAGTGGAAGGAGGGTAACATTGTTCCACTGCATAAAGGTCTTGATAAGGCTGTAGCTTCAAATTATAGGCTGGTCTGTATATCTGAAGTTGTGAAGGTACTGGAGAGATTAGTGGGAGTTACGATATAGAAATTGGTTGATAACAGCAGTATTCTCTATGGTTATCAGCATGGGTTTGTTAAGGAGAGATCATGTTTCACTAATTTACTTATGTACTATAACAAGGTGACAAATACTTTGGCCAGAGAAGACGAGTATACAGCATTGTATACTTCGATTTTGCAAAAGCTTTTGATAGACTGCCATACAACAATCTGTTAAATAAATTGAAACAGATGGGATTGGATAACAGATTTCTGAGTTGGATCAGTGACTGGCTGTCAGATAGGTATCAGAAAGTTGAATATGGGGGGTGCAGTATCCTGAAAGAGAAAGGTCACTAGTGCTGTATCGCAGGGCTCAGATTTGGGACCACTGTTATTCAGTTTGTATGTTAATGATATTCGGATGAGTTTAACTAGTGATTTGCAGATGATGCAAAATTGGGGAGAGCAATGCAAAGTCAAGCGAATGTTATGGCCTTACAGGAGGACTTGAATAGATTGCATGAATGGGCAGGTAAGTAGAACTTTCAGTTCAATGTTGCAAAGTGTAAGGTGTGAGATTTGGTAAGCAATAATGGGATGCAAAGTATACACTTGGTGGGGAAAGTTTAAAGTGCAGGAGACGTGAGATCTAGGTGTGATGTTGGAAAAGGATCTGAAATTCAGGGACCACACATTACACAAGTTGTGAAGACATCACATCAGATAATGGCAATGATGTGGAGGGCCCTGACATGCAGAAATAGAGAGGTTATGATGCCAGTGTATAAGGCCTTGATCAGGCCTCATATGAATCACTGTGCACAGATTTGGTCAGTGGATTTCATGGTGACGAGAATATGTTGGAAAGGGTCCAGAGAAGATTCAAAAAGGTGGTCAGCGGTCTTTGGAATGTGGAGTACGAGGACAGATTGAGAGAATGTAAGTTGCAGAGCCTCATAATAGGAGGAAGGGGGGGGGATATGATTGAGACAAATAAGCTAGACAGTGGCTGGTATCAGGTTGACATGGAAGAGGTTTTTCATAGAATGGGAAAGGTGGGCAGAATTAGAGGCCATCGTTGGAAGCTATATAAGGAGGGTGTGAGCAGAAGGTTCTTTGCATGGAGAGTGGTTGGTGAGTGGAATGTATTGCCTGAGTACAGTAACAAGGGTATGAAGTGCCTGTGGCAAGTGTCTAACTTGCACCCCCAACCCAAAAATGACAAAAAGTTTGAAAAATTTAAATGTAACAAGTTAAATTTTACTAAATGCAATATGTTAAATACTTACTATTAACCCCATCAGAATGAGTTGCAGTGTGTTGCAGAATTTGTGTCTAAAGTGACGTATTGCTGAAATTTAAAAATACAATATAAAATAGCGGACTTTTATATCTATTTATTTATTTTTATTTTTTACATTTTGTGCCTCAAACCTAGTTGTGCCCATGGTGGGTGCCTGTTTTGTTACACCCTTGTTACGGCACCGTGTGCAATAGTGTGTACCTCCCGCGATGAGTCTGACTCCATGTTAATAATAATAAAAAGAAACATACCATAAATAGTTCAGTAAAGGATTAGAAGATGAATTAGAGTAAAAGAATAAGAGCTATACCTAAAAGAAGTCCAAAAAAGACAGAGAATCATGGAAAAAATTTGTTTCTAATTTAGAACATTACTTATATAAAATGAGATTCAATGTATATAAGATTTTGAACATTATTATTATTTTATTATTATTACGGGTATCTCCATGGAGTCAGTAGACTCATCGCGGGAGACCCAAACTAGCAAAACTCTTCTTGAATTCATTTACAGACGAAGAGCTCACAACTAAGTCAGGCAATGAATTCCACTCATTCACCACCCTCCAGGCAAAAAACCTTGTTCTGACACCTTTGTTAACCACACTCTTCTTTAATTTCCAGAGATGACCTCTTGTTCTTCCATCACTATCACACAGCTGAAACATTTCCCCTGCATCAATCCAGAACATTTAAGTACAGATACTAGAGAAAGCATAAAATTAAACACCAAACTGAAATTAGAGAATTTCTATACAGAATTGTGGACAGACAAATATTTTAAAATAAGATAACTGGAAAACACTTAAAATGAAATGTTATGAAATACTGATTTCTTTAGTTATACAAAAATAACTAAAGAAATCAACTTGAAAGAAACAAATGGAAAATCACCCGAAGAAGATAAGTTAGGTTCAGAGTTATACAAATATGCAGGAATAAGGTTCAAAGACAGACTTATATATTCAGTTGAATATATTGTATATTATTATTACATAACACCTCCAGGGAGTCCAAAGACTCATCGAGGGAGGGCACCCACTCTACAACACTCTGTCTCAACCACTCCACCAACCGCAACTACCTTTATCATCTACACCAGCGCCATCTACCACTGACCACCGCCACTATTTTCACAGACGATCACAAACATCCATACCCATGGCGGGATTCGAACCTGCAGCCTTTTCGTTGGAGAGTGGATATGCTAACCATTCGGACACCCAGGCTGGCTTGTATTATTCAACATATATTGAGTATATAAGATTATATACTCAACAAGTAACTCACCAATAGAATGGAAAAAGCAATAGTTATCCCAATTTTTTTAAAAAAAGGTAATAAAGATGACCCTAAAAACTACAGTGGTATAAGTATTTTAAATTCCTGTTATAAAATATATAGAAGCATTTTAAATAAACTAATAAAATATTCTGAAGGCTTTATTTTAGAAGTACAAAATGAATTTAGAAAAGGATGATCATGTTAGACAGACCTAGCCTAAATTGATAATCTAGAAACATGTTACATTTATTGACTTTAAAAAAGCATTTGATAAAAGAAGTATTTTATTTAACATATTAAAAGAAAGACAAATACCAAATAATATTCTAAAAGTTATAAGTGTATATGAAAATAATCAAATACAAATAGCATAAATTATGAACTATCATATCCAAGAGATAAATCGAGGAGTCCAACAAGGATGTACCCTTTCAGCAACTCTTTTTAATATTTATTTACATGAAATAATAAAATGGAATAAAAATTCCCATCAAGAAATTAAACTTTCTCCTACTGTAAACTTAAACATTCCTTTTTGCTGATGATCAAATAATTAAAAATTCTGAATTTAATTTACAGAAAGATGTTTTAAATTTAAATGAAATTTAAACATTCCAAAGATTATGGAATGATATCAACAGAAAAAAAATAAAAAACGATGGCCTTTAAAGGACAAAATCCAATAAGAACTAAAATAGTAATAGATAACAAGATTTTAGAACAGGCGAGTTCATTTAACTAGCTAGGATGTATGACTACATATGAAAAAGATATAAACCTAAAAATTGCAAAATATTTAAAAATAACAGGTTTAATTAACTCTGTATTTAAATCTAATCTAGTTTAAAAACAAACTAAATTAAAAGTATATAATACATTAGCCCTACCAGTCCTATTGTATGGAAGTGAAATCTGAACAAAAAAACGAAAAGATAGATTAATAACAGCTGAAATGAAGTTAATGAGAAAAACTGCCAAGTATACTCTATTCAATCACAAAAATGAAGATATTATGAAAGAACTTAACCAGGAATCAGTAATAGAAAAAATAAATATAAACATAAATGGATGGAACATGAGAGAAGGAAAGCAGAAAGATTACTGAAACAAGTATTAAATTATAAACCATTAGGAAACAGAAAACCACTCTTCTGAGGCCAGAACAGGCCATTGTAGGCTTAAATCCATGAAAAAGTATGTGATAACCCAAGCAGCATTCAACATATTATTGAGCAATATATACCTGCCTTAGTTATTAAAAATATCCCTTACTTAAAATGGAATGAACTTATATGCAAAGTTCTTGTGAAAATGTGTTAATGTAAGGAGTGTTAAGGATTTTAAGATTTAGCATGATAAATATCTTGTCAGTTGAATGAACCTCCCACGACAAGTCTTCTGACTCCATGGAGGATGCAATAATAATGATACAAAAAGCTTGCCTTACAACCAGTAAATGAATAGATATCAAACAGGCAAAAAGGAAATGTAAAAAATAAGAATAATTAGATGAAAAAAAAAAAAAAAGGAACTAAGTACTAGAAGACCATTTGGAAGACTGCAGAAATAGTAGGCAGATGGACTGCAATAAACATTGGGGGGAAAGCAGTATTCTGAAAGAAGCCAGACATCATTGTAGTACAGAAAGGATATAGTTGTGGAGACTGTTACTGTTTAACTTAAGTTCATATTGCAATTATTATTATTAACATATGACCTCAAAGGATTCATCGGTCCACATGCTCGTGTAAAAAGATCATCGAATTGAGCCTTAAATCCATTCAGTTTCCATCCTCAGCACACTTTTTCAGTCAGTGCATTCCACTCTCCAATCACTATCCATACAAAGAACCTGATTCTCACACCCTTCTTATATTGCTTCCAGGGATGGCCTCTTGTTCTATCCTAGTCTCCTGCTACTCTATGAAAAATCTCTTTCACATTAATCTGGTAACAACCCCTCACCAAGTTGTCTCAATCACATTCCCTCTCAAGCCTCCATAGCTCAGTCATTGTAGACGAAGCCCTTTGGTCAGAAAGACCTGGGTTCGATTCCTCTCAGTGATGTGAGGAACCTCTATCTAGTTTCTTTCGATGAAAGGTGAGTTAGCTTGTCTCATACAGAGGTAGGGTTTTTTTCACCTGGAAACTAAGGTTTTTCATCCCCCAGAACAGGCAAACTAGTCATGTGATCACATGCATCTATAGGCATTGAGCTAACCACTTTATCCTCAATATGGTTGTGGTTGCAAAGTCTAAGAATAACCTCAACACCATTAAAAGGTAGAAGAGGGAGGATTAAGTAAAGTAATATCCCCTCTCCTTCTATTCACAGGGCTCTGCAAGTTACACTCCCTCAGCACTATTTGTATCTGACATTCCACAGATCTGACATCCTCATTCCCCTGAAAACCAGACAGACCAAATTTACACATATTTAGTCCATATATGACCTGATCAATGCCTTATACAAGTGAACCATTGCCTCTTTGCTTTGGCATATCAGTGTCCTCATTATTGTTATAATCTGATGTTTTTACAATTTTAGCAATGCAATCTCTAAACTTCACATCTCGCTCCACCATCATTCCCAGATCTCTCCTCTCTTTCATCTCCTTCAATTGTATACTCTGCATCCCAATCTTGCTTACCAAATTTCAAGACCTTGCACTTTGCAACATTAAACTGATAGCTTATTCATTTGCCTACTTACATTGTCTATTCAGATCCTCATGCAAAACCCCAACATCTGCTCTACTTTTCATAGTTCTTCCCAACTTTGCTTCATTGATAAACAGCTGTAGATCTCTGGTTATGCAAATTGCAATGTCATTAATGTACAAGTTAACGAAAAAGGTTCCCAAAACAGATTCTTGTGGCACTCAGCACTCTACTAGTGATGACCTTCCCCTTTTGGGATACCACTCCTTCATACACAACCTGCTGATACCTATCCAATAGCCAATTAGCTGTCCAACTCACTAGTCTGTTATCTAATCCCATCTGTTTCAATTTAGCTACCATGTGGAAGTCTATCAAAGACCTACTTGAGAAGAGGCTAAGAAAAATTGTCGAAGAGAAACTTGGAGAAGAACAAGCTGGATTCAGGGGTAGTCAAGATCAGATTTTCACTTTGACAAATAGTTCTCCTAAACTTCAACTTCCTATCCACCAACACTCCCAAATCTCTGGCTTCATCAATTTCCTAGAATACCACCAATGTGGTATACTGCTTAAGTTCATGTTTTTGGTCATAAAATGTTACAAAATATAAGACTTATTGTTTAATTGACCATATATTTAAAATGTACTTCTGTTCTTACAAATTGCCTACCTGTTTTGCTAGTAACTGACTAGCTTTCTCAAGGCTTGCACAGTACAAAAAATGGTAAATGCAAAAAGGTTTAAGAACACAAAGAACCGTTAGTACCTGTTAGGTAGCTAAGGTAACACGTTCACGTGACATATCTACTCAGTATCATGAACACGCGTTACATGCAAACGCATAATATGATTATTCACATACTGTAGCTCTGTTGAACTGAGGGAATTAATTAAATTTTTCCAAGTATCGTTCAGTATGGCCCCCTGATTTCTGTTTAGGTTACTGCCCGTACGTAGTACAACTGCTGCTTCTTTAAATACTCGATGTCTGTAATCCTCGTCTACGTAGGGCATGGAGCTTTATTCCAGTCTATAGTGTGGTTCGAAGTTTAAAAGTGATGTGCCAATCCGGAGGTGATCATTC
Source organism: Typopeltis vanoorti (assembly GCF_054136105.1). Classification (NCBI taxonomy): domain Eukaryota; kingdom Metazoa; phylum Arthropoda; class Arachnida; order Uropygi; family Thelyphonidae; genus Typopeltis; species Typopeltis vanoorti. Next base: position 35,998,383 of record NC_143573.1, read on the forward strand.
TGTTGTGATTAACATTGCCGACATGTTCTTTCTGTCTTATTTCCAGGTTTCTCGAAGTCTGTCCAATGTAGGACAGACCGCACGTGCAAGGAATATTATGCACACCTGGATATTTATAAAATGGAACACTGTCTTTCGGAGATCTTAGAAACTGTCTTAAGCTATTTGTTGGTTTAAATACAACCCTGATGTTATGGGTCTTTAACAATCTTGCAATTTTTGTGGAAGTTGAACCTATAAAGGGGATGACTGCAGTTGAAATTTGCTGGGAGACTGTTCTTTGTTGTTGGTTATCTTTGTATAGAAATTTGTTGATGATGTTTCGAGGATAACCATTTTGTGATAGTGTTGTAGCTATTTGAGACAGTTCTGCTTGAACTTCTTCCTCGTCAGAGATAAATTTTCTAGCTCGATTTCTCAACATATGGATGATGCTATGTTTCTGTGACCTATGATGGTTTGAAGAGTAATGTAGATATCGTCCAGTGTCTGTTGGTTTTTTGTAAATTGACAGTTTGATAATGTTACCTTGTCTTTTTACTAGTAAGTCCAAGAAGTGTAGCTGTTTGTTATTTTCTACTTCTAGAGTAAATTTTATTTTATTGTGGAGTACATTGATTCTATTAACACACATATGTAGGTTTTCTAAGTTGTCCTTCCAAATGATGAAGATATCATCCACATATCTCCACCATATAGAAGGTTTAGGAGTAATGCTGGTGAAGACTTCATCTTCAAATTTCTCCAATGAAAGGTCTGCACATGATGGTGACAGAGGGCTGCCCATGGCTAGGCCTTCTAATTGTATTGATGTAGTGATATTGCAGGAATGAGGAAACCAATGGCTTATACGGGAATTGAGCTGAATGAAATGGAGGTGAATAGTATATTACAGAACCTTAATATGGTCAAGTGCTCTTGACTATATTGTTTAATTTAAGTCTCAGCTCTGGGTTAGTCCTGAGGGGATGGAAAGAGGGGAAAATAGTTCCATTGCATAAAGGAGGCTCCAAGACTGCTGTTGCAAATTACTGACCGAGGAGCATATCAGGAGTTGTTGTCAAGGTATTGGAGAAATTAGTCAAGAGCAAAATACAGGAATGGATAGATGGAAATGGGATACTGTATGGGGGGGGGCAGCATGGTACTGCTGGACATTGCTAAGGCCTTTGACAGGATACCACATGGAATTCTAATCAGTAAACTGCAGCACATGGGGATGGATATAGGGTTGGTGAGATGGATAGGAGGGTGGTTGATGGAGGGATATCAGAGAATAGTTTATTCAGGAATAGAGTCCAATAAGGCCTGTGACTAGTGGTGTGCTGCAGGGTTCTGTTCTTGGGCCACTGCTATTTAATTTGCTCATTAATGATATAGGAAAGAATCTGAGAGGACCTGTTCATTTATTTGTCGATGATGCAAAGTTGGGTAGAGTAATAGTGAATGCACATGATGTCAAAATTTTGTAGGATGATTTGGCTAGATTGGCAGACTGGGTTGAGGAAAACGGATGTCAGTTTAATGTGGCAAAGTGTAACGTTATGCATTTTGGGGTGAAAAGATTAACAGCAGTATACCACAAAATATAAGACATTGTTTAATTGACCATATATTTAAAACGTACTTCTGTTCGTACAAATTGTCTACCGGTTTCACTAGTAACTGACTAGCTTTCTCAAGGCTTGCACAGTACAAAAAATAGTAAATGCAAAAAGGTTTAAGAATATACTCTTGCAAAGTGTTTGCTTAGTAATTCTACTAGTTCAACTGATTCAGTTACCCCCTACCATCGGCATTCCTTAAAATCATTCTGATGTGTACATTTTTTTCTTTTACTTGCGGCATATCGAAAGAACTGTTTTGGATTCTCTTTTTATCTTGCGTTGCTAATTTCTTTTCATAATCTGCTTTTGCTTTTCTTACCACACTAGTTACCCTTCTGGCCTGTGCTTTGTACTGTTTGTGTGCCTGCAGGCCACCTTTCTCCTTAAATTCCCTTCACAATTTTTTTTTTTTTGCAGCTGAAGCTTAATGATGTGATCCATCCATTTAACTCCCACTTGATTTACTCTCCATATTCTAGGTATGCAGTCAGCCATTACCTCCCTCAAACACTCCTTTACCACTTCCCACACTATCAACATCCAGCCCTTCCAGTTTTACATGTCATGGCACTGATCCAGCAATCTCCTAAGCTTGTCATACTTACCAGACCAGTAATTCCACATCTACTCTGTCTTAATTATATTATGATTATATTATGATTAATTAACTGTAATAATAATAACTCTGCCAATGGGATCCTTAGGGGTCTCATGCCAGTCCCAAGCCTGGATAAAGGAGGAGGGTCGGTCAGATGAGTGTCGATGTTCTGACTGTAAAGAAAAAACATTATTTAATGCTTATAGGATCAACGGGTAAAACATGCCGGCTCGGACGTCGCCCGGATAAACAAGGCCCACGATACCAATCGAGCGATCGGGGATGGATCGAAAAGTGGGATACTGATAGGAAACAGAAACTAACAGAACTGTTATCAGTAGGAACATGGAATGTGTGGACACTCTTAATGTCAGGAATATTAGAACTACTTCGCGAGGAAATGAAGAGATATCGGTGGGATATACTAGGATTGGTGGAGATGCGATGGACATCATCTGGAAAGATCAATGGATGCGAAGTAATATGGTCAGGACATGACACCAAGCACGAAGCAGGAGTTGGTTTCCTTCTTAGCAAAAGAGCTCGAGAGGCACTGTTAGGCTACAAACCAGTCCATGAACGAATCATAGTAGCAAGATTTCAGGCAAAACCATTCAACATATCAATAGTCCAGATATATGCACTCACATCTGACAGCGCAGATGAGGATATTGACTTGTTCTACAAAGATCTGACAGAGACAATAGAAACGATACCAAAGCAAGATGTGCTAATTATTGAAGGAGATTGGAATGCCAAAGATGGAATAGATAATGATGATTGGAAAAGAGTCATGGGAAAATATGGTTTCAGAGAAAGAAATGAACGAGGTGAAAAATTGTTAAAATTTGCTGTGGGCCACGAGATGATCTGTAACACAAGATTCCAACAAAAGGAGAAAATGGACGTGCCGATCAAATGATGGGAAAACCAAGAACATGATTGATATGATTAAAAGAAGATGGATAACATCAGTACAGCAATGTTGAACATTCAAGGAGCGGATATAGACTCGGACCATAGTTTTAGTTATCGCAAACATCAAGTTGAAATTAAAAAAGATATATAAACCCCAGCATCAGAATAGAAGAGACATAGCACGAATAAGTGAAGCAGAAATAGGAAGAAGGTACAGAACAGTATTAGAAGAGAAACTTAAAAGTGTGGAGAAAGAAAAAAACTTGAATCTAAGAGTGAAAGAAGTAATGAAGGCGATAGAAGATGTGGTTGGAGAAACAGTACCAGAAGAAGAGAAGATCAAGAAGAAATGGATTACACAAGAAACACTGAAGTTAGTACAGGAGAAAAGAATGTTGAAGATAAAAAGGGATACATCAGAACAACTAGAAGAGCAATATAGAAGAAAGTGTAATGAGGTGAAAAAAGCAGTCAGAATGGATAAGATGAAATGGTTAGAAGCCCAATGCAACAATATTATTATTATTACAGGCGACTCCAAGGAGTCCTTAGACTCATCGAGGGAGGTCCTAACATCATGTCAAGAACAACTATTCGACATTCAACAGTATCTATCATACCTCGCCTTGAACTCATTCACAGTCATGGCACCCACAACAGACTCTGGCAGCTTATTCCACTCATTCACCACTCTCCAAGTATAAAACCTAGCTCTAACACCTTTGCTAACCACACTCTTGCCCAGCTTCCATGTATGGCCCCTAGTCCTCCCACCACCAGTCCTATTCTCAAAAATATCTTCTGAATTAATCTTATAGAACCCCTTCAGTAATTTGAATGTCTTGATCATATCACCCCTTTTCTGCCTATCAACCAATTTCTGCAACCCACAAATCTTCAACCTGTTCTCATAAGGTTCATTCCATAGACCTGCTATAATCTTGGTCACTCGTCTCTGGATCCTCTCTACCTCCTCCCCATCAAGAAGAAACCTTGGCACCAAAATCTAGGCACAGTAGTCTAGATGGGGTCTTATCAAGGCTCGATACAGAGGAACAATAACCTGTTTGTCTCTGCTTGTTAAAGTATTTTTCATCAACCAAGTGATTTGATGATCTGATTAGCCACTTTTGCGATGTGCCCCCTAAACTTCAACTCCCTATCCACCAACACTCCCAAATCCCTGGCCTCGTCAATCTCCTGGAGTACGGTTCCACCAATGTGATATACTGCTGCTAATCTTTTCACCCCAAAATGCATAACCTTACACTTTGCCACATTAAATTGACATCCATTCTCCTTAGCCCAGTCCTCCAAACTATCCAAATCATCTTGCAAAATTTTGACATCCTGTGCACTCACTATTGCTCTACCCAACTTTGCCTCATCAGCAAACAAACGAACACTTCCTCTTAGATCCTTTCCTATATCGTTAATGAACAAATTGAAAAGTAGTGGTCCAAGAACAGAACCCTGTGGCACAGAACTAGTCACAGGCCGTCTTTTGTACTCTACTCTTGAATAAACTACTCTCTGATATCTCTCCATCAACCACCCTATTATCCATCTCACCAACCCTATATCCATCCCCATATGCTGCAGTTTACTGATTCGAATTCCATGTGGTATCCTGTCAAAGGCGTTAGCAAGGTCCAGTAAAATCACTGTAAACCCATTACCCTTATCCAGTTCAGCCATCACTGTGTTATAAAATGTGAGCAAGTTACTGAGGCATGATCTACCCTTCACAAAACCATGTTATCCCTCATACAGTATCCCATTTTCATCTATCCAATCCTGTATTTTTCTCTTGACTATTTTCTCCAAGACCTTGACAACAATTCCTGATATGCTGATCGGTCAGTAATTTACAACAGCAGTCTTGGAACCTCCTTTATGCGGTGGAACTATTTTCCCCTCTTTCCACCTCCTCGGGACTAACCCAGACCCGAGACTCAAATTAAACAAAATGGTCAAGGGCATTGACAATTCTTTATAGAACAGTACTATGGAGAGCATAAAACAAGGGAGGTATACAAAATGATCAGAACCATTAATAGAAAGTGGCAACCAAAACAGACCACAATTAAAGATGAAAAAGGCAAAGTATTGATGAATAAAGAAAAAATTGTACATGGGTGGACAAGATACTGTAGTGAGTTATATGAAGAAAAACTAGATTTAGATAGCGTTGGGAAACTGACTGAAGAATTGAAGCAGATATCACCACCAGGTAATGAGTATGATATGGACATTTTAAGAGGAGAGGTAGAAAAAGCAACAGGACGGCTAAAACACAACAAGAGTCCTGGTAACGATAACATCACTGGAGAAATGATTAAATATGGTGGTGAAAGTATGGTTACAGAAATGCACCAACTATGTAATATGGTATGGAAAGAAGAGAAAATGCCAGAGGAGTGGGCGAAATCAATATTAGTGACATTATACAAGAATGGAAATAAGCTGGAATGTAAAAATTATAGAACAATTGCCTAGACAAGTCACCTTGGTAAAGTGATGATGATATTGACAGAAAGACTGAGAACATAAAGAACACAATACCGTGCAGACGAGCAAGCAGGATTTATGAAGGATAGAACTACAATTCAACACATTTTAATAATGAGGTTAATAGTAGAGAAAGCTAGGAGAAAAAACAAAAACATATATACTGCTTTATAAGACTATTACACTTTTTTATAAAATCTTTATCAAGTAGCTTTATTTTTATCCTCCTACATGTTTCGCCAATCTTTTTCTATTGGCATCCTCAGGGAATACAAATCAGTAAGCACAAAATGAAGGTTACAGACTAGGTTATAACCGATGGTTCTAAATCATACAAAAATTGGTATTGTGCGTGACAATGTGCGTGTCTAGTTAACGTGATTTATTCGTGATGACTCATGACGTAATTGTTATGAAAGTTAATTTCTTTGATATTTAATGATCTGATAAAAGTTTTCCAAATTTCTAGTAAAATTAGACCTTGATTCTTGTTTAGGTTTTCAGTTTTACGGACGACTGTAGCTGCTTCTTTAAAGGTTCTTGAATGGTAGTTATCTTCTATGTATGGCATAAGGCTCTTATCCCACTCAATGTGATGGTTAGTAGAGGCAAAGTGGCATGAAAGGCCTGAAATGTCTTGTCTGTTATTTCTGACATATCCTATGTGTTCTTTCTTTCTCGTTTCGAAGCTTCTAGATGTCTGACCTACGTAACTAATACCAGATGAGCAAGGAATATTACATACTCCAGAGTATTTGTAGAATGGGTGAGGATCTTTCGGTGATCTTAAAAATTTCCGAATAGTATTGATTGGTTTGAATGCCACTCTGATCTTGTATGGTTTTAAAAGGTTAGCTAATTTTTTGGAAAGGTTGTTGACAAAAGGAATTGTAATTGTACTGATGTATTGGACGTCATCACGTTGTCGATGTGATATATCAGTAAATAGAATCTTGTTATAGAGTCTTTTAGGGTAACCATTTAAAGAAAGTTCTCTGGATATTGTGGTTAATTCCGTTAGTAGGTCATCCTTGTCTGTCGTATACTGTATAGCTCTTTTCTTGAGACTATGGATAATGCTAAGTTTCTGAGCTATGTGATGAGCTGAGTTGAAATGGAGGTAACGTCCAGTATTTGTAGGTTTTCTGTATACAGATAGGTTGATACTATTATTGGATTGTTTCTTTATTAAAATGTCAAGGAATGGCAGTTTTTTATCTTTTTCCATTTCTAATGTGAATTTGATGGTATTGTGGAAACTATTGATTTGGTTGAGGTAATTCATTAGTTCTTCTTTTGTATGATCCCAAATGATAAAGATGTCATCTACATATCTGTACCAAATTTTCGGTTTTGGAAAGATCTGGGTTAAGATTTTTTTCTCTAGATCTTCCATGAATAAGTCAGCACAAGGAGGTGAGAGGGGGCTACCCATGGCTAATCCAGTGAGTTGTTTGTAGATCGTCCGTAAAACTGAAAACCTAAACAAGAATCAAGGTCTAATTTTACCAGAAATTTGGAAAACTTTTATCAGATCATTAAATATCAAAGAAATGAACTTTCATAACAATTACGTCATGAGTCATCACGAATAAATCACGTTAACGAGACACGAACATTGTCACGCACAATACCAATTTTTGTATGATTTAGAACCATCGGTTATAACCTAGTCTGTAACCTTCATTTTGTGCTTACTGATTTGTATTCCCTGAGGATGCCAATAGAAACAGATTGGTGAAACATGTAGGAGGATAAAAATAAAGCTACTTGATAAAGATTTTATAAAAAAGTGTAATAGTCTTATGAATAATTGTCAAGAAAAAATTCAACATATATACTGCTTTGTTGATTTTCAGAAAGCATTTGACAGTATTGACCAGAAAGTGACATTAGCAGTTCTGGAATCCTATGGAATTGATAAAAAAACTAATAGCTATATTAAAAGATGTTTATCAGAATGCAGTTGCAGCAGTTAGAATAGGTGATGATTTGGGGAAATAGTTTAAAACAAGCAGAGGTACTCAGGAGGACCCAATATCACCAAGCATTTTCATCGCACATTTAGAAAGAGCAATGGATAAAAATGAAAGATGCTAAAGGAATATCTGTATACGGAATGAGAATTAACAATCTGAGATTTGCAGATGACATTGTTATTATTGAAGAAGACGAAAGAGAACTACAAAAAACACTGAAACTGTTAAATGAGGAAGGGAAGAGATTTGGACTTGTTATGAACTTTGAAAAAACAAAGACAATGGTATTTGGTGAGAAGTACATGAAACAAAAGATACAAGTGGATGGAATTGATATAGAAAATGTAGAATAATTCACATATTTGGGAAGTAAACTGACATATGACTTGGACTGTAAAAAAGAAATAAAGATATAAAGAAATAAGAAGAAAAATAGAAAGAAATAAAGAAAGAAAGAGCCTGTGTAGCTCAGTGGATGTGGCGTTTGCACAACACCGCGCTAGGCCGCACGAAGGAAGTCTTGGTTTCGAGTCTAGTCGGCGACTAGAGGAAATTTTTCTAAGCCTTTTTGATGAGTAAATGTCCTTGGTAAATGTGGCGGTCGAGTTAAGCTAGTCTAGAAAACGTGTTTTTAAAGTTAAATATAGTGTGGCTTTTTGTCACAAATTGTGCTAAAATTGTGCATCGGTTAGAAACAAGTGTCCTTCAGTGGTATTATTGTTTAGAACTATGTTGTATATATTGTGTTTTCACTGCCGTTTGTTTCACTACATCAACGTGTAAAGATGGCGTCCAACAAGAAACGTACATCAGCGGCGCGCAGGACTTCTACTACACGAAAGGCTGGCTCAGCGTTAGATTTTTTGCAATGGATGCGTTGCGGAAACTGCTACATGTATGCACCGAAAAATGTGAAGGATCTGTGGTCGGTCTGGCAAAATGAAAAGAAAGAAAATGTCGACGTATGTGAGAAGTGTCGGGATAGGCTGGAGCGTTTAGGAATGGAAGCTGACATCGGGACCGTAGCGGAAGAACTTCGGCGGGAGTTTATGAAAATGAAAAATGACCTTCATCTTCTTCATGAGGAAGTGGAAGTGATCGGTAAGGAGATACTGGAAGTTAAAGCTGAGTTTAATGTGTTAAACAGAGAAATTAGGACTATAGAGATTACTTTAGCTGAAGTAACTAGAACAGGATTACATATGGGTGAGTCTTTGGTGAATGATTCAGTAATAAATAGTATGGGAGTGATTGGGAGTCAACATAATAAAACCACAAGTGGCCAAGAAGAAATGAGATGTAGTGAGAGTGGGGGGGGGGTAAGTAATAGAGAGTTGAGTAATGAAGCTGGGAGAGTCATGCTGAATAGTGTAGAGAATGAGTCCATGAGTGTGAACTTGAATGAAGTTAATAGTGGTAAAATATATGGTGATTCTATGATTAAGGGTATGGAGAGTGGTATGCATGAGGAGTGCTTGGCTGATGGTACAATAGAAAGAGTGGCTTTAGCAATAAAGAGAGGGCATGAAACAGACAAGATGATAGTTATGGTGGGTACGAATGACCTGAGAGGTAGTATAAATCGGGTAGGAAAAGATTTAAGAACATTATTAGATATTGTGAAGAGGAAAAGTGTCAATGGGAGAATAGTGTGTGTGCTGCCTCGTTTTGACAATTACGAGTTAAGTAGTAGACGAGCAATGATAATGAATGATATGATTGCAAGAATGTGCAGAAAAAGAGGTCTGGAGTTTGTTGATGTTTGGAGTGTGTTTGAAGGAAAAAGGCAGTTGTATGCTAGAGATGGACTGCATCTTAACATGGAAGGACATAAGAGATTGAAGAAGTTATTGTTTTCTGAACAGGTTGAAGTTATTGGGCAGGGAAACTAATATTGAAAAGGTTGAGTGTAAGAGAGAGAAACTTTAGCACTGATTGTGTATTTATTGATCCTTATAGGCAGAATAAATTGCAGAAGAGAGGGAAAAAAAATCGGCATAGGACTACGGTAGTTAGTGACTTATATATCAGTTCTAAAGCCGGTACAAGATCTAGAGGGAATCTGCAATTTTTGTATACCAATGCTAGAAGCATTAGAAATAAGAGAGAAGAATTTTTGGCATTAGTCAGTGAAATCTCACCAAAAGTTGTAGGCATTAGTGAAACTTGGCTGTCAGCAGAAGATGTGGTCACTGGAATTGAATGTGATGGGTACAGTATTTTCAGGGAGGATAGAGAAGATAGAACAGGAGGAGGAGTACTGTTGATGATAGCTGATGTGTTGCAGCCAAAGAAAGTAGTATATCATGATGATAGACATGTGAATGAGAGTTCATTTGAGGCAGTCTGGTGCGAAATAGTGACCAACGCAACCAAATATACAGTTGGATGCTGCTATAGGCCAGGGAGTACAGGGGGAGATATTGAATTCATGCATCAGCAACTTAGTGCAATGAGTGAAGGCTTAGTGATTATTATGGGGGATTTTAATTATGGTGATATCAATTGGAAGGAGGAAATATCACGTAGCAAAAAGGAAATGGAGTTCATACATCTGCTACGAGATAATTACTTGAAACAGCACGTAACTGAAGGGACACGTGGTGTGAGAGTGTTGGACCTGGTTATTGGTTCAGAGGTTATATGCATAAGTAAGGTGACCTCGTTACCTCCAGTTGGTGAAAGCGATCATGTGGTATTGACTTGGGAGGTTGCAAAATCTGTGGATTTTTCTATTAAGAAGGGGTATGTACGAAACTACAGGTTAGGCAATTATAACAAGCTTCGGAGTGAGCTTGCAGCCATCCCATGGCAGAACATATTGCAAGGGAAAGATGTTAGCAGTGCTTGGGATAAAATCAGCGGGTATCTGAGGAAAGCAATATCAGATTGTGTCCCCATGGTCAGGAGGTCAAACAAGGCAGGCATTAGATGGATGAGCAGTAGTATCAAGCTTGAACTACAAAAAAAGAAAATGTTATGGAGAATTTACAAGGAGAAGGGCGATCAGGACACCCATGAGCAGTACAAGGCTCAAGCTAGGAAGGTTACCAGCATAATAAGAAAAGCTAAATCAGATTATGAGAAGACCTTAGCCAAAGAGATCAAGGGTAATCCCAAAGAGTTCTTCCGCTATGTGGCAAGTAAGAGGAAGAATGACTTCGGAAAGATAAAATTAGTGGGTGCTGATGGTATTGAGGTGACAAAATCAGATGTAATAGTCAAGTTACTGAGTGATCACTTCTCAAAAGTCTATCACCCAAGTGAGGATATCTCTATACCTATAGCAATACCTAATGTGAGAATTGAAGCTAAAGAATCAGAGGTATTAAATATATTGCGAAACTTAAATGCAAACACTGCGGTAGGCTTAGATGGAATATCAACTCGGGTGTTGCGTGAATGTGCAAATGAATTGTCAACCCCTCTTACCTGGATATTTAATTTAAGTTTGAACTCTGGTATGGTCCCTAGGGAGTGGAAGTTAGGCAAAGTGGTTCCTTTGCATAAGGGTGGCTCTAAAACTGCAGTATTGAATTACAGACCAATCACCATCTCAGGAGTAGTGGTAAAAGTATTGGAAAAGTTGGTTAAAGACAAAATTCAAGAATGGGTGGATCAGGATATGATACTCTATAGAGGCCAACATGGTTTTGTTAAAGGTAGATCCTGCCTTAGCAATCTATTAACTATCCATAATAGAATAACATCAGAGTTGGACAAAGGAACTGGCTACACAGTGGTACTTCTGGATTTTGCTAAGGCTTTTGACAGGATACCCCATAGAACACTGTTACGCAAATTGGAGCAGATGGAAATGGATATTAAATTGGTGATATGGATAGGAGAATGGCTCAGGGAGAGATACCATAAGGTGGTGTATGGAGGAGCCGAATCCAGAATGAGGCAGGTGACCAGTGGTGTGCCTCAGGGCTCTGTGCTTGGGCCAATGTTGTTTAATTTGTATATAAATGATATAGGAAACGGCTTAAAGGGAGATATTCAGTTGTTTGCTGATGATGCAAAGTTGTGTAGTGCAATAAAAAATCAAGCTGATGTTGAAAGTTTGCAGGAGGATTTAAATAAGCTGGTAAAATGGGCAAAAGAAAATGGATGTCAGTTCAATGTGGAAAAGTGTAAAGTCTTGCATTTTGGGATTAAAAGATTACCAGCTGTGTACTACATAGATGGAAAGGTACTCCAAGAGATTGATGAGGCTAGGGACTTAGGGGTATTGGTAGATAAGGAGATGAAGTTCAGAGGACACATTGCTAAGGTGTCCAAGATTGCACATAGGATTACTTGGTTGTTGAGGAACACACTGACATCCAGAGATAAAGAGGTTATTATTCCCCTTTATAAAGCATTGATACTTCCACATTTGGATTACTGTGCTCAGGTCTGGTCACCTGGATTCCTTGGAGATGAGGAGGCTGTGGAGAGGGTTCAGAGAAGAGTGACCAAGTTGGTGAGTGATATAAAAAATGCTCCCTACGTTGATAGATTGAGAGCTTGTGGATTGCAGAGATTGGTTGATAGGCGAAGAAGAGGGGATATGATAGAAACATTCAAATTACTAAAAGGTTTTTATAGGATTGATGCAGGGGAAATGTTTCAGCTGTGTGATAGTGATGGAAGAACAAGAGGTCATCTCTGGAAATTAAAGAAGAGTGTGGTTAACAAAGGTGTCAGAACAAGGTTTTTTGCCTGGAGGGTGGTGAATGAGTGGAATTCATTGCCTGACTTTGTTGTGAGCTCTTCATCTGTAAATGAATTCAAGAAGAGATATGACAGATATTGTTTTGCTAGTTTGGGTCTACCGCGATGAGTCTACTGACTCCATGGAGATACCCGTAATAATAATAATAATAATAATAAAGATCAGGATTGCAAAGGGAAGAACAAATCTGAAGACCATGGATAACATCTGGAAAAATAAAGTGATCAGCCCGCAAACAAAACTAACAGTACTGGAAGCGTACATCTTTAGCGGTGTACCGTATGGATCTGAAACATGGGTAATAAATAAGGAATCAAGAAAAAGAATTTTGGCATTTGAAAGAACCTGTTACAGGAAGATTCTAATAATAGGACGAGTACAGAAAATCACCAATGAAGAGCTCTATCGGAAGATACAACCAAAAGAGAATCTAATGCAGAAGATTATAAAATGGAGGCTGCAATTATTTGGACACATCTGTAGAATGAGTGAGGACCGGAAGATAAAGACATTTATGTTTGGTATTTTGGATGGTTTAAACAGAAGAGGTAGACCATACAGAGAATGGATAGATGATATAAAAGACTGGTGTGGAATGGGTGTACAAAAACTGCGACACTGTGCACTGGACAAAGAAAGGTGGAAGAAGTTAGTGAAGAAGGCATCAGACACCAGTGGTCAGTGAGCCCATGGTTCGTGATGATGATGAAATAAGAAGAAGAACAAGTAAAATAATTCAGCTATTTAGGCACAGTTTTTAGTGAAGATGACAAATAAAATATGAAAGAGACAATAGAATAAGCAAAGCTGGTAGCGTGAAGAGTCAACTGACTAAATTTTTAGGAAATAAGAGAGAAATCAGTCAAAACATTAAGCTATCTGTATAAGATAGTGTTCAAAACAATTTTAACTTATTATTTTTGCACCCTCCATGGGGTTGGTAAACTGATCACGGGAAGTTCGTTCAACTAACAACATATTCATCTTAACAAATCTTAAAATCCTTGACACTCTTTGCATTAACAATACATTCTGGTAACACATTCCATTCACTGCCAATTCTCCATGTAAAAAACGTACTCCTCACACCCCTGATCACTACATTTTTTGCATAACTTCCAAGAATGGCCTCTGGTTCTTCCACTCTCACCTTCTATTATTTTCATAATCCATCTGGATTAATCCAATAAAATCCTCTCACTAACTAAAATGTCTGTATCATATCACCTTTTTTTTTCCTTATATCCACTAAACTTTGAAATCCACATTTCTTCAACTTCTCTTCATAGCCAGCATTCCAAAGTCTTGATATTGTCTTAGTCACTTGTCTCTGGACCGACCCTCTCCAATGTTTCCAGGTGACCACACTGAAAACCATTTGACCAAATATGATCACAATGTCCAAGTGTGGTCCAACCAGTGCTTTATACAATGACACAGCCACTTCTTTATCCCTACATGTTGGAGTACTTATCATAGAATCACTACAATGTGCAGTCTTTGCAACACTTGCAATATGCCCTCTAAACTTCAGTCTACTGTCCACCATCACTCCCAAATCTTGAATCTCATCCACTTCCTGTAGAACGGCACCATCAATATAGCACACAGCCTTATATTTCTGCACTCCAAAATGCAACGCCTTGCACTTATTAATATTAAAACTACAACCCCAGTCCTTTATCCAAGTCAAAAGTCAATTCAAATCTTTCTGGAGGGAATTAACATCAGCAGTGCTACTTATAATTCTCCCCAACTTTGCATCATCAGCAAACAACTGAAGATCCCCAGTTAATCCACATGACATATCATTTACAAACAAGTTAACCAGCAGTAGCCCAAGAAACAGAACCATGGGGCATGCCACTAGTTACCCTTCTTTTTTGAGACATTGCTCCATCATACACAACTTGCTGATATCGTTCAGAGAGTCAATCTCTGGTCCATCAAGCTTGTTCACAAACTTATCATGTGGTAATCTATCACACACTTTTGCAAAGTACACGAATACTACTGTATATGATTTTCTCTTATCTAACCCACTTACGAGGGTGGTCTGAAAAGTTCTCAGCCTAACAATGAAATTTCAAAATTATTTTTTATTTTTCAACATAACCATCCTTAATTAGACTAATACATTTATTCTAGCGATGCTCTAGCACTGTTATCCCGTCCCTGTAGTGGTCCTTAGTAAGATCTGCAAAATTCCCCTCTACAGCTGCAAACACCTCTTGATTCGAAGAAAAACGTGACCAGTGAGGAAGAGTTTTAGTTTTGGGAAGAGATAGAAGTCAGAGGGAGCCAAATCTGGGGAATAGGGTAGATGTTCCAACAATTCATAGTGCAGAATCCCTTAATTTTCCCATTTCCAAAACACCTTTGTGGGCAGGTGCATTGTCCTGATGAAAGATGATTTTTTTTCTTCTGCAAATAGGATCTTTTCTCACAAATTTTTTTCATCTAGTCTAGTTAAAAGATCAGAATAATATTCCCCGGTTATTGTTTTACCCTTTTCAAGATAATTATATAAACAAAATGCCTTCAGCATCCCAAAACACCGATGCCATGACCTTTCTTGCTGATGGAACTGACTTTGTCTTCTTTGGATTCTGGTGTGTAATGGTAAATCCAAGTCTCATTCAGAGTAATAAATCAATGCACGAAATCAGTTTTATTCTTGTTAAAACGCTCCAAGCACTGTTCAGATATTTTCATGCGAGTGCATTTTTGATCTGCTGTGAGCAAGTGGGGCACCCATCTTGCACAAAGCTTTTTCATTTCCATTTCTTTTGAAATGCCTATAGTCTCAGCAATTTCATGCACTTTGAGTCGCCAGTCATCCAATACCATATCGTGCACTTGATCAATGATTTCTGGTGTTATTACACTTTTTGGATGTCCTTCACATGGATCATCTTCAAGGGTGGTATGGCCACGTTTAAACTCGGTAGCCCATTTCTTAATTGTCGAAAACGAAGGAGAAGAGTGCCCATAAACTTTTATGAACTTGGAATGAATTTCTTTTGGCGTTAAACCTTCTTTTACAAAGAATTTTATAACCACACGATACTCAATTTTATCCGTTTCAAGGGATACAGACAACACTTGCTGTCTGTATCCCTATCAGACAGCTGTATAAAACAAACTACTTGATAGAATGATAGTGTTGCCATCTATGGTCAAGGCCAAGAACTTTTCATACCACACTCATATTACCTTATAAAATGCAGGTAAATTGCTAAAACAGGACAGACCCTTCACAAATCCATACTGACCATCATAAAGAATGCTATGTCCATCAACCCAATCCTGAATTCTATTTCTAACCAATCTCTCCAACATCCTGACTACAAGTGCAGTTATAATGGTCTATAAGTGGAAACCTAGAACTGTGCCTTGTGGAGTGGGTACTATTTTGCCTTCTTTCCACTCTTTAGGAATCCTACCCACTGCGAGACTTTCATTAAACAACTAGGTCAAGGCCATAGCCACCTTTGTGCACATTCATTAAGAATACATGGTGATATACAGGGCCATACACTTTTCGGGACCCGAGGTGCTAGAGAGCTCTGGACACTTACAAAATGAATAAAGAAAATAAAATCAACCAACATATAAACAAAAAAGTATTACATTTATTTAAATAATTTTATGCTAAGTAAAGATAATACATATCAAACAAATGTTATACGAGGGTGGTCTGAAAAGTTCCGTGAATGGTCCGATATCTCAACGGCAACATGGGCCAGGTGTGCGTGCATGCCCATGACTATCCAGAGACACGTCGAGAAGTGCCACTTAGCGTGGAGTACACGTGACTATCAGGGTAAACCCGCTGCGGGCAGCCGAACATAGTCAGTGTGAGAGGTAGGGGCAGAGTGCAATGGAGTAACGAGTGAACATCGAGTTCTGTTACAAATTGTGGAAAACGGCAACAGAGATGCACGAAATGTTGGTGCAAGTGCACAGGATGGAAGCCGTGAACAGAAAATGTGTTTACAACTGGTTCAAATGCTTTCGTCACAGGAAGAAAACGACTGAGGATGAGCCACATTTCGGGTCAGCCGTCGACAAGCAGAACCCCAGACATGATTGAGTGAGTGCGACAAATGCTGGCATGAGATCGGCGACTGACTCTATGATTGCTGGTGGAGAAATTGGGCATTAGCAAGGACAAGAGGCGCACTATTGTCTGCGAAGATTTGGGTAAGCAGAAGATCTGTTCCCGGTTTGTGCCACACAAGCTGACAGATGAACAGAAAGCAAGCGGATGGAAACCTCTGGAGATTTCATTACCATGTGTGACCAGAATCCATCCTTTCTGTGAACCATCGTCACAGGATCTGAGACCTCGTGCTACCAGTTTGATCCGGAATCTAAGAGGCAATCGATGGAATGGTGTTCACTGTCTTCCCCACGACCCAAAAAGAGTTGCCTGCAAAAGTCCAAGGTCAAGACAATGTTGATCGTCTTCTTCGAAAACGATGCAATCATCCATAAGGAATTCGTTCCTGCAGGTCAAACTGTGAACGGCGCATTCTACAAGAAAGTTTTGAAACAGTTGCTACGACGCATCCGCTGTGTTTGGCCAGAGTTGCACAGGACTGGATAGTGGATGTTACCGCACAATAACGTGCCTGAGCACTGTGCGGTCCGTGTGTGCCAATTCTTGGATCAGTGTGGCGTACTTGTTCTTGATCTTCCACTGTACTCCCCCTGATCTGGCACCTGCAGACTTCTTTCTGCTTCCCTGCCTGAAGAGCATCATGAAAGGCACACGTTTTGCAGACGTGGTGACAATCCAACAATGTGTGACAGCGGTTCGGCAATCGATTACTAAAGAGGCCTTTGCTGACAGTTTTCAGAAGCTTTATGAACGTTGCCAAAAGTGTGTTGTGAAGGATGGTGATTGTTTTGAAGGGCAATAAAGGTAATTTGTTTGCATCTTCTGTTTAGTTTGATTTCTGATACCATTCACCAAACTTTTTAGACGCACCTCGTATATTAGTAATTGAAAAATTAAATATATTTGATAAATTGAAATATATTCGTAATAATGAAATAACATTTACTTGAAACACATGGTTTCAAATACAGAACAAAGCACATGGCTAAATATGACTGAGATGAAATATATCTGGAGTTGTCACTAAGAAGTATTACAGTATTTTTCTAAAATCTCAATATCCAGTGATCTAGAAAAAATGTGGGGATTATTATTTTATGGCCCAAATCTCAGACCCTTAGTTTTAAGATTTACAGTACATTAGGGTAATATAGTAATTCCTAAAACATTTAAAGAAAGATATTATCAATGTTTCTCAACAATTTAAGATTTATCAAAAAATAATTTTCAAACAATCTAGATTTACCTTAAATAAATGAAAAATGTTAAAAATTAAGTTTGAAATAAATTAAAAAGATTAGCTTCTTGATACGGTATCTTTAGTAACAAGTGAAAATAATGATTCAAGATCAATAACTGCAAAGAGGCATGGACACAGAAAAAATATACTTCTTTTTCTGTGTCCATGCAAATACTATGAAAATAAATAGCATTTGTATTCCTTTTTTTTTTTTTAAAAAGTTGCATATGATCTCTTCAGATACTGACTAGAAGAAACGACACCCTTTTACTGGGCTATATATATATATATATAAAATATAATGAGCATAGGTAGTTTAACAGAAAATAGTCAAAACTTTTATGTTCAATTTTAATTATTTATACTTTTAGTTCTTCAATTTTAAATCTCATTGTTTTGGACCCTTAAATTGGCTCTAATTTTTTGGGGGGCCCCCAGTTAGAGCCTAGTGCACCTGTGCATAAGTATGGTCCTGGTGATATGTCATCCATTCCCACAGCCTTATTAACATCTAACTCAATTAACACCTGATACACCTGTAATTCTTTCACTTCCGATTCCTAATACTTTTTGCACATCATGATTTACTCCAGTATGATATACACTGATAAAGTGTACACCTGCCATAATGATTCTTTCTCTTGCCATATAGTGGAAAAATTCCCTTGAATTAGCCTTGGCCTGACCAGCCAATCTCCTCTCATATGCACCTTTTCTTTCTTTACCATACTCGTCACCTTCCTAGCCTGTCTTTATACTCTTCTTCAATCTGATCACCAACTATCTTGTACCTCTTCCATAGCATGTTCTTTTCCAACACAGCTTGCTTGATTTCACTGTTCATCCATTTCACTCCTACTCTATTTACTTACTTAGTCCTGGGTATGCGGTTATACATTGCTTGTGTCAGCAATGCATACAGCATTGTGAATTTCCATGCACTGTCAACATCTTTTGTGCTAAGCACATCTACCTAACATACCGATGCTAACAGAGCTTCATATAATCATCCGCTTTATACTTCCACATATATCCATTTTCGGCAGTAACTTTTTCTTGTTTTGCCACCAATATTTAAGCAACAAAGATCAGAGAAGGAGGAGGAGAGTTCATAGTATTCAACACTAATATTAGGATAATCTTTTGGAATGGCTAGAGTAATTTGCATCATCTTCCACAGAATGTTCTATTAAGAAAGAAGTTGATGAATTTTTGAGGGCATTAGAGAAGGTAGCACGCACGCACACGCACGCACGCACACACACACACACACACAGGAAAAGGAATAACTGGTTCTTGTTGGAGATGTAAGCAGCAAAGTAGGAAATTGTTGATAGATATGATTGATGTTGGTGATATATCATTATTATTATTATTATCATTAACCAAGACCCCATGGCGTCAAAGACTCATCTAGAAGGTCATTTTATCATACACATAGCTCATCATACTCCTTTAAACACTCAAATTCTCTGCAGACACCACACTCTCAGGCAAGGCATTCCAATCATTCATAACTCTGCATGAAAAAAACCTGCTACTTACACCCTCTTTATACAGTTTCCAGGGATGACCAATGGTTCTCCCCTAATCTCCCACTATTTTCTGTAGAACCCCAATAGCACTGATCCTATAACAACCCCTTACTAACTTGTAGGTCTCTATCATATCTCTCCTCTTCCGACTGTCCACCAAACTTTGCAAGTTGCATCTTCTAAATCTTTCCTCATACTTCCAGAGGTTACAAACTACTTTAGTCCTCTGGACCCTTTCCAACATCTCTTTGTCCTTCTGAAAACCAGGTGAACCAAATCTGGGCACAATAGTCCATGTGTGGTCTAATCAAAGTCTTATACAACAGAACAAGAATCTCTCTACTTCTACAGTCATTGTCCTCTGCATCATTCCCAGAAGCCTTTGTGTTGTCTTCACAATTTTGGCCATGTGTCCACTGAATTTCAAATCCTTATCCACTATCACACCGATCTCTTATTTTCTCCACCTCCGACAATATATCCTCATCAAGCATAAATTCTGCATCCCATTTTTGTTTTCCAAATTTTAAAACCTTACATTTTGCAGGAATGAAATCACATCCCTATTCCTGTGCCCAATCACTCAATTTATTCAAGTCTTCTTGTAAGGCCACAACATCTTCTCTATTCTCTTCAGGGTTTGTCCCACCTTTGCATTATCTGCATATATCTGAATATCTCCATCCAAATCTTCACCAATATCACTAATATACAAGTTATACAGTAATGGCCCTAAAACAGACCCCTGAGGCACACAACTAGTGACTTTCCTTTTCCTGGATATCGTTTCACATATACAACTTGTTGATACCTATCAGATAACCAGTCTCTAATCCAATGCACCAATCTAACATCCAATCCCATCTGCTCATCAACTTACCATGCATCCTTCTTCTCTGCCCAAAGAAGCAGTCACCTTATTGTAATAAGTAAGTAGATTACTAAAACATGACCCTTTAGCAAATCCATGCTGTCCATCAAAGATAATACCATTGTTATCAGTGCAATTCTGGATACTAGTTCTCACAAGCTTCTCTAGTTTTGATGCTTAAGTTTTATCATCTCCTTTATGAAGTGGCACAATCTTGCCTTCCTTCCACTCCTTAGGAACTTGACCCAGTGCAAGACTCGCATTAAAAAAATATGTCAAGGCTGGCATCAACTCCCTGGCACATTCCTTCAGAATATGTGGTGATATATTATCAAGTCCCACAACCTTATCTAGTTTGCATTTTGGAAAATTATGGAGACAACTACCGTGTTTGAGTAAAAACTTTAGTTTAATATAAACCAAAATATCTAGTATATCTAGTTTGCTCAACGCCCCATACACCTCTTGCTCACTTACAGTTGGTCTCTCTTCCCCATCATCAACTGTTCTCAATCTCTCCATGAAGTCACATTCACAAGATTGAAAGACCTTTATGAACTGCTCATTAAGTATCTTCACCACACCTTCTGCAACAGCTGTCTTTATACCATTTTCTCCAATCAATGTCATCCTTCTATAATCATTCTTTCTTTTGCTGGCTACATATCAAAAGAACTCCTTAGGATTCTTTTTGACTTCATTAGCCAACTGCTGTTCATACCTCATTTTAGCTACCCGCACCAACCAAGTCATCTGCCTTGCCTGGTCTTTGTAGTTCTCATGGGATTGGTTATTTCCACTTCTCCTATGCTGTCTCCATAATGCTCTTTTTCTCTGTAATCCATGCTTAATCTCTTTATTCATCCATTTCACCTTATTTAACATTCTCACCGTTGGAATACATTTAGACATTGCATCTACTAGATAGTTTTTGAAAATCCTCCAAGCTGCACTGATCTCTTTTCCAGCTAACTCCTCATTCCATGCTACACCTGCAAGCTGTTTCTTGAGCTCTTCATAATCACCCCCCCCCCTTGTAGTTCCACATATACCCTTTTCTTACAGAGGTCCTCACACTGCTGTCAATTGGTCACTCTCACCAATTGGTGGGTGATTTGACACTTCATTTATAATTACATCCTCTGATGAGATGACCAATATAGTTGTGTTGTTTCAGGACACAAGAGAATACAGTGGATTTGAAGTCGGATGTTATCAAAATTTAATTTTGAGCAGAATAAAATTGGATATTATATTATTATTATTATTAATATACCAGACTTCCATGAAATTAAAATATTCTTCATGTGAGTTACAGACTGTTACATATAAAGCCTGTCAATCTGTGCTTTCAACTCATCCAAGGTTCATTCAACTCATTCTGCATTCACCACACTGCCAGGCAAGGCATTCCAATCACCAACCACTCTGTTCAAAAAACCTGTGCATTATGCTCTTGTTCACACCCTCCTTATAACAATTTATGGATCTGAGAGCTGGGTTGGAAGTAAAATAATTGAATAGTAAAATAGAGATGAGATTTCCAAGAAAAAGTGTTTGGGATGAAGAGTAAAGAAATGATATCAATGACTGCATTCTATTGAAAAATGAAGATATTACAAAGGCACTTTACATTGCTTGCATTCAGAAATGTATGAGGAGAGCGCATTTATGTAGTATTGTCACTTAAACAGAAATCCTTTCTTTTAGTGTTACACAGTGAAGAAGCATGGTTGCAGCCACCATAATTTGTCTGAAACTTTAGCAGAACGGTAAAAGACAGACTAGCAAAACAGGCATTTGATACTATTATGACAGAAAAAAACTCCGAAGAAAGACCAAGATCTAGGTGGACTGATACAATAAGTGCCTTAGAAGACTTGCATAAGATTTGACAATATTGAAATATTGACAGTCTTGTTTGCTATCTGTCAATACTGGAGTCCTGACAGATAACAGATTATTTTGTCACTGGACCAAACAAGCTAATACCTTTTTTACTACATATAGGAAAAAGATCAATGCTGGTAGACATTTACATGCCATTTCTCACCATCATCCTGCTCAGAATCAAAGCGTCATAAAAACCATCAAAGATATGCATGTATCCATATATATAGTGACAAAAGTAACAAGAAATGGATTACATCAGAAGTGCTCCTAAAGAATGGCTGCAATCTAAAAACTATAACATTTTACAAAAATCAAATGCTTCAAAGCACAAACTATAATGGTGCAGTTTCTTGACATAAATGTTGCTGATAAAATAGCTAATGTATTTGAAATCTTACAATATCAAAATTGCTTTCATGCCTATGACAAAAGTCTCAATATTGCTTCCCAAACAACCTCATTCACCTTTTAAAGAAGCAAATTATAAAATTTTCTGTGATGTGATATCTTACCTTTGAACAAATGTGATGCTCAGGAGAAATTTGTATGAAAGAACACATCAAAGGTGTACAAATTAAAAACAAAAAAAGGGGGGGGGTTCATGTATCTGACATAGATTTTCATACTACCACTGAAAATCATCAGGTTATTTGGAAACTCACAAGAAAGCTGTTTCTTAAATTTAACAGCTATAACAGAAATTTAAGGAAACTATTCAAATGATAATGTCCAACAATGTCATAAAGCCAAGACATCTAAACCAACTGCGTTGGTTTATATGAGGTCTTGGTTTTATTACATTAGTTTTATTTATAATTGATTTTAATTATTTATTTATAAATTACATTTATTACTTGGTCAGCCCATATAAATAACCTAATCAGAAATAGTTATGATAGACATTACACAGCAAAGATTAGCAACAAATAACATGCAAGATATCTCCACATGATATGCTTCATCAGTTTAACGATAATTCTATGAAAGTTAGTTTATGTATTAAAAATCGTTCTGATACTATGTTTTTCAAATTTTCTTTATTCCAGATGAAGTATAGATAGTATATAAGAAAATTATAAAATAAAATAATTTTTAATTTGTATATTTTTCTTGTTGTTTATACCTGAAATAGTGCTATAAACAATACAGATCACAGAAACTTGATGTCAGTGTTTCAGAAGTATGGTAGTATTATGATTATATTAGTCCTTCAAGGAATCAAAACTAATTATCAGAGGTCTCACTGTCTACTCAGCACTATCCTAACCACACTTTCCTTATACAGCTTCCGGAGATGGCCTCACGTGCAACCTCATTCTAGGAAAAATGGTTTGAGGTCCGATGATTAATAAACCCCCGACACCGCAAGGTAAAAGAGGGAAAGGAAGATGAGATGAATATAACTCTTTAACTTCTATATCTCAATCATATCCCACCCTTGCCTCCATTTCTCTTCCTATCTGCTAGACTCTGAAAATTGCATTTCCTCAAGCTTTCTTAATATTCAACATTCCAGAAACCAAAAAATGTTAGTCATGCTTCTAGACCCTTTCCAGTATGTCTTCATCTCTTTGAAAATCAGATAACCACATATGTGAACAGTAATCCACATGTAGCCTGATCAAAGCCTTAGACAAAGGAATCATAACATCCTTAATTCTACGCAACAGTGTCCTCTTCATCATTGCCATAATCTTCAGTGACATCTTCACAATTTTGCTAATGTATCACTGAAATTTTAGGTCCACCATCATCCCTTATCTCCTCACCCTCACCCATCTCAAAGATATAACCAAAAATTGTATACTTTGCATCATCCCATCTTTACTCACTGAAAACCTTACTTTGAAACATTAAATTGTTAACTCATGTAGTTATTATTCAGTTATTATTCAGTTAGTCTCTTCAAGTCCTCTTGCAACTATTCTACACCTCATAGTTCTTCCCAACTTTGCACCATATGAAAAACAAAATTGCATATCACCATTTCCCATCAACATAAAAGTTAAACATCAATAGTCTTAAAACAGACCCTTGGAGCACACCACTAGTGACTTGAATCTTCTAGGATATTGCTATACCATACACAACTTTCTGATACCTATCAAACAAATCTCCAATCTAGCACACTAATCTACTATCCAATCCCATCTGCTTCAATTTAATTAGAAGCTTAAATTAAACTTTCCAACAAAATATATTCTTGTTTAATCATTTATATAAGTGTAAGCAAACAAAGTTTA
Organism: Typopeltis vanoorti; assembly: GCF_054136105.1. Lineage (NCBI taxonomy): Eukaryota > Metazoa > Arthropoda > Arachnida > Uropygi > Thelyphonidae > Typopeltis > Typopeltis vanoorti. Next base: position 36,022,624 of record NC_143573.1, read on the forward strand.
CATGTGTGAAGTGCCTTCACGAGCTACTTTTATATAGAGGGGCTGATGATTTCACATCAATTGCATTAGTATCCCATAATGCAAAGCAAGTGAAAAAACTTTCTACAACATTCACAAGATTGAAAGGCTTTTATGAACTGGTCATCAAGTATCTCCACCACACCTTCTACAACAACTGTCTTTATACATTTTCTCCAATCAATGTCATCCATCCATAATCATTTTTTCTTTTGCTGGCTATATATCGAAAGAACTCTTTAGGGTTCTTTTTGGCTTCAATAGCCAACACTTTAGTACCCTCACCAACCATGTCACCCACCTTTCCTGATCATTGTAGTCCTCATGGAATTGGTTATTTCCACTTCTCTTATGCTGCCTCCATAATGCCCTTTTTTTTACATGCTTAATCTCTTTATTCATTCAATTCCCACCTACCTTATTTAACCTCCTCACCCTTGGAAAACATTTAGACACTGCATCTACTAGATAGTTTTTGAAAATCTTCCAAGCTGCATTGATCATTTTTCCAGCTAACTCCTCATTCCATGCTACACCTGCAAGCTGTCTCCTGAGCTCTTCATAATCACCCCCCCCCCTTGTAGTTCCACATATACCCTTTTCTTACAGAGGCCCTCACACTGCTGGCAACCACCCAGGTAATCACATCATGGTCACTCTCCCTAATTGGTGGGTGATTTGACACCTCATTTATAATTACATCCTCTGATGAGATGACCAAATCCAAGACTCTCAATCCTCGTGTGTCCTCTGTTACATACTGTCTGTGGTAGTTTTCTCTCAAAATCTCACTCATTTTCTTTACTTCCAGTTGTTATCTCATCATTCCAGTCTATATTGCCATAATTAAAATCATCCATAATGATCACTCTTTTCTTATTTGCTTGACTAATTTGATTATACATTTCGTAGTCACTACCATCCACATTACCTGGTCTATAACAACATCCAACCAAGTATTTCATTCCATTCACCTCTATCTCACACCATACTGCCTCAAAACCACTGCAACTATTTCCCTCTTGCATCTCTATTTTGTATGGACATAACTCTTTCTCTATCATCAATAGCATTCCCCCTCCCTTTTTACCCTTTTTATGGGAAATATGACTTATGCATTAATTAACCTTTATGTGTTCTGGGTCTAGTTTCCACTAATGAGATCTCAATACAGGTTGAAACTGGTCTGGATGGTGGTCCGCCAATAATACACAGCATTATGCCCATCATAAAGGAAGTGTGCTTTGCATTGTGGGATATTCAAGCAATTAATATGAAGTCAGTCTATGTACAAGAAGATGAAGAACATCTTCACACGTGTAAACTTTGTTTGCTTACCCTTTTGGTGACAGTAATTGTGGTATGCTTTCCTGGGAAGTAGCTAATTATAGATGTTCCAATTATGACAGGTTACATGCAGAACTACAAAGCTGGAATTTATAACCAACTCAGGAGAATACTATTGTTGGTCTAATGGTATCAATTACTGAATTGATATTAGTAATGCATGGGAATCTTTAAAAAATGGCTTAAATGAGGTAGTATCTGAATGTATCCCTAGAGTTCAAAGAACAAATAGGACAGGAGTGAAATGGTTGTAAAACCTTATTAAGCAATAGATCTATAAGATGATGTAGAAGGAATATCAAGAGAAGCGTAAGAGGAGTTTTGAAATATATAAAGTGCTAGGAAAGTTAGTGTACTGTGAAGAAAGCTTAGTGTACAAAAAGAAATTGGCTATTTAGAATAAAGACAATCCAAAAGAATTTTATCATTATGCTAAAAGTAAAAGAAAGAAATAATGAATGTGGAAGAATAACTTTACAGAAAGCAGATGGTACTATTGTGTCACAAGGTGATGAGATTGTTCAATTAACGAGTATTCACTTTGCTAAGGTATATCAACCAGATGTTGTAACATGGTGCACAGTGCTACTACTACTATATCAGATGAACAGTTAGAAGCATGAAAATGAGGCTGAAGAGCTGTTGCATAACCTGGATAAGAATTCAGCAATAGGAACAGATAGAATATCAGCATATATGCTTAAAGGAATGTTCAGTCAAATTGGCTAGACCTTTGACATTTGAGTCTCGGCTCTGGAAAGATATCACAGAAATGGAAAGAATGTATGACAGTTTCATTCTACAAGGGTGGTGTGAAAACCAGAGTAGTGGCAAAGATTTCAGAGAAGTTGGTAAGAACTGGCCTACAGAAATGGGTGGATAGACAAGCTGTACTCTGCAGCTTGTCATCTACAAATGAGTTGGATAAAGGAACTGGAACTGCAGAATTTTGTTATGGCATTTGATAGGATACTACATGAAAGACTGTTGAACTGGAGAATATAGGATTGAAATATAAACTCTTGAATACCACTATATACTAATGCCAGAAGTAACAGGAACAAGACAGAGTTCTGGCATTGGTTAGTGCAACCTCACTAAAAGTTATAGGCATTAGTGAGACTTAGCTAACAGCAGATATAGTTGCAGGGAAAGAATGTCAAGGGTTTAGTATTTTCAGGGAGATAGGATGGGAGGGATACTATAGCAGATAAACTGCACCCAAAAAAAAGAATAGGAGATAGGCAGGAGGGTGGCTGCTCATTTGAAGCAGTCTAGTGTGAGATCAAGGCCAGAAAGACAAAATATACAGTTGGTTACTACTATAGGCTAGGGTATTCCATGCATGATCTGGAAGACATACATTGACAAATTAGTAGGAGTACAGGTCATGTGATTATTATGGGGGACCAACTATGGAGATATAGACTGGAAGGAAGGAAGATCACATGGCAGGAAGGAAATGGAATTTATACACCTTGAGAGATAATTTCTTGAGGCATGTGATAGAGGGGTCTAGGGGGTGTGAGATTATTAAACCCTGGTCATATCAGAAGAGCTATCCATAACCAAGGTAACCAATTTGCCTCCGATTGGAAAAAGTGATGACCATGCAGTCTTGACATGGAAGATTGTAAAACATGAATATTCTGCCAAGAAGCGGTACATATATGGAACTACACGGTAGGTTATTATGACAAGCTTAGGAGAAAGCTTAAATCTGTGCCATGGCATAAAACACTGTTAGTAGTGCATGGGAGATAGTTAAGGGTCATCTAGAGGAAGCATATTAAATTCTATACCTGAGGTAAGGAGGGTTAATCAGGTAAGAGTGAGATGGATAAGTAATATAAGTAAGCATGAGCTGCAAAAGAAGAAAATGCTGTTGAGGGTATATAAGGAGAAAGGTGACCAGCAAACTCATGAACAGTACAAGACTCATGCAAGAAAGGGATCAGCATGGCAAGGAAGGCAAAATCAGAATCAGATTACTAGAAGAATCTGTCCAAGCAGGCCAAAGAAAATTCCAAAAAGTTCTTTCTTTACATGGCAAATAAGAGGAAGAATGACTATGCAAGATTAAATTTAATGAGTGATGGTTACAAGGTGACAGAAGCAAATAAAATAGTTGCGTTACTGAGTGATGACTACTTTGCAAAGGTATATCATCCATGTGAGGTTACTGCTGTAACATATATGATGCACTGATCTGGAAACAGAAGTTGATAAATTGGAAGTTCTTAGGATATTGCGGAATCTCAATGTAAATACAGCTATAGGATTAGATGGGATATCAGCTGGGATTCTGAGGGACTGTGTAAGGGAACTGGCAATGCCTCTGAACTAGGCTGTTTAGTTTGTCTCAGCTCTGGTAGAGCTGCAAGGGAGTGGAAAGAGGGAAAAATAATTCCCTTGCATAAGGAAGGTTCTAAGACTGCAGTAGCAAATTATAGACCAATCAGTATCTCGGACATGGTGGGTAAAAGTACTGGAAAAATTGGTCAAAAAAAGGATTCAAAATGGGTGGATAAAAATATGATACTGTATGAGGGACAACATGGCTTTGTGAAGGATTGGTCATGCCATTATAATTTACCAACTTTTTATAATAGTCACAGTTGAGTTGGATAAAGGAAATGGCTACATAATGATTCTGCTGGATTTTGCAAACCACCCAACACAAAAACTAGGTGTCATTACACACTAAAAAACAGGGCTTTGAAGATTTGTTCCAGTGAATAAACATCAGCAAATAAACTAGATTACAATAAAAAAAATAAACCAGATTACAATAAAACTGTAACCATTCCATATATTAAAGGGATATAAGATAAAAATAAACAGAATACTACAGAAATACGACCTTAATGCTATCTTTAAACCTTCTTTAAAGACTCAACTCATTCAAGGATCCGCTTATTCTGTTGGCCTACCCTGGAGTATACTGTATACATTGTACCTGTAATTTACCCTATATAGATGAAACAGAACGCACAATTCCTATCAGAAAAAAGGAACATAAACGGCACATTAAATTCAATAACTATGATCAATCTGGACTTTTTGATCATGCTTTGAATACTCTACACAGAACTGATTGGAAAGGCACCCGTTGTTTACATCACACCAAAATGTGGTACGAATGTAAATTTAAGGCCTGTGAAATTCTTATCAACCACTCTAATCTTAACAATAATGATGGTCTAAAAATCCCAAGAATATGAAAAGCACATATTCTTTCTATCCACATAACCTTTCCATCTAAGAGTTAATTATAAATAGGACTGTATGTAATCCAGGATCTTAACTCTAACATAACAACTCTCATGTTAAATTACGACACCACTTTTGCTGTAATAACACTATCTATATGAAATTTTCCTCTGATGATGATGATATAAATAGAATATAACTTTGATGTTTTTATTTTTATTTATTTAATTATTATTTTTTTTTCACTAGAGGTCAGGCCAGTAGAATAACCATTGATCAAATCATTGTTTCTTTGGCATACTGTTTGAAATGTAATATAGCTTGTTTCTGTATATATATATAGATGTGTATACTCCAGATGATGACCTTAATATGAAGATCAAAATGTCAGGAAATTAAAGTAATTATTTCTAACACGGTTGTAGTCTCCATAATTTTACTAAAATGGAAACAATTCTCTTCATTTCACTCTGCATCCACTGTCATCTCTTGCCTCATTTTCACCAACTTGGCTTTCAAATCTCGCATCATTTTTTTGTTAATATTCTCTTTCACTATTTTACTGGCCTGGCAGTTGCATACACTTTTATTCTGCTAGTCCCGCTCATTATCTTACCATCACCTGCACTCTGTTTTTCACTGTTATTCTTGCACACTTTCTTATGGTTAGTTGCACTGTTTCTTTCACTATCAGTATGATATGCTTTCTTAACATTCACTCAGTATTTCTCAACATCCATTTCACTTACATTACCATCTTCCCCTACTCTGATTCAAAAGCAAGTCTTGTGGTTCATCAGCATATTGCGCTTCCTACATACCCACATTTTTGCTCCTTTCTCTTATTCTATCTCTCAATGCATATATATTACACTCATAGCACTGCACCATTCTCAAAAAATCCACACCACTGATTTTATGTCTTTCGCACTGACTTGCACAAAGATCTTCCATTCATCACCATTTTGTTCCAAAGCACTAAACAAGAAACAGAATTTAAAATAACACTGTTTAAAATATTTAATCAAATAAAATTAACTTATCTAGCTGTAGCTCATACAACGACTGATACATTACATTATCACCTAGTGGCTACAATATGATATATGTTGTGCACTTTGCATGATGAGATTTTCAGTGGCATGTTATATTAGCAGGGTTATACTACAAAAAACTGATGAGGCTAGGGATCTTTGCATTATGGTGAATAGGAATTTGAAGTTCAAAAGTCACATAGCAAAAACTGCAAATACAACTCAGAGTATAATTATTTGTGAGGAATTATTTGTAGGAAGTGAGATCGCTAGGCTGCGCGCAGTGATACAAGATGCGCAGCGGCAATTAGAGCACCTGCAAAACTCTTTCCAGAGTGATTCGGCTAACGGAAATAAACAGCGTGGGCGAGTTTCCGAAATGAAGGAGAGAGTATTGTATGGTGACTCGTTATTAAGAAAAGTAATAGATGGGAGTGTAACTAAATCGTACTTGCCGGGTGCGAAATTTAAGGATGTAAGTGAGAGCATTAGAGTGCAAAAACAGAGGGTGAAAGAAATAACAATTGTGGCTGGTACGAATGAATTGAAAGGTGATAAATTTTTTATGAGAGAGGACTTGAAAGTATTGTTAAAGGTAGCGAAAGAAAAGAGTGACAGAGTTAGAATGGTGAGTCTGTTACCGCGGTATGACAGAGAGGAGTTTAGAAGGAGGGCCATAATCGCAAATGATATTATGCGCAGGTTATGCGGATGGTGTGGTGTGGAATTTGTGGACGTGTGGAATGAGTTTGATGGGCGAAAGGACTTATACAAGATGGATGGACTGCATTTGAATGGACTTGGTGTGCAGAGACTGGAAAAAGTGTTGCTGAATGAAGTGAAAATGGATGTGCAGAACCAGGGAAACTAGAACTACCAAGGAGGGGGGGGAAGTGGATATCCAGACATCAGTGAGACAGTTGAGTGTAAAAATGTATATAATGTACCTGAGCCAGCAATAAGGACAAAAAATGGGAATGGGATATTTAGAATAACGCATCAAGATAGGGGTGGGACAAAGGGAACACTGCAATTCATGTATACTAATGCCAGGAGTATTAGGAACAAGAAGGAAGAATTTTTGGCCTTGATTGGCATTAGTGAAACATGGCTGACGGAAGATGATACAGTTAGTGGGATAGAATGTGTAGGTTATAGTATGTTTAGGAGGGATAGAGAGAATAAAATTGGGGGAGGGGTGTTGTTGATGATAGCTGATGAACTGCAGCCAAGGAGAATTGAATTATTGCAGGATAGTGAAAGGAGCTCATTTGAGGCTATTTGGTGTGAGATTGATACTGGCAGAATAAAATATACAGTTGGGTGCTGCTATAGACCAGGTGATGGAATAGATGGTGGAGATGGTATGCATAAACAAATTGATGAAATGAGTGGAAGGAGGGTAATTATTATGGGGGATTTCAACTATGGTAACATTGATTGGAAGGAGGAGAGGACACATGTGAGGAAGGAAATGGATTTTATTCAATTATTAAGGGATAACTATCTGAAACAGCATGTAATTGAAAATACTAGGGGTGTGAGAGTACTTGACCTGGTAATAGTATCTGAGAATTTGACTGTAATGAATATGACCATGTTGCCACCTATTGGTGAGAGTGATCATAAGGTCTTGACCTGGGAGGTGGCTAAAGGTGTGAAATTTGTGATTAAGACAGGGTATATGTGGAATTACCGTGCTGGCAAGTATGACAAGCTTAGGAGATTGCTTGGATCAGTGCCATGGCATGTACAACTGCAAGGGCTGGACGTCGATAGAGCATGGGAAGTGATCAAAGAGCATTTACAGGAGGTTATGGCTGATTGTATACCTAAGGTCCGAATAGTGAAACAAGGAGGGGTTAAATGGATGAATAACACCATTAAGCTTGAGCTGCAAAAAAAGAAACAACTATGGAGGGAATTTAAAGAAAGGGGTGACCTGCAGGCACACGAACAGTATAAAGTACAGGCTAGAAGGGTAACGAGTGTGGTAAAAACAGCAAAAGCCGATTATGAAAAGAAACTAGCTATGCAAGCAAAAGAGAATCCCAAACAGTTCTTTCAATATGCTGCAAGCAAGAAAAAAACTGTACATGGCAAAATGATTTTAAGGAATGACGATGGTAAAGAGTTCACTGAACCAGTCGATATAGTGGAGTTACTGAGCGCGCACTTTGCAAAAGTATATCATCCAGGTGGTGACGTTGAAAAAATGAAGGAACCATTAGTTTATATGGGAATTGTGATGAATGAAGTGGAGATGAATAGTCTATTACAGAACCTTAATGTGAATACATCTGTGGGATTGGATGGTATACCGGCACGGGTCTTGCATGAAGCGGCTAATGAATTATCAGTGCCCTTGACCATGTTGTTTAATCTGAGTCTCAGGTCTGGCTTAGTCCTGAAGGCGTGGAAAGAGGGGAAAATAGTTCCACTGCATAAAGGAGGATCCAAGACTATGGTTGCAAATTACCGACCGATCAGCATATCAGGAGTCGTTGTCAAGGTCTTGGAGAAAGTAGTCAAGGGAAAAATACATGAATGGATTGATGAAAATGAGATACTGTACAGAGGACAGCATGGCTTTGTGAAGGGTAGATCATGCCTCAGTAACTTGCTCAAGTTTTATAACAAGGTGACGGCTGAACTGGATAAGGGAAATGGGTTTACAGTGATACTGCTGGACCTGGCAAAGGCGTTTGACAGGATACCACATGGAATTCTAATCCGTAAACTACAACATATGGGAATGGATATAGGGTTGGTGAGATGGATAGCTGGGTGGTTGATGGAGAGATATCAAAGAGTAGTTTATTCAGGAGTAGAGTCCAAAAAACGGCCTGTGACTAGTGGTGTGCCACAGGGTTCTGTTCTTGGACCACTGCTGTTTAATCTGTTCATTAACGATATAGGGAATGGTCTAAGTGGGACAGTTCATTTGTTCGCTGATGATGCAAAGTTGGGTAGGGCGATAGTGAATGCAGAAGATATCAAAGTCTTGCAAGATGACTTAGATAGATTGGAGTTCTGGACTAAGGAGAATGGATGTCAATTTAATGTGACAAAATGTAAGGTTATGCATTTCGGAGTGAAAAGATTAGCAGCACTATACCACATTGGTGGAACTGTACTCCAAGAGATTGATGAGGCCAGGGACTTGGGAGTGTTGGTGGATAGGGAGATGAAGTTTAGGGGGCACATTGCGAAAGTAGCTAAATCAGCTCATCAACTCACTTGGTTGTTGAAAAATACCTTGACGAGCAGAGAAAAACAAGTTATTGTACCTCTGTACCGAGCCCTGATAAGACCTCATCTCGACTACTGTGCCCAGATTTGGTCACCTCGGTTCCTTCTTGATGGGGAGGAGGTTGAGAGGATCCAGAGGCGAGTGACTAAGATAGCAGGTCTATGGAATGAACCATATGAGAACAGGTTGAAGATTTGTGGGTTGCAGAAACTAGTTGATAGGCGAAAAAGGGGAGATATGATTGAGACATTCAAATTGCTAAAAGGATTCTATAGGATTAATTCAGATGATATTTTTGAGATCAGGACTGGTGGTGGGAGAACTAGGGGACACCCATGGAAGCTGGGCAAGAGCGTGGTTAGCAGGAGTGTTAGAGCTGGGTTCTTTACTTTTAGAGTGGTAAATGAGTGGAATAAGCTGCCAGAGTCTGTTGTGGGTGCTATGACAGTGAGCGAGTTCAAGGCAAGGTATGATAGATACTGTGAGAATGTTGAACAGCTGTGTGAACATGATGTTTAGGGCCTCCCTCGATGAGGCTAAGGACTCCTGGAGTAGCCCGTGGTAGTAATAATAATAATAATAATAATAATAATAATAATAATATAATTGAAATGTTGAAACACTTTGACATGTAAGGATAAGGAAGTCATTTTGCTCTTTACAAGGCCTTGATAAGAGAGCACCTGGGCTACTGTGCGAAGATTTGGTTTACTGAGTTCAGAGAGGATAAAAAAAGCTGTGGAAAAGGTGTAAAGAAGAGTTAAAAAGATTATTATATCAGGATTATGGAATGTACATTGAGGAGAGATCGAGAGTATGTGGGCTACAGACTTGTTATCAGGAGTCTGTAGTGCATACTCCTGTTAACAGGAGAAAGAGGATATGATAAAAGTCTATAAACTTCTGAATGGGTGTTTATATGATAGTCTGATGAAATTTTTTATTATATGGAAGGTGGGGAGAAACATGGAAATTAAGTTTGTTTGCAGTTAAGAAAGGAACAAGAACTAGGTTTTTCACCTTAGAGAGCATTGAATGAGTTTAAGAGTGGGTATGAGAGGTGATTTGGGTGATGTATAGCCTCCTTCAGTGAGTCCTTGACTCCCTGGAGGTTTCAGATAATAATAATAATAATAATGAAGGATTAAAGAAGAATATAATTTCTTAGAATGTTTAATTTAATTAGTAAAAAAAGAAAGTGAATAAACTTTAAATAATTACCAGTTTGTCATATTTAAGGCCTGTGAAATTCTTATCAACCACTCTAATCTTAATAATAATGATGGTCTAAAAATCATATTAACTGTCTATTAAAGAGCTTGGCAAAATCCAAAAATACCAATGTGTATACATCTCCCATATCCAATGCATTTTGTTACATTGCTTTCAAAAGTAAGCAGAGGAAGGAAAAAAGTCTTCCTTTAGCAAACCCATGCCTGTCCATAAAGAGAATGCATTGACAATCCAATTTTGAACTTGTTCCTTATTAACCCCTAATACTTTAACAACAATTCCAGAACATATAATTGCCTATAATTCAAAGCCTTAGTCATCTCCTTTATGAAGCTGAACAATTTTCCCTCTTTCACTCCTTTGGAACTTGGCCCAACATAAGACTAATGTTACACAAATAAGTTAAAACTGCTGTTTACTCCCTGGAAATTCATTCTCTCAAAACATGTGATATATCAAGTCTGTAGTTGATACAACATTATTAACATCAAGTTTACTAAATTCCCCCATGTACCTCTTGTTCACATACCACCAGTCTCTCTTCTTCCCTTCGTACTGCACTCGAGTGATGCATGATATTTATAAGAATGAAATACCTTTTTTTCGAACTGCTTATTTAAGATCACAACTATATCCTCTGCAGTGGTTATAATCTTTCTTTCTACTACTATTTCTAATTTTACACAGGTACGTTAATTAATATGCAACAATTAAAAACCTCATTAAATCTAACTTGCAGCATAGGTGTTACAAAAGGGACTGCTCCAGTGCCATAAATAGCCTAGCCTTTTCTTTCTTACTTTAAACAATTTTAGCAGCATCATGATTTTTTTTTTTTTTTCCAGAAAATTTACAGTAAGAATATATTTTTGTCAATTACAGCAGTTATCAATTTTTAATATCCAAGCACACTTACCTATATTTATTAAATCTTGGGATGCAAAGCCTATCTAAAAAAGGCCCAGAAAGAATATTCCTTGGCCACTGTTTAATGAACCAGTTGATTACTCGTTTATTAGCTATATCAAAGAAGGTTCTCGTGATAACTAGGATAATATTAAAATAATATCAGTAGTCTAGGAATTCAATCATAAAATTAAACATATAACAATTCTTATTTTCTTGAGTTTGTATTACATCTTCTACTAAGAAGGTTAAAAAAATATATCAATAAATAGATAAAATGAAATATTTAAAAGGAAAAATTCCATACCTTCAGTACAAAGAGAGTGAATGCCATTTAGTGATGATCTGATGGAATAGTTATCATTTAATGCCTGGTGCTGATCAAAATTCCTAATTGGACCATTCTTCGACAAATTAATAACATGCTCATATGGATGAGTATCTTCTGGAGATCCTTTATTCATATCAAATGTTGTCTGGTTCTTTACATCTGGAAGAAAATCTGAAATTAAAAAAAAAAAAAAAAATTGCAGAACTTTAATTTTTTGTTAAAGATATAACAGAACTTCTTTGATTATTCTGAATTAGAATTAACGTTTTGAGAAATCAAACTGACTTTACCATTTCTTTGAAGAAAGTTTAAGGTATCATCAAAGCCTTGGTGAAATATTTTACTTAAAGTTTCAGAAGAGGAAGGAAACATAGTACGAAACAGACGGTAGCAATTTGCTGGTGTGACCTAAAATGAAAAAAAGTGATAAATTTGAATATCAAGAAATAAAATAAAGTAAATGAAATCATCACATTTTAAATGGAAATATAATCAAATTTCCATTTAAAATATAAATTTACATTTTTATTTACAATATAAATTTTTATATTTATACTGCAGATAGGAGATCAGGAGCCTGTGTAGCTCAGTGGATGTGGCGTTTGCATACCATCGTGCTTGGCTGCACGAAGGAAGACTTGGTTTCGAGTCTAGTCGGCGACTAGAGGAAATTTTTCTAAGCCTTTTTTCGACCGGTTCCCGAGTTAGTCGATCTCTGGCACTGGCAAGCAGGTTTTTCCTCCCGGAAACTCGGGTTTTTCGTCCTGTAAACTCAAGAAAATCGACCGTAGAACCCACATTATTTCAGACATTAAATATATTGTGTTAGGGTTAGGGACCACGAGATGGCGGCACATTTGAGCCGTCTCTCTTCACTGTGTACCGCTTAATTAGTGATAGCATTGGGCCATCTATCGCTGATTGGTACCAGTGGAGATTGAACTGCCCACTCAGTCTCCAAAAAAAGTTAGATAGGGCTAAATGGCCTCGCCTACTCCCGTATACGGGAATAAAAAGGCGTTAGCTGATTTTTTTTTTTTTTATACTGCAGATATAAGCATAAAATTCAGAATACTTGTGAGAATGCATACTGTATTTGCACAAGTATTCTGAAATTCCCTTCCCTTTCAAAGTAATTAGTGATGTGGGTTAAATAAGTGTGAAAGATACTAGGGATATTGGAAGCAACTTGTAAGGTCATAAAAGTTTTATACAGTTTCATGATGTAGAATTTCATTGCCACATCAGTAATCTGATCTAGATGAACGAACAACAACAACAAAAAAATGGAACAATTAATATAAAAAAAGAATAGTCCATAAGTGCACATCTGCAGAGCATTGAACAGTGATGGATTTCCTGATACTTTTGTAAACTCATAAGCACCATACTAAAGAATTACTATGCCATTTAAAGTTGTATACTACTCTTAGAAAATAGAAACCAACCATATACAATTGTGATGAGTTCATGTGAAGCAACATTCATGAATGGTGATTATGATGGGAAGTAATGTTGCAATATAGGATATTAATTCTTGAGCCTATGAGATTACTGGTTATAATGCTGAAATCTTCAATGTGCAAAAAAGAAAACATGTAAAATTTTGAGCAAAGGAAGCTTTAACAAAGATAAGACATTATTCTCCTCCGACATAAATTTAGGCAAGAATCAGTGTTGAAGACCAAGGTGGCAGAAATTTCTGCAGCAGATGATCAGGAAATCAGAAGATCAGAACTACAGCAGGAAACATTCTTTTCTTTTACTATGAGGACAAGAATTTCTTTAATTTTACTTACAACTTTGGAGTAATTTGGAGAATTTTGGACCATTCTTCCTGTGGACATGTAATGAGATCTTGGATTGCTGTGGGGCAGATGTCCCTTGACCCCACCTGACACTCCAGTTCATCCCATAGATGTTCAATAGGGTTCATATCAGGGCTCTGTGGAGCCCAGTCAAGTGTGGTGGCATTCATGCTCACAAACCAAGCAGTTGCAGCAGCCTTCTGACAAGGCATTGTCTTGTAGAAAGAGACAATGGTCACATCTGTAGCAATCATAGATGGGATCATGCACTCCAGTAAGAGACATTCAACAGGCATCAGCCACACCCATCCATCTGCTTGGTATAGGGGGTTGCATGATTCATCGCTCCATAACACATCTTTCCAAGCTTCCACGTTCTACTGTACACATTCTTTGCACCACCGAAGACAACAACACTGCATGTCGTTTCAGGTAATGTGGGGCTTGCATATTGCAGTCTTACAATATGGAAACCCATGTTGTGAGCCTCAGTTCTGAATGATTTTGTGCAGAACTGTGTTCCAGTTGATGCCTGCATTCAACATGTCAACCGATGAATAGTGGTTTTTAAATATTATCCTTCATAACACATCTTTCCAAAGCAAGATATTTGTTCTGAGTACAAGTGATATATATTCTTTCTGTCCCTCTAGTCAATGTTAGCACTTTGTACACTTTAAAAATTTTTTTTCTCAATCTACTCAGGCAAGTACACTGCTTGGAAAGAAGTCAATGGACACCACAGTGTGAGAAACAAACAGCCATGATGCCCACCTTAATAAGATGTAGGAGATAGAGGACAGCCTTTTGCTGCAATGACCGCAGCAATCCTATGAGGCGTACTTTCCACAAGTGTATGACAGTGATCAATGATAATTTTGGACCATTCTTCCTGCAGACATATAATGAGATCCTGGACTATAAATTATATATTTAGTTTAATCCTTTATCCAAGTGTAAGCAAACAAAGTTTGCACCTGAAGTATTGTCAGGACTGGGGCAACTTGTGGCAAAGGGGGACTGAGTTCTCATCACTTTCCTTAGTATCCCATAATGCAAAGCACATCTGATTGCAGACATGTATAATGCTATGCATTATGGGAAGGGTCACTACTCAGACCGGTTTCCCTGTTTAAGTGCGGGGGAAGTGATGAATTCAGTCCACTTTTGCCATGAGTTGCCCCAGTGAAGATACTTCAAGTGCAAACTTTGTTTGCTTACACTTGGATAAAAGATTAAACTAAACATATAATTTATAGTCTAACCAAGTGAGAAAAAAACCTTCTGAGATTATTATTATTATTATTCAGGCCTCCATGGAGTCAAAAGACTCATCTTGGGAGGTCCTTCCTAAGAACACAAAGTCTGTCAAGACTCATCGAGGGGAGCCCCCCCCCCCCCCAAGAAACACAAAGTCTATTATACCACTCCTTAAACTCATCGACCGTTCTCGCTCTCACCACTCCATCAGGCAATGCATTCCATGGTTTCAACCACCCTCCATGCAAAGAAACCACTCCTCACCCTCTTTCTCACAGTTTCCTTTCGTAACTTCCAGGGATAGTTACGAAAGGAAATGACTCCTTCCCGCTGTTCAACCAAGAGAAAGAACTCCCTAATGTCAACCCTGTAACCACTCTCAACAGTTTAAAAGTCTCAATCATATCACCTCTCCTTCTTCTATCCACCAAACTCTGCAGTTCATATTCCCTCAGCCGATCCTCATAACCAAAATTGTACAGATCCTGGATTGATTGTTGTGGGGAGGCTGTCCCTTGATCCCACCTGACACTCCAGTTCATCCCATAGATGTTCAATAGGGTTCAGATTAGGGCTCTGTGGAGGCCAGTCAAGTGGGGTGACATTCATACTTACAAACCAAGCAGTTGCAGCAGCCTTCTGACAATGTACATTGTCTTGCTGAGAGACAATGGTCAAATCTGTAGCAATCATACAGGATCATGCACTCCGGTAAGAGACATTCAACAGGCATCTGCTACACCCATCCATCTGCTGGTATAGGGGGTTGCATGATTCATTGCTCCATAACACATCTTTCCAAGCTTCGATGTCCCACTGTATATACTCTTTGCACCACCAAAGACAATGCTGCATGTCGTTTTCAGATAATGTGGGGCTTGCATATTGCAGTCTTACAATCATGTTGTGAGCCACGGTTCTGAATGATTTTGTGTAGAACTGTGTTCCAGTTGATGCTGAAACTCTGCATTCAACATGTCAACCGACGAATGGCAGTTTTTAAATGTTATCCTTCACGGCACCTTATGGTCACATTCTGTTGACCAGGGATGGCCCAATTTGTCAACAATTGGCCAAATCCAAATTTGCCAAATAGGCCTGCAACATGATAGCCTATAACAACACCTCTTTCAAACTCTGTCAGTTCCCTTCTTGCAGCCATTTCACCTGGACACAGTTGCAGTGACTTGCTAGTATCATTTGCTATAAACACATGACTCATTACATGGCACAATGCACCTTGTCCATGGGGGTGTCCATTAACCTCTTTTCAAGAAGTGTACCTTTCCCAGTCCATCAAAGCAATGTATACTTTCCTATCTCAGTCCTTTTTTTTATAATTTGTCTGAAGGACTGCTTCCCTTGTCACACTTTTTTTTCTGAATCTAATCTGATTTTTGCTTCTGTTTCTTTTTCTTATTTCAAGAACTCATTTTGTGAGCAGATGACAGGAGATTGGTACTGGGATTATTACATTTTATATGATGTCTCTCATTCTTTTCATCTTTTTCTGAAACTAAGTTCAAATAACTCAATTTTATTATATTCTTTTATCAGTTCTGCTTTTATACCATCTTGACCTGGTGCTTTTCTATTGTTTGGATGGTAAAGTGTTCTATCAAACTCTTCTCTAAGAATATCACTAAGAATATATTCTTTATTTTGTTTGTTACACTCACAAGTAAATTCTGTTCATAGTCCTCCAAATACTGTCTCAAATACTTAAAAGCATCTAATCGAATAAAATATTAACTACCATTCCAGGGTCTAATTTGAAATTTTTTTAAATACGTGAATCCCACTTGTTTACACTCACAAGTAAATTCTGTTCATAGTCCCTCCAAATACTGTCTTAAATACTTAAAAGCATCTAATCGAGTAAAATATTAACCACCATTCCAGAGTCTAATCTGAAATTTTTTAAATATGTGAATCCTTCTTATGAAAACTATAATCTATCATATAGTTTAGTTATTGTAGGTGGACTTAAATAAACAGAAGGGTGTTCCATAGAGAGAACATCTTCAAGATAAGGTGTACTGGTGAATCAGGGCAGAAGCAATGTCTACAGAGTAATAGATTTTATATGGTAAAGAATCTTATGAAATCTACAATTTAAGTTGTTTTTTTTTTCCCACATAAAATTATCATTATTTACAGCATCTCCATCTCAGTAGACATTATTATTATTTGACACTTCCAGGAAGTCCAAGGACTCATTGAGGGAGGGCACTTGCTCTACCACTCTGTCTCCACTACTCAATCCACCAACTGACCGCAACTACACTAATGCCATCTACTGCCGACCACCACCACTAGTATTTCCACAGACACTCACAAACATCCATGCCTGCGGTGGGATTCGAACCTGCAGACTTTTGGCTGGAGAGCGGTTATGCTAACCACTTGGCCAGCCAGACTGGCATAAATCAACCATCATACATACAAATCCTATCATACTTCTCCTTGAATCCATTCACTGTCAGGGAACTCACAACCAATTCTGACAAATCATTCCACTCATTCACCACCACTCTCCATGCAAAAAATCTGGTCTGCACACCCTTACTAAGCACACTCTTACACAACTTCCACATGTGGCTCCTAATTCTCTGACTATTTGTCATATACTGAAAAATTTCACTTGCATCAATTTTATAAAACTCCTTTAATATCTTAAAACCACAGACCTGTCAATATCTTGGTCACCCATCTCTGAATCTTTTCGACCATCTCCTGGTCCCCAAGAAACTCAGGTTGACCAAATCTGTGTGCAGTAGTCAAGATGTGGGCTTATAAAGAGGAATAATATCTTCCTTATCTTTAATAAATTTAGTTTAATCCTTTATCCAAGTGTGAGCAAACAAAGTTTGTGCCTGAAAATATCTTCAGAATTGAATATGGTGTTGTACTACCTTACCGGGGTAAGGTAGATGTTGTACTACCTTACTGGGGTAAGGTAGTGCAACTCGTAGCAAAGGTGGACCAAGCTAACAACACTCCTATCCCAGTATCTCCCATAATGCAAAACACATCTCCTTGCGGATATGTATAATGTTATGCATTAAGGGACTGGATACTACCCAGACTAGTTTCGACATTTATCGAGGTCTCTTCAGTGGGAGCCAGGCCCAGAGGTGGAGATACCAGGCAGAAGCAATAGCGAGGTCATCTTTACCTATAGGAGGCACACCAAAATAAAGGTGGCACACCAAAAGGTGTGCCACCTTTATTTTATTAAATTACTCTGGATTTAGAGAAAGATGTTGAAAGTTTATTTTTCACTTGGTTAGATTATAATAAATTTAGTTTAATCCTTCATCCAAGTGTGAGCAAACAAAGTTTGCACCTGAAAATTTATTCAGGACTGAATATGGTGTTGTACTACCTTACTGGGGTAAGGTAGTACAACACCGGGAAATTCGTAGCAAAGGTGAACCAAGCCTCCTATCCCAGTATCTCCCATAATGCAAAACACATCTCCTTGTAGATATGCATAATGTTATGCATTAAGGGATTGGCCACTACCCAGACTAGTTTCGACCTTTATTGAGGTCTCTTCAGTGGGAGCCAGGCTCAGAGGTGGAGATACCAGGCAGAAGCAATCTCTCTCTAAATCCAGAGTAATTTAATAAAAAAAAGGTGGCACACCTTTTGGCAACTCCTATAGGTAAAGATGACCTCGCTATTGCTTCTGCCTGGTATCTCCACCTCTGGGCCTGGCTCCCACTGAAGAGACCTCAATATAGGTCAAAACTAGTCTGGGTAGTAGCCAATCCCTTAATGCATAACATTATACATATCTGCAAGGAGATGTGTTTTGCATTATGGGAGATACTGGGATGGGAGTGTTGTTAGCTTGGTCCACCTTTGCTATGAGTTGCCTGGTGTTGTACTACCTTACCCTGGTAAGGTAGTACAACACCATATTCAGTCCTGAAGATATTTTCAGGCGCAAACTTTGTTTGCTCACACTTGGATAAAGGATTAAACTAAATTTATTATAGTCTAACCAAGTGAAAATAAACTTCCTTGTCTTTACTTGTTAGCATGTTTTTCAACCACCAAGTAATTCATTGAACTATTTTACCAACTTTTGCAATATGCCCTCTGAACTTTAACTCTTTGTCCACCATTATCTCCAAGTCCGTAGCCTTATCAATTTCCTGCAAACCAATACCATCAATATGATACAACATATCATACATATACTGTAGATATCAATATTGATATCTATAGCACATAGCGGGAAATTTGAGCGGTGCTGAAGAAAGTGCTTTTTAATCGGTGAATAGGTAGTTTTTTCTAAGTTTTTGCAGTGCTAAGTTGTTTCTGTAATACAATTGTCCTTCAGTGGTTGTTTTTTGAAGTTAGTTGTTGTCGCGATATTGTACATTTTGGTTAACGAGAAGACTGGGTCGGAACCGAATGCGTAATGGTGGAAGACAAGATGAAGGATAAATTTTCATTATTTAGTTATTTCATTTTATTTATTTATATCTAGTGTACTTGAATGTTCTGTTTGTAATTGTTTGTACTTTTTGAATAATGGCGGCAGTGGCAGTTAAAATTGCAAATGGTGAATCGCCACGCCCCCCCCGATTTAAGGACTCCATTTTGTGCGATATCATACGGGATTTTGTAGTAAGTGGGACTTGCAGAATGTATGTGTCCCGGCGATCGTATATGTGGCAGGAGAGAGAAGGGAGGAAATGTATGTGCATAAAATGCAGGCAATGGGAGGAACTTGGTGATTTAGAAATGACCATAACTGACCTTGTTGAGTCAGAGACGGGAGATTCTCCACCACGTAGAGAGATGACTGGTATGATAGAAAGCGAGAGAAGTAACAATAAAATAAGAGTGGGGAGTATGGAAAGGTTGGATGACTCTGAAGTTTTAGGAGATAGTCTCAATTGGGAGGCTGAATGGCAAACAAGAGTGGCAGATTTACAGAGAGAGAGAGAGAGATGAGCTGAAAGAGCAGGTGGAATGTCTGGGGAATAAGATGAGAAGTGTGAAAGATGAGATTAGGCAGATGGAAGAGACGAATGCAAGGCGAATCAGAGGAGGAGTGAGAGAGAGTTATGGGAATGAGAGAAGAGGAGAGAATAGGAACAATAGAGGAAAGGAAATGAGAGTTATGGGAATGGTAGAAGAAGAGAGAATAGAAACAGTATAAGAGAGGGAATGTTAGAGATTTATGGGAGTGATAGAAGAGAGAGAGTTGTATGAATGATAGAAGAGGTGAGAATAGGATAAGTGGAAGAGAGGGAATGAGTGTCAGATACAGGAATGATAGAAGAGGAAAGAATGGAAACAGCAGGAGAGAGGGAATGAGAGGAATGCAAGGGAGCACAGAGAGAAACTGCTACGGGGGAGAGAGTGAGGGATGCATGTGAGCAATCGAGGAATAGGGTGGTAAGAGGTGCAATGTAAGGGGAGTAAATGATTCGTGGTGTTCAAGATAGGATGCATGAGGAGTGTTTGCCAGGAGGAAAGATAGAAAGTGTGGCTTTGGCAGTTAAGAGAGGTGAAAGTGTGGATGAGATGATTGTGATGGTGGGAACAAATGACTTGAGTGGTGGTGTAAATAGGGCAGCGAGAGATAGGAGATTCTTGCTTGAGGTGGTACAAAAGAAGACACAGAGAGGAAAGATAGTGTGTGTGCTGCCTAGGTATGATAATGATGAGCTGAGCAGAAGAGCAGTGATATTGAATGGTATAATAGCGAGAATGTGTCAGAAGAGAGGGTTGGAATATGTGGATGCTTGGAGTGCATTTGAGGGCAGAGATGAATTGTATGCGAGAGACTGCTTGCATTTGAATGAGGAAGGACATAGTCATCTGGAGAGATTGCTGTTCTGTGTCAGTGTGCCCCAGTGTGGATGGTAGCAGGGGTGGCCTCATGTGGGAATGGGTACTTGGGAGAAGGGGGACGACATCAGGTAACACTGAGCACAGTGGAGACTAGAGTGGATAATGCTGGGTATAGAAACAATGGCATTTTTATGCTTTATACTAATGCCAGGAGTATTCGGAATAAGGGAGATGAATTGGTGCCACTGATAGTATCAGCCTGGCCAAAGATTATTGGGATCACCGAGATGTGGTTGACAAAAGAGGATATAATAAGAGGAATGGAAGCAGCTGGGTACAGCATTTTTCGGCAGGATAGGAATGGAAAGCATGGTGGTGGAGTACTGCTTATGATAAGCGACGACCTATGCCCTCTAAGAGTGGAGGCTTTGGAAAGCTGTGGCACTAATGATTTTGAAAGCATATGGTGTGAGGTGGAGGTGAGCAAGACAGGATACTTAGTGGCTACAGACCAAGGAGCACACAGGGCGGGGACCACAAGCTGTTTAGACAGTTGAGCGTAGCAAGTGCAAGAAGAATGATTGTTATGGGAGATTTTAACTACAGCAGTATAAATTAGAGAGAGGAAGATGCATGTAGCAATAAGGGAATGGAATTTCTAGAATTCTTGAGGGACAAATGTCTTAGGCAACATGTAATAGATGTAACAAGAGGTTCAAGAGTTTTGGATTTGGTTATAGCACCAGAAGAGTTGATAATAACTGAGATGACATCTCTCCCACCAGTTGGAGATAGTGACCATATGGTTTTGACTTGGAAAATGAATAGACATGCAGGAGTATCGAAGAGACGGGAATGTATGTGGAATTATAAAACAGGTGATTATAATAGTCTTAGACGTCAACTTGGTGAAGTTTTGTGGAGGGAGGAATTGGAGGGCCGGGATATCATTAGTGCTTGGGAAATTGTGAAGGAATATTTGTTAGGAGCAATGGTAAGCGGTACTCCACGAGTGAAGAAGAGGACACAATTTGGAGTAAAGTGGACGACAAACAATAAAAAAATAAACAGGAACTGCATGCGAAAAAGAGGCTATGGAGGAGATATAAGGAGACAGTGAAGAGAAGATGCATGAGGAATATAAGAGACAGGCCAGGAGAGTGACTAGTATGGTAAGGAAGGCAAAACAGGAATATGAGAAAAGATTGGCTCTTAGATCCAAGGAAAATCGTAGGGAATTTTTTAGCTGTGTGGCCAGTAGGAGGAGAAATGACTGTGAAAGGATGATATTGTGGGATAAAAATGGGAATAGAGTGAATGATGCAGAGGACATAGTGGAATTGTTCAATGAACACTTTATTGGAGTATTTCATCCTGGAGGAATCAATTTTAAAACTAGAGGGATAGGGCAGGTTCGAGGTTTAGAGGTGCAGGATGCAGGTGTGTTCAACATACTGAGTACTCTGGATGTTAGTAAAGCTGTGGGACTGGTTGGTATTTCACCACGAGTTTTGAGAGAATGTGCTAAGGAACTGACAGTGCCTTTGACCTGTCTTTTCAATGAAAGTCTGGCTGTGGGAAAGGTGCCCATGGAATTGAAGGAAGGTAAGATAGTGCCATTGCATAAGGGCGGTAGCAGACTAGAAGTGTCTAATTATAGGCCAGTTTGTGAATCATCAGTAGTTAGTAAGATCTTGGAGAAAGTAGTGAGGGACCGTATACAGCATTGGGAAGATGAGGGTAATGTTATCTGTGAGAGTCAACATGGATTTGTGAAGGGGGCGCTCTTGTTTTAGCAATATGCTAGTCTTTTATGATAAAGTTACAAGAGCATTAGATGACGGAAGGGCATATACTGCCATTTTCCTAGACTTAGCAAAGGCATTTGACAGGGCGCCACATGATATGCTGATATTCAAGTTGCAGCACATGGGTCTGGATATCAGATTGGTCAACTGGATTCAGGATTGGCTGTCCGATAGGTATCAGAGAGTTATGTATGGTGGAGTAGTATCAAAGAGGCAGAAGGTTATAGGTGGTGTTCCACAGGGCTCAGTGCTGGGACCTATATTGTTTAACCTTTATATCAATGACATTGTCCGTGGATTGCAAGGGCATATTCAGTTGTTTGTGGATGATGTGAAGCTGGGAAGGGTTATTAGTAATAGTGCAGATGTGGTAGCCCTGCAAGAGGATTTGAATAAGCTAGAGAGATGGGCAAATGAATGGGGGTGTCGGTTTAATGCAGCAAAATGTAAGGTCTTGAGGTTTGGGAAACATTGATGGGACGCTGCATATGCTATGGGAGGAGTTAAACTGGAGGAAGTAGGGGAGACAAGAGATCTGAGGTTGATGATTGATAGAGAACTTAAATTTAGGGGACATATTGCAACGGTAGTGAAGATAATACAGAGGATTGCTGCAATAATGAGAAGGATACTTACCTGCAGAGATAAAATGGTTATCATTCCGTTGCATAAGACTCTGATCAGACCACACTTAGACTATTGTTCTCAGATCTTGTCCCCAGGATTTGAAGGGGATAAATTAACTGTGGAAATGGTACAAAGACAGATAACAAAGATGGTGTCAGGACTGTACAATGTTAGTTATGAGGATCGGCTGAAAGAGGGTGGACTGCAGAGTTTGGTGGATAGAAGGAGAGGCGATATGATTGAGACTTCTAAACTGTTGAGAGGTGGTTACAGGGTTGACACTGGGGAGTTCCTTTGCTTGGTTGAACAGTGGGAACGAGTCATGAGAAGGGGCCATCTCTGGAAGTTACGAAATGAAATTGTGAGAAAGAGGGTGAGGAGTGGTTTCTTTGCATGGAGGGTGGTTGAACTGGAATGCATTGCCTGATGCAGTGGTGAGATCGAGAATGGTTAATGCATTTAAGGAGTGGTATGATGGACTTTGTGTTTCCTAAGAGGGACCTCCCTCAATGAGTCTTGATAGACTTGTGTTTCTTAGAAAGCACCTCCAATGATGAGTCTTTTGACTCCATGGAGGCCTGAATAATAATAATAGTAATAATAATATGCAACCTTTTAAACCTGAAGTGCATAACCCTACATTTTGCAACATTAAATTGACAATCATTATCCTTTGCCTATAATGCCAATTTATTTAAATCATCCTGCAGGATATCCATCACCTTTATGAACTATTGCTCTTCCCAGTTTTGAATAATCAGCAAACAACTGAATATCCCCTCCCAAATCTTTCCCTATGTCAATGATATACAATTTAAAGAGTATGCCCCCTAGTACTGAACCCTGAAGTACTCCACTAGTCACCATTATTCTCCTAGACTTCACTCCACTCCACCATATACTACTCTCTGTTGTCTCTCAGTCAGCCATCCCCCTATCCAAGCTATGCTACAGCCTCATATCCATTCCTATCCTCTCCAGTTTTTGTAATAGTTTTCCATGTGGTATTCTGTCAAATTCCTTGGCAAAGTCAAGCAGTATCATGGTGTAGCCATTACCTTTATCCAATTCCGCTGCCACTTTATTATAAAATGTGAACAAGTTACTAAGACAGGACCTACATTTTACAAAGCCATACTGCCCACTATAGAGTACTGTATCCTTATCCACCCACTGTTGTATTTTACCTTTCACCAACTTTTCCAATACTTTAATAACCACTCCGGATATATTAAATGGTCTGTAGTTAACTACTTTTTCTTGGAGCCACCTTTATGCAGTGGTAGTATCTTACCCTCTTCCCTTGGAACCCTGCCAAAGATGAGACTCAGATTGAATGCCTTCATCAGAGGCAATGCTACTCTACCAATTCTACCTCAATGTTGATATGCATCTGTAACATCAGCAACTGTAAAAGCACCACCTGGATGATACACCTTTGCAAAATGATCACTCAGCAACTCAACTATTTCTTTTGGTTCAGTCACCTTCCTACCATGAGCATTGTTTAACCACCTTACCAGCCATTATGGATCAAATATGCATCCTCATACGCTTTGTATCCATCACATATATACATCATATATACTTACTTAAAAGGACCTCATAGATGAGTCTTTGACTCCACGAGGTCTTGGGGTAATAATAATAATAATAATATATTTTAATGCAATATTAATGGTATTACAATTTTAATGTGCACTTTGCATCCATGATAACCTTGACATCTATCTACCACTTGGCCGGTAGCTTGGTTAAAGTCATTCTACCATAGTCATTTTTCTTCTTACTTGATACGTAACAAAAATAACTCTTTTGGGTTTACTTTGGCCTGTTTGGCTAATTATCTCTTATATTCTTATCTCTTATGGGTGTGCAAGAGGAGCAGGGAAACGGGGAGGCTCAGGGTGGACAGGGATACACAGCGTGAGAAAGGTGGATGCTCCAAGAGGAGGTGAGAGAATGTGTAGGCAGGAAAGTAATGGGATGATCAGGGATCAAAAGGAAACAGATGGAATTGCAAAGGGTTCTAAAATGAAGAAGCAGAAAGGGAAATGGCCCCAGTCCAGCATGGAGAGATCACATCGAGTGAGTGGTATCAGTGGAACTAGCTGTAGATCCAGAAATGAGTTGTGGTGTTTGTATACCAATGCTAGAAGTATAAGAAACAAGGCGGATGAAATGGTTGCACTAATTGCGTCTGTGCACCCAGAGATTGTCGGAATAAGTGAGACATGGTTAGATGAGGATGACATCCTGACAGGAATAGAGATGGAAAGGTATGATGTGTTTCGTGAGGATAGAAGGGGTAAAAAGGGAGGGGGAGTGCTATTGATGATAGAGAAAGAGTTATGTCCATACAAGGTAGAGATGCAAGAGGGAAATGGGGCCAGTGGTTTTGAGGCAGTATGGTGTGAGATAGAGGTGAATAGAATCAAATACTTGGTGGGATGTTGTTATAGACCTGGTAATGTGGATGGTGGTGATAGTGAAATGTATAGTCAAATAAGCCAAGCAAATAAGAAAAGGGTGATCATTATGGGTGATTTTAATTATGGCAATATAGACTGGAACGAAGAGATAGCAACTGGAAGTAAAGAAAATGAGTTTCTTGAGTTTTTGAGGGATAACTACCTCAGACAGTATGTAACAGAGGGCACAAGAGGATTAAGGGTCTTGGATTTGGTCATCTCATCAGAGGATGTAATTATCAATGAGGTATCAAATCATCCACCAATTGGTGAAAGTGACCATGAGGTGATTACTTGGGTGGTTGCCAGCAGTGCAAGGACCCCAGTGAAAAAAGGGTATATGTGGAACTACAAGGGGGGGGGTGATTATGAAGAGCTCAGGAGACAGCTTGCAGGTGTAGCATGGAATGAGGAGTTAGCTGGAAAAGAGATCAATGCAGCTTGGGGGATTTTCCAAAAATATTTAGTGGATGCAATGTCTAAATGTATACCACGGGTGAGAAGGTTAAATAAGTTAGGTGTGAGATGGATGAATAAAGAGATTAAGCATGCAATACAGAGAAAAAGGGCATTGTGGAGGCAGCATAAGAGAAGTGGAAGTAACCAATTTCATGAGTTCTACAAAGACCAGGCAAGGAGAGTGACTTGGTTGGTGAGAGTAGCTAAAGAGAGGTATGAACAGCAGTTAGCTAATGAAGCTAAAAAGAATCCTAGGGAGTTCTTTCAATATGTAGCCAGCAAAAGAAAGAATGATTATGGAAGGATGACATTGATTGGAGGAAATGGTATAAAGACAGCTGTTGCAGAATGTGTGGTGGAGATACTTAATGAGCAGTTCATAAAGATCTTTCAATCTTGTGAATGTGACTTCATGGAGAGATTAAGAGCAGTTGATGATGGGGAGGAGAGACTGACTGTAAGTGAGCAAGAGGTGTTTAGGGAGTTGAGTAAACTAGATGTAAATAAGGCTGTGGGACTTGATAATATATCACCGCATATTCTGAAGGAATGTGCCAGAGAGTTGACACCTGCCTTGACATATTTTTTTAATATGAGTCTTGCACTTGGTCAAGTCCCTAAAGAGTGGAAGGAGGGCAAGATTGTGCCACTTCATAAAGGAGGTGATCGAACTCAAGCATCAAACTATAGGCCTATCTGTGTGTCGGGTGTTGTGGTTAAGTTGTTGGAGAAGCTTGTGAGAACTAGAATCCAGAGTTGGGTTGACAACAATGGTATAATCTTTGATGGACAGCATGGATTTGCTAAAGGGAGGTCGTGTTTTAGTAATCTACTTACTTATTACAATAAAGTGACTGCTTCCTTGGACAGAGGAGAAGGATACACAGTAATATACTTGGATTTCGCAAAAGCTTTTGATAGAGTGCCTCATGATAAGTTGACAGTCAAACTAGAGCAGATGGGGTTGGATATTAGATTAGTGCATTGGATTGGAGACTGGCTATCTGATAGGTATCAACAAGTTGTGTATGGGGGTGCAATATCCAGGAAAAGGAAAGTCACTAGTGGAGTGCCTCAGGGATCTGTTTTAGGGCCATTACTATTTAACTTGTATATTAATGATATTGGCGAAGATTTGGATGGAGATATTCAGTTGTTTGCAGATGATGCAAAGTTGGGACGAACCATAAAGAGTAGTGAAGATGTTGTGGCCTTGCAAGAAGACTTGAATAAATTGAGTGATTGGGCACGGAAATGGGGATGTGAGTTCAATGTTGCAAAATGTAAGGTTTTAAAATTTGGAAAACAAAGATAGGATGCAGAATTTATGCTTGGTGAGAATATATTGTTGGAGGTAGAGGAAATAAGAGATCTGGAGGTGATAGTGGATAAGAATCTAAAATTTAGGGGACACATTGCCAAAATTGTGAAGACAACGCTTCTGGTAATAATGCAGAGGACACTGACGTGTAGAAGTAGGGAGATTCTTGTTCCATTGTATAAGGCTTTGATTAGGCCACACATGGACTATTGTGCCCAGATTTGGTCACCTGGTTTTCAGAAGGATGAAGAGATGTTGGAAAGGGTCCAAAGGCGACTGACTAAGGTAGTTTCTGACCTCTGGAATGTCGAGTATGAGGAAAGATTGAAAAGATGTAATTTGCAGAGACTAGTGGAGAGAAGGAAGAGGGGAGATATGATAGAGACCTACAAGTTGGTAAGGGGTTGCTATAGGATCAATGGTGGAGAAGTTCTACAGCGAATAGTGGGAGATCAGGGGAGAACCAGAGGTCATCCCTGGAAACTGTATAAAGAGGGTGTGAGTAGGGGAGTGAGAGACAGGTTTTTTTCGTGCAGAGTTGTGAATGATTGGAATGCCTTGCCTGAGAGTGTGGTGTCTGCAAGGAGTTTGAATGTGTTTAAGACCCGGTATGATGAGATGTGTGTGAGATAAAAGGACCTCCTAGATGAGTCTTTGACTCCATGAGGTCTTGTTTAATAATAATAATAATAATAATAATTCTAATTTGGCCTTCCTTACCATACTAGTCACCCTTCTTGCTTGCACTTTGTAATGCTAATGAGTATGCTAATCACTTTTTTCTTTATTTCCTCCACAATGTTTTCTTTTTGTTTGCAGCTGTTGCTTTATATCCTTACTCACCCACTTAATTCCAATTTGGGTTATCCTCCTGATCTTAGGTATGCAGTCTGATACTGCTACCCTCAAGCAATCTGTGACCATTTGCCATGTACTACTGGCATTCTTTCCTTGTAGCTTCTCAAGCCATGTCACTGTTTCAAGATGGCTCCTGAGTTTCATAATCACCAGCCTTATAATTGAGCATAAACCCCCTTCTTGACAGAGAACTCCATGTGTTTGGCAACTTCCCAGAGCAAGACCGTGGTCACTCTCCCCAATTGAAGGCAGAGTATCTACCGAGGTTATGGATACATCTTCTGATGTTATTATCAGATCCAACACCCTCAAACCCCTTGTCTCCTCTATAACATGTTGTTTCATGTAATTAATCCTTAGCAACTGTATCAATTCCACTTCCATCATGTTATGCCCCCTTTCCTCCCTCGAATCAGTGTCCCCATAGTTAGTCTCCCATAATAATTGTTCGGCCTACACTCATTGTGCTGATTTGCTGATACATGGCCTCTACATCTTGCTGTGATCCCCCGGTTTATAGCACCACCCAACAACATATTTTGTCCTATATGGGGGACCAGCTATTTCATGCTCCAGACAGCTTCAAATGAACCATCTCTCTCAGACATAATATCCTCTTTAACATCTAATTTTGTTGGTCGTAATTCTGCAGCAATCATCAGCAATACCCCACATCCTGTTCTGTTCCTTCTGTCCTCCCTGAAAATACAATATCCTTTACATTCTATCCTATAACTATATAATTTTCAGCCAATGAGATTTCAGTGATGCCTATAATTTTTGGCCAAGTTGAGCTTACCAATGCCAAAAACTTCTCACCCTTATTCTTAATACCTCTTGCATTCGTGTACATGCATTTCAACGTCCCATTGTAGCCACATGTAGCCTTGTGTAATGTCATTACCAACCCATTTAAATTGGAGACCTGTGAAATTCCGTTTGGCATTGCATAATTATTACTGTACCTATGCTCGTTTATCACAGGAGTGGCCAGACACATGCTAGATTTCATACTCCCTAATATCTCTAGTTTCCCTGGTTTTGCATTACTACACTCTCACTAAACAACACTTTCTCAAATTATTCAATGATTATTTAATGATTACTAGTTCATCAAAGTAAGTAAGTACATTGATAAATAAGCATGTGTAGCCAAGTGAGATGTGATTTAGAAGACATTACAGCAGAAGCAAATGATGGCTTATTAGACTGGTGTATTATTTATGTTAAACTGAAATGCATGTGTCAGGTGAAAGCATATAAAATATAATATTCAACTAGCTCTCAAATAAAAAACAAAAAAGAAATAATCTTCTCTATACATATATATACACAGAGAGTATGATGCTTGTTTTACAGGACTATTGTTTAGCCAGTTTCCTAAAATGACTCTTGAATGGTATATATTAATGTACCTATGCACTTCTCATTTGATTAAAAATGCTGTAGTGCAGGGATTCTCAACCTATGGTATGCATACCACTGGTGGTACGAAAACAGATTTGCTTACTGGTACATCTAATATCTTGAATTAAATATAGTGGTACGCCACTAGAAAAGGTTTGAGAATCCCTGCTCTAGTGTATTAATCAGATAGGGCAGTTATCATTATTCAAACTGGAATAAATTATAGATAAACATTTATACTATGCAAGCTAATAATAATAAAATCATTCAATACTTAATTGTTAAAGAATAAATCGGGAGGGGGGGGGGGACCAGCTATCAGGTGTAGTTTGAAGGTGCTAGAGATAAGATATAAACGTGGATTGATCAGAATGGACTTTTTGAGAGAGAGAGAAGCATTAGTTAAGGACACTGTTGTAAAATGTAACCAAGTTACATTTTACAATAGTCAAGTGTAACTTTGTAACAAAGTGTATTGTCCAGAAGAGATGCTGATTTGGTGATTTTTTTTTTATTTTATTTGTTTGATATACCATGAAAAACTACTTTTGAAATTGAGCAGGATGGAAATAGTCAATTGGCAACGTGGTTTACATGGATAGTTAGCTAACATGAGCCAGCAAGTTGCATATATGAGCAGTGTCCTAAAAAAAAAAAAAATGTTGCATAGTCCTAGAAACAATACTACAGGATTTTGTTCTAGGACCACTGCTATGTAATGTATATATTGTCAAAAAAAAAAAAAAAAAATCAGCTAACGGCTATTTGTTCTCGTATAGGGAGTAGGCGGGGCCGTTTACCCTATCTAACGAATGGAGAGTGAGTGGGCAGTTCAATCTCCACTGGTAGCCAATCAGAGAGATAGCTGGCCCAAGGCTATCACTGATTCATCGGTACGCAGTGAAGAAGGTGGCAAGCTAGTGCCGCCATCTCGTGGTCCTAACGTAATCCATGCCAGAGATCGACTAACTCGGGGAACCGGTCGAGAAAAGGCTTAGAAAAATTTCCTCAAGTCGGCGACTAGATTTGACCCACCGAATCCTTTCTTCGTGCGGTCAAGCGCCGTGGAGTGCAAACACAAGAAATAATATTTTTGTTTAATCTTTTACCTAAGTGTAAGCAAATTTTTTTAATCCCAGACATGAAAGGTACAAGAACCTATAGCACATCACTACCATGTAAGGTGCAGATAAGGATTGAGAAGTAGAAACTTATTCATATTTTTCTTAAAGATCTCGAGGTTGAAGATGTTGAGAAACACATTAATGAGAAAAGCTGTTTCAGAATTAGAGGTAGATAGAATAAATAAGGTACAGGAGAAGCAGGTCTGCTATGTCTGCAGTTGTACTTAAAAGGGATGTTGGGTAGGGTCCAACAGCAAGTGGAGGAATGATGTTTGCCAATTGACCACAGAAGTACTTGCAGAATATAATACCCCAGACCTGTAAGGAAAGTGTCATATATATATATGAGCCAAATTGCTCTCTTCCAGACAGCATCAAGAATTTTTAAGCTTTTAGGTGCACCATTCCAAATGTGTGAATAGTATTCAAAGGGTGCACATATTTAGGATTTGTATAAGGTTAATGGTTGGGTGTAAAAATAGCTTCTTGAGATGAAAAGAATACCTAATTTTTTGAAGGTTAACCCAGCATTAATAAGGTGGGAAAATGTAACAAAAGTGGTAAGGTGGGGTCTCACATTAAACTTGCTTCTGCGCAACAGCCTGCAATCTATGGCGTCGAGTAGCGGGTTATGGGAGGGGAAGCTCTACTGAGGCGTGACTCTGCCACACATTGTTAAAAAGTTATAGTTAATTTAAAATTTCTTTGGGATCTGTGATACCCCACCTTACTAATGCTGGGTTAAGGAAGCTATTGATGGGATGTTTTTGTACCAGGAGAAGCTAGAGGTAAATATCAGTCCAAGGAGAGATAGCTCATCCTGTCTGGTAATGTGTGTATATTACTGAGGATAAGGGAAGGTGAGCTAAAATCCCTTTTGTAAGAGAAAAGGCAGGACTGTCTCTGCACATGAAGTATTTTCACAACTAGGGCTTGTATGTATACTTGTATATAAAAGCAACCACACCCAGACCTAGAAGAGATAGCAAGGTTGTAGTAATGCACAAGTCATATTTCTCATATACAATTAATGAAAACATGTATTAGCTTATTATTAAAATATTCTGGATTAGAGATAATTGTAGATTTTTTTTTTACTTGGTTATAATTTAAATTAAACTTGCCCAAGTGTAAGCAAAGCAAAGTTTGTGCATGAAGTATCTTCGTGACTAGGCTACTTGTATCCCAAAATACCAAGCATGCATCCTTTCGGACAAGTATAATATTATGCTTTATGGGAAAGGTCACTACCAAGTTCAGTTTTGACCTTTATTGTGGACTCATAATTTGGAGCATTTCTGTGGGAACATATCCAAAAGAAAGTGTGCTTTGCATTGTGGGATACCAAGGCAATTCCATTAGCCTATGTACTCTATTTACAAGTAGCCTAGTCATGATGGGCTAGTTATAAATCAAAAAATGAATTGCTGGGTTTCTTTACGAATGCCAGAAATAAGGGAAATGAAATGCTTTTGCTGATTGCGTTTATTATTATTATTATTACCTCAAGACCTCATGGAGCCAAAGACTCATCTGGGAGATCCTTTTATCACACACGCATCTCGTGTCTTAAACACAAACAAACTCCTTGCAGATACCACACTCTTAGGCAAGGCATTCCAATCATTCACAACTCTGCACGAAAAAAACCTGCCTCTCTCCCCTACTCACACCCTCTTTATACAGTTTCCAGGGATGACCTCTGGTTCTCCCCTGATCTCCCACTATTCTCTGTAGAACTTCTCCATCATTGATCCTATAAAACAACCCCTTACCAACTTATAGGTCTCTATCATATCTCCCCTCTTCCTCCTGTCCACCAGACTCTGCAAATTACATCTTCTCAATCTTTCCTCATACTCGACATTCCAGAGGTCAGAAACTATCTTAGTCAGTCGCCTTTGGACCCTTTCCAACATCTCTTCGTCCTTCTGAAAACCCGGTGACCAAATCTGAGCACAATAGTCCATGCGTGGGTCTAATCAAAGCCTTATACAATGGAACAAGAATCTCCCTACTTCTACACGTCAGTGTCCTACGCATTCCAAGAAGCCTTTGTGTTGTCTTCACAATTTTGGC